>NW_027512640.1:1242500-1852500 GCF_048772815.1 Callospermophilus lateralis
GAAAAAACAAGGGCAAAAAAGGAGTACAAACAATGCAGGACAACTTAATTCTACAGAAGGACCTTGAAGCATCAGAAACAGGGATAGGGAAAGAACTCAAGGCATACCGAACTCAAATGGAAAGGAATATTAGAGAAGACATGAGGCAGCAAGTCCAAGCAATAAAAGTATATTTTGAAAATGAATTAAACAAACAAATTCAAATGGCAAAGAATGAGCATTACCAGGAGATAGAGATCTTAAAAAAAATATTAAACAGTAATCCTAGAAATGCAGGAAAATATAAACCAAATTAAAAACTCAAACGAGAATATTACAAATAGACTAGATCAAGTAGAAGTCAGAACATCAGATAATGAAGACAAAGTTTATCAACTTGAAAAGAATTGAGTAAACACAGAAAAGATGCTTAAATCCCACCAGGAATTTATTCAAAAGATATGGGATGTCATAAAAAAACAAAAAACAAATTTAAGAGTCATCAGGATAGAAGAAGGCATAGAGATTCAAACCAAAGGAATGGACAACATTTTAAATGAAATAATTCTATAAAACTTCCCAGAGATGAATGATGGATTGGATTGCCAATTCCTGGAAGCCTACAGGACCCCAAACATTCAAAACCAAAATAGACCAACTCCAAGACATATAATTATGAAGATAGCCAACATAGAGAACAACGAGAGAATATTAAAAGCTACAAGAGAAAGGAGGCAGATTACATTCAGGGGTAAACCAATTAGGTTAACAACTGATTTTTCATCACATTCGTTGAAAGTGAGAAGATCCTGGAACAATGTAATTCAAATGCTGAAAAAAAAAAAAGAATTCCAACCAAGAATACCATATAAAGCAAAGTTAAGCTTCAGATTTGACAATGAAATTAAAGTCTTTCACGATAAACAAAAGCTAAAACAATTCTCAGCCAGAAAACCAGCACTGCAAAGCATTTTGTGCAAAATACTACAAGAAGAAGAGTTAAAAAATAGTGTCCAAAACTAACAGTGGGAAGTATCTCAGTAAAGCGGGAGGAAAGTAACCAAAAAAGTAAAAACTATCCAAACTAAAATATAATAAATAAATAAACATGACTGGAAGTACAAATCATATTTCAATTGTAACCTTAAATGTTAATGGCCTAATTTCACCAATCAAGAGACATGTGCTAGTGACCTGGATCAAAAAAACAAATCCAACAATATTCTGCGTTCAGAAGACTCATATGATAGGAAAAGACATACACAGGCTGAAGGTAAAAGGTGGGGAAAAATCATAACACTCACACGGCCCTCGGAAGCAAGAAGGATTTGCCATACTCATATGGAATAAAATCAACTTCAAACCTAAGTTAATCAAAAGGGATAAAGAATGACACTATATTCTGTTAAAAGGAATCATCCACCAACAAGAAAAAAACAATTATCAATTTGTATGCACCAAGCAATGGAGGTGCAACGTTCATAAAACAAACTCTCCTCAAGTTCAAGAGTCAAATAGACTACAACACAATAATTATGGGTGACTTCAACATACCACTCTCGGCATTAGAGAGATCCTCTAGACAAAAACTGAATAAAGAAACTATAGAACTCAACAGCACAATCAATAACCTAGACTTAACCGACATATATAGAATATATCAACCATCATCAAGTGGATACATGTTCTTCTCAGCAGCACATGGATACTACTCAGAGATACACCATATATTATGCCATAGGGAAATTCTTAGTAAATATAAAGGCATGGAGATTATACCGTGCACCATATATGATCATAATGGAATGAAACTGGAAATCAATGAGAAAAGAAAGAAGGAAAAATCCTACATCACATGGAAAATAAACAACATGCTACTGAATGATCAATGGGTTACAGAAGACATAAAGAAGGAGATAAAAAAATTCTTAGAGACAAATGACAATACAGACACAACATACCAGAATCTATGGGACACAATGAAAGCAGTTTTAAGAGGGAAATTCATTTCTTGGAGTTCTTTCCTCAAAAAAAGAAAAATACAACAAATAAATGAACTTAAACTACACCTCAAAAACCTAAAAAAGGAAGAGCAAAACAACAGCAAATGTAATAGAAGACAAGAAATAATTAAATTTAGAGCAGAAATCAATGAAATTAAAACAAAAAAAAAGTTGAAAAAATTGATAAAACTAAAAGTTGGTTCTTTGAAAAAATAAATAAGATCGACAGGCCCTTAGCCATGCTAAGTAAAAGAAGAAGAAAGAGAATTCAAATTACTAACATATGGGATGAAAAAGGCAATATCACAACAGACACTACAGAAATACAGAAGATAATTAGAAAGTATTTTGAAACACTATATTCCAACAAAATAGAATATTGTGAAGATATTGATAAATTTCTTAAGTCATACGATCTGCCCAGATTGAGTCAGGAAGACACAAACAATTTAAACAGGCCAATAACAAAGGAAGAAATAGAAGAGGCAATCAAAAGACTACCAACCAAAAAAAAGCCCTGGACCGGATGGGTATACAGCGGATTTCTACAAAACCTTCAAAGAAGAATTAAAACCAATATTTTTTCAAGCTTTTTCAAGAAATAGAAAAAGAAGGAGCTCTTCCAAATTCATTCTATGAGGCCAACATCACCCTGATCCCGAAACCAGACAAAGACACTTCAAAGAAAGAATACTACAGACCAATATCTCTAATGAACTTGGATGCAAAAATTCTCAATAAAATCCTGACGAATCAAATACAAAAGCATATCAAAATAATTGTGCACCATCATCAAGAAGGATTCGTCCCCGTGATGCAAGGATGGTTCAATATACGAAAATCAATAAATGCCATTCACCACATCAATAGAATTAAAGACAAGAACCATATGATCATCTCGATAGATGCAGAAAAAGCACTTGACAAAGTTCTGCATCCCTTTATGTTCAAAACACTATAAATACTAGGGATAACAGGAACTTACCTCAAAATTGTAAAAGCTATATATGCTAAACCTCAGGCTAGCATCATCCTAAATGGAGAAAAACTGAAGGCATTCCTTCTAAAATCTGGAACAAGACAGGGATGCCCTTTGTCACCACTTCTATTCAATTTAGTTTTGAAATACTAGCCAGAGCAATTAAACAGACCAAAGAAATTAAAGGCATAAAAATAGGAAAAGAAGAATTTAAAGTATCACTATTTGCAGATGACATGATAATATATTTAACAGACACAAAAAGGTCTACAAAGAAATGGCTAGAGTTAATAAATGAATTCAGAAATGTGGCAGGATATATAATTAACACGCATAAATCAAAGGCATTCCTGTATAACAGCAACAAAACTTCTGAAATGGAAATGAGGAAAACCACTCTATTCACAATATCCTCAAATAAAATAAGATACTTCGGAATCAACCTAACAAAAGAGGTGAAAGATTTATATAATGAAAACTACAGAACTCTAAAGAGAGAGATAGAAGAAGATCTCAGAAGATGGAAACATGTGCCCTGTTCATGAATAGGCAGATCTAACAACATAAAAATGGCAATATTACACAAAGTTCTCTACAGGTTTAATGCAATGCCAATCAAAATCCCAACGGCATTTCTTGTAGAAATAGATAAATCAACCATGAAATTCATATGGAAAAACAAAAGACCCAGAATAGCAAAAGCAACTCTAAGCAGGAAGTGTGAATCTGGAGGTATAGCGATTCCAGAATTCAAACTGTACTACAAAGCAATAGTAACAAAAACAGCATGGTACTGGTACCGAAAAAAGCAGGTGGACCAGTGGTACAGAAGAGAGGACACAGAAACCAATCCACAAAATTACAACTTTCTTATATTTGATAAAGGGGCTAAAAGCATGCAATGGAGGAAGGGTAGCATCTTCAACAAATGGTGCTGGGAAAATTGGAAATCCATAT
Organism: Callospermophilus lateralis; assembly: GCF_048772815.1. Classification (NCBI taxonomy): domain Eukaryota; kingdom Metazoa; phylum Chordata; class Mammalia; order Rodentia; family Sciuridae; genus Callospermophilus; species Callospermophilus lateralis. The sequence continues at coordinate 1,246,419 of NW_027512640.1, forward strand.
GCAACAAAATGAAACTGAATTCCCTTCTCTCGCCATGCACAAAATTTAACTCAAAATGGATCAAGGATCTAGATATAAAATCAGAGACACTGCATTTCATAGAAGAAAAAGTTGGCTACGATCTACATACTGTGGTGTCGGGCTCCAAATTTCTTAATAGGACGCGCATAGCCCAAGAGTTATTAACAAGAATAAAAAAATGAGACTTACTTAAACTAAAAAGTTTTTTTTTTCTCTGCCAGAGAAACAATAAGAGAGGTAAATAGAGAGCCTACATCCTGGGAACAAATTTTTACCCCTCACACTTCAGATAGAGCCCTAATATCCCGAATATACAAAGAATTCAAAAAAAACTATCAATAAGAAAACAAATAACCTAATCAACAAATGGGGCAAGGACCTGAAATGACACTTCACCGAGGAGGACATACAATCAATCAACAAGTACATGAAAAAATGCTCACCACATCTAGCAGTCAGAGAAATGCAAATCAAACCCACCCTAAGATACCATCTCACTCCAGTATGATAGGCAGCCATTATGAAGTCAAACAACAAGTGTTTACGAGGATGTGGGGAAAAGGGGACACTTGTACACTGCTGGTGGGACTGCAAATTGGTGAGGACAACATGGAAAGCAGTATGGGAATTCCTGGGAAAACTATGAATGTATCCACCATTTGAACCAGCTATCGCCCTTCTCGGACTATTCCCTGAGGATCTTAAAAGAGTGTACTAAAGGGATACTGCCACATCAATGATCATAGTGGCACAATTCACAATAGCTAGACTGTGGAACCAACCTAGATGCAATTCAATAGATGAATGGATAAAAAAAATGTGGCATCTATACACGATGGATGCAGCACTAAAAAATGACAAAATCATAGAATTTGCAGGGAAATGGATGGCATTAAAGCAGATTATGCTAAGAGAAGCTAGCCAATCCTTAAAAAAATTGGCAAATGTCTTCTTTGATAAAAAGAGAGTAACTAAGAATAGAACAGTGAGGAAAAGCATGAGGAAAAGATTAATATTAAACAAAGATGAGTGGGAGAGAGAAAGGGAGAGAGAAGGGAAAGCATATGGAAATGGTAGTAGACCCTCATTGTTACATAAAATTACATATAAGACGTTGTGAGGGGAAAGGCGGGAACAAGAGAGAGAAGTGAAGAATAGCAGATGAGGAAGAGAGGGAAGATAGGATGGGAGGGGAGGGGGGATAGTAGGGGATAATAAAGGTAGCAGAGGACAACAGTCACTAATATGACATTATGTAAAAATGTGAATGTGTAACTGATGTGATTCTGCAATTCGTATTTGGGGAAAATTGGGAGTTCATAACCCATTTGAGTCAAATGTATGAAAGATGATATATCATGAGCTTTGTAATGTTTTGAAAAACCAATAAAAATAAATAAGCAAAGGTTTAAAATTGAGTGGGAAGAAATCAGCTAAAAAAGAGTTGAGATGCATTCATTTTGATAAGCAGAAAGTTTGTTTTGTGTAGTTGTAAATATCACAAATTTATTTTACGAGAAAACTGGCTTTTAAAAATGAACATATATTGAGATTAAAGGATAATCCACCTACCTTCATGAAAAATTCATATCATTTCCTATATTTTTCATATTTCATTTTTTTCGTGAATATTTTGTCATGGACCAGGTCTAGTCTTAGGCTACCTCTTCTGACAAGTTCGTACAATGTGTTGGATTGTTCCTTTCATCTTTTATTTGATTGTTTCTAGCTGATAATGTGTATTTTTCCTTATCTTTATTTGGAAATACATACCCAACTACATCTTTGCATTTTATGTTTTACTGGGGAAGAAACTCATCAAAAGCTCTTTATTATATGTATCAACAATCAAACATTTAGAGCATGCGATTATTCTTAATTTTGCATGAAAATATCTTTGTACCATTTTTCTTATAAAGATGTAGAATTATTAATACTGTCCCTACTGTAATAAGTAACTACTTACAAGAAGAATTAAACAATTGACTTTATATCAATCATGAATATGAAAATTAATAATATAAGTATTTGGCAATAAATATGCAATTGATAGAAATTAAAATCACGAGAAAGCCATTTAAAATGTCAGTGCATATGGTCCTTAAATAATAGGTTGTTCAAATGAAATTTCTCTAATTCATAAGAGTTAATATGCCATATTACAGCTTAATGTAATATAAAAACTTAAATGATAAGTATTGATAAATAAGAATGATACCTATTTACTTAAATATGTTTATTTGTTTTTCACTGTAAGATGTTAATTCTGGAAGACTTGAAAATTAAGAAAGACTTGGTCTATATTATTTCTAACTGGCTAATCAAAGTACTTTTAAATATATATGTATATATATAACATATGTAATACATATGCATGAATATAGATACATATGTATAATAAATGTATTGTAATATATCTATAGGTTATTATAATTATTAAATTTTCTTTTTTCTTCAAGAAAAAAGAATGACTATAAAAAACATTCTTAAATGTAAATTTCATAGCATATTACTGTTTGTAATGACATGAGAGAAAAACTCCTATGGAGGGAAAATGAAAAAGGAAGAGAGAGAAGGGGGAAAATGAGGAAGAAAGTGAGTAAAGAAGAGGGAGAGGAGTGTTTGATTATAAGATAAAAGTGGAGGGTCTGGGTGTCTGGCTCAGTGGTAACATGCTTGGCTAGCATGTGTGAGGCACTGGGTTATATTCTCATCACAACATATAAATAAATAAACTGAGGTCGATCAACAACTGAAAAAATTAAAATAAAAGTAGAAATATTACCAAAATTCCAAGTTTTTATGAATGCTAAATAAAAAAAAATTGTTGCATAGCCTTATGTAATTTCTAGACTCCTAAAAATAGTCATTTAATGATAGATTACTAGTGCAATAACTAAAAATCCACTGCTCTTTCCTCGACATTCTATGGCATGCTAGTGCTTAAATAAATTGTATTATATTACCAAAAAAATTCTAATATTTCTACAGTAACTGACCCAGTTTAACATAAATGCAAGAAGATTCCCATGGGATATAATTGTATTTTGACGTTCATTTTTATTCAACACTGGTACATTACTATTTCTCCAGTTTATGCACATCATAATATGTATATTTCATTCACAATTTAGCAAATTTATACGCATTTGTTTTAGTTTCAATCACTTCCTGCTTCAGAACACATGTATTCCTCCACGTTTCTTGACTGCTCCTTTCATGAGACTTTTTCCAAAGACATTATTTTTGATTTCCATTATCATTTTTGAAGCAAAACTCACACACCCGTCATGATAAACCATAACCCTAATATTACCATTATATGTAAAATTGGTGGGAATGAATGATTGTATATCGATATAAGATTTCTTGCATACTTTCAAATATCAATTCAATCCATTATTTAAAGTGGAACCAGTTATATTAATTAATCACAGTATGGTCTATTCATGCATTATCTCTATGTTGATAGACACAGGGTACACCTCTGTGTACCCCCAATAATAATTTGTATATCTTCAAAATTTTGCTCCCAGAAATGGTGGAAGAAATACTCATGTCAACTGATCTACATATACATTTTATCACAGTAATATTCTGGACACAAAATGCAAAGGTCACACTTAGGATTGTCCCAAAGCCTAAATGGAAAGTGAACATGGATTACTAAAAACATCCATGTCTTGGATGCCTAATTCTCTCAAATGTCAATCCTATTGGTGAGTACATATTTGTTTCTTCCCAAGATTATATATTCAACCTCAACCATGTTGAAAATGTCTAATTTTATCACTCACTTTATATTTTGTCTAATTTCCTAATGTCTCTATTGATATCTCTTTTCCTACATATTTGCCCCAGTTCATCATAGTGACTGATTCTTCACATGTGCTGACATTTACATTCACTCTTTATCCGAAACCCTATTGCTAAAGAACTTTTTGTCCAAATACTATACTCACTCTTTTTTCTAAACCTACCGACTATTTACCTAATCCTACGACTATCCCTTTTTGACTGGATGATCTCTTCAACAATCAATCATCCAAGGTACAAGGTCCTATACCATTGTATATTGATTTATCTGAGACATCTGTGCAGAACATACTTCAAAGCTAAGTATCCCAATCACGGGCCCAATGCCTTTCTGGTCTTCAAATCTTACCTAGATTTCAGTTTTCATAATTATATTTTACCTGTATATTCTTATATATATTGCAGGTTCCCAATACCATTATTCATCCAGCAGAATGATTCCTAACACAAATCGAACATGTTATTAATCCTAACTATACACTGTTCCCTCAATCCAACTTTACAGAAGAGCAGGGACAGAGTTGGTCTTACAATACAGGGGTGTAGGGGATCTTCCACCTGTTGACAACCTCAAATTTCCATGCAGATATGATCCCTGGAGAAGATGCAGGCAGCTATGAAAGGCCTGAGAGAGAAAAAGTCATCTTCCATGGCAAACAACTGGGTCAGGTTGAAAGCATGTGTCTGAATCATCCTCTCTTTTCTTAATGTAGGGAATATTGACCAAACTAGGCCTGTGTGGAGAGCTGTTCCCAGGTGCCTATGGTTTCTATACCATTCGATCTTGTGAAAGTGTCACAGGAAGTAGGGGCATCCTCCATATTATGAGACCCTAGGAAGCAAATTTTAGGACAAAGTGGTTGCAAAGACAGTGACCACATTCAGTTCCTGAAGGAAGTGAACTCACCTCACATCCGAATTTAGCTACCAGGAAGCCAGGAATCCAGACCCAGTCCAAGCTCCAGTCACAGTGGTCTCACTTGTTTGGATTTACCAAGGACAGAGTCAGTCTTTTGTGGTACCTAGTGATGTGAGGATGGCCAAATGACAGGAAAGTTCTGAAGACGGGCCCTTCCGGAGAAAGAAGGTAGAGGCTCACTGCTGTCTCCTGACCACTTCACAGAGTTAACCCAGGAGACCAGATCTGAGACAGGACTGGCCATTTCTGGGGAACATAGTATGGCCCTCCAGTCAGAGGACACTCTGGATAGTTTCAGACCTACTTGGGGGAAGGAGGTGACTTTGTGGGTGTTTGAGTGGGATTGTGGTTTTTTCTCATGTTCTGAGAATAGTTAGGAAAGGGGGTTTGTTTGGTTTGGAGTGAACTGTTTCTAGTTAGTCCTTTGACAAGGCGAGTGTTTCTATGTCTGTGTATCCCACTGTGTCCATGGTTGTAGACATTAGAAAAGAGAATGCCTCAATGGGTGTGTTCTGTCAAAGAGAAAACTTCCAAGCATTCATCCTGCCCATTTTATAAATGGACTGTGGCTTGCCTTATCATTGGGCAACACCTACTATTTTCTTACGTTCCTGTATCCTTCCTGAATTCTGGCCACTCTCCAAAATAGGCTCATGGTTTTGTGTACAAGATATGTACCACTTCCAAGCTCTGTGACATGGCCATGTACTGGATAGCTGAAGGGAATGGCAAGCATCTCAGAAAACTCTGATATCAGTGTGACCAGTAAAGTCTCAGTGGAGAAACCCTGCTTTGGGCCTTTTGATTACCTATTGTTATGTTGCCCTGAATATCAGGAATGTCTTTTCCTCAGGCTACTTCTTCCTGAAGCCTGAAGAAAACAGTTTTCACATGGAAATGAATGGGCATTGCCTTTGTGTTTTACAATAAAACCTTCACAGAGATTAGGCTCTACTTAACTTAAAAATACTTTTAAATTGTATCTAAGTGTAAAAAGTAACATGTAACTGTACATATCTTTTTGATAACAAGTCCAATTATACAACACAAATGATACACATAAATCTCCAACATGTTTTTATTTTAAGCCTAGAATTACCATACAACCTTAGAACACCAGCATGATACAATGCTCTTTTGAAGCTTCTACCTTACACACTTGTATACCTGGAAGATATGAACACATTAATACCACAATTACATCGATGTTTTTGTATTAACCAAGTTTAGCTTTTTAAAGAAATAACCTGGCATAATTTTATAAAAACAGTATTGTTTAACCAGCTGTTTAATTTTTTAAGATTACTTGCTCAAAACTTACACATATAACCAACTTACACAAACCTTTTTATTATTTACTTAAACCATTTTAATTACTTAATCATATAGACTCTCTTATCGAGAAACACATTTTCCCTCTATTAAATCTATATCTAGAAACTTTTAGTTTCTCTTTTCCATCTGTGAACCTCTTTCTGTTCACATTTTGAAACAATACTTATAAATTTCTGAATTTAAGCAATTATTTTGTAGACATCAACATTTTATTAGGGCCTGTTTGTACACCTAGAAAACTTATAGGCCTAATTCTAAAGACATCTTTATTTTTATCTGTTTACCCAATTTGAATTGAACCATTTGAATCACGTGAATCCAAGATATTTATATCAATTTTTAAATATTTTATGAGTGCTCCTCATCTGTCAATTGTCATATCACTGCATGATATATGGACATACACACATACAGACATACCAACATACAACACGTAATACAAGTGTAACACATAACACAATAGTGAAGGCCTTGTAGCTTTTTCAGGTGAAATATCCATTGCAATGTTCAAAAACTCCACAGTTGATCAAAAATAGAACTGATCAGAAAACATTAAACCATCTGCAGGATCAAGATTATGAGCTCAAAAAATAAAAAATACAGAATCTAAGAAAAAGCAAGAGTGCCAAAAAAGATGACTGGCCAGTAATTAGTAAATACCATATAATGTACTTTTTGTTTGGATCTAGTTTGAGTTCAGGTAAAAAGACACTTTTACTCCTTTTTATCTGTCTCCTGCTGAGTGCTGCAAGATTCTTTTATTTGCATATCAACTTAAGTCCTGGCTGAGGACTTGAAAACTGTAAAGGCTGGAGTTCTGAGCAGAAACCTCATGCCTAAGGCATTTTAGCTATAAGTCATAATTTCCAGGTTTGAATGTTGAAAATTATGATGCAAGTTTAAGATGTAATTCTCAAAATTTTATATCTTTATGTTTTTCTACACTAGAAAATCTTGAGTCCCTTAGCCTCACCACAAAAAACTGAAAATATGATCATTTTTTGATAATATTAAAGCCACCATCATAAGAAGTTTCTCTAGGATCATTAAGCCACTTTCTTGGTTCTGAAGTTTCTAAAGTAGTAGTAAGCTACATTAAATTTCTTGAAAAAAATTTTAAAAACAACCACAGACTACCATTTGTATCCCAAATTAAGCTTTAAAAATTTCCAAGACTGTTGCTAATTAATGTCATTTCACTAAGCCAGACCAACGTTTTAATTTAGCACGTTTTTAAAAAAATCTTACACATTGAAGGGAACAGATATCATATCATAATTTATTATCTTTGCCCAAGTTAATGCACTGGTATATCTAGTGAAATTTTCTCAGGCTACCTAGTTCAAAATTAAAACTCTTTAATTATTTTTTTATCCAAAGTATTTAAGTTTTCTAGCATCAGCTATCTTAAATCAAACTAAACTCTTGTTTAAACCCAACTTTTATCTGTAAGATAGTGCAATGCTTTAGAAACCCATTCAGATACCAGATTGTTACAATTAAAAATATCATCTTTTAAATACAATTTCATCCAAGATCATCCCCAAGAAACAATCTAAAATATCAACATATTACTGCATTCATGGTCCCTTTTGTTAAGTAAACAGAGGTGGAGCAATCCTTAAAGTGCAGGTAAGGAATAAGGGAGTTCCCCACAGCAAAATGGCTCTGGCACCTGCTGGGAGTCCCTTAGCCTCACCATTTACTTACAGGATTAGTCCTTCTGGTGGTTTGACCCCGGGCACCAGGCATATTCTATATCTCCCTCCTTTTCAGTAGTCAGCTTCCAAAAAATTCATCCTCTGCTTGCAATTGTTTTGAGTGCTAGGCTTCCCCAAGAGGGCAGAGTGTGGTTCATTGAAAGTCCCCACTGGTGTTTCAAAATTTATGACTGAAGGTTTGGTTCCCATCCCCAAAGCCAATTAATAACAATTTAATAATGAGGATAGGGTTTTGAGAAAAGTTTAAGCGAGATATCAATGTTCTTAGACCCCAGGCATTTCCTTCTGCAGTGGGCGTGCTCAAGCCAACTATGGGAAGAAAAGAAATCACTGCTTCCCTAATCTCGCTTAACAAAGAGAAGAAAAGTTTATCAAAGTTCTTTAAAACACAGCTAAGAGAGGTGTAAAAGATGAGAACAGAAAAGCTGGTGGTTCTATTGACTTTTGGTCCCTCAAAGAAGAAGCTTTAGGTTAAATTTTAGCTAAAGTTATTTCCACACATCTAAGGCAGGTTGGAACTCGGGACTCTGCATCGGTCCAAACAATGCCATCACATTTAACAGAAACACAGACAAAAAGACACACAAAGACCATCATGCAGCTCCCGTTTGTTCACAACCCCAAGATCAACAATCTTGTGACTCAGGGAGAATGGAGGGAAGAGGGGGAGGAGCAGAAGGTTTGAGTTATAGGATTGTGGGCAAAGGGGTCAGATTGGAGGCAGCGACCAGGAAAGGCTTCAGGGACAGAGGCATGGAATGGCTTTGTCCCATAATGAGAGTTACTCAAACAGAGACAAGGACAAAACAAACGTAACACAAACACGGGCACACAGTTAACGTTTAACACGAGTTCAGAAGTAAAGATTAGAACCCAGTAACTGGCATAACCTGATGAGTTACACCACAAAGACAGACAGTGAATTCAACCTGAGAGAAAAAAGTAGCCAGCAAGACCTGATGGGTTTGCAACAGAGTCACTTAATGAGGGCTCATCTGTCCCTCCTCACCTAATGAGGGCACTTCCATATCTCCTCACCTAATGAGATCACATCTGTCCCTCCCCAAGTCCTTCAAGGTGTCCCTTGCAAGAACGTGGCCGGTGGCTTTAGGACACGTTTGTCCACCACTGCCAGGGGGAACATACACGCTCTGCTGGCAGCCACTCTGCCAACCCAAACCGAAAACCGAAAAACCAAACCTGAACAAAAAGCTCTGAGCGATCACAAGGAAAAATGGAAAGAGGCGCCTTTCTTACCCTCAGAGGGGTCCGTTGGGATCTCCTTGTTCGGTGCTGCACGATTCCCGGCCAACTCACCAAAATTAAGGGTTCAGCGAATGTCGGAGGAAGAGACCACCAAGAGACCGCGGATCATGCAACAGCAAAAAGCATTTATTGAGTTCCAATCCATCATGCTGGGGCTCCGTGCTCACTCAAGAAGGGAGAGCAGCCCAGAGCCACAAGCAGGAGTTGAGCAGTGCTTAAGTACACTTTTTGGGGAGGGCGGGACTTTACATACATCACAGTCTCTTTTAAAAAATCATCATACACCACGGGAAAATCAAACAACAATTCCAAAGATGATTAGCTCATTCTTTGGTGGGAACAGGTCTGGCAGGAGTGATAGGTCAGTTCTAAAGTGGGGTACACATTGAAACTGATTGGTTTAGGCCCTGTGATGCCTATGTGCCAGGCCACAAAGGGTACTAGGTTATTAAACAATCAGGCAGTCAGGGGAAAATTTACTGGGCAGTCCGGGAATTGTCCTACAAGCTACAGGAATTTCAGGTTTTGTGTATAGCATAGGAACGTAACAATACCTGGTCCTTTACATTTTAACTCAGACCTTGCAGCTTAGAAACTTTGCAACACCCAGTCTTTTAAACTTTAAATTTTACACATTAATTTCAATTTCTTTTACACTTACAGATTACTTCTGGTTCACAACAAGGGTGTCAAAGCCACCCTGACTTTAGGCAAATGAGGGGCAAGGGAGCTTATTTTGGACACTGTTTTTGGCTGTGCCCCTCATGGCAACCTCCAGCCTGATGTTATGATGAGTGTCTTTATGGAAGAAGATGAGTGCCATGTAGGAGTCTTGTGGTTTTAATTGTGGTCATTTGTGTGGCGGTTGAAAGAGATGACTGGGTCCACATGGGCTTGAACTCTGCTGTGATTCCTCTTAGAGAATGAGTTCTGGAACTGACCTCAGAAAAGTATTGCCATGAATTGTGTTGGGAAAACAGGAGGCCACGCATGAGCATCGCCCTTGGAAACTGAGATATAGGCCCAAGATGGCTTTCCACAGAGCACTGAGAATCTCAGCCAGGATATCACATTATTTTTTTGTGAAAGACTTGGCAGCCATAGTTGAGAGTCAAAACACACATGAACCTCACATTCAAGACCTCAATGGGCCTGGCTTCATGTGACCTTTTGGCCACTCTTTGGGAAGCCTTGCCTTAAAGAGTTCTGCAGAGCTTTCATTGAAATCAGCTTCCTCACCATGTAATGGTTCCTGAATGAATTGATACCCACAGTGCCTCCAACTTCATCCTTGAAAAATGGCTAGATAAATACCATGAATTTTTTTGAAATTTTCATGACCAGGTGGCCCTGGAGAACCTTTGGATGTTCTATTGCTGATCATGAGTGTACCAGACAGTGCCTTGATTGACTGGGTTTCATGAAAATGTTGTAGAATAGAGATGCTAGTGACTTGGAGCCTCCTGAGTAGTGGGTGTAGAGCAGTGGACTATAAGTTTCTGAATAAATACCTGTGGTTTTACCACGTGGATCTGCCATTGGCTTCAAAAGACTTGTGACTGACATGGTGCAGGCCACAGATCCTTATATGTATAGGCATCTTGTTATATTGAGAGGTTTGAGGGCAATGTTCAGAATCCGGTTGCTATAGTCAAGGGGGAAAGCTATGTGGGATAGACCCCTGTTTTGAACATTCTCCTGGAGACCCTGACCAACCACACGTGACAGAACTCCCTCCAGCACTGTGTCCTTGTTGAACTACTTGTATTTCATTAAGCCAATACCAAACTCCCAGTGCCACAGTAAGAAACACCACGAAAATGGAGGATGATGACCAAATGGTTTCACAGACCACAAGGGGAGACACTTAACTACCAGTGACCACAGTTTACCTACAAAGGGAGAATTCAGAACTCCTTCCTCATGTTCATTAGAAAATAAGGAACCATTTTCTCCAGGTCACAAGATGCAGATCCAGATTTGATGGTGTCACTACAAAAGAAGCTAAATCTTCTGACAACTACATATATTTCATGTGCCCAACCTCAGAGGAAGTTTCTCAAGAAGTCTTTAGGCCAGCAGAGCTCCATGTTTGTGCAGTTTTTAACCTCTCCCTTACTTTTGGAAACTGTTCTAACACATCGAATGTTGTGAACTCCTGAGCACTTTCAGTTCCACATATGTAATCACAGGTTTTCGAACTCCTCACCACTAATTGGGTCTCACTTGGAGTGAAGTTAATGTCAAGGAATTGTTCTGGATGAGAGTGGCAAGATTTTTGTGTAGCACATACTTGCATACACATTAGATTCATTTTCCTATTTTCCATTTTAAATACTGATCCCTGACACTAACACATACCCGACTAGAATCTGAAAACTAATCCTAATATGATGGATAAAATGAAATCTAACTGAAAAGAAATACAGGCCTTCCATAGGAGGCATGGTGTATACTTTGATTTGCCTTCTGCTTAATCAAGGGTATGTGTTATAAATCTTGTCAAATTTTCTTTGTAATATTTCTCCATGAGATATATATATATATATATATATATATATATATTTTTCTCAAAACATGAAACATATGTGTATTATTAAACACTCCCTAAATTCATTCATGTTCCTGTATGTGGATTTATTATCAACTTTTCACAAGATTATTCTCAGAAATATTCAACCACCTGAAATACATATTTCTTTCCTAGTACTGAAAACTAACTTCAATGAATGGTGCTTACAAATCCTAATATTTCTACAGTAACTGACCCAGTTTAACATCAATGCAAGTAGATTCCTATGGGACATGATGTGTATTTTGAAGTTCATTTTTATTCAACACTGGCACATTACTATTTCTTCAGTTTATGGAAATCATAGGATATATCTTACATTCACAAGTACACAAATTTATAGACATTTGGCTCAATTTCAATCACTTTCTCCTTGAGAACACATATAGTACTCCATGTTTCTTTATGGTCTATTCACTAGACTTCTTTCTAAACACATTATTTTCGATTCCATAATCATTTTTGAAGCAAAACTCACACTCTTCATGATAAACCATAACCCTAATATTACCATTAGATATATAACTGGTTGGAATGAATGTATGTATATCAATATAAGATTTGCTATATATTTTCAGATATCAATTCAATCCATTATTTAAAGTTGGAAATAGTTATATAATTTATTCAGAATATTGTCTATTCATGCATCATCTCTAGATTCATCAACACAGGTTACAACAATTTGTATCCTCAGTACTAATTTATAAGTTTTCAAAATTTTGCTCCCCAAAATGGTGGAAGAAATACTCATGTCACCTGATGTACATGTACATTTTATCACAGTAATATAATGGACACAGTATTGATAAATAAGAATGATACCCTTTTACTTAAATATGTTTATTTGATTTTCACTGTAAGATGTTAATTCTGGAAGACTTGAGAATTAAGAAAGATTTTGTCTATATTATTTCAAACAGGCTAATCAAAGTACTTTTAAATATATATATATATATATATATACACATATATATATATAACATATGTAATACATATGCATGAATATAGATAATATGTATAATTAATGTATTGTAATATATCTATCAGGTGATTATAATTTTTAAATTTTCTCAAGAAAAAAGAATGACTATAAAAAACTGTCTTAAATGTAAATTTCATAGCATACTACTGTTTGTAATGACATGAGAGAAAAATACATATGGAGGGATAATGAAAAAGGAAGAGAAAGAAGGAAGAAAATGAGGAAGAAAGTGAGAAAAGAAGAGGGAGAGGAGTGTTTTAATGATAAGATAAAAGTGGAGGGGCTGGGTTTGTGGCTCAGTGGTATCATGCTTGTCTACCATTTGTGAGGCACTGGGTTATATTCTCAGCACCAGATACAAATAAATAAAATGAAGGTCTATCACAAACTGAAAAAATAAAAAATGAAAAACTAGAAATATTACCATAATTCCAAGGTTTTATGAATGTTAAATAAAAAAAAATGTTATATAGCCTTATGTAATTTCTACACTCCCCAAAGTAGTCATTTAATGTTAGATAATTAATGCTATAACTGAAAATCCATTGCTCTTCCCTCTACCTTCTGTGGCATGCTAGTGCTAAAATAAATTGTATTATAACACCAAAAAAAATTCTAATATTTCTACAGTAACTGACCCAGTTTAACATCAATGCAAGAATATTCCTATGGGATATAATGTGTATTTTGACGTTCATTTTTATTCAACACTTTTATATTACTATTTCTCCAGTTTATGCACATAATAGGATGCATATTTCATCCACAATTTAGATAATTTATAATTTTTTACTTTCAATCACTTCCTGCTACAGAACACATGTATTCCTCCATGTTTCTTGACTGCTCTTTTCATGAGACTTTTTTCCAAACACATTATTTTCGATTTCCATTATCACTTTTGAAGCAAAACTCACACACCCGTCATGATAAACCATAACCCTAATATTCCCATTACATGTATAAGTGGTGGGAAAGAATGATTGTATATCAATATAAGATTTCTTACTTAGTTAAAGGTATCCATTCAATCCATTATTTAAAGTGGAACCAGTTATATTATTTGGTCACAGTATGGTCTATTCATGCATTACCTCTATATTGATAGACACAGGGTACACCTCTTTGTACACCCAATACTAATTTATACGTCTTCAAAATATTGCTCCCAGAAATGGTGGAAGAAATACTCATGTCAACTGATTCTACATATGCATGTTATCATAGTAATATTCAGGACACAAAATGCAAAAGTCACACGTATGATTGTACCAAAGCCTAAAAGGGAACTGAACATGGATTACTAAAAACATCCATGTCCAGGTTGCCTAATGCTCTCAAATGTCAATCCTATTGGTGACTACATATTTGTTTCTTCCTAAGATTATATATTCAATCTCAAAACTGTTGAAAATGTCTATTTTTTTTTACTCACTTTATACTTTGCCTGATTTCCTAATGTCTCTATTGATATCTGCTTTCCTACATATTTTCCCCAGTTCAACATTGTGACTGACCCTTCAAATGTGCTGACATTGACATTCACTCTCTAACCGAAACCCTATTGCTAATGAACTTTGGTCCAAATCCTATACTCACTCTTCTTCCAAAGCATACTGACTATCTTCCTGATTCTATCGACTATCCCTTTTTGAGTGGATGTTCTCTTCTACATTCAATCATCTAAGGTACAATGTCATATGCCATTGTTTATCGATTTATCTGAGATATGTATGCAGAACGTAATTCAATGCTATGTATCCCAATCAATTTCCCAATGCACTTCTGAGCTTCAAATCTTACTTAGATTTCTGTTTTTATACTTATATTTCACCTATATATCCATGTTAAGTAAAATGAATATTTTTGGATCTGTAGATGATATATATTTCATCATGAATTTTCTACTCACCTGATATACATACATATTTATCTCAGTAATATTCCAGACACAAAATACAAGGGTCACACTTATGATTGTACCAAAGCCTAAATTGAATGTGACCATGTATTACTAACATCATCCATGTCCTTGTTCCCTAACACTCTCAAATATCATTGCTATTGGTGACTACATATTTGTTTCTTCCTAACATTATATATTCAACCTCAACCCTGTTAAAAATGTATTTTCCTATCACACACTTTGAACTTTGCCTGATTTCCTAATGTCTCTATTGATAAATGCTTTCCTACACCTTTTCTCCAGTTCATCATTGTGAATGACTCTTCACATGTGCTGACATTGACATTCACTCTCTCACTGAATCCCTATTGCTAAAGAACTTTTGGTCCAAATGCTTTACTCAGTCTTCTTTTGAAACCTACCAACTATCTTCCTTATCCTACCAACTATCCCAGTTTGAGTGGATGTTCTCTTCTATATTCAATGATCCAATGTACAAGGTCCTATTACCATGATTATCTATTTAACTGAAACATCTGTGCAGAATGTAATTCAAAGCTATGTATACCAATCAAGTGCCCAATGACCTTCTGGGCTTCCAATCGTTCCTAGATTTCTGTTTTCATACTTATATTTCACCTCTATAGTCTTATAAATATTGCAGGTTCCCAATAACATTATTCATACAGCAGAAAAATTCCTAACCCAAATCGAACATGTTATTAACCCTAACCATACACTGTTCCCTCAATCTAACTTTACAGAAGAGCAGGGAAAGAGTTGGTCTTACAATACAGGAATTTAGGGGATCTTCCACCTGCTGAGAACCTCAAACGTCCATGCAGAAATGATCCCTGTAGAAGATGTAGGCAGCTATGAAAGACCTGAGAGAGTAAGAGTCACCTTCCATGGCCAATGACCTGGTCAGGATGAAGGGATGTGTCTGAATCTGCCTCTCTCTTCTTAGTGTAGAGAAGATGGACCAAAACAGGCCAGTGTGGAGAGCTGTTCTGGAGTGCCTATGGATGATATACCATTCTAACTTGTGAAAGTGTCACAGGAACTAGGGGCAGCCTCCATCTAATGGGGCCTTTGGAAGCAACTATTAGGACAATGTGTTTGCCAAGGCAGTGACCTCATTCAGTTCCTGAAGGAAGTGACCTCACGTCATTTCCTTGGTGTTCGAAATCTCTGAACATGTGGTCCAGGAAGCCAGGCACCCAGAGCCAGTCCCAGTCCCAGTCCCAGTGATCTCACTTGTTTGGATTTACCAAGGACAGAGTCAGTCTTTCTTGGTACCTACTGATGTGAGGATGGCCAAATGCGAGTAAAGCTCTGAAGAGGGCCCTTTCCTGAGAAACCAGGTTGTGGCTCACCGCTGGCTCCTGTCAACATCACAGAGTTGGACGAGGAGAACAGATCTGAGACAGAACAGGCCATTTCATGGAAACATAGTATGGCCCACCAGTCAGAGGACACTCCGGATAGTCACAGACCTACTTGGGGGAAGGAGGTGCATTTGTGGGTGTGGATGTGGGTTTGTGGTTTTGTCTCATGTTCTGAGAATAGGTAAGAAAGGCAGTTTGTTTGGTTTGGAGTTAATTGATTCTAGTAAGTCGTTTGAAAAGGCAAGTGTTTCTAGGTCTGTGTATCCCACTGTGTCAGGGGTTGTAGACATTAGAAAAGAGAATGCTTCAATGGATGTGTCCTGTCTAGTAGAAAGCTTCCCCAGATTCATACTTCCCATTTATGAATGGACTGTTGCTTGCATTATCGATGGGCAACCCCTGATATCTTCCTAAGTTCCTGTTTTCTTTCTGATTTCTGGCCACTTTCCAGAATAGGCTCATGGTTTTGTGTCCAAGATGTGTACCACCACCAAGCTCTGTGACATGGCCATGTACTGGATAGCTGAAGGGAATGGCAAGCATCTAAGAAAACTTAGATATCAGTGTGATCAGGAAAGTCTCAGTGGAGAAATACTGCTTTTGTACCTATTGTTCTGTTGCCCTCAATGTCAGGAAGCTTTTTGCCTCTGGCCACCCCTTTGGGAAGCCTAAAAAAAACAGTTTTCAAATGGAAATCAATGGGGATCACCTGTGACTCTTTGCTTAATTGCATTGGAAAGGGATATGTCTGAATCAGGCTCTAGGTCCTGTGTTAGGCTTTGGCTTAGATTCTCAGCACATGATGGATGTAAAGAAAATCCCATGTTTGCATCCAAAACTAAATTGGCCAAAAGAGCAGTCATTATGGAAGAAGTCTCTCGCCTTCCCCTGTAAGGTTCCTTACCTCCTTCAAGTGAGAATAGGAACCTTTGGATCAAATGAGTTCTTCAAAGCCCTTTAGAGGCTATCCCAAAGGTGCTTGGGTTTTCTCCAGAATCCAAATCACATAAAGAATCTATACCTGACAGTCAGTAGGCCTCAAAATGAAGGAGCAAAGCAATATTAACAGCAGGCCTATTTGCTCACTCCTGGTTCCCCGGACGAATGTCCAGGCCACCCTGACTTTAGGCAAATGAGGGGCAATGGAGGTTATTTTGGACACTGTCTTGGGCTGTGCCCCTCATGGAAACCTCAAGCCAGAGGTAATGATGAGTGTCCATATGGAAGAAGATGAGGGCCATGTGGGAGTGTTTTGGTTTTAATTGTGGTCATGTGTGGCCGTTGGAAGGGATGACTGGGTCCACCTTGGCTTGAACTCTGTTGTGATTCCCCTTAGAGACTGAGTTGTGGACCTCACCTCAGAGAAGTATTGCCATGAATGGTGTTGGGATTTTAGGAGGATTCACATGAGAGTCAGCCTTGGAAAATGAGATCTAGGCCCAGGGTGGCTGTTCACAGAGCACTGGGAATCTCAGCCAGGTTACCACATGATTTTATTCTGAAAGACTTGGCAGCCATATATGAGAGTCAAAACACACATGGATGTCACAATGTAGATCCTAATGGGCCTGGATTCATGTGATCATTTGGCCACTGTTTGGGAAGCCTTGCCTGTGAGACTTCTCCAGAGATTTCATTGAAATGAGCTTCCTAACCATGTAATAGTTCCAGAATGAAATGAAACACACAGTGCCTCCAACTTCAACCTTGAAAAATGGCTAGATAAATACCAAGAAATTTTGAAACTTCCCATGACCAGGTGGCACTGGAGAATCTTTGGATATCCTGTGGCTGATCATGAGATTACAAGACAGTGCTTTGATTGACTGGTTTTCATGAAAATGGTTCAGAACAGAGATACCAGGAAGTTGGAGCCTGCTGAGGAGTGGGCCTAAAGCAGTGGTGGGCAGGTGTGTAATAAAACAACTGTGGTGGGGCCATGTGGATCTTCCATTGGCTTCCAAATGGCTTGTGACTGACATGGTGCAGCCAGCAGACCCTTGTATGTAAAGTCATCTTGTCATATGGACAGGATTCAGGGCAATGTTTAGAATCAGGTTGCTATGGTCAAGGGGGAAAGTCATGTGGGATATAAGCCTGGTTGGTGCATTCTCCTGCAGACCCTGACCTTACAAAAGTGACTGAACTCACTCACGCACCGGGTAACTGTTGAATTCTTTGTATATCATGAAGCAAATACCAAAATCCCAGTGCAACAGCAAGAAACACCACGAAAAGTGGAGGATGACCAAATGGCCTCACAGTCCACATGTGGATACACTTATCCCCCAGTTGCCACAGTTTACCTACAAAAGAGAATTCAGCACTGCTGCCACATATTCAGTGGAAAATAAGAAACCATGTCCTCCAGGTAACATAGATGCAGACACAGCTTTGATTGTCTCACTACAATGGAAGCTAAATCTCCCGACAACAACATATATTTCAAGTGCCCAAACTCAGAGTCAGTTTCTCAAGAAGGATTTAGGGAACCAGAGCTCCATGTTTGTGGACTGTTTTCCCTGTCCCTTACTTTTGAAATCTCCTCTACCGTCTTCAAGGTTGTGAACTCCTGAGCACATTCAATTCCAGATATTTATTCACAGATTTTCTAACTCTTCTCCTCTAATTGTGCCTTAGTCTCGGTGATTGTAATGTCAAGGCATCCCTTTCTCTGTAGCCTATTCAGCACATATATTTTTACATGCAATTATAGAATCTTACCTGATACCACACTTACATTCTTGTGAGGTGACTGACTTGGCAGATACAAATTGTAAGAGATCACTCCTCCTAAACGCTGTTGGAACTGAAAATTCAATCTATGAGTGAGCTTCCTTGTTGAACAACATTATACATAAATCTATATTCAATAAAATAAATATATTTGGATCTGTAGATGACATATATTTCATGGTGAATTTCAATTGGAATATATTATGCTATTTTTAATGTCTGTGTGTTTGTGTATGTATATATATATATATATATATGTGTATATATATATATATATATATATATATATATATATATATATACACACACACACTCTCCAGATTTTTCAAAATATGAAATATATATCTTGTTATACACTCCCTAAACTCATTCATATTCAAGTATGTATATTTATAATCAAAACTTCACAAGAGTATTCTCAAAATTATTCATTCACCTGAAATACATATTTGTTTCCTAGTACTGAAAACTATCTTCAGTGAATGGTGCATACAAATCCTAATATTTCCACAGTAACGGAACCAGTTTAACATCAATGCAAGTAGATTCCTATGGGACATGTTGTGCATTTTGATATTTATTTTATTCAACACTGGTACATTACTATTTCTTCAGTTTATGCTCATCATAGCAAATATATTTCATCCAAAACTTTGCAAATTTATATTCATTTTGTTCACTTTCAATCACATTATTCTACAGAACACGTGTGTTCCTCCATGTTTTTGATGGGTCTTTTCATGAGACTTCTTTCCAAACACATTATTTTCGATTTCCATGATCACTTTTGAAGCAAAACTCAAAGACACTTCGTGATAAACCATAACCCTAATATTACCATTAGATGTATTGCTGGTTGGAATGAATGATGGTATATCGATATAAGATTTCTTATATATTTTCAGATATGAATTCAATCTATTATTTAAAGTGGGACCAGTTATATTATTTATTCACAATGTGGTCTATTCATGCACTATCTCTATATTCATAGACACAGTGTATACCTCTTTGTACCACCAATACTAATTTATAGGACTTCAAAACATTGCTCCCAGAAATGCTGGAAGAAATACTCATGTCACACGATCTACATATACATTTTATCACAGTAATATTCTGGACACAAAATGCAAAGGTCACACTAATGATTGTACCAAAGCCTAAAAGGAAAGTGAACAGGGATTACTAAAAACATCCATGTCCACATTGCCTAATACTCTCAAATGTCAATCCTATTGGTGACTACATATTTGTTTCTTCCTAAGATTATATAGTCAAACTCAACCCTGTTCAAAATGTCTAATCCTATCACTCACTTTATACTTTCCCTGATTTTGTAATGTCTCTGTTATTATCTGATTTCCTACATATTTTCCAAAGTTCATCGTTGTGACTGAATCTTCATATGTGCTGACATTTACCTTCACCCTCTACCAGAAACCCTATTGCTAAAGAAGTTTTTTTTTTCCAAATCCTATACTCACTCTCCTTCCAAAACCTACCAACTATCTTCCTAATCTTACCTACTATCCCATTTTGACTCGATGTTCTCTTCCACATTCAATCATCCAATGTACAAGGTCCTATGCCATTGTATATGGATTTATCTGAGACATCTGTGCAGAAAGTAAGTCAACACTAAGTATCCCAATGAAGGGCCCAATGCCCTTCAGGGCTTCAAGTCTTAGATTTCTGTTTTCATACATATATTTCACCTACATATTCTTATAAATATTGTAGGTTCCCAATAACATTATTCATCGAGCAGAATAGTTCCTAACACAGATTGAACATGTTATTAACCCTAACCATACACTCTTCCCTCAATCTAACTTTACAGAAGAGCAGGGACAGAGTTGGGCTTACAAGACAGAAATTAAGGGATCTTTCACCTGCTGAGAACCTCAAAGGTCATTGAAGAAATGATCCCTGGAGAAGATGTAGGCAGCTATTAAGGACCTCAGAGAGCAAAAGTCATCTTCCATGGCAAACAACCTGGTCAGGATGAAGGGTTGTGTCGGAATCAGCCTCTCTCTTCTTAATGTAAAGAAGATGCAGCAAACCAGGCCTGTGTGGAGAGCTGTTCCTGGGTGCCTATGGTTGTATACCATTCTAACTTGTGAAAATGTCAGAATAAGTAGGTGCAGCCTCCATCTCATGGGACCCTTGGAAGCAACTGTTAGGACAAAGTGGTTGCCAAGGTAGGGACCTCATTCAGTTCCTGAAGGAAGTGACCTCACCTCACTTCCTTGGTGATGGCATTCTCTGAACTTGGGATCCAGGTAGCCAGGCATCCAGAGCCAGTCCCAGTCCCAGTCCCAGTGGTCAAAATTTTTCGGATTTACCAAAGACAGAGTCAGTCTTTCTTGGTACCTACTTATGTGAGGATGGCCAAATGCCAGGAAGGTCTGAAGAGGGGCCTTTCCTGAGAAAGCAGATAGTGGCTCACCACTGGCTCCTTACAGCTTCACAAAGTTTGCCAAAGAGACTAGATCTGAGACAGGAGAGCCCATTATGAGGGAATTTATTATGGCCCACTATCAAACGACACTCCATATTGTCACAGACGTACTTGGGGGTCTGTGTGGGTGTGGGTGTGGGTATTTGTTTGTGGTTTTGTCTCATGTTCTGAGAATAGGTAAGAAAGTCGGTTTGTTTGGTTTGGTGTGAACCGATTCTAGTAAGTCGTTTGACAAGGCTAGTCTTTCTATGTCTGTGTATCCCACTGTGTCCATGGTTGTAGACAATAGAAAAGAGAATGCATAAATACATGTGTCCTTTCTAGTAGAAATCTTCCCAGCATTCATTCTGCCCAATTTATGAATTGTCTGCGGCTTGCCTAATGGATGGGCAACACCTAATATCTTCTTAAGTTCCTGTTCTCTACCTGAATTATGGGCAATCTCCAGAATACGCTCATGGTATTGTGTCCAAGATATGTACCACCTCCACGCTCTGTGATACGGCCATGCACTAGAGAGCTGAAGGAAATGATGAGCACCTCAGAAAACTCAGATATCAGTGTGACCAGGAAAGTCTCAGTGGAGAAACCCCGCTTTGGGCCTTTTGCTTACATATCCTTCTGTTGCCCTGAATGTCAGAAAGGTCTTTGCCTCAGGCTACGCCTTTTTGAAGCCTGAAGAAAACAGTTTTCAAATGGAAATGTATGGACATTACCTGTGGCTCTTTCTTAATTGCTTTGGAAAGGGATGTGTCTGAATCAGCCTCTTGGCCCTGTTTGAGGCTGTGGCTTAGATTCTCAGCACCTGATGGATCTAAAGAAAAATCCCATGTGTGCATCCAAATCAAAAAGCCAAAAGAGCAGTAATTTTGGATGAAGTCTCTCACTTTCCTCTGTAAGGTTTCTGACTTCCATCATTGAGAATACAGATCCTTTGCGTCAAATGAGTTCTTCAAAGCCATGCAGACACTAGACCATAGGTTCTTGGGTTTTCTCATGACTCCAATTAACATAAAGAATCTAAACCCCACAGTCAGTAGGCCTCAAAATCGAGAATAAGAGCAATATTAACGGCAGGCCTCTTTGAACACTCCTGGTTCACAGGAAGGATGTCCCGGCCACACTGACTTTAGGCAAATGGATGCAAGGGAGCTTATTTTGGACACTGTCTTGGGCTGTGCCCCTCATGGAAACCTCCAGCCAGAGGTTATGATGAGTGTCTATATGGAAGAAAATGAGGGCCATGTGGGAGTGTCTTGACTTTAATTGCGGTCATTTGTGTGGCGCTTGGAATAGATGACTGGGTCCACCTGGGCTTGAACACTGGTGTGATTCTCCTTAGAGACTGAGTTCTGGAACTTACCTCAAAGAAGTATTGCCTTGTATTGTGTTGGGATTTTAGGAGGCCACACATGAGAGTCGCCCTTGGAAAGTGAGATCTGGGCCCAGGTTGGCTTTCCACAGAGCACTGGGAATCTCGGGAAGGATATCACATGATTTTATTCTTAAAGACTTGGCAGCCATAGTTGCAAGTCAAAACACACATGGACCTCAAATTTTAGACCTCAGTAGGTCTGGCTTCATGGGACCTTTTGGCCTGTCTTTGGGAAGCCTTGCGTGTGATAGTTCTCTAGAGCTTTCATTGAAATGAGCTTCCTCTCCATTTAATCGTTCCTGAATGAATTGAAACCCACAGTGCCTCCAAGTTCACCCTTGAAAAATGGCTACATAAACACCTTTAAATTTTTGACATTCCCATGACCAGGTGGCCATGGAGAACCTTTGGATATCCTATTGATGACCATCAGTGTTCCAGACAGTGCCTTGATTGACTGGATTTCATGAAAATGGTGTAGAACAGAGATGCCAGTAATTTGGAGCCTGCTGAGTAGTCGGCCTACAGCAGTGGTGTGCAGGTGTGTGTTAAAACATCTGTGGTCGGGTCATCTGCATCTGCCCTTCGCTTCCAAATGGTTTGTGACTGACATGCTACAAGCCACAGACCCTTGTATGTAAAGGCATCTTGTTATATGGAGAGGATTCAGGGCAATGTTTACAATCAGATTGCTATGGTCAAGGGGGCAAGCTATGTGGGATAGAAGCCTTGTTGGTGCATTCTCCTGCAGACCCTTACCCACCACACGTGACAGAACTCCCTCCATCACTGTGTCCCAGTTGAACTTCTTGTATTTCGTGAAGCAAATATCAAACTCCCAGTGCAGCTGCAAGAAACACCACAAAAATTGAAGGATGACCAATGGCTTCACATTCCTCACTGGGAGACACTTAGCCACCAGTGTCCCAAAGAGAGAATTCAGCACTGCTGCCTCATGTTCATTGGAAAATAAGAAACAATGTCCTCTAGGTCACATAGATTCTGACCCAGCTTTGATCGTCTCATTACAAAGGAAGCTAAAGCTCCTAAAAACAACCTCAAATGAAGTTTCTCAAGAAATCTTTAGGGCAGCAGAGCTCCATGTTTGTGGAGTTTTTACCCTGTCCCTTACTTTTGGAAACTCCTATACCACCTCCAAGGTTGTGAACTCCTGAGCATTTTCTATTCCAGATGTGTATTCACAGATTTTCTAACTCTTCTCCTCTAATTGTGTCTTACTTGGGATGAAGGTAATGTCAAGGCATTGTTTTGAATACACATTGGATTCTTTTTCCAATTTTCCATTCGAAATACTGAATCCCTGACTGTCAGGGATAGAAAGAATTCACCTTAAAGAATAGCCTGACACTTACAAGAAACAGCCCCCATGGAGACATCCTGTATGGGAGACATCCTGTAGCCAACTGTGTCCCTGAGACATCCTGTTGCCATCTGTCTTCCTGAAACATCCTGAGTTTATCTCACCTTGTGAAGACATCCAGAAACTTCGGATAAGAGAGCTTTCCCATCTCCAGCATATAAATGCCCCTGTGTAAAAAATAAAAGTTTGCAGCTTGATCAGAACTCCTGTAATGCTGTCATCTCTCGTGTCTCTTGTCCCTTCATTCCTCCGCATGTAGGTTCGCTGCCCCTGTTGATGTGTCTTTCCAGCAGGGACTACTGGCACCCACTGACTGGGGCTCGAGCCTTTGACTCATTGGGAACCCCGTCCTCCTGGAAGACTTCATCAAGTGGAGCTTGCGATTGCCTCAGCAGACACCACCAAGAGACAGATCCAGGAGGAGAGTGGGGATGACGCACGGTGAGTGACCCACCATGGGACAAGCAGTTTCGCCACATGATTTGTTTTTGTCAGGCCTCAAGGAGTCCTTCAAGACATGGGGGTGCGTGTTAAGAAAAAGGACTTAAATTTTTTTTTCTAGTACATAGGAGAATTGTGTCCATGGTTTCACCTTGAAGTTACCATTGATGGTAAAAGATGGCTTAGAGTAAGAGACTGTTTAAAACATTATTATTAAACCTTTGGCCCAGAAAAAGTGCCAGTTCCCACATTTTCTTACTGGAACTTAATTAATGAAATTCTTAAAAGTTCACCCTTTGACAATGGTACCTTACAACTTGTCAGGATTGGAGAAGAGACTATGCAAAACACCTCTCGTCTCCCCAAGGTATGCCCATCAGTTAGTATAGACATTTACCCTTCTCAGTCTCCCCAGGACCCTGGGAACCTTCCTGGTCCCCCTCAAAATACCACCCTAATGAATAAGGCTCTAATGGTTACCAGACGCCTTTATCGAGTTTTAAATCCCAGAGACACATTGACCCCTGGGACGGAGGCTACCTTGGAGAAGGAAGCAGCAAGCTACCATTCAGAAGATGCGCCACCTCTCAGGACCCTGCCACAGCCTATAGGACTTACACATCTACCTACCTCCTATATCCCTCCTGCCTTTTGTGCTCCAGCCCTTCAGGAGCAAAATGCCACCCAGATATTTTTTCCCCACTTCCCTTGCCTAGCCTGGCTCCCTTGTGAGAGTCTCTCCAACATAGACGGGAACAGATCAAACTTTTAAAAGAATTAAGATCCCTTGACTCTGAGCTCTGTTCATTAGCCTTAGGCATGGAGTCAATGAAAGCTGGCCCACGGTGGTCTAATACAAAGGCTAAGCCACTCCATCAGCCTGTTCTCGCCTTCCCAGTCACCCGCAGTCAGATAGATATGCCTGCAAAGGCTGAGGTCAAAGACTTAGAGGAGGATCAAGAGGAGGAAGCGGGGGAAATGGATCAAGGAGATCAGGACTCAGAGGATGAAGAGTTCACCCCTAGGCAGGAAGGAACCCAGAGTGTCTACAAAAAATTAAGCCTGCGTTTTCTTGAAAAACATAAAAAGACTTGTGCTTACAATGGCCCCACTGTGCCCTACACGTTGACTTTATTAGAAAGCCACAGCGCACAATGGCTTACTCCCAATGATTGGAAATTTTTAGACCGAGCTACCCTCAGTGCCGGAGATTTCCTGTTATGGAATGCAGATTTCAAGGAGCACTGTCAGGAAACTGCTCAAAAAAAATTAACTAAGGCCTCCTATAAATCCTGAACTTATGTTAAGCTAGTGGGCTATGAGCCATTTGACACTAAAACTAAATAGGCACGTTTCCCTGCTGGACTTTTGGCGCAGATTCAGATGGCTGGCTTACATGCTTGGAGATGCCTCCCTCAAACGGGCTCGGCTACCACTTCTTTGGCAAAAATTTGACAAGGACCCAACGACCCTTATAGAAACTTTGTTCCCCGGCTTAACCTAGCTGCAGATTGCTTGCTTGGACCAAGCGAAAGCGAAAGAACTTTTGTAAAACATCTTGCCTTTGAAAACGCCAACCCGGCATGTCAGGATGTTCTTCGACCACATAAGGAAAAAGGGAAACTTTCTGACTTTATTAGACTCTGTGCAGGGGTGGGTGCAGCCCATGCCATGGGTCTCGCCCTACGTGCCCCCTTTACCAAGGCCTTTCACAATCCTGGCTCATGTACTTGCTTTACTTGTAAACAACCTTGCCATTTTGCACGCAAGTGTCCGAAAGGCAAACAAAGCCTAGGAATATCGTCTCCTCAAACTGGGGCTAAATCGCCCCCAGCTACCCTTTGTTCTAGATGTGGTAAATGTCATCACTGGGCCAGTAAGTGTAGATCTAAGACAAATGGCCTCAGAAAGTCTATTTCTTCCTGCTTCTCAGGAAACTCCCTGCGGGGCCAGCCCCTGGCCACGACCTCCCCCAGGACAAAACCAGGGGCAATAAGGTTTGTTCCCTCCCAAACTCCAAACCTACCACAAAATTCTTCCCCACAATTGCCTCCCTCCAACTAGCCACCCCAGGCAGTGCAGGATTGGACCTCTGTGCTACCACCAATACAATATTAGACTCAATGCAAGGGCACCAGATAATACCCCCTAGAATTATGGGTCCCCCTTCATCTCATACGAGTGCCCTTATTCTTGGAAGAGCCTCTGCTACATTAAATGGTGTTCAGGTCTTCCCTGGCATTAATGATAATGATTTCACTGGAGAAATAAAAATACTGGCAACAGCTATTAATGGAGTTCCGGCCATCCCAGCAGGAACAAGACTTGCACAATTAACATTCCTTCCCTTGGATTCAGGAGGCACTTCCACTGCCCAAACCTACAACGGGGGACAGCCTCCCTCGGCTCCTCTGATGTATATTGGGTTCAGCCCATTTCTCACAATAGACCCACCCTTACCTTACTTATTGAAGGAAAGGAATTCCAAGGAATTCTAGATACTGGAGCTGATGCCACAATTATTTCTCACAAATACTGGCCATCAGGTTGGCCCATCACCCCATCCTTGAATGATCTAAAAGGGTTAAGAGTCAAAAAATTTCCATGTCAGTTCTAGGGCTTTTAGCTGGACTGATAAAGAGGGTAATAAGGTGACTGTCACTCTTTTCATTGTTCCTGACCTCCCTGTTAACCTATGGGGCCGAGATATTTTGAGTCAAATGGAAGTTATTCTTGCCAGTCCCAATTCCATGGTGACTCATCAAATGCTTTGTATGAATTTTGTCCCTGGTACAGGCCTTGTGAGACTGAGACAAGGACTGGTGGGAACTATAAAACCCATAAATAAAACAAATACATATGGACTTGGGTATTCTGATTTTTAGTGTCGGTTCCTGACCCTCCTGTACCCCATGCAGCTAAAATTATTTTGGAGACTCAGACTCTTGTGTGGGTGGATCAGTGGCCTTTTACCCCCCAGAAAAATTGGAGGCTGCCTCCATGTTAGTGCAGGAACAGCTGGCAGCCGGCCATGTAGAGCCCTCAACATCACCATGGAATACTCCTATTGTTATCAAGAAAAAATCAGGCAAGTGGCGTCTTTTACAATATTTGTGTGCCATTAATAAAGTTATGTGCCTGATGGGAGCACTACTGCCTGGAATTTCCACACCAGTGGCTATTCCCAAAAACTATTGTAAAATGGTTATTGACTTAAAAGTTTGCTTTTTTACCATTCCTTTACATCCCGAGGATAGACCCTATTTTGCCTTTAGTCTCCCTTGCATTAATTTCCACGTCCCTATGCAGAGATTTCAATGGAAGGTTCTTCCCCAAGGTATGGCCAACAGCTCTAGTCTTTGCTAAAAATAAGCTGTTCAAGCAGTAGACCCTGTGAGAGAGTGATGACCACAATTTTATGTTTTACATAATATGGATGATTCTTTAATTGCTGCACCTAATTACCATGACCTTAATAATTGTTACTTGGACCTTTAGAAAACACTCACTACCTTGAGACTACAGACAGCTCCTGATAAGGTTTAAACACAGGACACTTATACCTATTTGGGCCTTAAACTTCAAGATAATCAGATCCAAATTCCTAAAATACAACTACCTGTGGACCATCTTCACACCCTTAATGATTCTCAAAAATTACTGAGAGATATTCAATGGCTAAGAACATATTTAAAATTACCCACTTGTGTACTTTTGCCCCTTAATGATATTTTGAGAGGTGATTCCTACCCCTCTTCCCCTCAAAAGCTTACTCCCGAGGCATGACAGGCATTAAACCAAGTCACAGAAGCCATTGCCAAACAGTTTGTTACACAAATTTCTTATAACCTTCCTCTGGTTCTGGTTCTTTTACACACTCCTCATATACCCTCAAAAAAATTTTGACAGGATGTCCATATTTTAAAAATAAAGGCTTCCCCTTACTTTGGGTCCATTTATCCACCACATCCTCCAAGTTTATTACCGTTTATCTTGGTCAGATAGCTTCGATTATTATTAAAGGTCGTTTGCTTTCTCGACAACATTTGGGCAAAGACCCTGATAATATTTTAATTCCATATACTAATCACCAAACCCAATTTTTACTACAGAGAGGGGATGAATGGGGTATTGCCCAATCAGGCCATTTGGGAACAATTGATAACCATTTCCCCAATGACACCCTTTTACATTTTGTCCAGATACATCCATTCATTTTTCCCAAAATTACTCAAAAGGCTCCCAGTCCTCAAGCCCTTACTGTCTTTACAGAGGGTTCCAGTAATGGCTGTGCGGTCTTTGTTGTAAATAACCAGCCTACCACCTTTGATACTGTCTATCATTAAGCACAGTTTGTGGAATTGTTTGCCATAACACAAGTTTTTATAACATTTTGTGATAATCCTGTTAATATTCATACAGACAGTGCCTACATTGCTCATTCTGTGCCCCTGCTGGAGATTTCACCCGCCATTAAAGCTTCTTCCAATGCGGCCTTTCTGTTTCACCAGCTTCAGCAGCTAATTCAGGCCAAACAACACCCATTTTTCTTAGGACACATCAGGGCACACTCTGATCTTTCCGGTCCTCTAACACAGGTAATGCTTAAGCTGATGCAGCAACTCCTACCATCTTTCCAATTTTTGGTGGCTCCATTCAAAAGGCCATGGAGCTAAACAATCTTCACCAACTAAATTCCCAGAGCCTTTGATTACTTTGTAAAATTACCAGGCAACAGGCACGAGAAATAGTAAAAGAATGCCCTGCTTGCGCTCTCTCTCTCCCGATTCAACACTTGGGAGTTAACCCCTGAGGATTACTGCCAAATCAGGTTTGGCAAATGGATGTTACTCATTTTCCTGAATTTGGATAAACCAAATATATACATGTTTCTATCGATACCTTCAGCAGCTTTATTTTTGCATCACCACATTCTGGAGAGGCTACCAAAGATGTCCTTTCTCATCTTGTTTCAGCCTTTTCCATAATGGGTAAACCAATACATATTAAAACAGATAATTGTCCTCCATATACCAGTGCCAATTTTAAACAGTTTTGTGCTACCTTGCAATTTTGTCATACTACTGGAATTCAATACAAACCTCAGGGCCGAGGCATTGTGGAACGTTCCACCTACCTTAAAGACTTGGGTATCCCGCCTTAAGGCTTCCGCCCTTGTATTTACCACTCACAGGCATTGCCTTAATCATGCATTATTTGCCCTTTTTTTTATTACCCTAGACAGTGAAGGCCTTTCGGCTGCAGACAGACACTGGCATCCCTTTTCCAATTCTGATCACCCACCTGTTATGTGGCGAAATCCCCTTACAAATAAATGGAAACGCCCAGATCCTGTCCTCATCTGGGAACGAGGCTCAGCTTGTGTTTTGGACCAAGAGCTAGCAGCCCCAAGATGGTTAACAGAACACCTGGTTAAACAGGTTAATGACTTACCTAAAACCGGGGACGGAGGCCCTCCCCATGAGTACAATTTTTCGTCTTTTTCGGATCCATCCAACAATCTGTGTGAGGATCCTGCTTAAGGAACTTATGCTGAACAGGTTTGTGCACGGAGGCCTTGGCCCTCCACCTTCCAACATCATGGAGTACCTTTTTGCCCCCCCGCCCCCGTGAATGCAAGGGAGGATCTTGGACTCAGGCTTCCACTAGTTGGACCCAGACTGCTGACTGCATGACTAAGGTGGCTTACCTCCGTGCCGAGGTTGACCATAAACTCAGAGGAGTTCATCAGCCTAAATGGGTATGTGTTAACAAGCCAAAGATTATTCCCCCTAGTACAAGTAAAGCTCTACAAAATTGTTCTGCAACCCGTACGCATACCCAGGCGATGCATGTCTCTTGTTATGTGTCGGCCTCAATTTGTGTTAACAAGCAGGGAAAATGATTTTTTGAAGCCTCCCTAATTAAAACTCATGAAGCAGGGGGGGCCACTATTCATTATACACCCGTTCTCTTTGACCGGGGAGGAGAAGGCAAATACACCAAGCTACAGTCAGCTGGGTGCCAAGGCACTGTCGGAAAACCTTCCGACTGGCCCATTAAGGCCCCTACAGGGGTCTCTGATGGTAGAGGACCCACTTATTCTGTCAAGCATCCTCAGATAATCAAACTTTTGAAACCCCAAATCCCTGAGCTCACATAACATCCCTTAATGTAGCCGAAATCCCAGTTCCCAGGTTTAGATACCAATACATTAGATATTTTGCAAACTACCTTCTCCTTCCTTAGTAATTCCAACCCCACCCTTGCTGGTTATTGCTGGCTCTGCATGACAACAGGGGCAAGCATTCCTATGGCAGTTCCTATTAATTCTACTATGGACAATGATAATACATGCCAACCCGGAATTCCCTTTAAAAAATAGCTTATAGGCACTTTTACATTATGTCTTTTAGGTGCGATGCAGAATAATACCTATGATATGGATTTTGGAATTACTTCCTTTGGAAATTGCTCAACAGTACAAAATTATTCCTCACCCATCCCATCTCTTTGTCCCCCCAATGGCACAGTTGTTATGTGTGGAGGAAATGTGGCCTTCCCCAAGCTTCCAGCGAATTGGACCAGTGACTGTGTTCTTGCCTTATTACTCCCTGATATAACTATTGTCCCAGGAGACGAACCTCTCGCCTAGACACCTTAGTCAAAAGACAGAGGCGGGTGATACAGGCCTTACCACTTATTGCCAGCCTTGGAATAACAGCTGCTGTGGGCACAGGTACACTGGCTTTGGCACAGCTATACACCCTTACCATCGCATGTCTCAACAACTTAAAATGATGTACAAACTCTATCAGAAACCAATAAAGATTTGTAGGACCAAATAGACTTCCTGGCAAAAGTGTTCCTTCAAAACAGACGAGGTTTAGATTTGCTGACTGCTAACCAGGGAGATATTTGATTGGCCTTAGAGGAACGATGCTGCTTTTATGCCAATAAATCAGTCATAGTATGCACTAAATTTAAGCAGCTTCAAGAAGATCTAGAAAAGAGATGAAGAGAACTATTTGAAAATCCCCTCTGGACTAAGCTTAATGGATTTCTACCCTACCTTCTTCCCCTATTAGGCCCTTTGTTGGGTTTACGTTTAATGGTGACCATAGGACCCTGCATTATAAACAGTGTGGCACAATTTATTAAAGAACACATTAATATTATGGCCTCTAAGCCCATACAGATCCACTATCATCATCTGGAGATGGAAGACCACGCTGTCAACTTTTAAAAGGATGTTCTACCCTTCTCACAGGCTTATTTCTTAAGTTTACATCCCCACAGATCTCTCTTTCTTACATAAAACTATAAGTAAAAGCTCTGACAAACCATCTTCTGCCCTTGCCATAAGGGTTCGTCTCCATGGGCCCTTCGGCTTGGGGGAAGACGAACCCATGGAGTGAGGACGTTAGGCCATAATATCGGAGGGTGCAGGAAGGACTGCAAAAGGATGGATCCACGGATCCCCAAACACAAGACCTCTGAGTGACACGCTCTGGTGCATGGCGGTTGGCATGCTTCCCCTTCAAGGCCATCTCCTCCAAAAACATGCCAAGGCCACCACGAAATCTGCTAGTAAAGATGCTTGCTCAGATCAGGAGATATTCTAAGGCCTCCTAGACAAACAGAGCTTCTAACCCCCCCTAAAAACATGGCCGGTAAGGTAGGTCAAATATTTTAAATAAGAAAGGGGGAGATGTCAGTGCCTAGAAGGAAGTTCTCCTTCAAAGAATAGCCTGACACTTACAAGAAACAGCCCCCTGGGAGACATCCTGCCTGGGAGATATCCCACAACCATCTATCTCCCTGAGAAATCCTGTCGCCATCTGTCTTGCTGAAATATCCTGAGGTTATCTAACCCTGTGAAGACATCCAGCAACTGCCGATAAGAGAGTTTTCCCATCGGCAGCATATAAACACCCTGTGAGAACAATAAAAGTTTGCAGCTTGATCAGGACTCCTGTCTGGCTGTCATCTCTCCTGTCTCTTGTCCCTTCATTCCTCCCCAACTATGTTCGATGCCCACGTTGATGTGTCCTGCCGGCCGGGACCCCTGGCACTAACCCATATCCTACTAGACTATGACTACTAATACTAATATGATGGAGGAAAATAACCCAAATAGAATAGAAATACAAGCAGTTCAGAGGAGGCATGGTGTATAGTTGGAGTTGCCTTTTGCATGATATAGGGTAGATGTTATAAATCTAGCTAATTTTTAATTGAAATAATTCTCCATGTGTTTTTAAAGTTAAAAAATATGTGAATACCTGGCTCCCTTTCTCTGTAGCCTATTCACCACATGTATTTTATATGCACATATAGAATCCTACATGGTATCACACGTATATTCTTGTGAGGTGGCTGACTTAGCAGATTCAAATTGTGAGAAGAGATCACTTCTCCTAAACGCTGTTGGAACTGAAAATTCAACGTATGGGGGAGCCTCCTAGTAGAAAAACATTATACATAAATCCATGTTAAGTAAAATAAATATTTTTGCATCAGTGGATGATATATATTTCATGAAGAATTTCGATTGGCATATATATTGCTACGTTTTATTGTCTGTGTTTGTGTTTTGTGTGTGTGTATATATATATATATATATATATATATATATATATATATATATATATATATACTCTCCAAATTTTTCAAAATATAAAATATATGTGTCCTATATACACTACCTAAATTCATTCATGTTCATGTATGTGGATTCATAATCAACTTTTCACAAGATTATTCTCAGAAATATACATCCACCTGAAATACATATTTGTTTTCTAGTACTGAAAAGTAACTTCAGTGAATGGTGCATAAAATCCTAATATTTCTACAGTAGCTGACCCATTTTAACATCAATGCAAATAGATTACTATGGGACATGATGTGTATTTTGAAGTTCATTTTATTTAACACTGGTACATTACTATTTCTTCAGTTTATGCACACCATAGGATATATATTTCATCCACAGGTTCACAAATTAATAGGCATTTGATTCACTTTCAATCATTTCCTGCTTCAGAACACATGTATTCCTCCAGGTTTCTTGACTGTTCTTCTCATGAGACTTCTTTCCAAACACATTATTTTCGATTTCCATAAAAATTTGAAGCAAAACTCCCACACTCTTCATGATAAACCATAACCCTAAAATTACCATTAGATGTATAACTGGTTGGAATGAATGATTGTATATCAATATAAGATTTCCTGTATATTTTCAGATAACAATTCAATCCATTATTTAAAGTTGGAACCAGTTATATAATTTATGTTGAGTGTCTATATGGAAGAAGCTGAAAGCCATTTTAGAGGGTTTTGGTTTTAATTGTGGTCATTTGTTGGTGGTTGGAAGAGATGACTGGGTCCACCTGGGCTTGAACACTGGTGTGATTCCCCATAAGACTGAGTTCCGGAACCGAACTCAGAGAAGTATTGCCATGAAGTCATGTTGGGATTTTAGGAGGCCACGTATGAGAGTCGCCCTAGGAAACTGTGTTCTAGGCCCAGGATGGCTTCCCACATCGCCATGGAAATCTCATCCAGGATATTACATGATTTTATTTTTAAAGAGTTGGCAGCCATAATTAAGAGACAAAACACACATGGATCTCACATTGTAGACCTCAATGGGCCTGGCTTCATGTGACCTTTTCCCCCCTCTTTGGGAAGCCTTGCCTGTGAGAGTTCTCCAGAGGTTTCATTCAAATGAGCTTCCTCAAAATTTTATGGTTCCTGGATGAATGGGAAACTCACAGTGGCTCCAAATTCATCCTTGAAAAATGGCGAGATAAATACCATGAAATTTTGGACATTCCCTTGACCAGGTGGCACTGGAAAACATTTCCATGTCCTATTGCTGATCAGGAGTATACCAGACAGTGCCTTGATTGACTGGGTTTCATGAAAATGCTGTAGAACAGAGATGCCAGTAATTTGGAGCCTTCTGAGTAGTGAGCCTAGAGTAGTGGTTAGCAAGTGTGTGATAATACATCTGTGCTGTGGCCATGGAGATCTGCCATTGGCTTCCAAATGTCCTGTGACTGACATGTTGCAGCCAGCAGACAATTATATAAAAAGGCATCTTGGTATATGGAGACGTTTCTGGGCAATGTTCAGAATAAGGTTGCTATGGACAAGGGCGCAAGCTATGTGGGATAGAAGCCTGGTTGGTGCGTTCTCCAGCAGACACTGACCAACCACATGTGACAGACTGCCGTGCAGCACTGCGACCCATTTGAACTCCTTGTATTTTGTGAAGCCAATACCAAACTCCCATTGTAGCAGCAAGAAAGACCATTAAAAGTGGAGTATGACCAAAGGGCTTCACAGTCCACACGGGGAGAGGCTTAGCCCCAATGGCCATTGTTTACCTACAAAAAGAGAATTCATCACTGCTGCACCATGTTCATTGGAAAATAAGAACACATGTCCTTCAGGTCACATAGATGCATATCTAGCTTTGATGGTCTCACTACAAAGGAAGCTAAAGCTACTCACAACAACATATATTTCAAGTGCCCAGCCTCAGAGGCAGTTTCTCAAAATGTCTTTAGGCCAGGAAACCTCTATATTCATAGACACAGGGTACAACTTTTTGTACCCCCAATACTAATTTATACGTCTTCAAAATATTGCTCCCAGAAATGGTTACGAGAAATACTCATGTCACCTGATCTACATATACATTGTATCACAGTAATATTCTGAACACAAAATGCAAAGGTCACACTTATGATTGTACCAAAACCTAAATGGAAAGTGAACCTGCATTACTAAAATCATCCATGTCCACTTGCCTAATGCTCTCAAATGTCAATCCTATTGATGACTACATATTTCTTTTTTCCTAAGATTATATAATTAAAGTCAACCCTGTTGAATGTGTAATCCTATCACTAACTTTATGCTTTGCCTGATTTCATAATGTTTCTATTGATATCTGCTTTCCTACATGTTTTCTCCAGTTCATCATTGTGACTGACTCTTCACATGTGCTGACATTTACATTCACTCTCTATATGAAACCCTATTGCTAAAGGACTTTTTTTCCAAATCCAATATTCACTCTTCTTCCTAAACCTACCAACTATATTCCTAATCTTACTGACTATCCCGTTTTGAATGGATGTTCTTTTCTACATTCAATCATCCAAGTAAATGTCAGGTGAGCGTCAGAGGAAGAGACCACCCAGAATCTATCTCATGCAACAGCAAAGGGTTTTTTGGGGGTCCAGCGTGCTGGTGCTCATACCTCACTTGAATAGAGCAGAGAGCGCTGAGAACAGCTTAAGCAGAGCTTATATACTTTCCTTGAAGAGGGCAGGGAGGGAATTTTATTAATGGATCAGGGCGAGTGGGCAGTTTGCACACAACCGAGTGAGGGAGTGCATTCTGTAGTTTGGCCATTGGAGACAGCACATTCTGGGAACAAGATTAGCAAACATTTCTCAAGATTTCAACAGTGTTTTGTTAAGCGTACAGAAAAACAGGAAGTGACAAGTGCCTATTTTATTAACCTTTCATTCCCCACTTCTTTTTCTGGCTACTTTTAGTCATAAAAGTGATCATTGGGGGGTGTCACATTTTATGTCTGCTAGTGGGGTATTAACATAAGTTTAACTTGTCCAATTTGAGATTGGAGAAAAGAAATTACATGGTTGAGCAAACAGAGTTTATAGGTAGCAATAATATGAGGAATACACAATTTGAAAGGGTTACCAGTCTTTTCCAGTTTCCAGCCAGAGTCTCAACAAGCCGCAGGCTTGAGATGAGAGGTATGGATCCAGAAAATGATTCTGTCTACCTTTACCGCTGTAGGTGTTATAAGTAGCACCTGGTATGGTCCTTTCAAGCGGGGTTCCAGGGATGACACCTGATGTCGTCTTACATAGAAGAAGTATCTTACTTGATGTTGATTTGGAGTCCTCTCGTCCCCAGGTTGTTAGGCAGTGGCCATCTGTTTTCACAGGTATCCTGAGTTCTTTCAAGAGCTTTAAGTCTGTCAAGCAAGGGGGTGTGAAAGGGATCGTTAGGTCTTAGAGTTGGAGTTAGGTCCCTTACTGGAGGAGGGGCACCATAGAAAATTTCATAGGGGGTGAGGTTACACAAAGAAACAGAGGGAGTATTTCTTGCATGAAACAGTTCATAAGGCAGTAGCATAGTCCAATATTTTATGCCGGTCACTAAGCTTAATTTCGTTATGGTCTCTTTAATGGTTCTATTCATTCATTCTGCCTGTCCTGAACTCGGGGGTCTATAAGCACAATGTAACTTTCAATAAATCCCCAAGGTCCTGGCTAACCCCTGACTTATGTGGGTTATGAACGCGGGTCCATTATCACACCCTATTACTTTAGGCAGGCCGTATCTTGGAAAAATATCTCCCAGGATCTTCTTCACCACAATTTGCACTGTTTCTTTTTTTTTCTTTTTTTCCTTTTCTTTTTTTTTTTTTTTTTGGTGGGAAAGGCTTCAATCCATCTGAAAATGTATCTACAAAGACTAGGAGATTTTTAAGTCCATAACTTGCTGGCTTTATTTCAGTAAAGTACACTTCCCAGAATTGTCCTTGTCTGGTTCCTCATAGGTGCTTTCCTGCAGGAAGCTTGGAAGGATAAGAATTAACCAATTGATGGACCTGACAGGCTTTTGTTAACCATTCAGTTATTTCCTTTAACTGTGAGTCGGTTAGTGGAAAACTCTGTTCTTGATCCTTCATGAATGAATGTAGTTTCTTTGAACTAAGGTGAGTGATTTGGTGTACATTATCTACTGACATAGTTAGAGCTGTGAATATAGGAGTTTTTACTGAAGGATTTAGAAATTCCACTTGGGGGCCTTCAGGGTTAAACGTTATTTTGGCCTGGAGCTTGCTGAGCAGAACTCTGCCCATCAATGGGGCCGGGCATTCTGGAATTACTAGGAAGAAGTGATGGATTTTTCCTTTCCCCTGGTCCCAGGTCCTCTTAGTTGTCCAAGCCCGATATTTACTGCAATTAGCCCCTTGAATTAGAGACCTTTTATTTGATAGAGGACAAAATGGGGCCTTAATGGCTGAGTATATTGCCCCTGTATCCACTTCAATGTTTACTGGGGTGCCCTTCACTTCAAAAGTTAACCTGAGCTCGGGGAGGGGATCTGATCCCCAACTTTCTTAGTCATCCTCCAGAGTCAGAATGGCTGGCTGGCGTGGCTGTCTCTTTCTAGGGCTCTCTTTGGCCCAGTGTCCTTTTTCTTTACAGTAGGCACATTGATCTGAGGCCAGGGGTGGCCTCTAGTTTGGGCCCAGGTATCCCTTCCTGTCTCCATGTTTCTTATTTCTGGCCTATTTGTTGTTGTGACCAGGACCTTAGTCAATTCCTTAGTCTGTCTTTTGTTTCTTTTATCCTCGCTTTGCTTCCTTATCTTCTTCAGTTTCTCTCGTATAGTATACCTTTTTGACTTCGCTGACTAAATCTCTCAAAGTCATATCTTGTAATCCATCTAAGTGTTTTAAATTTCTTTAAATATCCAGGGCAGCTTGCCCAATAAAGGCCATCATGACAGATGCCTTTTGAGCCTCTGCCTGAGTATCAAAAGGAGTATATCTCCTATATGCCTCCATAATTCTCCCTAGAAACATAGAGGGAGATACGTCAGGCCCTTGAATAAACTCTATTACCTTGGCCAAATTAGTTGGTCGCCTAGCAGCCACTAAGATACCCGCTATTAGAGCCCGGAGATAAGTGAACAGATGCTCCCTACCTTCAAAGGTATTGGGGTCCCTGTTTCGTCGATTCTAGGGAAAGCCGGGTTGAATATGCTGGGAAGTTGTGTCAGTCACACACCTGGTCTGAGGATATTATTTTCTAGCTTCCAGGAGGATTCTCTTTTGTTCCTCTGTCATGAAGAGAGTCCCTAGGTGTTGTTGGCAGTTATTCCAAGTAGGCTGGTGTGAAAACATCTATGAATCAACCACACCTGAGAGACGAGTGGGGTCCTCGGTAAAAGGGGGATTGTTATTTTTCCAGTTATATAGGTCTGAAGAGGAGAAAGGCCAATACTGGTAGGCTTGCATTTTTTCCCCATGACCATCATCAATCATTGGCACATAGAGACGGAGGGGGAGCATCACGGGAGTTCCAGGGTTTTCAATCATTCATTGCCGGTGAGTTCCTTTAGCCGGGCCAGGTTCCTCCAGGGGAGGAGGGGCTGTGTGTGCCACGGGGGAGTTTTCTGGAGGGTGCTGGGCTGGCTTAGCTTCCTCCAATGGCGGAGAGGCTGAGTCAGCAGCAGGGGAATCACTTAGAGGGTGTTGGGGGTTGGGAGACCAGGGCAAGGGATAAGGAGAGGGATGAGAGTCCAGTAGAGTTAAATCTTGTGACTTAGGCAGAAAAGAGGGTGGAGGAGGAGGAGGAGCAGAGGGTTTGAGAGATCGTGGGGGAAGGATTAGGAGCGGGGGCAGGGGCAAAGAAAGGCTTCACCCATGGAGGAGATTTGCAGAGGTAATGCCGGGTTAAGATATATGGCTTTTGATCTGGATGGCTATGTGGCCCTTCCTGAAAGACAATATCTCTGACTTTTTAAATTACTGAGAAGTAGAAAAATTCTTCTAAGGGCCATCCGAATCCAAAGGTGGGCAATTCTGAGGCACAGAGAGTCTGCCAGGTCCAGCGGTTTACTGAAAAAGAAAGATTCTGAGCCCTTAAGCGGAATTTGGTCCAGTGATCAAGGGTCAGGGACAGAGGCATTGAAGTGCTCTTTCCCATAATGAAAAATGCACAAACAGTAAAAGCAACGACACATGACACAGACAAGACAAGACAATAAAGACAGGCAATGGATGTCCAACACTGAGACGAGGACTGAGTAGCTGGCAATACCTGATGGGCTGGCAATACCGAATCTGAAACAAAATATCACTGAGTTAAGGAGACTATTGTTCCTCGATTTTCAGAGTCCTCTGGGGTGTCCCTCAGGGTGGTTGCCTGTGGCTCTGTGACACATCTGTCAGCCATCGTGAGAGAGAGCTCACGCTCTTTATTGACAGCCATTTTGCCAAGACCTAACCTGAAACCTGACACCAGAAAGAGGCGCCTTACGAATCCCGAGAGGAGCCTGTTGGGGTCTCTCGTTTGCTGCTCCCAGAACTCGGTGGAACCTCCATATGTAAAGGTCGGACGAGTGTCAGGCGAAGAGACCTCCAAGAGACTGTCTCATGCAAAAGCAAAGGGTTTATTGGGGGTCCAGCATGCTGGGGCTCAGAGCTCACTTAAATATAGCAGAGAGTCCTGAGAACAGCTTAAACAGGGCTTATATACTTTTCTTGGGGAGGGCAGGGAGGGAAGTTAAGTATACAGAAAAACATGAAGAGACAACTACCTATTTTACTAACTTTTCACTAACGACTATACTTTGCCAGATTTCCTAATGTCTCTATTGATATCTATTTTCCTACATACTTTTCCCAGTTCATCTTTGTGACTGACTCTTCACATGTGCTGACATTTACATTTACTCTATACCCGAAAAGCTATAGCTAAAGAACTTTTGGTGCAAATTCTATACTCACTATCCTTTCTAAACTACCGACTATCTTCTTAATCTTACCGACTATCACTTTTTGACTGGATGTTATCTTTGACAATCAATCATCCAAGGCACAAGGTCCAATGCAATTGTATATCGATGTACCTGAGACATCTGTGCAGAAAATATATCAAAGCTAAGTATCACAATCAAGGTCCTAATACACTTCTGGGTTTTAAATCTTACCTAGATTTCTGTTTTCATACTTATATTTTACCTATATATTCTTGTAATTATCGCAGGTTATCAATACCATTTTTCATTCAGCTGAATGATTCCTAACCCAAATCAAACCTGTTATTAACCCTAACCATTCACTGTTGCCTCAATCTAACTTTACAGAAGAGCAGGGACAGAGATGGTCTTACAATACAAAAATGTAGGATTCATTCCAACTACTGAGAAACTCAAAGGTCCATGCAAAAATGATCCCTGCAGAAGTTGTAGGCAGCTATGTAGGAACTGAGAGAGCAAAAGTCATCTTCCATTGTAAAAAACCTGGTCAGAATGAAGGAATGTGTCTGAATCAGCCTCTGTCTTCTTAATTTAGAGAAGAAGGACCAAACCAGGCCTGTGTTGAGAGCTGTTCCCGGGTGCCTATGGTTGATATACCATTCTAAGTTGTGAAAGTGTCACAGGAAGTAGGGGCAGCCTCAATTTCATGGGACCCTTTGAAACAACTGTTAGGACAACGTGGTTGCCAAGGCAGTGACCTTATTCAATTCCTGAAGGAAGTGACCTCACCTAACATCCTTAGAGACAGAACTCTCTGAACTTGGGATACAGGAAGCCAGTCACCCAAATCCACTCCCAGTCCCACTCCCAGGGGTCTCAATTTCTTGGATTTACCAAGGACAGATTTAGTCTTTCTTGGTACATACTGATGTGAGGATGGCCAAATGCCAGAAAGCTCTGAAAAGTCGCCTTTTTTTTTTTTTTTTTAGGTATTGGATCACCGCTGGCTCCTCAGTACTTCACAATGTTGACCAAAGAGACCAGATCTGAGACAGGACAGGCCATTTTGGGGGAAGAAAATATGGCCCACAATCAGAGAAACTCTGGATAGTCACAGACCTACTTTGGGGAAGGAGGTGCCTTTGTGGGTGTGGGTGTGAGTTTGTGGATTTGTCTCATGTTCTCAGAATAGGTAGGAAAGTCGGTATGTTTGGTTTGGTGTAGACTGTTTCGAGTAAGTCGTTTGACAAGGCGAGTGTTTCTATGTCTGTGTATCCCACGGTGTCCATGGTTGTAGACATTAGAAAAGAGAATGCATCAATTGATATGTCCTGTCTAGTTGAAAGCTTCCCAGCATTCATCCTGCCCAATTTATGAATGGATTTCAGCTTGCCTTATCGATGGACAACACTTGCTATCTTTCAAAGTTTCTTCTTTCTTCGTGAATTCTGGCCACTCTCCAGAATAGGCTCATGGTTTTGTGTCCAATATATGTACCACTTCCAAGCCCTGTGACATCGT
Organism: Callospermophilus lateralis; assembly: GCF_048772815.1. Lineage (NCBI taxonomy): Eukaryota > Metazoa > Chordata > Mammalia > Rodentia > Sciuridae > Callospermophilus > Callospermophilus lateralis. Next base: position 1,287,818 of record NW_027512640.1, read on the forward strand.
CATGTACTGGATAGCTGAAGGGAATGGCGAGCATCTCAGAAAACTCTGATACCAGTGTGATCAGGATAGTCTCAGTGGAGAAAACCTTTGGGCCTTTTAATTATCAATTGTTCTGCTGCCCTCAATGTCTGAAAGGTCTTTGCCTCAGGCCACCCCTTTTTGATGCCTGAAAAAAACTGTTTTCACATGGAAATGAATGGGCATCACCTGAAGCTTTTTGCTTAATTCCATTGGAAAGGATGTGTCTGAATCAGCCTTTTGGCCCTGTGAGAGGCTTAGGCTTAGATTCTCAGCACCTGATGGATCTAAAGAAAGATTCCATGTTTGCATCCAAAACCAAAATAGCCAAAAGAGCAGTCATTCTGTATGAAGTCTCTCCCCTTCCTTTGTGAGGTTCCAGACCTACATCAAGTTAGAATAGGAATGCTTTGGATCAAATAATTTCTTCAAAGCCCTGCAGAGGCTAGCCCATAGGTGCTTGGGTTTCCTCATGTCTCCAATTCAGACAAAGAATCTAAACCCCACAGTAGTCCTCAAATTGGAGAAGCAGAGAAGTATTAACAGCAGGCCTATGTGATCACACCAGGTTCACAGGAAGGGTGTCCAAGCCACCCTGATTTTAGGCAAATTAGAGGCAAGGGAGATTATTTTGGAGACTGTCTTGGTCTGCGCCCCTCATCGAAACATCCAACCAGAGGTTATGAAGAGTGTTTATATGAAATATCATGAGGACCATGTGGGAGTGTGTTGGTTTTAATTGTGGTCATTTGTGTGGTGGTTGGAAGAGATGACTGGGTCCACCTTGACATGATCTCTGGTGTGATTCCCCTAAGAGACTGAGTTCTGGAACTGACCTCAGAGAAGTATTGCCATGAATTGTGTTGGGATGTTAAGAGACTACGCATGAGAGTCGCCCTTGGAAACTGAGATGTATGCCCAGGTTGTATTTCCACAAAGCACTGGGAATCACAGCCAAGATATCACATGATTATATTCTGAAAGACTTGGCAGCCATAGTTGAGAGTCAAAACACACATGGACCTTACATTGTAGACATCAATGGGCCTGGATTCACGTGACCATTTAGCCACTCTTTGGGAAGCCTTGCCTGTGAGAATTCTCCATTGTCTTTTATTGACATGAGCTTCCTCAGAATTTATTGGTTCTGGATTGATTTGAAACGCACAGTGCATCCAACTTCATCTTTCAAAAATGGCTAGATAAATACCAAGAAATTTTTGAAATTCCCATGACCAGGTGGCACTGGAGAACCTTTGGATGTCCTGTTGCTGATCATGAGTATACCAGACAGTGCCTTGATTGACTGGGTTTCATGAAAATGGTGTAGAACAGAGATGCCAATAAATTGAAGGCTGCTGAGTACTGGGCCTAGAGCAGTAGTGGGCAGGTGTGTGATAAAACATTTGTGGTGGGGCCATGTGGATCTGCCATTAGCTTCCAAGTGTCTTGTGACTGAAATGGTGCAGCAAGCAGTCCCTTATATGTAAAGGCATCTTGTAATATTGAGAAGTCTCAGGGCAAGTTTCAGAATCAAGTTGCTATGGTCAATGGGGCAAGCTATGTGGGATAGAAGCATGGTTCGTGCATTGTCCTAGAGAAACTGACCCACCACACGTGACAGAACTCCCTCCAGCACTGTGTCCCAGTTGACCTCTTTGTATTTTGTGAAGCAAATACCAAACTCCCAGTGAAGCCGCAAGAAACACCATGAAAATTTTAGGATCACAAAATGGCTTCACAGTCCACACGGGGAGACACTTAGACCCAGTGGCCACAGTTTAGCTACAAATAGCAAATTCAGCACTGCTGCTAATGTTCAGTGGAAAATAAGAAACAATGTCCTCCAGATCACATAGATGCAGACCCACCTTTATTGGTCTCACTAGAAACGAAGCTAAAGCACTTGACAACAACATATGTTTCAAGTGCCCAACCTCAGAGGCAGTTCCACAAGAAGTCTTTAGGCCAGAAGAGCTCCAGTGTGTGGAGTGTTTACCCTGTCCCTTACTTTTGGAAACTCCTTAGCATATTCCATTCCAGATATGTATTCACAGATTTTCTAACTCTTCTCCTCTAATTTTGTCTTACTTGGGGAGTCGGTAATGTCAAGCCATTGTTCTGGATGACAGTGGGAACAATTTTTTGTAGCACATATTTGCATACACATTGGATTCATTTTACAATTTTCCAGTCAAAATGGTGAATCCCTCACACTAACCCCTATGCTACTAAACTCTGACTACTAATCATAATATGATGGAGAATAATAACCCAAACAGAATTGAAATACAAGCAGTTCAGAGGAGGCATCGTGTATAGTTGGACTTGCCTTTTGCATTATATAGGGTAGGAGTTATGAATCTAGTCAATTATTTGGTTGAAAGAATTCTCCATGTTTTTTTAAAGTTAACAAATATGTGAATTCCTGTCTCCCTTTCTCTGTAGCCTGTTTAGCACATGTAATTTTATATGCACATATAGAATCATACCTGGTATCACACGTATATTTTTGGTGAGGTGGCTGACTTGGCATATAGAAATTGTGAGAAGATATCACTCCTTCTAAAAGCTGTTGGAACTGAGAATTCAACCTATGGGTGATCCTCCTATTTGAATAGCATTATACATAAATCCATGTTCAGTAAAATGAATATTTTTGAATCTGTGGATGATATGTATTTCATGATAAATTTCGATTGGCATATATAATGCTACTTTTTAATGTCTCTCTGTGTGTGTGTATATATATATATATATATATATATATATATATATATATATCCTCCAGATTTTTCAAAATATGAAATATATGTGTCTTATTATGCACTCCCAAATTTCATTCATATTCACGTATGTGGATTTATAATCTACTTTTCAAAAGATTATTCTCAGAAATATTCATCCACCCGAAATACATTTTGGTTTACTAGTACTGAAAACTATCTTCAGTAAATGGTGCATAGAAATCCTAATATTTTGACATTGCAAGATGGCCATGAATAGAGTGCATCACACCCTTTGTACTGCGCCACTTCACATGTGAATAAGGAGTTAGAATGACGAAAAAGTATCTTGTTAGGATCTTACAGAAAAATGGGTGTGCCTGGAACCTAGAAGAATGATTTCCACAACCAAGGTCCTGTAATTGAGTCTCAAACAAGAGCCAACAATGCGACCAAAGATCTGGGATGACTGATCCGTGCGGCCCGTGCCATGGCTACAGACGGCGGGCCTCCACCGAGAAGCGACCAGCATGCAGGGAGAAACGTTGCTGCAAATTCTGTGGAATCCGGCTGGCTCACCCGCCACTGAGCCCGGGGCTGAGCTCGGGATTTCAGATGGGGAAGAAAGCGCTACAGTTCTATCCCCCACAACCGAAACTCCATCGAGGAAACCAACGGCCACCATCTTGGAGAGCTGAAGTATCCACCGCCACTCTCTGACAGATTGCAACAACAAAACAGGTGTGTGTTACTCAGCTTATCTCCCATACAGCAGGTAATTTGCAAAAATTCTCTCTTAGGCTTTCCGGGGGAGGGATTACCAGAGAAAGCCTTCACAAAGACGGGGGGAAAACTAGTGGCACCTGACCTTCAACTTCCCCTCCCATCACTGGTGAAAAAGAAACTTGTCTAGCCAGCGCAATGGGTGGGGCAAGCGGAAAAATTCAAAACAATAGAGTGCCAGGGTTCCCAATAGACACCCTCCCCACCCAAGAAACGGCAGGCAAAGAGTACAGTTTGATTTGCCAAGAGGCATCACTCAGGGGAAATCTGGTGTAGCAGGGGAAATCAGGACTCGCAGAGGAAACCAGGCGACTAGAGGACAGACCCGCTTGACTAGGCGGCTGGAGAACGCCTGCCCACCAGCAACCAATCACTCGCTGGCTGCCTGCGCAATTGGGCAGCTAGAGATCACCCGTCCGCCAGTGACAGCCCATTCACTGATTGCACGACTGGATGGCTGGAGACCGCCCGCCCGCCAGCGACCGGGAGGTGAAACCAACCAGAGACAGTCCAGTCCCACCCCCCCATTCAAACACCCCGGCAAGGAACCTGGGGCCCGCCATAGCAGACAGGTGACATCACTGGAGCTCAGCTGTCGGAATTCCTTCCAAGCGGAATCCACTTTTGCAGGCATAGTCTACAAACACAAAAGAGAGACAACAGAGATATACAAAACCAAAACAAATCTATTGAAGAGAGCAGAAACACAGCAATCAATAGAGCTGAAAAGTAATGTGAACATCATGAAAAAACAAGGGAAAAAAATTCTACAGGAAGACCGAGAAGCATCAGAAATAGGGATAGGGAAAAAAACTCAAGGCATACCTAACTCAGATGGAAAGGAATATTAGAGAAGACATGAGGCAGCAAGTCCAAGCAATAAAAGTATATTTTGAAAATCAAATAAACAAACAAATTCGAATGGCAAAGAACGAGCTTTACCAGGAGATAGAGATCTTAAAAAGAAATATCAAACAGTAATCCTAGAAATGCAGAAAACTATAAACCAAATTAAAAACTCAAACGAAGAATATTACAAATAGACTAGATCAATTAGAAGTTAGAACATCAGATAATGAAGACAAAGTTTATCAACTTGAAAAGAATAGAGTAAACACAGAAAAGATGCTTAAATCCCATGAGCAATCTATTCAAGAGATATGGGATGTCATAAAAAAAACAAATTTGAGTGTCATCTGGATAGAAGAAGGCATAGAGATTCAAACCAAAGGAATGGACAACATATTAAATGAAATATTTCTGGAAAATTTCCCAGAGATAAAAGATGCAATGAATTGCCAAATCCTGGAAGCCTACAGGACCCCAAGCATTCAAAACCATAATAGACCAACTCCAAGACAAATAATTATGAAGATAGCCAGAACAAGGACATACAGAACAAAGAGAGAATATTAAAAGCTACGAGAGAAAGTAGGCAGATTACATTCAGGGGTAAACCAATAAAGTTAACGACTGATTTTTTATCACAAACTTTGAAAGCAAGAAGATCCTGGAAAAAAGTATTTCAAACGCTCAAAAATAATGGATTCCAACCAAGAATACTGTATCCAGCAAAATTAAGCTTCAGATTTGACAATGAAATTTAAGTCTTTCACGATAAACAAAAGCTAAAAGAATTCACAGCCAGAACACCAGCAGTGCAAAGCATTTTGAGCAAAATACTATAAGAAGAGGATTTGAAAAGTAATGCCTGAAACTAGCAGCGGGAGGTATCTCAGTAAAGGGAGAGGAAAATAACCAAAAAGTAAAAACTAACCAAAATAAATAAATAAATAAATAAATAAACATGACTGGAAGTACAAATCATATTTCAATTGTAACCTTAAATGTTAATGGCCTAAACTCACCAATCAAGAGACATAAGCTAGTAACCTTGATCAAAAAAGAAAAAAAATCCAACAATATGCTGCCTTCAGGAGACTCATATGATAGGTAAAGACATACAGAGGCTGAAATTAAAAGTTTGGGAAAAATCATACCACTCACATGACCCTCGGAAGCAAGCAGGAGTGGCCATACTCATATCGAATAAAATCAACTTCAACCCTACGTTAATCAAAAGGGATAAAGAAGGACACTATATACTGTTAAAAGGAACCTTGCACCAACAATGCATAACCATTATCAATTTGTATGCACCAAACAATTGAGCTGCAACACTCATAAAACAAACTCGCCTCAAGTTCAAGAGTCAAATAAACTACAACACAATAATTATGGGTGACTTCAACACACCGCTCTAGCCATTAGACAGATCCTCTAGACAAAAACTGAATAAAGAAACTATAGAATTCAACAGCAAAATCAGTAACCTAGACTTCACCGACATATATAGAATATATCAACCATCAAAAAGTGGATACACGTTCTTCTCAGCAGCACATGGATCCTACTCAAAGGTAGACCATATATTATGCCATAGGGCAACTCTTAGTAAATATAAAGTCGTGGAGATAATACCATGCACCATATCTGATCATAATGGAATGAATCTGGAAATCAATGATAAAAGAAGGAAGGAAAAATCCTACATAACATGGAAAATGAACAACATGCTACTGAATGATAAATGGTTTACAGAAGACATAAAGGAGGACATAAAAAAATTCGTAGAGACAAATGACAATACAGACACAACACACTGGAATCTATGGGACACAATGAAAGCAGTTTTAAGAGGGAAATTCATTTCTTGGAGTTCTTTCCTCAAAAAAAAAAAGAAAAAAAGAAAAAAACAGCAAATAAATGAACTCACACTACACCTCAAAAACCTAGAAATGGAAGAGCAAAACAACAGCAAATGTAGTAGAAGACAAGAAATAATTAAAATTAGAGCAGAAATCAAGGAAATTGAAACAAAAAAAAACATTGAAAATATTGATAAAAATAAAGTTGGTTCTTTGAAAAAATAAATAAGATTTATAGACCCTTAGCCATGCTAAGGAAGAGAAGAAAAGAGAGAACTCAAATTACTAACATACGGGATGAAAAAGGCAATATCACAACAGACACTACAGAAATAAGAAGATAATTAGAAAGTATATGGAAAACCTATGTTCCAATAAAATAGATGATAGTGAAGATATCAATAAACTTCTTAAGTCATGCGATCTGCCCAGATTGAGTCAGGAAGACAGACACAATTTAAACAGAACAATAACAAAGGAAGAAATTGAAGAAGCCATCAAAATACTACCAACAAAAAAAAGCCATGGACCGGATGGGTATACAGCAGAGATCTACATAACCTTCAAAAAGGAATTAATACCAATACTTTTCAAGCTATTTCAAAAAATAGAAAAAGAAGAAACTCTTCCAAATTCATTCTATGAGGCCAATATCACCCTGATCCCAAAACCAGACAAAGACACTTCAAAGAAAGAAAACTACAGACCAATATCTCTAATAAATTTGGATGCAAAAATTCTCAATAAAATCTTGGTGAATCGAATACAAAAGCATATCAAAAAATAATGCACCATGATCATGTAGGATTCATCCCTGGGATTCAAGGCTGGTTCATTATACGGAAATCAATAAATGCTATTCACCACATCAATAGACTTAAAGACAACAACCATATGATCATCTCGATAGATTCAGAAAAAACATTCGACAAAGTTCAACATCCCTTTATGTTGAAAACACTAGAAAAACTAGGGATAACAGGAACTTACCTCAAGATTGCAAAAGCTATATATGATAAACCTCAGGCTGGCATCATCCTAAATTGAGAAAAGCTGAAGGCATGCCCTCGAAAATCTGGAACAAGAGGGATGCCCTCTATCACCACTTCTATTTAATTTAGTTCTTGAAATACTAGGCATAGCAATTAGACAGACAAAAGAAATTAAAGGCATAAAACTAGGAAAAGTAGAACTTAAATTATCGCTATTTGCGGATGACATGATAATATATTTAACAGACCCAAAAGGGTCTACAGAGGAACTGCTAGAGTTAATTAATGAATTCAGCAAAGTGGCAGGATATACAATCAACTCGCATAAATCAAAGGCATTGCTGTATATCAGCAGCAAAACTTCTGAAATGGAAATGAGGAAAACCACTCCATTCAAAATATCCTCAAAGAAAATAAGATAATTGGAAAAACAATTAAATAGTTGGGAAACAACCTAACAAAAGAGGTGAAAGATTTATAAATGAAAACTACAGAACCCTAAAGAGATAGAAGAGATCTTAGAATATGGAAAAATATACCCAATTCATAGATAGGCAGAAATAACATCATGAAAATGGCGATATTACCCAAATTCTCTACAGGTTTAAATTGATGCCAATCAAAATCCCAACGACATTTCTTGTAGAAATGATAAAGCAATCATGAAATTAATATGGAAAAACAAAAGACCCAGAATAGCAACAGCAATTCTAAGCAGGAAGTTTGAATCTGGAGGTATAGCGATACCAGAGTTCAAACTGTACTACAAAGCAATAGTAACAAAAACAGCATGGTACTGGTACCAAAACAGGCAGGTGGACCAATGGAACAGAATAGAGGACACAGAAACCAATCCACAAAATTACAACTTTCTTATATTTGATAAAAGGGGCTAAAAACCTGCAATATACGAAGGATAGCATCTTCAACAAATGGTGCTAGAAAAATTGAAAATCGATATGTAACAAAATGACACTGAATCCCTTTCTCTCACCAAGCAAGGAAGTTAACTCAAAGTGGATCAAGGAGCTAGATATCAAATCAGAGACACTGCATCTGATAGAAGAAAAAGTTGGCTACGATCTACATACTGTGGGGTCGGGCTCCAAATTCCTTAATAGGACACCCATAGCCCAAGAATTAATAACAAGAATTAATGGGACTTACTTAAACTAAAAAGTTTTTTTTTTCTCAGCAAGAAAAACAATAAGAGAGGTAAATAGAGAACCTACATCCTGGGAACAAATTTTTACCCCTCACACTTCAGATAAAGCCCTAATATCCAAAATATACAAAGAACTCAAAAAATTAAAAAATAAGATAACAAATAACCCAATCAACAAATGAGCCAAGGACCTGAACAGACACTTCACAGAGGAGGACATACAATCAATCAACAAGTACATGAAAAAATGCTCACAATCTCTAGCAGTCAGAGAAATGCAAATCAAAACCACCCTAGGATACCATCTCACTCCAGTAAGATCGGCAGCCATTAGGAAGTCAAACAACAGTAAGTGTTGGCGAGGATGTGGGGAAAAGGGGACACTTGTACACTGCTGGTGGGACTGTAAATTGGTGCAGCCAATTTGGAAAACAGTATGGAGATTCCTGGGAAAGCTGGGAATGGATCCACCATTTGACAAAGATATCACCCTTCTTGGACTATTCTCTGAGCATCTTAAAACAGCGTACTATTGGGATACTGCCACATCAATGATCATAGCGGCACAATTCACAATAGCTGGACTGTGGAACCAACTTAGATGCCCTTCAATAGATGAATGGATTAAAAAATGTGGAATCTACACACAATGGAGTATTACGCAGCACTAAAAAATTACAAAATCATAGAATTTGCAGGGAAATGTATGGCATTAGAGCAGAATATGCTAAGCGAAGCTAGCCAATCCTTAAAAAACAAATGCCAAATGTCTTCTTTGATATAAAGAGAGCAACTAAGAACAGAAAGGGAGGAAGAGCATGAGGAAAAGATTAACATTATACAAAATGAGTGAGGGGAGAGAAAGGGAGAGAGAACAGAAAGCATATGGAAATGGTAGGAAATGCTCAATGATACACAAAATTACACATAATAGGTTGTGAGGGGAAATGGGAGGGAAATAATGGAGAGAATTAAACAACAGCACATGAGGTAGAGAGGGAAGATGGGAGGGGAGGGGAGGGGGGATAGTAGGGGATAGGAAAGGTAGAAGAATACAACAGTCACTAATATGCCATTATGTAAAAATGTGAATGTGTAACCAATGTATTTCTGCAATTCTTATTTGGGGAAAAAAATGGGAGTTCATAATCCAAATGAGAAAAATGTATCAAAGATGATATATCATGAACTTTGTAATGTTTTGAAAAACCAATAAAAATAAATAAATAAATAAATAAAGGTTTAAAATTCAGTGGGAAGAAATCAGCTAAAAAAGTGTTGAGATGCATTCATTTTTCTTAGCAGAAACTTTGTTTTGTGTAGTTGTAACTATCACAAATTTATTTTACCAGAAATTTGGCTTTTGAAAATGCACATAAATTGAGATTAAAGGATAATTTACCTACCTTCATGAAAAATTCATAGCATTTCCTATATTTTTCATATTTCATTTTTTTAGTTAATATTTTGTCATGGACCAGGTCTAGCCTTAGGCTATTCTTCCAGAATACTACCTCATCTGACAAGTTCGTACAATGTGTTGGGTTTTTCTTTTCTTCTTTTATTTAATTGTTTCTAGCTAATAATGTGTATTTCTCCTTATCTTTATTTGGACATACATACCCAACTATATCTTTGCATTTTATGTTTTACTGGGGAAGAGACTCATCAAAAGCTTTTTGTTATATGTATTAACAATCAAACATTCAGAGCATGCAATTATTCTTAATTTTGCATGAAAATATCTTTGCACAATTTTTCTTATAAAGATTTAGAATTATTAATAATTTCCCTGCTGTAATAAGTAACTACTTACAAGAAGAATTAAACAATTGACTTTATATCAATTATGAATATGAAAAGTACTAAAATAAATATTTGGCAATTAATACACAATTGATAGAAATTGAAATCACGAGAAAGCCATTTAGAATGTCAGTGCATTTGGTCCTTAAATAATAGGTTTTTTAAAAAATTTTTCTCTAATTCATAAGATATATTATGCCATATTATCGCTTAATGTGATATAAAACCTTAAATTATCAGTATAGATAAATAAGAAAGAAACCTGTTTACTTAAATATGTTTAATTGATTTTCACTGTAAGATGTTAATTCTGGAAGACTTGAGAATTAAGAAAGATATGGTCTATATTATATCTAACAGGCTAATCAAAGTACTTTTAAATATAAATGTATATATACATTTATATTTGTAATGCATATGCATGAATATAGATACATATATATAATAAATGTATAGTGATATATCTATCAGGTGATTATAATTTTAACGTTTTCTCAAGAAAAAAGAATGACTATAAAAAACAGTCTTAAATTTAAATTTCATAGCAAGATACTGTTTGTAATGACATGAGAGAAAAATTGATATGGATGGAAAATGAAAAAGGAAGAGAGAGAAGGGGGAAAATGAGGAAGAAAGTGAGTAAAGAAGAGGGAGAGGCATATTGGATGTTAAGAAAAAAGTGGAGGGGCTGAGTTTATGGCTCAGTGGTAACATGATTGTCTAGCATGTGTGAGGCACTGGGTTCTATTCTCAGCACCACATAAAAATAAACAAAATGAAGGTCCATCAACAACTGAAAAACAAAAAATAAAAAAGTAGAAATATTACCAAAATTCCAAGCTTTGTTGAATGTTAAATAAAAAACAATATGTTACATAGCCTTATGTAATTTCTAGACTCCCCAAAATAGTCATTAAATGTTAGATCATTAGTGCTATAACTAAAAATCCATTGTTCCTTCCTCTACATTCTGTGGCATGCTAGTACTAAAATAAATTGTATTATAACACCAAAAAAAAAAAAAAGCCAAATCATAATATTTCTACAGTAACTGACCCGAGTTTAACATCAATGCAAGTAGATTCCTATGGGACATGATGTGCATTTTGAAGTTCATTTTTATTCAACACTGGAACATTACTATTTCTTCAGTTTATGCACATCATAGGATACATATTTCATCCACAATTTAGCAAATTTATACGCATTTGTTTAACTTCAAATCACTTCCTGCTTCAGTACCCATGTATTCCTCCATGTTTCTTGACTGCTCTTTTCATGAGACTTCTTTACAAACACATTATTTTAGATTTCCATTATCATATTTGAAGCAAAACACCCGTCATGATAAACCATAACCCTAATATTACCATTAAATGTATAAGTGGTTGGAAAGAATGATTGTATATCAATATAAGATTTCTTACTTAGTTACAGGTATCAATTCAATCCATTATTTAAAGTGGAACCAGTTATATTATTTATTCACAGTATGGTCTATTCATGAATTATCTCTATATTCATAGACACAGGGTACACCTCTTTATACCCCCAATACTAATTTATACGTCTTCAAAATATTGCTCCCAGAAATGGTGGAACAAATACATGTAACCTGATCTACATATACATTTTATCACAGTAATATTCTGAACAGCAAAAAGCAAAGTTCACACTTATGATTGTACCATACCTAAATGGAAAGTGAACATGGATTACTAAAAATATCCATGTCCAGGTTGCCTAATGATCTCAAATGAAAATCCTATTGGTGACTACATATTTGTTTCTTTCAAAGATTATATATTCAAACTCAACCCTGTTGAATATGTCTAAAGCTGTCACTCAGTTTACACTTTGAATGATTTTGTAATGTGTCTATTGATATCTGCTTTCCTACGTATTTTCCCCAGTTCATCCTTGTGACTGAATCTTCACATGTGCTATCACTAACATTCACTCTCTAACCGAAACCCTATTGCTAAAAAACTTTGGTCAAAATCCTATATTCACTCTTCTTCCTAAACCTACCTACTGTCTTCCTAATCCTACCGACTATCCCTTTTTGCCTGGATGTTCTCTTCTACATTCAATCATCCAAGGTACAAGGTCCTATGCCATTGTATATCGATTTATCTGAGACATCTGTGCAGAACGTAATTCAATGCTAAGTATCCCAATCAAGGACCCAATGACCTTCTGGGCTTCAATTCTTACTTAGATTTCTCTTTTCGTTCATATATTTCACCTCTATATTCTTATAAATATCGCAGGTTCCCAATACCATTGTTCATCGAGCAGAATGGTTCCTAACTAAAATTGAAAATGTTATTAACACTAACCATACACTCTTCCCTCAATCTAACTTTACAGAAAAGCAGTGACAGTGTTGGTCTTACAATTCAGGAATGTATGGGATCTTCCACCTGATGAGAACCTCAAAGGTATGTGCAGAAATGATCCCTGGAGAAGATGTAGGCAGCTATGAAGGACCTGAGAGAGCAAAAGTCATCTTCCATGGAAAACAACCTGGTAGGATGAAGTTTGGTGTCTGAATCAGCCTCTGTCTTCTTAATGTAGAGAAGATGGACCAAACCAGGCCTTATGGAGAGCTGTTCCTGAGAGCCTATGGATTATATCTCATTCTAACTTATGAAAGGGTCACAGGAAGTAGGGGCAGCCTCCATCTAAAGGGACCATAAGAAGCAACTGTTAAAACAAAGTGGTTGCCAAGGCAGTGACCTCATTCAGTTCCTGAAGGAAGTGACCTCACCTCACTTCCTTGGTGTTGGAACTCTCTGAACTTGGGATCCAGGAAGCCAGGCACCCCGAGCCAGTCCCAGTCCCAGTCCCAGTTGTCTCACTTGTTTGGATTTACCAAGGACAGGGTCAGTCTTTCTTGGTACCTACTGATTTGAAGATGTCCAAATGCCAGAAGAGCTCTGAAGAGGGGCCTTTCCTGAGAAAGAAGGTAGTGGCTCACCGCTGGTTCCTGTCAACTTCACAGAGTTGGCCAAGGAGACCAGATCTGAGAGAAGACAGGCCATTTCGGAGGAACATAGTATGGCCCAGCAGTCAGAGAACACTCCGAATAGTCACAGACCTACTTGGGGGAAGGAGGTGCCTTTGTGGGTGTGGTTGTGGGTTTGTGGTTTGGTCTCATGTTCTGAGAATAAGTTTTTTTCAGATATCAGCTCCGGAGCCCAGGAATTAGTTCTCATTGGGGCTAAGGTTCCCCACCAGCGAGATTTGAAATTGGCGCTGGCTGCATTGTTAACAAGGGCGGGGACTTTTCACGCCACTGCAGAAAAGAAGAAGGTAGGAAGAAGAAGTCCTTAGGCGCCATGTTGGGGTTTTTATCTGGGGTATGGCTGCCATTTATACTTTTCTTAACATTCCTCCCTTTTTGTTTTTTTAGAAATTGGGGTGTTGTTTGTCATTTCTGGCTGATTCCTGCTGTGTAGGGGTGCTGTGGGGCCTAGAAAGGGAAGTGGACGAATGCTCGGGGGGCAGGTCTTGGGATATCATGGCAGCCAGAAATAAAACCCAGTGGTATAGATAGCTACTTCAGTAGGGGTAAAGTCTATGAAAGTTCCCTGATGCCACAAGTTGTCGATGGCATGAAACCAGTCCTGGATGGAGGAGATTGTTGGTATCAGCCACTGGTCCTGTAACAGAGACTCAAGGAAACACTGGAAGCGTTGCCTGGACATGGCGTCACCAGCATCTGAAGAAGATCAGAGCGAATAAAAACAGAATGAAGATAAAAATTAAAGCAAAGGTCAATTTTTGGCAGAAGTTCCATGTTGGGGGACTGACATAGAAGAGGCCAAGGGCCATGAGGAAGCTTAGAATGTCATAAAGACTCATGAATCCAGGATGGCAGATTAGGAGGTTCTCCAAGCTCGTTGCCTCCCGCTGTCTGATGTACGTTGCATTCCATCGTGCCTGGTAGTGAGCTTCATCACTGAGTGAACTGTTCTCTTGGAGATGTTAGGGGTTCATCGGTCATCAGAGGCTGGTAGTGCCTAAGCAAAAGCTGGTTGAAATTTTGATTAAAAATTTTTTGCAGTTGGGTTTGAAGGAACTTCATTATGCATGGCAAGAGAGCACAAAAAGGGAGCATCCCAATAAGGGGCCCCAAGATAGGTAGTAAGTACATGGCAAGATAGGATTGGAAGAACCCTGTTATGGGATTGGAGGAGCTAGGTTTGAGCAATTTGATCGATAATTCCTGCAATTTAACAACATTTTTTTCTATCAGCCCAGATTCATTAACATAATAGCAACATTCCTCTCTGAGGAATAATCATGTACCCCCTTTTTCTGCAGTGAGAAGATCAATTGCCCTTTGGTTCTGTAAAGCCACGTGTGCCAATGAAGTAACCTGGCGCTGCAAGGAGCCCAGAGACTCAGCAGTGGTATCGAGTGCTTCCTGCAGTTTTTGTTGCAGGTCATTGGATGCCCATAGAACATGACCTATAGCTCCACCAGAGAGTCCGAGACCCGCCACTGAGGTTGTTAAAGTGAGGCCTACAAGAACCGGCAGAAAGACTGCCCTACGGGTTCGGGAAGGTAGGGCCAACTGTCGGAATTCGGTGGGAGTATACAAAGACAGCTGAGGAACTACACTAACCAAGAAACAGGTGCCAGAGACATTGATCGTTGAGGTACTTAAAGACCCATTACACCAGAGGAAATTTCCAGGTTGCATAAATGCAGGGCTCGATTGGGTGCTTAAGCTCAAGGAACAAATTGGTAAAGGATTCATTATTGGCAGGTGGAAACAGATGAAAGCAAATAAAGCATTGGTGGAATAACTTTCCCACAGTGGGATACGTGTCACATGTAGGGGTTGTCCTTTCTTAGAGAAATTGTAGGTTTTTGCTGAAATATTTCCTGCCGCTAATGGGACCGCTGGTAGAAGTGGACGACTAATTGAAGCACAGAGAAAGCACTGAGAAGGAGGCACAGAAAGAGGGGTGGATTTTAATAATTGAAGAGTTTGGTGTAACAAATTGAGCCATGTGTCAGGGGGACCTGAGGGGGTTGAAGGGTTTGAATCCTTTTTGGATGAGCTATGGATAAGATCTCGAAGTTTTGATTCTGACCCCTTAATGTGTTCGACTACCTGGATGGTTGCCTTAGGTGGCATTATCAGGGTGCTGCCAACAGTCATCCACATTGTGGGTCTGGCTGAGGTTGTCCGAGCATAGACAGCAAACTCAACATAGCCCCAACGTTTGGCCTTGGGGTCAGGTATATCTAAAGTATACCATCCATTGTTATCAGATGAAGAGCCTTTATGCCACTTTAGGTAACTAGATGTCCACCCTTTTGGGTAACCAAGTGAGTGGTAAGAATAGCTACCATGTTCATCATGGAACCTGCATGACCAATAGGGGCACCCATTATATATCTCAGGCCACCAATGACAATAGTCTTTTGTTTTATCAAAAAGGAAGCAAATGAAAGGCCAGTTCCAGCTACCAGGGACGAAGGTCCTTGAAGGTGACAATTTTAGGGAAATAGAGGTGCAATTGTGAATGAAGCAAGTAGTTGCATCCACTGCACGGACCTTCTGCATGCCATGTTCTGAGTACCGTTCCTGAAGAGTGAATAAATACATGGTAGGAGAGGTGGGTAAAGACCAGTCCCGATAGAGTACAGAAAATAAGCAGAGCACAAAAAAACAAGCAGTTACAGAAGATTAGGGTGTTGGGAGAGCTCATTGTGACTTTTTAAAGAGGAATTGGGCTGCATGGAACACCGTGTGAGCTGCAACATAAATGGGTGATATGAGTGTGGAGAGCAGGAGTTAAGGGGAGGTTCAGGAGGTGATTCTTGGAGTTCCTCTGGGTGGTCCTGTCGTCAGCAGGTGGGACCTCCTGGTGATATGGCTTCAACCTAGAAATGTGAATCCAGGGAGTGAGACGGTTGTCTGGTAAGGAGAGTTTGGCGGCAGTGGGGGTACAGAGAATGACAGGATAGTGGCATTTCCATTTTGGGGCAAGAGTCCCTTTCTCCTCTGGGGTATTATAATAGACTAGACTCCCAGGTGTTATGGGAGGAGTGTTTGGAGAGGACACTGGGTCCGGATGAAGCCAGTCCTGATATTTCCAGATTTCCGAGCAGAGATGATATAAAAGAGGCAAAGACAAATCTCGGGTGAGAGATCCTTGTGAAATGACCAACCCAGGGGGTATAAGAGGTCTTACATACATTATCTCAAAGGGAGACAGTAAAGATGGTTTTTAGGGAGAGCTCTGATTCGAAGCAAATCCAAGGGAAGGAGTTTGACCCAGTCTAAGTTTAATTCCATTGTCAATTTGGTAAGGACTTCCTTTAGAGTACGATTTACCCTTTCCACTTTCCCTGAAGCTTGGGGGTAATATGGACAGTGGGAATGCCACTTGAAGGAGAGGGCTTGAGAGACCTTTTGTGTGATCCTATAAATAAACTCAGGGCCATTGTCATATTGTAGAGAAGTGGGCATACCAAACCTGGGGATGATGTCTGTCAGTAAGATTAAAGCTACAGTGGAAGCCGTTTTTTTGGAAGTGGGAAATGCCTCAATCCAACCAGAGAAAGTGTCCACAAAGACAAGGAGGTATTTAGTGCGCCATACTGTGAGCATGTTGGTGAAGTCTACCTGCCAGTCAGCAGTGGGAATGTGTCCCCGGGCTTGGTGGGAAGGGAAAGGTTTGGGCCTTAAAGGAGTATAAGTGTTGGTCCACTGACAGATCTGACAATTAGAGGCTATATTCTTTAGCATGGCTTTGTCAGAGAGGGTGAGCGAGAAGAAGCTCTGTAAAAAGAGGGTCAAAGACTGAGAATTGGAAAGGAATAGATTATGAAGGAACTTGAAGTGATTCTTGTTCTTACTGGAAGAAGTAGGGGCTTCAGATGAGCTGTCTAAAGTGGCCATTATATGTCCCCCAGGGGGTCCATCATTGGAAGTGGTAGCAGCCATTTGTGCCACCTGGTCAGCTTTGGCATTGCCCTCAGTGATAAGAGAGAAGTCCTTCTGATTAGACCTACAATGGACAACTCCCACCTGGGTGGGTAAGTGGGAGGCCTCTATCAGATTTGTTATAAGAGCCGAATTAGTGATCACATTACCTTTGGTGGTAAGTAGGCCTCGCTCCTTTTATATTGCAGGATGGGATAAGATATGGAAGACATATTTTGAATCAGTATAAAGGGTGAGGAATTTGCCTTGTGCTAGAAGGCTGGCACGAGTGGCTACTATAAGTTCAGACTGCTGGTTGGTAGTTCCTGAAGGCAGAGCTTTGGCCTCTATAATCTCAGTGGCTGATACTACAGCGTATCCAAAGTAATGAGTGCCGTTCTGCCTAAAGGAACTGCCATCAGTAAACCAGATAAGGTCAGGCTTGGCTAGTAGTCACTCAGAAATGGAAGAATGACAGGGGAGGAAATCATCTAAGGTTTCCAACCAATTATGAGTTGGTGTGTTAGACGTGGGAGTCATTGGGAGCAGTGAGGCAGGGTTCTGTGCAGAGCAGGGAAGGAAAGTAATATTAGGGTTTTCCAGAAAGGAAGTGAGGAGCGACAGAAATCTGGATGGAGGAAGGGTTTGAAAGCCCTTATAAGCTAAAAGATCCTTCAAGTGATGTGGGGAGTGGATAGTTAAAGGGGCCCCAAAAGTAAGCTTAGAGGCTTCTTTGTGTAAAATTTGTCCAGCAGCCAGAGCTCTTAAGCAAGGGGCCCACTCACGGATGGTAGGGTCAAGTTGCTTGGACAAATATGCCACAGGTGCAAATGTAGGCCCATAGTTTTGACCTAAGACCCCAAGTTCTTGCCTCCCATTTTCATGGACATATACATGAAATGGTCTTGAAAGATCAGGAAGGTGAAGGGCAGGTGCCTTTAAGACAAGTTGCTGAAGCCTGAGCAAGTTGTAGTTTGGGGAGGAGGCAAGAGATTCACTAGGTGGTCCCTTTGCTAGGTCATACAGGATTTGTAAAGAAGAGAATAATTTGGGATCCAGGCCCTAAAATAACCTGCTAGTCCTAGGAATGATAGTGTTTTGGCTTTTGTATGGGGCACTGGAAAATAAGAGAGGAGTTGCCTCCTATCCAGTGTTATTTCCTTTTTTTCTGGGTGTAAGGCAAAAACCAAGATAGGTGACAGAAGACTGGGAAACATGGGCCTTGTGGGGAGACTCCCTATTTCCCTTGTCTGCTAGGAAATTAAGAAGCTGAGCAGTGTGGGATTGAGAGTGTTCCCAGAGGGACTACATAGAAGAAGGTTATCGACATATTGAAGGAGAGTAGAGTCAGGACAGGTCGGGTGAAAGGATGTGAGGTCCTGGGCAAGAACTTGGCCAAAGAGATGGGGGCTATCCCTGAATCCCTGTGGGAGGACAGTCCAGGTAAGCTGATGAGAATGGCGGGTGTGAGAGTCAGTGCAAGTAAAATCAAAGATATACTGAGATTCTGAGAACAAGGGAATAGAAAAGAACGCATGTTTTAAAATTAGGACCAAGAAGTGGGTAATAGTGGCAGGGATCTGAGAGAAAAGGGTGTAAGGGTTGGACACTAGCGGGTGGATGGGGACCACAGAGGAGTTGACAAGGGGAAGGTCTAGAACCAGCCTGTAGGACACGTTAGGTTTCTTTACTGCCAGAATGGGGGTGTTGAAAGGAGAGTGTGTAGGCCTAAGATACCCCTTTCATAATAAATCCTGGATGATGGCTTCTAATCCGAGGAAGGCTGTGGTTGTGAGTGGATATCATGGTTGACTAATATATCTTGAAGGGTCCCGTAAGACAATATGAATAGGACTGCATTTAGCCATAAAGGGTGTAGTTGTGTCCCAAAACTCAGGGTTAACTGGTTTAGATAGTCGTGGGAGAGTGCATGAAGGAGGTGTATCTGCCCCTAGGAACATCATGAGGAAATGAGAGGTAGGAGAGGTGTGGGGTGATATGTGAATGGTGACTTTTAATAATGAGAGTATGTCCCTTTCCAGAAGGGGAATGGGGCAATGGCTCATAACGAGAAAGGAGTGAGTGAAGGACAAAAGGGATTTTGAGGGAAAATACGTTTACCTCCTACCACGACAATAGGAGTTTTTGAGGGTGTGGTAGGACCCGAATACTCCCTCAAGACTGAAAAAGTGGCACCAATATCCAAGAGGAAGGTAATGAAGCGTCCATCCACCAGGAAGGTGACCCTAGGCTCTTGATTCTTGATGGTAATAGTCTGGAGAGAAGGCCCAGGGCTCCATCAATCCTCCTCTGCCAAGCCCAGGAGAGGCTGGGGTTGCCGGGTGGCTGAACAACCTCCCTTCCGGGTTGTTGGGCAGTCTGCCCCCCAGTGTCTCCTTTGATGGCATGTTGGGCAGGGGTTTTACGGTGTTCTCGGCGAAGGACAATCCTTACCACATTTGAAGAAAGCTCCAGGGGGTGTCACATTGGGACGGCATGGTGATGGCCTTCTCTGAATGACCTGGGCCAACATTTGGAATTTGGCATTTTCAGCTCTCTGCCTACGGCAATCACTTTCATCCTCTCTACCATGAAAAAACTTTAAAGCGACAGCGAGGATTTTGGTCTGAGGAGTAGCAGGGCCCTGTTCAAGCTTTTTAAGCTTGGCTTTAATGTCAGAGTATTTTTGGGCCAGAACATATGTCATTAAGACATGACGGCCATCAGGGGTTTCTGGGTCGAGTTATGTGCACTGTTGAAGGGCCTTGGTTAGTCTATCCAGGAATTCTGAAGGTGTTTCCTCCTTCCTTTGAATGACCTCCTGCACCTTTTTAAAGTTAACAGCCTTGCGGGTGGCCTTTTTCAGGCCAGCCAAGAGGCAGGATGTAAAAAGGTCATGAGTCTGTAAGCCTTCAGGGGTGTTGTAATCCCATAGGGGATCCTGCTCTGGGACAGCATGAGGGCCCGTGGGGTGGTTAGGATTGGTCCTATGATTTTCATCAGCATGGGCTTGGGCTAGCTCCCAGACCCATTGCCTTTCCTCGGGGAGATGTGAATTGGCCAAGAGCATGTATATGTCATGAAGAGTGAGGCTATATGCTTGCAGGACCCATTGAAACTCCCGTATGTAAGTGGTGGGTTTAGTGGTGATTGAGCCTAACTTCCTCTCTAGCTGAGTAATGTCTGACCTGGAGAAGAGCACGTGGACTCTGATGACACCCTCGGGACCAGCTACCTCACGAAGGGGTGCGATTGTGTTAGGGGTGGGAAGGAGTCCTTTAGACCTGGTAACAGGAGGACTGAAAGAGGCAGGCAGCGGAAAGGAAGGAGAGGAAGGGGAAGGGAGTGTCTCTTTGGAAGAGGAGGAGGTAGAGCAGGCAGAAGAGGACGGAGGGGAGGGGGATAAAATGGAAGGCTGAGGATCCATGGAATCAGGCAGAGGATGAGGAGGGAATAGCAGAAGAGAAGGGGCAGATGGGGCTGGGGATAAGGTGGGGGTTCATCTGCTGGGTCGAATGAGGAAGAATCTGTGAAGTCAGAAGTAGAAGTAGGGGAAGAGAGGGGATTGCAAGCAAGGAGGACCTGAGGGGGAGGGCAGGAGGAGCAGAGACAAGGTGCTGTGTGGGAAGGCTAAAACCTTCAATACAGGGAATCTTCCTGCACTTTTTCAGACGCTGGCAGTAGTTAAAAAGATCCTTCTTGGACTGATCCCCTCATGGAAACCTCAAGCCACAGGTTATGATGAGTGTCTATATGGAAGAAGATGAGGGCCTTGTGGGAGTGCTTTGGTTTTAATTGTGGTCATTTGTGTGGTGGTTGGAAGTGATGACTGGGTCTACCTGGGCTTGAACTCTGGTGTGATTCCCCTTAGAGTCTGAGTTCTGGAACTGATCTAAGAGAAATATTGCCATGAACTGTGTTCAGATTTTAGGAGGCCACGCATGGGATTCGCCCTTGGAAACTGAGATCAAGGACAGAGTGGCTTTCCACAGAGCCTTGGAATCTCAGCTAGGATATCATATGATTTTATTCTGAAAGATTTGGCAGCCATAGTTGAGAGTCAGAACACCCATGGACGTCACATTGAAGACCTCAATGGGCCTGGCTTCATGTGACCTTTTGAAGACTCTATGGGAAGACTTGCCTGTGAGAGTTCTCCAGAGCTTTCATTGAAATGAGCTTCCTCACCATTTAATGGTTCCTGAATGAACTGAAACCCACAGTGTCTCCAACTTCATCCATGAAAAAAAGCTAGATAAATACAATGAAATTTTTGAAATTCCAATAATCAGGTGGCACTGGAGAACCTTTGGATGTCTTGTTGCTGATCATGAGTGTACGAGAGAATGCCAAGATTGACCGGGTTTCATGAAAATGGTGTAGAACAAAGATGCCAGTAAGTTTTAGCCTGCTGAGTAGTGGGCCTATTGCAGTGGTGGGCAGGTGTGTGATAATATATCGGTGGTGTGGCCATGAGGATTTGCCATTGCCTTCCAAATGGCTTGTGACTGACATTGTGCATCCAGCAGACCCTTCTATGTAAAGGCATCTTCTTACATGGAGAGGTTCCAGGGCAAAGTTTAGAGTCAGATTTCTATGGACAAGGGGGCAAGCTCTGTGAGATATAACCTGGTTGTTGCATTCTCCTGCAGACCCTGACACACCACAAGTGACTGAACTCCTTCCAAAACTGGGTCCCAGTTGAACTCATTGTATTTCATGCAGCAAATACCAACCTCCAGTGCAGCAGCAAGAAACACCACGAAAAGTGGAGGATGAACAAATGGCTTCACAGTCCACACGGGAAGACACTTAGCACCCAGTGGCCACAGTTTACCTAAAAAGAGAAAATTCAGCACTGCTGCCTTATTTTCATTAGAATACAAGAAACCATGTCCTCCAGGTCACATAGATTCAAACCCAGCTTTGATGGTCTCACTAGAAAGGAAGCTAAAGCTCCTTACAACAACATATGTTTCAAGTGCCCAACCTCAGAGGAAGTTCCTCAAGAAGTCTTTAGGCCGGCAGAGCTCCATGTTTTTGGAGTGTTAACTGTTAGACAAGGACACAAGAAAAGACCACTGACTCTAATTAAAATCAAATTAAATTAAGCTTATTATTTCCACCTTTCATGCTGCCTCCCCTCCCAAAACAGCCGGAACAAGACAGCAACCCCAGCTTTCCTACAGCCCAGCTTTATAGCCCAGAAAGTTACACAAAAGGGGTGTTACAGATAACAGAACTCTGACAAGCATCACACTAATGGTAGTTTAGATTTTTTTTGCTGTCCCTACATCAGAATTCAGAGGACCATTAGAGCCTCAGAGAGGGATGTTGTCTGGCCAGAGAAGGCAAATATTTATGATGTGTCACTAAAGTTTCAGAGAGGGCTGCTATCTGGTCAGAGAGCTGGGCATGCGTGAGTTCAAGGCACGGGCAGGCATTTCAAGCAGGTTCAGAACTTGCAGTAATTTATGGTAAAGCCAAACTTATCTTTTCATGGCTTTGTGGCAAGATGGCTCCCAATTTTAATAAAAGATCAGGTTGGGTCTATCATTTCCCCCTTTTCTCTGTGTCCCTTTCAAATCTTTAATAGATTAGGGGAAGAGCACTAAGGAAATTTTAATCCCTCAGGTAAGATTCTCCAAATTTTTAGAACTCACCCAAAACCGATCTCCCTGATTTTACCTGACTTAATTAATTACTTATATTGATAGTCTATTTATCTTTCTCTTCATTGTTGTAAGAAGAGTGGCGTCAATCATTATTTCTTCTTCTGACCTGAGACAGGGTGAAGTGAGTGGGCGTGAGGGACATGAGTTGCCTTTTATAAGTCAGTTGGGGGACATGAGTTGCCTTTTAGAAGTCAGTTCGGATTGAAGTCTGGTTGGGGAAGAACAGGTTGTAAAGTCATCTGGGGATGGGTTCTTCTATGAGAGAAACAAAAACCATGAGTACTGAATAAATGTTGCAGCAGCTGGAACATGTCACTGTATGGAAGTTCCCTCACCAGTCTTTAATATCCCCAGTTATCAGGACTATCAAATTAATATTTAACTTTTAGTGTTACAGTTGTCCCTCCCCGTAAGATACAGTTTAACAATTTAATGTCATCTGATCTTGTAAAATCCTTTTTTTTTTGTATGACCTCTATGTCTAATAGAGAAACCTTTAATTCTGTTACTCAGGGCTGGATAATCGTACTAGCAAACACCAAGCCTACCTGTGTAGGTTAGGAATATCTGCAGGCCTTAAATTAGAAATTTCTGCCTGTGGCAGCGCTTCTTGATAGTCTCTTTTTATAAGTATCAGGCATTCCTGTCTGAGAATCCTTCTTTGTAGCCTCCAGTCTTACTTATTTTGGGAGGCTAAAATAAAGTGCATACCTTAAAATATTATTATTATTATTATTATTATTATTATTATTATTATTATTTTTATTATATTATTATTATTTAAAATGCCCAGGAATGGCTGTATTTTGGTCTTAACTGTCTTTCCAAAGTGTTTAAGATGAAGCAGTCAAAAGGACTTTTGTTTCTATCTATTGTTAACAGTCAGCTGAGCTTTATGGGAGTCAATTCTGGAAAAACGAGAGCAGATTTTCAATTCTGCTAGTGCCATTTGCGCTAGGTGGGTCCAGGTCTTGCTTGACCATTTGGCTTCCCTCAGAAGCATCAGGGATATCTCCTTTCTCTGATGACTCTCGTAACAAATGCACTGATTGGCTTTCTGTTCTCCAGTGGTCTCATTAATCTCCCTGATCAGGAGGTTATGTGGCTCAGAGTTGAAAAGCTCTTTAGAGAAGTCCCCTGTTCCCTGGATTCAGATTGACTCAGAGGGTAAGAGCCAAAATATTGGTTTTCTTGGCCCTTTTCATTTAACTTTAATTTTAAATCCTAATCTTAAACATCCAGCAAATAAATTTTAACAGCCTTATATTAAGAGTACTGGACTTTAATGTCTATAACTTTATAATTATCTTTTAATTAATTGGGATCTGTATTATTCTGTCTGTATTGTAGGTGATGACTTATTATCTTGAATAAACCCATGTTGTGTTCTTAAAGCAACTAACAGGGAATCTTTAGATCACTTATAAGAAAATTTCAAAATAAAATCAACAAAAGTAAAAATACTTAGTTCGTGTAATAGCTACCCTAAATTTTTTGGCTGAGTATTACTTTATATCCCCTGTTTTAGATCCTAGGAATCTTGACATTTTTTAGGTTTTTAACATAACTTTAAAGAAATATTATCTGACCTACTGGTTTCGTAGTCATTCTCACATATAGTAAAATGGGACACACAGCCTTATCTCAGGTAAGGCAGGGCTCTTTATAAATCTTAAGTATTTTAGTTCTAAAGCTGATCTTTATTTTTAAATATCATTTGACAAAGTTTACATAAATTGCGGTCTCATGAACATTAGCTAACACCATATGATATCACATTTAAAACATGAATTAAAGAAAGCCTGAAAGTTTTCAACTTTTACATAGATTAGGCTCTCATTAACTTAAAAATACATTTAAATTGTTCCACAATGTAAAAAGTAACATGAAACTTTACATATCTTATTAATAACAGGTAAATAAATCTCCAATATATTTTTTTTACCATACAACTTCAGAACACCAGCTTGATATAATGCTCTTTTAAAGTTTCTACCTTACAGACTTGCATACCTGTAAGATATGAAAACATTAATAGCATCACAATTACATTGATGTTTCTACATTAACCAAGTTTACCTTTTAAAGAAATGGCAGTACAGTGCTCTAAAATAACAGTTCTGATTTAATAAGTTGTTTAATTTTTATGGTTCCTTGCTCTAGAAAAAATAAAACTTAATAAACACAATGTTATGGGTAAACTTATGTTTCAAAAAATTTTTGTCTCATTAACACATGACTGATTTTTAAAATCTTATATAGAGTTTAGTAAAAACTCATACAGACCTTAGTAAATGAATCAGATATCTAACAAAAGTACTCACGAATGAGTAATCCCATATCAAATTTACTTTACTTATTTATCAAAATATTAGAGAAATGTATTGAACAGTGTAAACCATTTTTATGTTGAAGAAAATGTCCTAGAACCAAGGCACATTAGACGTTTTGTAGATATTAATATTTTATTAGATTTTTGAACACCTAGAAAAATTTGTAAGCTTAAATTTAAAAACATTTATTTTTATCTGTTTATCCAATTTAAATTGAAACATTTAAACCACGTGAACTAAAGATCTTTGGATCCACTTTTTAAAATTTGTTTTTATGAGCGCTTTTTTTATGCGTGCTCCTTATATATGTTAATTTGTGTATCATATATATGATATACGAACATATGTATATATAGACAGACAACACATAACAAAATTGTACACACATAATAATAGTAAAGGCCTTGTAGTTTTTCGCAGGTTAAATCTTTATTGCAATGTTTCAAAAAGTCCACAATTGGTCAAAGATAGAACTGATCAGAAAAACATTAACCTAGGTCTGCATGCTCAGAATCATGAGCTCAAAAAGAAAATACAGAATCTAAGGAAAAAAATAAGAGTCCTAGAAAAAACGACTGGCCAGTAATTAGTAAATACCATACAATTTACTTTTTTTTCCGTTAGGCATCAAATCAGTCTCCTACTAAGCTTGCAGGCTTCTTTCATTTGCATTTCAACATAAGTCATGGCTGAGGTCTGGAAGGAGCAAGAAAAAACTGCTATTCTGAGCAGACACCTCAGGCCTAAGGCATTTTAACCATAATTTTCAGGTTCGGGTGTTGAAAATTATGATACAAGTTTAAGATACAATTCACAAAATTTTATGTCTTTACATCTTATTTTGTCAACAGATACCATACTATGGTTTACTATCCTTGTCCAAATTAATGCACTGGTACACACAGTGACATTTTCCCTGGCTACCGAAATCAAAATTGGTTAAAAAAAAAAAAGACTGAATGATTGGGAAGTTACTTGCCAATTGGAAGTAGAGTTCTTCAGTTTTCCATCCTAAGTATTTAAGTTCTCTGGCATGAATTACCTGAAATCTTAAACTAAACAATTACCTAAACCCGACTTTTAACTGCAAGATTGTGCAATGCTTCAAAAACCCATTCAGATACCATTTTGTTATGATAAAACATCATCATTTAGACACACATTCAGCTAAGATCATTCCCAAGAAAAATTTTATAATATCAACACATTATTGCACATGTCTTAAAGGACCAGAAAAAAAGACACAAGACAGACAGAAAGGAGGTAGAGACTATGGTTGCCAGACAGAATCCTTTAAACCACAGCAGATAAGAGAAAAATCTACTACACCAGTGGCACCATAAAAATCTACTACACCAGTGGCACCATGGGGGGGACGAGATGTTTTAACAGAGGGGCAACCTGAAATGGAAAATAAAGTGTCTATATGGTGACTTTAATGAATTTAGTGTCCCCTTTTTCTTTTTCTTTTTTTTAACAAGACAGAGGTGGCGTAATTCTTACAGTGCATGGAAGGAAGGAGGGTATTCCCTGAATCAACAGGGCTTTGGCAGCTTCTGGGGGTCCCTCAGTCCCTCCTTTTACTTACAGGATTAGCTCCTCTGGTTCAGTTCCACCCCAAGCAAGCTCCATCTCCTAACATTTCAGTAGACAGCTCTCACAAAGTTCTGTGGCGGAGGGGGGATACCAAATTTGTAACTTAAAGTTCGGTTCCTGACCTAGAAGCCAATTTATACCAATTAAATAATGAGGAATGGGTTCTGAGAAAAAGAAAAGGGGAGGTTAATTGCTTTGTTAACAAAGGAGAAACACAGGAGACTCTGCCAAATTTTGTGACTCTCTTGATCTGGAGGGACAAGGGGTTTTAAAGGAGTTTCACTTGTTAACCTGGGAGATACTCAGTTCTTAGGTCCCCAGCAGGCATTGCCCTCTGCAATGGGTGTGCCCCAGGCAGCCAGCTAGGGGCTTCTATCATCCTGCTTAACAAAGGGGGGTAAAGTTCATCGCAGTTCCTTAAAACACAGTTCAAACGGGTGTCAGGATTACTCTCTTTATTACCCATTTTCACGTCCAATATCCTTAAGTTTTTACCACTGAAATCACACAACAAAATGAACAAAAGCAAACAAACAAACAAAAAAATAGAACGCAGAACAAAACACACACACACACACACACACACACACACAAAGAAAAACAGAAACCCGGCGCCTAAACAGAAAAACAGTGGTACAGTGCAAGATCTTGCTAAAGCTCCAGGGTACGAGCGCGTGCGTGCCCGTGGGCACCTCTCTACACTTCCAGAGGAATTTCCTACAGAACAGAACAGAGGACAGAATGATTCTTGTTACTGTCCTGGACAGGAGTATATGTGAGTCTCCCCAGGCCACATCTCTGTCATCAGAAGAGATCTCCCTTAACCGGATATCAAATGTTATAAAGGCGCCACTTACCTATGGAGGCCTCCTCCATCAGGTGCTTGCTAATAGTTTTAGTGCGGAGGTTCACTGCAATGCTCCCGGGACTAAAGGCTCTCTTCCTAATATAGAGAAGATGGACCAAACCAGGCCTGAGTGGAGAGCTGTTCCTTGGTGCCTATGGTTTATATACCATTCTAATTTGTGAAAGTGCCACAGAAAGTAGGGTCAGCCTCCTTCTCATGGTACGCTTGGAAGCAACTGTTTGGACAAAGTGGTTGCCAAGGAAGTGACCTCATTCAGTTCCTGAAGGATGCGACCTCACCTCACTTCCTTGGTAATGGACCTCTCTGAACTTCAGATCCAGGAAGCCAGGCACAGAGAGCCAATCCCCGTCCCAGTCCCAGTGGTCTCACTTGCTTCGATTTAGCAAGGACAGAGTCAGTCTTTCTTGGTACCTACTGATGTGAGGATGGCCAAATGCCAGGAAAACTCTGAAGAGGGGCCTTTTTTGAAAAAGCAGGTAGTGGCTCACAGCTGGCTCCTGACCACTTCACAGAGTTGGACAAGGAGACCAGATCTGAGACAGGACAGGCCATATCGGGGGAACACAGTATGGCCCAGCAGTCAGGGGACACTCCGGAGAGTGAGAGACCTACTTGGGGGAAGGAGGTGCCTTTGTGGATGTGGATGTGTGCTTGTGGTTTTGTCTCATGTTCAGAGAATAGGTGGGAAAGTCGGTTTGTTTGGTTTGGAGTGAACTGTTTCTAGTAAGTTGTTGGACAAGGCGAGTGTTTCTATGTCTGTGTAACCCACTGTGTCCGTGGTTATAGACGTTAGAAAAGAGAATGCATCAATGGATGTTTCCTGTCTATTAGAAAGCTTCCCAGCATTCATCCTGCCCAACTAATGAATGCTCTAGGGCTTGCCTTATCAATGGGCAACACCGGCTATCTTCCTAAGTTCCTGTTTTCTTCCTGAATTCTGGCCACTCTCCAGAATAGACTCATGCTTTTGTGTCCACGATATGTAGCACCTCCAAGCACTGCGACATGGACATGTACTGGATAGCTGAAGGAATTGGCAAGAATCTCAGAAAACTCAGATACCAGTGTGACCAGGATAGTCTCAGTGGAGAAACCCTGCAATTGGCCTTTTGATTACCTATTGTTCTGTTGCCCTGAATGTCAGGAAGGTCTTTGCCTCAGGCCACGCCTTCGAGATTGCAGAAGAAAACAGTTTTCAAACGGAAATGAGTGGGCATCACCTGTGGCTGTTTGCTTAATTGCTTTGGAAAGGGATGTGTCTGAATCAGCCCCTTGGCCCTGTGTGAGCCTAGAGCTTAGATTCTTAGCACCTGATGGATCATAAGAAAGATCCCATGTGTGGATCCAAATCAAAATGACCAAAAATCAGTCATTGTGGATGAAGTCTCTCGCATTCCTCCGTAAGGTTCTATAACTCCCTCAAGTGAGAATAGGGATCCAATGGGTCAAATGAGTTATTCAAAGCCCTGCAGATGCTAGCCCATAGGTTCTTGGGTTTTCTTATGAATCCAATTCAAATAAAGAATCTAAACCGACAGTCAGTAGGCCTCAAATTGGAGAACAGAGCTGTGTTAACGGCAGGCATATTTGATCACTCCTGGATCACAGGAAGGGTGTCCAGGCCACCCTGACTTTTGGTAAATGAGGGGAAAGGGAGCTTATTTGGGACACTGTCTTGTGCTGCGCCTCTCATGGAATCCTCCTGCCAGAAGTTATGATGAGTGTCTATATGGAAGAAGATGAGTGTCATGTGAGAGTGTTTTGGTTTTAACTGCGGTCATTTGTGTGGAAGTTGGAAGAGATAACTGGGTCCAACTTGGCTTACACTTTGGTGTGATTTTGCTTAGAGACTGTGTTTTGGAACTGACCTCCGAGAAGGTACAAGGTCCTATGACATTGTATATCCATATTTCTGCGACATCTCTACAGAACGTAATTCAATGCTAAGTATACCAATCAAGGGCCAAATGAACTTCTGGACTTCAAATCTTACCTAGATTTCTGTTTTCATACTTATATTGAAAGGTTAATAAAATAGATACTTGTCACTTCCTGTTTTTCTGTATGCTTAACAAAACACCGTTGTAATCTTGAGAACTGTTTACTATTCTTGTTCCCAGAATGTGCTGTCCCCAACTGCCAAACTGCAGAATGTACTCCGTCAACTAGTTGCACGCAAACTGCCCACTTGCCATTACCCATCAATAAATTTCTCTCCCTGCCCTCTCCAAGGAAAATATATAAGCATTTCTTAAGCTGTTCTCAGGGCTCTCTGCTCTGTTCAAGTGATCTCTGAGCCCTTCATGCCGGACTCCCAATAAACCCTTTGCTGTTGCATGAGACAGTCTCTTGGTGGTCTCTGCCACAGATGCTCGCCCAACCTTTACATCTGGTGGCCCTAGCGAGATCCGGCAGCTGCAGACAAAATACCCCCAATGGGCTCCTCTGGGGGTAAATAAGACCCATCTTTCTGGTTTCAGGCTTCAGGTTAGGGTATGGCAAAATGGCTATTGGTAAAGAGTGTGAGCTCTCTCCCATGGTGGCTGACACACATGCCACAGAGCCACAGACCATGTCCCTGGGATATAGACTCGGGAAATCGAGGAACAATAGTCTCCTCGACTCAGTGATATTTTGTTTCTGATTCGGTATTGCCAGCCCTTCAGGTTTTGCCGACTAGTCAGTCCTGGTCTCAGTATTGGACGTCCATTGCCTGTCTTTATTGTCTTGTCTTGTCTGTGTTGTGTGTCGTTGCTTTCACTGTCTGTGTATATTTTATTATGGGACAGATCATTTCAATGCCTCTGTCCCTGACCCTTGATCACTGGACCAAATTCTGCTTAAGGGCTCAGAATCTTTCTTTTTCAGTAAAACGCCAGACCTGGCAGATTCTGTGTCACAGAATGACCCACCATTGCAGTCGGATGGCTCCTAGAAGGATCTTTGTACTTCGCACTTATTTGAAAAGTCCGAGATATTGTCTTTCACCAGGGGCCACATAGACATCCAGATCAACAGCCATATATCTTAACTTGTCAGTACCTCTACAAATCTCCTCCTCCATGGGTCAAGCCTTTCCTTGTCCCTGCACCTGCTCCTACTCCTTCCCCCACAATTCTATCTCTCAAACTCTCTGCTCCTCCTCCTCCACCCTCTGTTCTCCTTGAGTCTCAAGACTCTACTGGACTCTCCTCCCCCTCCTTATCATCTGCCCTCGTCTCCCAACCCCCAACACCCTCTAAGTGATTCCCCTTCTGCTGACTCAGCCTCTCCACCATTCGAGGAAGCTAGGCTGGCCCAGTGCCATCAAGATGACTGTCCCGCAGCACAGACAGCCCCTCCTTCCCTGGAGGAAGCTGGCCCGGCTAAAAGAACTCAGAGAACTCACCGACGTTTTCACACCTGCCTACTTGGGGTGACTGTCAACACCACCTAGCGACTCTCTTCATGACAGAGCAATGAGAGAAAAATCTCCTGGAATGTAGAAAAAATATCCTCAGACCTGATGGGCGACCAACACAACTTCCCAACATAATGAAAGCTGGCTTCTCCTTAAACCTATTCAACAGGGACCCCAACACGTTGGAAGATAGGGAGAATCTGTTCAATTATTGCCAGGCTCTAACAGCGGATCTCCAAGGGACCGCTGGGTGACCAACTAATTTGGCCATGGTAAGAGAAATTATTCAAAGGCCTGATGAATCTCCCTTTATGTTTCTAGAGAGAATCATGGAGGCATATAAGAGATATACTTCTTTCGATCCTCAGGCAGCGGATTAAAAGGCATCTGTCATGATGGCCTTAATTGAGCAAGCTGCCATGGATATTAAAAAAAAATTTAAAAGAGAGATTTAGTCAAAGAAGCCAAGAAAGTATACTATAAGAGAGAAACAGGGAGAAAGAAAGGGAGCAAACGGAGGATGAGAGAAGCAAAAGACAGACTAAGGCATTGACTAAGGTCCTGATCACAAAAAGAAAGAGGCCAGAAATTAAGACACAGGGTGACAGGAAGGGCCCATGCCAGAGGCCACCCCTGGCCTCAGATCAGTGTGCCTACTCTAAAGAAAAAGGATACTGGGCCATAGAGTTCCCTATAAAGAGACAGCCACGCCAGCTGGCCATTCTGACTCTGGAGGATGACTAAGAAAGTCGGGGCTCAGATCCCTTCCCCTAGCTCAGGGTAACTTTTGAATTGGAGGGGACTCCAGTAAACTTTGAAGTGAATACAGGAGCAGTATACTCAGCCCTTAAGGCCCCATTGGGCCCTCTATGAAATAAAAGGTCTCTAGTTCAAAGGGCTGATGACAGTAAATATCGGGCTTAGACAACTAAGAGGACCATGGACCTGGGGAAAGAAAAAATCCATCACTCCTTCCTAGTAAGACCAGAATGCCCGCACCCATTGATGGGCAGAGATCTGCTCACCAAGCTCTGGGCCAAAATAACTTTTAACCCTGAAGGCCCCCAAATGAAATTTGTAAATCCTTCAGTAAAACTCCTATAGTCACCGCTTTAACTATATTAGTAGAAGATGAACGTCCACTCTTCACACCCCCCAAGACTGATCAAACAAGCAAGCTACCACAAAAATGGATAACAGATTACCCAGATGCCTGGGCAAAAACTGCGGTGTTAGGTCTGGCCGTGAAACAACCTCCAATAACAGTGGAGTTAAAAACCTCAGTCTCCCCAATCAATGTCAAATAATATCCTCTAAGCAAAAAATCTAAAGGTGGGATAAGGCCCCATATTCAGAAATATCTGGCCTTAGGAGTCCTAAGGCCCTGTCAATCGGCCTGGAACACTCCCCTGCTACTAGAAAAAAAAAAAAGCCAGGAACCGGGGACTATCGCCCCATTAAAGAGCTAAGAGAGATCAACAAAAGAGTGCAGGACATTCACCCCACGGTACCTAATCCGTACAATCTGCTTAGCACTCTGAACCCTGAGCGGAAATTATATACTGTTCTGAACTTAAAAGATGCTTTCTTTTGCTTGCCTCTGCATAAAGATAGTCAGTTGCTGTTTGCTTTCGGGTGGGTAGACCCAGAAACCAAAACGTCTGGTCAACTAACTTGGACTAGACTCCCACAGGGGTTCAAAAACTCCCCCACTCTCTTTGATGAAGCCCTCCACAGAGATCTCAACAACTTCAGAACTACACACCCTGAAGTTACCCAGCTTCAATATGTGGATGACCTGCTACTGGCAGCCAACACCAAGGAAAACTGTGAGTCTGGGACCCAAGCACTATTATATGAGCTTGCTCAACTCGGGTATAGAGTTTCGGCCAAAAAGGCCCAAATTTGCTAGCATGAAGTAATCTTCCTGGGCTATTCCCTTAGGGGCAGTAAACGATGGCTCACTGAGCCCAGAAAACAAACCATTGTGTAGATACCACCCCCATCTTACAGCAGACAACTCAGAGAATTTCTTGGGACTGCTGGCTTTTGCAGGTTATGGATACCTGGGTTTGTGTCCTTAGCTGCTCCTTTATACCGCTGTTAAAGGAAGATGCCCAATTCCAATGGAACCCTGAGTACCAGGAAGTTTTTGATAACATCTAAGGACACTGACACTGAACACCTCAACTTCACTGAGCTCAGCCTGCAATTACAGCAAGCCCTACACTACGTTAAAAATGCACATCAACTCACTCACCTTGGTTCAAAGAAACTGCAGGCATTCCTGTAGGATTAAGAACAGAGTTCTCCACTAACCAACTCACAGCGAAAGGAAATAACTGAATGGGTAACAAAAGCCTGTCGGATCCTTCAATTGGGTAATGCTTACCCTTCCAAGTTTCCTAGAGGAAAGCACCTACGAGGAACCAGACCAGGACAATTCTGGGAAGTGGACATTAATGAAATTAAGCCAGCAAGGTATGGACTTAAATATCTCCTAGTCTTTGTAGATACATTTTCAGGATGGATTGAAGCCTTACACACACACACACACACACAAAAAAAAAAAAAAAAAAAAAAAACGGCGCAAATGGTTTTCAAGAAGATCCTGAAAGATATTTTTCCAAGATACGATCTGCCTAATGGACTGATAATGGACTGGTGTTCATGGCCCAGGTAAGTCAGGTGTTAACCAGGACCCTGTGGATTAATTGGAAGTTACATTATGCTTATATATCCCAGAACTCAGGACAGGTAGAAAAAATAAATAGAACCATTAAAGAGACCTTAACGGCCCCCTTAGGGATCTGGTGGCTATCTCTCCATCCAGACATTTTTCAGCTCGGTAGAGGTCTTTCCTTTTGAGATATACCTGATGAAGAGGATCTCACTAAAATTTCATTAAATCTCTTCCATACCATAGATAATTGAAACAAACATTATGGATGCAGGGACACGCGAGCCAGATGCAGGTTGGCTAGCCTATATTACTATGTATGCCCGGCAGACTATCAAAGCGACAAACAGCCATGGCTTTGTGGGGGAAAAGCCGACTTCTTGTGTAAGTCATGGGGATGTGAGCATACAGGGGCTGCCTGGTGGAACCCAAACTCCTCATCAAATTCAGTACACAGCATTGGCCATATTACCAATTAGACAATCAAAAACTATGGCCCCCAGAGGGTTCTCTAGATCTTCAAATTCTGCATGACATTTTTAACTTTGGCAAGTGCTCAAAAGGGGGAAATTCCCCTATGCGGAATCTTTTTTCCTCCTGCGCTCACATCCTGTACTATGCTTCCCCAATAGTTCCTCACACTCAGCCTTCTGCTCTAGACTCTCTGCTTTCACTCCCACCTCAGCAACCTGATTTCTCCTCTCCAATTACTAGATCAAAAACCCAAACCTCCGCTGGATCTCAGAACATTGCCCCCTTGCTGAGGAAGCAGGTACCGAGGTACCCCTCCACCCACTCACTCCTCTCTTTTCCTGTCAGTGTCTGCACTAGGTCCCACCAAGTCCTCTAGCAAGCTTAGCCAAAGCTCAAACCAGCTGAGAAGAGCCCTCAGACCCCTATCCAAGATGTAATGAAAATGACCTTTAAAGTTGATTTGTCATCACTGAAAACAGGTTCTAAGAATTTAAAGTCCCTCACAGGCTTTTTGGAATACTCACTCCCGTCTTCCCCTCTGCTCTACCTGTTCTACTGCTCAAGTTTTTGTTCTATGAAAATCCCAACCCCTTTCCCATTATTCTTTGGCATCTCTCCTTCCTCATTCTCAGATCCACAGAGCTGCTCTCAGCATCGCCTTCCCTGTCATCCCCCTCTGTACCAGGTCCACAGAAATGTCTTAAATGACCTTCTCCAGAAGTCTTCACCAAGGCTTACTTTAGGTCTTTCAGCAAAAGAGTCCCTCTGAAAAAGTTCAATGGAGATAAACTTCCACTCTTCGTGTTGCCCTGTTCTACTTGGCCACTGGCTGGAAAAATCACCACCCCTAAGCTAGACATCGCCTTACCAGTTTTTCACAAAATATGTGAACAAGGACTCTGGCCTTGAGCTGGGGCTTCACAGAGATGGCTACATTTCTAAGATAAAAAAGTTACCAACTGGGCTCCATGGTGCCAGCTGGCAAGGAGGAAAAAAAAGAGACAAAAAAGCTCTCCCGTTCCAAGGTGTCCTTGAAAAGTTAACGTGCACAGAACAGAGGAAAAAAACAGAAACAAAAACTGATTTGTGTAAATTTCTGCAGACTGTGAACTTCTGAGCCCCTTCCCTTACATGTTGGGTACAAATACTAAAACTACCAAAACTTGGGGTTCAGTGGATTAATTGATTACAACAGAAGCAATGCCCTCTAAATACGGATGCAACCAAATAAAACTGCTTTCCTGTCTTTGGTGCTATCTTAGGTGCCTTTCCTTGTCCATCCCTACAACAGTATAATTCTATACACTTTAACATTATTTATGTTTTCATAAAATGGTCAATAGATGCGATTAATTATGTAATGATGCAGATGTTTTCGAGAGTGCTCTATCAGGATGCAGGTTCATTTAAAGATCAAATAGTGGGGCATACAACCCGGTTCCACCAGGAACCTGTATCCCTCACTTTAGCCATCCTATTAGGAATAATAGTTGCTAAAGGGGTGGGCACAGGAACAAATGCCCTAGTCCATGAGACACACCAAAGACACAATTAGAAGCAGAAATAGACCAAAGCTTAAAGACATTAAAAACCGCATCACAGCTTTACAGGAATTTTAACCTCTCTCTCTCTGAAGTTGTTTACAGAGCAGGCGAGTGTTGGCCCTCCTCTTCATGAGAGAAGGGTGCCTTTTTGCTTGCATTGAGGAAAGAATGATGTTTTTATGCCGACAATACTGGAGTTGTAAAAGAATCTATGAGTAAATTAAGAAAACGACTTGAAGAGGGTCAAAGAAAGACAGAGGCCCCCAAAAGGAGGTTTGAGTCTTGGTTCACATAGTCCACCTGGTTAACTACGCTTTTATCCACCCAGGCTGGTCCATTAATAATTCTCATATTATTGTTAACTGTAGGACCCTGTTTGCTCAACCGTGTAGTTTCTTTTCTCACCCAAATTGAACCTGTTATTAACCCTAACTATACACTGTTCTCTCAATCTAATTTTACAGAAGAGCAGGGACAGAGTTGGTCTTAAAATACAGCAATATAGAGGATCTTCCACCTGCTGAGAACCTCAAAGGTCCATGAAGAAATGATCCCTGGAGAAGATGTAGTCAACTATGAAGGACCTGAGAGAGCAAAAGTCTTCCATGGCAAACAACCTGCTCATGATGAAGGGATGTGTCTGAATCAGCCACTCTCTTCTTAATGTAGAGAAGATGGACCAAAGCAGGGATGTGTTGAGAGCTTCTCCTGCGTGCCAATGGTTGACATACCATTCTAACTTGTGAAAGTGTCACAGAAAGTAGGGGCAGCCTCCTTCTCATGGGAACCTTGGAAGCAACTGTTAGGACAAAGTTGTTGCCAAGGCAGTGAAAAAATTCAGTTCCTAAAGGAAGTGACCTCACCTAACTTCTATGGTGATAGAACTCTCTGAACTTGGAATCCAGGAAGCCTGGCACCCAGAGCCAGTTCCGGTCCCAGTCCCAGTTGTCAAACTTATTTTGATTTACCAAGGACAGACTCAGTCTTTCTTGGGACCTACTGATGTGAGGATGGCCAAATGCAAGAAAAGCTATGGAGAGGGGGCTTTCCTGAGAAAGCAGGCATTGACTCACCACTTGATCCTGAAAACTTCACAGAGTTGGCCAAGAAGACCAGATTTGAGACAGAACAGGCCATTTCTGGGAACATAGTATGGCCCACCAGTCAGAGGACTCTCCGGATAGTCACAGACCTACATGGGGGAAGGAGGTGCCTTTGTGATGTGGGTGTGAGTTTGTGGTTTTTGTCTCATGTTCTGAGAATAGGTATGAAAGAAGGTTTGTTTTGTTTGGAGTGAACGGTTTCTAGTAAGTCGTTTGACAACGCAAGTGTTTCTATGTCAGTGTATCCCACTGCGCCCGTGGTTGTAGACATTAGAAGAGAGAATGCATCAATGAATATGTCCTGTCAGGTAGAAAGCTTCCCAGCATTCATCCTTCCCAATTAATTAATGGACTGCAGCTTGCCTTATTGATGGGCAACACCTACTATCTTCCTAAGATCCTGTTTTCTTCCTGAATTCTGGCCACTCTCCAGAATAGGCTCATGGTTTTGTGTTTAAGATATGTACAACCACGAAGCTCTGTGAAATGACCATGTACTAGATAGCTAAAGGGAATGGCGAGCATCTCAGAAAACTCAGATATCAGGGTGATCAGTAAAGTCTCAGTGGAGAAACCATGCTTGGGGCCTTTTGCTTACGTTTTCTTCTGTTGCCCTGAATGTCAGGAAGGTCTTTTCCGCAGGCCACCACTTTGTGAAGCCTGAAGAAAACAGTTTTCAAATGGAAATGAATGGGTATTACCTGTGGTTCCTTGCTTAATTGTTTTGGAGAGGATGTGTCTGAATCAGCCTATTTACCCTGTGTGAGGCTGTGGCTTAGTTTCTCACCTTCTGATGGATATAAAGAAAGATCCCATGTGTACATCCAAAACCAAAATGGCCAAAGAGCAGTCCTTGTGGATGAAGTCTCTCGCCTTCCTCTGTAACTTTCCTGAACTCCATCAAGTCAGAATAGGGATCTTTTGGGTAAAATGAGATCTTCAAAGCTCTGCAGAGGCTAGCCCATGGTTGCTTGGGTTTTCTCAAGACTCCAATTCACATAAAGAATCCAATCCCCACAGTCAGTTGACCTCAAATTGAAGAAGTGGAGCAGTATTAATGGGAGGCCTATTTGATGTCTCCTGGTTCACAAGAAGGGTGTCCATGCCACCCTGAATTAGGCAATTTAGATGCAAGAGAGCTTATTTGGGACACGGACTTGAGCTGTCCCCCTCATGGAAAACTCTAGCCAGAGGTGATTATGTGTGTTGGAGTCTTTTAATTTAAATTGTGGTCATTTGGGTGGCGGTTAGAAGAGATGACTTGGTCCACATGTGCTTGAACTCTGGTGTGATTCCCTTAGAGACTGAGTTCTCCAACTGAACTCAGAGAAGTATTGCCATGAATAGTGTTGAGGTTTCAGAAAGCCAGGCATGAGTGTCGCCCTTGGAAACTGAGTTCTAGGCCCAGGGTGGCTTTCCACAGAGCACTGGGCCTCTCAGCCAGGATACCACATGATTTTATTCTGAAAGACTTGGCACCCATCATTGAGAGTCAAAACTCATATGGACCTCACATTGTAGAGCTAAATGAGCTAAACATCATGTGATCTTTTCACCACTCTTTGGGAAGCCTTACCTGTGAGTGTTCTCCAGAGCTTTCATTGAAATGAGCTTCCTAACCATCTAATGGTTCCTGAATGAATTGAAACTCACAGTGCCTCCAACTTCATCCTTGAAAAATGGCTAGATAAATACCATGAAATTTTTGAAATTCCCATCAGCAGGTGGCACTGGAGAACCTTTGGATGACATGTTGCTGATCATGAATGTTCCAGACAGTGTCTTGTTTTACTGGGTTTCATGTAAATGGTGTAGAACAGAGATGTCAGTAAGTTGGACTCTGTTGAGTAATGGGCGTAGAGCAGTGTTGGGCAGGTATGTGATAAAACATCTGTGTGGGGCCATTTGGATCTGCCATTGGCTTCCAAATGGCTTGTGACTGATATGGCGCAGCCAGCAGAACCTTCCGTGTAAAGGCAACTTTTTATATGGAGAGATTTCAGGACATTGTTCAGAATCAGGTTGCTATGGTCAAGGGGTCAAGCTATGTGGGATAGAAGCCTGGTTCTTGTATCATCCTGCAGACCCTGACCCACCACACGTGACAGAACTCCCTCTTGCACTTTGTCCCAGGTGAACTCCCTGTATTTCGTGAAGCAAATACCAAACTCCCAGTGCAGCAGGAAGAAACACCACGAAATGGAGGATGACCATATGGCTTCACAGTCCACACGGGGAGACACTAAGCGCCCAGTGGCCACAGTTTACCTACAAAGAGAGAATTCAGCACTGCTGCCTCGTGTTCATTGTAAAATAAGAAACTTTGTCCTCCTGGTCACATAGATGCAGACCCAGCTTTGAGGGTCTCACTACAAAGGAAGCTTAACTCGTGACAACAACCTATATTTCAGTGCCCAACCTCAGTGGCAGTTTCTCAAAAAGTTTTAGGCAAGCAGAGCTCAATGTTTGTGGAGTGTGTACTTTGTCCTTATTTTTGGAAACTCCTATACCACCTCCAAGTTTGTGCACTCTTGAGCATTTTCCATTCCAGAAATGTAATCACAGATTTTGTAACTCTTCTTCTCTAATTGTGTCTTACTTGGGGCGAAGGTAATGTCAAGGCATGGTTCTGGATGAGAGTGGGAAGATTTGTTGTAGCACATATTTGCATACACATTGGATTAATTTTCCTATTTTCCATTCGAAATTCTGAATCCCTGACACTAACACATATTCTACTAGACTCTGACTACTAATTCTAATATGATGGAGAAAAATAACCCAAACAGTATATAAGTACATGCAGTTCAGAGTTCGACTTGCCTTTTGCATGATAAAGGGTAGGTGTTATAAATCTAGTCAATTTTTAATTGAAATAGTTCTCAATGTGTTTTCAAAGGTAACAAATATGTGAACTACTGTCTCCCATTCTCTGGAGCCTATTCAGCACATGTATTTTTATATGCACAAATAGAATCCTGCATGGTACCACACGTACATTCTTGTGAATTACATGACATAGCAGATACAAAGTGTGAGAAGTGATCACTCCTCCTAAACCCTGTTGGAACTGAAAATTCAACCAATGGGTGAGCTTCCCAGTAGAACAACATAATACATAAACCCATGTTCAGTAAAATGAATGTTTTTGCATCTTTATGATATATATTTCATGATGAATTTCGATTGGCATATATATTGCTACTTATTAATGTCTATGTTTGTGTGTGTGTGTGTGTGTGTGTGTGTGTGTGTGTGTATATATATATATATATATATATATATATATATATATATATATATATATACTCTCCAGATTTTTAAAAATATGAAATATATGTGTCTTATATACAATCCCTAAATTCATTCATGTTCATGTATGTGGATTAATAATCAACTTTTCACAAGATTATTCTTAGAAATATTCATCCACCCGAAATACATATTTGTTTCCTAGTACTGCAAACTAACTTCGGTGAAAGGTGCATACAAATCCTAATATGTCTACATTAACTAACCCAGTTTAACATCAATGCATGTAGGTTACTATGGAACATGATGTGTATTTTGACGTTAATTTTTATTCCACACTGGTACATTACTATTTCTTCAGTTTATGTACATCATAGAATATATATTTGATTCACTAGTTGGCAAATTTATAGGCATTTGTTTCACTTTCAATCACTTCCTGCTCCAGAACACATGTATTCCTCTATGTTTCTTTACTGGTCTATTCATGAGACTTTTTTCCAAATATATTATTTTTGATTTCCATTATCAATTTTGAAATAAAACTCACAAACCCTTCATGATAAACCATAACCCTAAGATGATCATTAGATATATAACTGGTTGGAATGAATGATTGTATATCAATATAACATTTCTTATATATTTTCAGATATCTATTCAATCCATTATTTAAAGTGGATCCAGTTATATTATTTATTCACAGTATGGTCTATTCATGCATTATGTGTATATTCATAGAAACAGGGTACACCTCTTTGTACGACCATACTAATTTATAAGTCTTCAAAATATTGCTCCAAGAAATGGTGGAAGAAATACTCATGTCACCTGATCTACATACACATTTTATCACAGAAATATTCTGGACACCAAAAGCAAAGGTCACACTTACAATTGTACCAAAGCCTAAATAGAAAGTGAGCATGGATTACTAAAAACATCCATGTCCAGGTTGCCTAATGCTCTCAAATATCAATCCTATTGGTGACTACATATTTGTTTCTTCCTAATATTATATATTCAACCTCAAACCTGTTGAAAATGTCTAACCCTATCACACACTTTATACTTTGCTTGATTTCCTAATGTCTCTATTGATATCTGCTTTCCTACATGTTTTCCCCAGTTCATCATTGTGACTGACTCTTCACATGTACTGACATTTAAATACACTCTCTACCCGAAACCCTATTGCTAAAGAACTTTTGGTCCAAATCCTATACTCACTCTTCTTTCTAAACCTACCGACTACCTTCCTAATCCTACCGATTATCGCTTTTTGACTGGAAATTCTCTTCAACATTCAATCATCCAAAGTACAAGGTCCGATGCCAGTGTATATTGATTTATTTGAGACATCTGTGCAGCACATAACTCAAAGCTAAGTATCCCACTCAAGTCCCCAATGCCCTTCTGGGCTTCAAATCTTACCTAGATTTCTGCTTTCATAGTTATATTTCACATATATACTCTTGTAAATACCACAGGTTGCCAATGCCATTATTCATCCTGCAGAATGATTCGTAACCCAAATCGAACCTATTATTAACCCTAACCATACACTCTTCCTTCAATACAACTTACAGAAGAGCAGGGACAGAATGGGTCTTACAATATAGGAATGTAGATTATCTTCCACCTGCTGAGAACCTAAAAGATCCATGGAGAAATGATCCTTGGAGAATATGTAGGCAGCTATGTAGGACCTGAGAGAGCAATAGTCATCTTCCATGCCAAACAACCTGGTCAGGAAGAATTGATGTGTCTGAATCAGCCTCTGCCTTCTTAAAGTAGAGAAGATGGACCTATGCAGGCCTGTGTGGAGAGCTGTTCCTGGGTGCCTATGGTTGATATACCATTCTAACTTCTGAATGTGTCACAGGATGTTGGGGCAGCCTCCATCTCATAGGAACCTTGGAAGCAACTGTTAGGACAAAGTGGTTACCAAGGCAGTGACCATATTCAGTTCCTGAAAGAAGTGACCTCAATTCACTTCCTTGGTGATGGAATTCTCTGAACTTGGGATCCTGGAAGCCAGGCACCCAGAGTCAGTCTCACTCCGAGTCCCAGTGGGCTAACTTATTTGTTTTTCCCAAAGACATAGTCAGTCTTTCTTGGTACCTACTGATGTGAGGATGGCCAAATTCCAGCAGAGCTCGGAAGAGGGGCCTTTCCTGAGAAAGTAGGTAGTGGCAAACCACTGGCTCCTGACAACTTCACAGAATTGGCCAAGGAGACCAGATCTGAAACAGGACAGGCCATTTTTTGGGGAACATAATATGGCCCACCAGTCAGAAGACACTTCGGATAATCACAGACCTACTTGGGTGAAAGAATCGCCTTTGCTGTTGTAGGTGTGAGTTTGTGGTTTTTTCTGATGTTCTGAGAATAGCTAGGAAAGGTGGTTTATTTGGTTTGGAGTGGACTATTTCTAGTAAGTCCTTTGACATGGTGAGTGTTTCTATGTCTGTGTATCCCAGTGTATCCGTTGTTGTAGACATTAGAAAAGAGAATGCATCAATGGAAACGTTGTCTCTAGTTGAAAGCTTCCCCACATTCTTACTGCCCAATTGATGAATGGACTGCAGCTTGCCTTATGGATGGGCAACATCTACTATCTTCTTAAGTTCCTGTTTTCTTCGTGTTTTCCAGCCACTCTCCAGAATAGGCTCATGGTTTTGAGTCCCAGATATGTAACACCACAGGGCTCTGTGACATGGCCATGTACTGGATAGCTTAAGGGAATGGGAGCATCTCAGAAAACTCAGATATCAGTGTGACCAGTAATGTCTCAGTGGAGAAACCCTTCTTTGGGCCATTTGCTTACTTCTGTTTCTATTATCCTGAATATCAGGAAAGTCTTTGCCTCAGGCCACCCAGTTGTGTAGCATTAAGAAGACTGTTTTCATATGGAAATGAATGGACATCACCTGTGGCTCTTTGCTTAATTGCTTTGGAATGGAATGTGTCTGAATCAGCCTCTTGTCCTTGAATGAGGTTGTGGCTTAGATTCTCAGCACCTGATGGATTTAAAGAAAGATCCCATGTGGTTCCAAAACCAAAATGACCAAGAGAAGTCATTGTGGATGAATATTTTTGCCTTCTTGTTTTAGGTTCCTGACCTCCATCAAGTGAGAATAGGGATCCTTAGGGTCAAATGAGTCTTTGAAATCCCTGCAGAGGCTAGCCCACATGTGCTTGGGTTTTCTCATGACTCCAAATCACATCAAGAATTTATAGGCTTCAGCCAGTAGGCCTCAAATTGGAGAAGTGGAACACTTTAACAGCAGGAATATTTGATCACTCCTGGTTCACAGGAATAGTGTTCAGGCCACCATGTTTTTAGGCAAATGAGGGGCAAGTGAGCTTATTTTGGACACTACCTTGTGCTCATTGAAACCTCCAGCTAGAGGTTATGATGAGTGTCTACAAGGAAAAAGATTATGGCCCTGTGGGAGTGATTTCATTTTAATTTTGGTCATTTTTGTGGCAGTTGGAAGGGATGACTGGGTCCACCTGGGCTTGAAATCTGGTATGATTTACCCTTAGAGACTGAGTTCTGGAACTGACCTCAGAGAAGTATTGCCATGAATTGTGTTGGGATTTTAGGAGGCCACGCATGAGACTCACTCTTGGAAACTGAGATCTTGGCCCATGGTGGCTTTCCACAGAGGCCTGGGAATCTCAGCCAGGATATCACATGATTTTATTCTGAAAGACTTGGTAGCCATTGTTGAGATTCAAAACACACATGGACCTCACATTGTAGACGTCAATTGGCCTGGCTTCATGTGACCTGTTGGCAACTCTTTGAGAAGCCTTGACTTTAAAGTTCTCCAGAGCATTCATTGAAATGAGCTTTCTCAACACTTAACGGTTCCTGAATGAATTGAAACCCACAGTGCCTGTAACTTCATCCTTTAAAAATTGCTAGATAAATACCATAAAAGTTTTGAAATTCCCATGACCAGGTGGCACTGCAGAAACTTTGGATGTCCTGTTGCTGATCATGTGTATACCAGACAGTGCCTTGTTTGACTGGGTTTCATGAAAATGGTGTAGAATACGAGATGCCAGGAATTTGGAGCCTGGTGAGTAGTGGGTCTAGAGTAGTGGTGGGCAGGTATGTGATGAAACATCAAGGTGGGGCCATGTGGATCCGCTATCGGCTTACAAATGGCTTGTGACTGATATGGCGCAGCCCCCATTCCCTTGTAGGTAAAGGCATCTTGTTATGTGGAGAGGTTTCAGGCAATGTTCATAATCAGGTTGCTATGGTTATTGGGACAAGTTATGTGGGATAGAAGACTGGTTGGTACATTCTCCTGCAGACGCTAACCCACCCCACGTGACAGAACACACTCCAGCACTGTATCCCAGATGAACTTCTTATATTGTGTGAAGCAAGTACCAAATTCCCAGTGTAGCAGCAAGACACACCACGAAAAGTGGAGGATGATCAAATGTCTTCACAGTCCCCACCGGGAGACACTTAGCCTCCAGTGGACATAGTTTACCTACAAAGAGAAAATTGAGCACTGCTGCCTCATGTTCATTGGAAAATAAGAAATCATGTCTTCCAGGTCACATAGAAGCAGACCCAGCTTTTATGGTCTCACTACAAAGGAAGCCAAAGCTCATGACAACAAAATATATTTCAAGTGCCCAACCTCAGAGGCAGTATTCCAAGAAGTCTTAGGCCAGCAGAGCTCTTTGTTTGTGGAGT
This sequence comes from Callospermophilus lateralis, assembly GCF_048772815.1. Taxonomy (NCBI): domain Eukaryota; kingdom Metazoa; phylum Chordata; class Mammalia; order Rodentia; family Sciuridae; genus Callospermophilus; species Callospermophilus lateralis. The sequence continues at coordinate 1,332,622 of NW_027512640.1, forward strand.
GTTTACCCTGTCCTTTACTTTTGGAAACGCCTCTACCACCTCCAAGGTTGTGAACTCCCGAGGATATTCCATTCCATATATGTATTCATAGATTTTCACACTTTTCTACTATAATTGTGTCTTACTTGGGTGAAGGTAATGTCAAGGCATTGTTCTGGATATGAGTGAGAAGATTTTTGTGTAGCACATATTTACATACACATTGGATTCATTTTTCAATTTTCCATTTGAAATACTGAATCCCTGACACTAACCCATACCCTACTAGACTCTGACTAATGATCCTAATATGATGGTGAAAAATAACCCAAAAAGAAAAGAAATACAAGCAGTTCAGAGGAGGCATGGTGGATAGTTGGAATTGCCTTTTGCATTATATTTTGTAGGAGTTATAAATCTAGTCAATTTTTTGTTAAAATAGTTCTACATGTGTTTTTAAAATTATCAAATATATGAATCCCTGTCTCCCTTTCTCTGTAGCCTATTCAGCACATGTATTTTTATATGCACATATAGAATCCTACCTGATATCACTCGTATACACTTGTGAGGTGGCTGAATTGGCAGATGCAAATTGAGAGAAGAGATCACTCCTCCTAAACGCTGTTGGAACTGAAAATTCAACCTATGGGTGAGCATCCTAGTTGAATAACATTATACATAATTTCATGTTCAGTAAAATTAATATTTTTCAATCTGTGGATTATATATATTTCATGATGAATTTCTATTGGCATATATATCGCTACTTTTTTTTATTGGTTGCTCAAAACATTACAAAGCTCTTGACGTATCATATTTCATACATTAGATTCAAGTGGGGTATGAACTCCCATTTTTACTCCAAATACAGATTGCAGAATCACATCAGTTACACATCCATATTTTTACATAATGCCCTATTAGTTACTGTTGTATTCTGCTACCTTTCCTATACTCTACTATACCCCCTCCCTTCTCTTCCCATCTTTTCTCTCTACCATACCTACTGTAATTCATTTCTCTCCTTGTTTATTTTCCCACAACCTCTTATATGTAATTTTGTGTAACAATAAGTGTCTCTCTCCATTACCATGCAATTTCCCTCTTCTCTCCCTTTCCCTCCCACCTCATGTTTCTGCTTAATGTTAATGTTTTCTTCATGCTCTTCCTCCCTGCTCTGTTCTTAGTTGCTCTCATTATATCAAAGAAGACATTTGGTATTTGTTTTTAGGGATTGGCTAGATTCACTAAGCATAATCTGCTCTAGTGCCATTCATTTCCCTGCAAATTCCATTATTTTGGCATATTTTAGTGCTGCGTAATCCTCCATAGTATATAAAAGTCACATTTTTTTATTCATTCGTCTATTGAAGGGCATCTGGGTTGGTTCCACAGTGTAGCAATTGTGAATTGTGCTGCTATGAAAATTGATGTAGAAGTATCCCTGTAGTACGCTCTTTTAAGGTCTTCAGGGAATAGTCCAAGAAGGGCAATAGCTGGGTCAAATGGTGCTTCCATTCCAAGCTTTCACAGGAGTCTCCATACTGCTTTCCAAATTGGCTGCACCAGTTTCAGTCCCACCAGCAATGTACAGGAGTACCCTTTTCCCCACATCCTCGCCAGCACTTGTTGTTGTTTGACTTCATTATGGCTGTCAATCTCACTGGATTGAGATGGTATTTTAGGGTGGTTTTTATTTGCATTTCTCTTACTGCTAGAAATGGAGAGCATTTTTTCATGTACTTGTTAATTGATTCTATGTCCTCCTCCGAGAAGTTTCTGTTCAGGTCCTTGGCCCATTGGGTTATTGGTTATCTTATTGTATAATTTTCTGAGTTATTTGTATACTTTGTATACTCTAGATATTAGGGCTCCATGTGAAGGGTGAGGACTAAAAATTTGTTCCCATGATGTAAGCTCCATATTTACCTCTCTTATTGTTTCTCTTTCTGAGAAAAAAAAATTCAGTTTAAGTAAGTCCCATTTCTTGATTCTTGTTATTAACTCTTGTTTTATGGGTGTCCTATTAAGGAATTCGGAGCCTGACCACACAATATGTAGATTGGAGCCAACTTTTTCTTCTATCATACGCAGAGACTCTGATTTGAATCTAGCTCCTTGATCCACTTTGAGTTAACTTTTGTGCATGGCGAGAGGAGGGGATTCAGTTTCATTTTGTTGCATATGGATTTTCAGTTTACCAAACACCATTTGATGAAGATGCTATCCTTCCTCCATTGCAGGCCATTAGCTCCTTTATCAAATATAAGATAGTTGTAGCTTTTTGGATTAGTCTCTGTGTCCTCCATTCTGTACCATTGGTCCACCCACCTGTTTTCATACAAGTACCATGCTGTTTTTATTATGATTGCTCTGTAATATAGTTTGAAATCTGGTATCGCTATACTGCCTGATTCACACTTCCTGCTTAGAATTGCTTTTGCTATTCTGGGTCTTTTATTTTTCCATTTGAATTTTATGATTGCTTTATCTATTTCTACAAAAAATTCCTTTGGGATTTTGATTGGCATTGCATTAAACCTATAGAGAACTTTTGGTAATATCGCCATATTGATGATGTTAGTTCTGGCTATCCATGAACGGGGTATATTTTTCCATCTTCTAAGATCTTATTCTATTTCTCTTTTTAGGGTTCTGTAGTTTGCATTATATAAATCTTTCACCTCTTTTGTTAGGTTGATTCCCAAGTATTTAATTATTTTGAGGAAATTGGGAATGCAGTGTTTGGACTCATTTTTGTTTCAGAAGTTTTGTCGCTAATATACAGAAATGCCTTTGATTTATGCATGTTGATTTTGTATCCTGCCACATTGCTGCATTCATTAATTAGTTCTAGTAGTTTTTTCTGTAGACCCTTTTGGGTCTTCTATGTATAGAATCATGTCATCTGCAAATAGTGATAATTTAAGTTCTTCTTTTCCTATTTTTATGCCTTTAAAGTCTTTCATCTCTCTAATTGCTCTGGCCAGTTTTTTCGAGAAATATATTGAATAGAAGTGGTGATAGAGGACATCCCTGTCTTGTTCCAGATTTTAAAGGGAATGCCTTCAACTTTTCTCCATTCAGAATGATGCTAGCCTGAGGCTTAACATAGATAGCTTTTACAATGTCGAGGTAAGTTCCTGTTATCCCTAGTTTTTAAAATGTTTTGAACATAAAGGAATGCTCTACTTTGTTGAATGGTTTTTCTGCGTCTATCGAGATGATCATATGGTTCTTATCTTTAAGTCCAATGATGTTGTGAATAACATTTATTGATTTCCGTATATTGAACCAGCCTTGCATCCCAGGGATGAATCCTAGTTGATCATGGTGCACAATTTTAATGATGTGCCTTTCTATCCAATTTACCAGAATTTTAATGAGGATTCTTGCATCTAGGTTCATCAGAGATATTGGTCTGTAGTTTTCTTTCTTTGAGGTGTCTTTGTCTGGTTTCAGAATCAGGGTGATGTTGGCCTCATAGAATGAATTTGGCAGAGCTCCCAGTTTTTCTATTTCCTGAATAACTTGAAAAGTATTGGTATTAATTCTTCTTTAAAGGTTTTGTAAAACTCTGCTGTATACCCATCCGGTCCTGGGCTTTTCTTGGTTGGTAGTCTTTTGATTGCTTCTTCTACTTCATCCATTGATATTGGTCTGTTTAAATTGTGTGTTCCCTAATGACTCAGTCTGGGCAAATCATATGACTTAAGAAATTTGTCGATGTCTTCACTATTTTCTATTTTATTGGAATACAGTTTTCCAAATAATTTCTAATTTTCTTCTGTATTTATGTTGCATCTGTTGTGATACTGCCTTTTTCATCCCGTATGTTAGTAATTTGAGTTCTCTCTCTTCTTCTCTTCGTTAGCACGGCTAAGGGTCTGTCGATCTTATTTATCTTTTCGAAGAACCAACTTTTAGTTTTGTTAATTTTTTCAATAGTTTCTTTTGTTTCAATTTCGCTCTGATTTTAATTATTTCTTGCCTTCTGCTACATTTGCTGTTGTTTTGCTCTTCCTTTTCTAGGGCTTTGAGATAAAGTGTGAGCTCATTTATTTGTTTTTTTTTTTTTTTCTTTTTTTGAGGAATGACCTCCAGGCGATGAATTTACCTCTTAAAACTTCTTTCATTGTGTCCCATAGAATCTGATATGTTGTGTCTGTATTTTCATTTATCTCGAAGAATTTTTTTATTTCCTCCTTTATGTCTTCTGTAACCCATTGATCATTCAGTAACATATTGTTCATTTTGCAGGTGATGTATGATTTTTTCTTTTTTCTTTTATCATTGGTTTCCAGTTTCATCCCATTATGATCACAAAAAATTCATGGTATTATCTCCTCCCCCTTATATTTACTGAGGGTTGCCCATTGATCATTCAGTAACATATTGTTCATTTTGCAGGTGATGTATGATTTTTTCTTTTTTCTTTTATCATTGATTTCCAGTTTCATTCCATTATGATCACAAAAAATTCATGGTATTATCTCCTCCCCTTTATATTTACTGAGGGTTGCCCTATGGCATAACATATGGTCTATTTTTGAGAAGGATCCATGTGCTGCTGAGAAAAAAGTATATCCACTTGATGATGGTTGATATATTGTATATATGTCAGTTAAGTCTAGGGTATTGATTGTGATATTGAGTTCTATAGTTCCTTTATTCAACTTTTGTTTGGAGGATCTGTCCAATGGTGAGAGATGTGAGTTGAAGTCACCCATAATTATTGTATTGTGGTCTATTTGATTCTTGAACTTGAGGAGAATTTGTTTTATGAACGTCGCAGCACCATTATTTGCTGTGTGAATATTGATAATTGTTATGTCTTGTCGGTGAATGGTTTCTCTTAACAGTATATAATGTCCTTCCTTATCCCTTTTGATTAAATTAGCCTTGAGGTCGATTTTATTTGATAGGAGGATGGCCACCCCTGCTTGCTTACGAGGTCTGTGTGCATGGTATAAATTTTCCCAATCTTTCACCATCCGCTTGTGTATGTCTTTTCCATTCAGATGTGTCCCCTGGAGGCAACATATTGTTGGATTTGTTTTTTTTTTAAATTCAAGTTACAAGCCTATGTCACTTTATTGGAGAGTTTAAGCCATTAACGTTTAGAGTTACTATTGATATATGGTTTGTACTGCCACCCATGTTTGCCTATATCTTTTTTTTTAAATTAGATTGTTTCTCCATGATTACCTTTTCCCCGCCCTCTGTCATTACTGGGGCACTTCCCACTGATGGTTTTCGTTGTTGATTTTCATTTCTTCCTTGTGTAGTGTTTTGCTCCAGATGCTTTCCAATGCTGGTTTTCTGGCTGCAAATTCTTTTAGCTTTTGTTTATCATGAAATATTTTTATTTCGTTGTCTTACATTAAGCTTAATTTTGCTGGATACATAATTCTTGGTTGGCATCCATTGTCTTTCAGTGTTTGAAGTACCTTGTTCCAGGATCTTCTCACTTCCAGCATCTGTGATAAAAAAATCCATTGTTAACCTTTTTGGTTTACCCCTGATTGTAATCTACCTCCTTTCTCTGGTAGCTTTTAATATTTTCTCTTTGTTTTGTATATTGGATATCTTCATAACAATGTGTCTTGGCATGGGTCTACTGTGATTTTGTGTGCTCAGTGTCCTGTAAGCATCTACAATTTGTTTATGTGTTTCCATTTTTATTTCTGGAAAGTTTTCTCTAATTATTTCATTCAGCAGGTTACTCATTCCCTTGGTTTGAATCTCTGTACCTTCCTCTTTCCGGATGACTCATAAGTTTGTTTTTTTATGTTATCCCATATCTCTTGGATGTTTTCTCATAATTTTTTACAGCATTTCTTTCTTGGCTAGAGTTTTTTTCAAGATGATATATTTTGTCTTCATTATCTGACATTCTGTCTTCTACTTGCTCCACTCTGTTAATGATACTCTCAATTGAGTTTCTAATTTGGTTTATCATTTCCTTCATTTCTAGAATTATTGTTTGATTTTTCTAATAATCTCTATCTCCTGATAAAGATGCTTAATTTCTTATTTTATCTGTTTATGTAATTCATTTTCAATGCGTTCTTTCACTGTTTTTGTTGTCTCGTATCCTCTTTAAGGTTCCATTCCATCTGTCTAAGGTATTCCTTGAGTTCTTTATATGACCATTTTTCTGATGACTCTAGATGCTCTTGAATATTTAGGCTGTCCTTCATTGTTTGCACTTTTTTTCTTCCTTGCTTTTTTATGCTTCTCATGTTACTTCTTGTTCTGTTTGACTACTGAGTTACTGCTTACTCTTATAAATTTATTTGATGCTTGGAAGGAAAGATATTAGAAGGGAAGGGAAGAAGTCACTAAGGAGAATGAGAGTAGGCAGGTAGAATTCAAGGAAGGGGGTATAACAAAATTGAAAAGAAATGAAAAGACAAAAGAAAAAAATAGAAAATAAAGAAAATTTTAAGTAATAATGATAATTTAAAAATGAAAATTAAAATTTAAAATAATAATAATAATAATAAAATAAAAAATTAAAAAAAATAAAAACATTAAAAAAGTTAAAGAACAACAACAAAAATGAAAATCAAAGAAAAAGAAAAGCATACAAATAAAATAATAATATTAATAAATGCAGTCCTAGAGTTCAATTTACTTCTCTTCCAGTAGGTGGAGCTGTGTGCACTGGGCCAAGATTCTCCTCTCAATTAGCGGGAACCAATAACAGTGCAGCAGCTCTTCCTCCCAGACTGGGCGGGTCTCCAATCCTGAGTGCCTAGGGCCTTCTCTTGTGCTTTCTCAAGCCAGGCCCCGCTCACCTTTGACGCTCACCACAATACTGGTTACACGCCAGGCCTCTGCTCCTGGTAGCCCTGTTTTAATGAACACCTGGGCACACTCTCCCTGTTTGCCTCCCTCAGACCCTAAGTTTGTAGAGCTTTGGCCTGAGAACCCCCAGCGAATTTTCTTGTCCTCCGGGAGCCATGCCCCCGGTAGGTGGTGTAAGAGACCTCAATTGTCAGCACTGGTGGGAGTGGTAGCCGGGAATTCCACGCCGCGAGTCCCGAGCCAATCCTGATTCCTTAGGTCTGGCTATCGCGCTCCTGGGAGACCTGGGAGGGGTCATTACTGCAGAGCTGGGAAGGGCCCTTGAGGTTTCCCCATGGTTTTGAGAGAGATGGCAATGGGATTACACACTTGTCGCGTTGGTTTCAATGAAGTTATCTCCTCCGCCTGTAATGTCAGTTCTCTGCCATGGTCGTATCCCATTAAAATGGTGACCATTCGTTCCCTTTGCTGGGTGACCAATGCAACAGGTGGGTCCTGACTATATCTCCCAAGCCCCATTTCAATCCTGTGGCCACTGCCTATGAAGGCTCAGTTGTCTTTTAACTCTGTCAATTCAGAAAGACCGACCAGTTATTTCAGCGGGAATGTTAGCGCTGAGTCACAAAAAACAGACGAATCTAAGCTTGAATGCAGCCAATCCGGGCTCTGTGTGTGTTCTGAGGGGCCCAGACTGTTCGCCCCAGATTCACAACAGGTCAACATTGCCTAGTGATTCTGAGCAAACAGCATTTAGACAGTTTACGACTCCCTATGCCCGTGCAGCTGAAGAGATCATAGACTTGATTTCTCCATGCCTGCCTTCATAATGGATCTCCTGTATTGCTACTTTTTAATATCTGTGCATGTGCGTGTGTGTGTGTGTGTGTGTGTGTGTGTGTGTGTGTATATATATATATATATATATATATACACTCTCCAGATTTTTCAAAATATAAAATATGAAATATATGTGTCTTATTATACACTCCCTAAATTCATTCATATTCATATCTGTGGATTTATAATCAACTTTCCACAATATTATTCTCAGAAATAATCATCCACCTGCAATACATATTGTTTCCTAGTACTGAAAACTAAATTCAGTGAATGGTGCATACAAACCCTAATATTTCTACAGTTACTTAGCCAGTTTAAAATCAATGCAAGTAGATTCCTAGGGGACATGATGTGTATTTTGACTTTCATTTTTATTCAACACTTGTACGTTACTATGTCTTCAGTTTATGCACATCATAGGATATATATTTCAGTCACAAATTAGAAAATTTATAGGAATTTGTTTCACGATCAATCACTTCCTGATTCAGAACACATGCATTCCTCCATGTTTCTTGACTAGTCTTTTCATGAGACTTCTTTCCAAACACATTATTTTTGTTTAACATCATCACTTATAAAGCAAAACTCAAACACCATTCATCATAAACCATAATCCTAATATTACCATTAGATATATAACTGGTTGGAATGAATGATTGTATATCAATATAAGATTTCTTATATATTTTCACATATCAATTCAATCCATTATTTAAAGTGGAATCAGTTATGTTATTTATTCATAGTATGGTCTATTCATGCATTATCTCTATATTCATAGAAACAGGTTACACCTCTTTGTGCCCCTAATACTAATGTATACATCTTCAAATTATTGCTCCCAGAAATGGTGAAATACTCATGTCACCTAATCTACATATACATTTTATCACAGTAATATTCTGAACAAAAAAAAATAAAATGTCACACTTATGATTGTACCAAAGCCTAAAAGGAAAGTGAATGTTGATAACTAATAGCATCCATGTCCAGGTTGCCTAATGCTCTCAAATGTCATTCTCATTTGTGACGACATATTTGTTTTTTTCCTATGATTATATATTCAAACTCAAGCCTGTTGAAAATGTCTAATCCTATCACTCACTTTATACATTGCCTGATTTTGTAATGTCTCTATTGACACCTGCTTTCCTACATATTTTCCCCAGTTCATCATTTTGGCTGACTCTTCACATGTGCTTACATTTTCATTCACTCTCTAAACGAAACCCTATTGCTAAAGAAGCTTTTTATTCCAAATCATATACTCACTCTTCTTCCTAAACCTACTGACTATCTTCCTAATCCTACCGACTATCCCTTTTTGACTGGATGTTCTCTTCTACATTCAATCATCCAAGGTACTAGGTCCTATGCCATTGTATTTCGATTTAACTGAGACACTTGTACAGAACATAATTCAACACTAAGTATCCAAACCAAGGGCCCAATGCCCTTCTGGGCTTCAAATCTTTCTTAGATTCCCGTTTTCATACATATATTTCACCTATATATTCTTATAAATATCGCAGGTTCCCAATCCCATTATTCATCCTGCAGAATGATTCCTAACCCAAATCGAAAATATTATTAACCCTAACCATACACTAACTTTGCAGGAGAGCAGGAACTGTGTGGGTATTAAACTACAGGAATCCAGGGGATCTTCACCTGCTGAGAAACTCAAATGTTCATGCAGAAATGATCCCTGGTGAAGATGAAGGCAGCTATGAAGTACCTCAGAAAGCAAAAGTCATCTTCCATGGCAATCATTCTGGTAAGGATGAAGGGTTGTGTCTGAATCAGTCTCTCTCTTCTTAATGTATAGAAAATGGACCAAACCAGTCCTGTGTGGAAGCTGTTCCCGGGTTCTTATGGTTGATACAGCATTCTAACTAGAGAAATTGTCCCATGAAAATCGGGGCAGCCTCCTCCACATGGTACTTTTGGAAGCAACTGTTAGGACAAAGTGGTTGCCAAGGCAGTGACATCATTCAGATCCTGAAGGAAGTGATCTCACCTCACTTCCTTGGTGAGGGAACTCTCTGAACTTGGGATCCAGGAAGCCAGGCACCCAGAGACAGTCCCTGTTCTAGTCCCAGTGGTCTCACATGTTTGGAATTACCAAGGACAGAGTCAGTCTTTCTTGGTACCTACAGATGTGAGGATGGCCAAATGCCAGGAAACCTGTGAAGAGGGGCTTTTCCTGAGAAAGCAGGTAGTGTCTCACCGCTGACTCTTGAGAACTTCACAGAGTTGGCCAAGCAGACATGATCTGAGACAGAAGAGGTCATTTCCGGGGAACATAGTATGGCCCACCAGTCAGAGGACACTCCGGGGAGTCACAGACCTACTAGGGGGAAGGAGGTGCCTTTGTGGGTGTGGGTGTGAGTTTGTGGTTTTGTCTCATGTTCTGAGAATAGGTAGGAAAGGCGGTTAATTTGGTATGGAGTGGAATATTTCTATTAAGTCCTTTGACAAGGTGAGTGTTTCTATGTGTGTGTATCCCACTGAGTCCAATGTTGTAGACAAATAGATAAGACAATGCATCAATGGATGTGTCCTGTCTAGTAGAAAGCTTCCCAGCATTAATCCTGCCCAATTCATGAGTGGACTCTGGCTTGCCTTATGGATGGGCAACACCTACAAGCTTCCTAATTTCCTGTTTTCTCTCTCAACTCTGGCCACTCTCCAGAATAGTATCATGGTTTTGTGTCCAAGATTTGTACCACCTCCAAGATCTGTGACATGGCTATGTAATGGATAGCTGAAGGAAATGGCTAGCATCTCAGAAATCTCAGATATCTGTTGACCAGGAAAGTCTCAGTGGAGAAACCCTGCTTTGGTCCTTTTGCTTACCTATTGTTCTGTTGAATGTCAGGAAGTTTTTTGCCTCAAGCCACCACTTTGTGAACCCTGAAAAAAAGAGTTTTCAAATGGAAATGAATGGGCATCACCTGTGGCTCTTTGCTTAATTGCTTAGGATTGGGATATGTCTGAACCAGCCTGTTGGCCCTGTGTGAGGCTGTGGCTTAGATTCTCAGCACCTGATGGATCTAAAGATAGATCCCATGTGTGCATCCAAAACCAAAATGGCAAAAAAGATCATATATTTTTGATGAACTCTCTTGCCTTCCTCTCGTAGGTTCCTGATATCCATCAAGTGAGAATAGGGATCCTTTGGGTCAAATGTGTTCTTCAAAGCCCTGCAGAGGCTAGGCCATAGGGGCTTGATTTTCATGACTCCAATTCACTTAAAGAATCTAAACCCCAAAGCTAGAAGGCCTCAAGTTGGAGAAGCCAAGCAATATTAAAGGCAGGCCTATTTGATCACTCCTGGTTCACAGGAAGAGAGTCCATGCTACCCTGACTTTAGGCAAATGAGGGGCAGGGAGCTTATTTTGGACACTGTCGTGGGCTGCGTCACTAATGGAAACCTCCAGCCAGAGGATATGTTGAGTGTCTATATGGAAGAAGATGAGGGCCATGTGAGAGTGTTTTGGTTTTAATTGTGGACATGTGTCTGGCGGTTGGAAGAGATCACTGGGTCAAACTAGGCTTGCACTCTGGTGTGATGCCCCTTAGAGACTGAGTTCTTTACTGATCTCAGAGAATTATTGCCAGGAATTGTGTTGGAATTTTAAATGGCCATGCATGAGAGTTGCCTTTGGAAAGTGACATCTAAGCCCAAGTTGACTTTCCACAGAGGACAGGGAATCTCAGCCAGGATATCACATGATATTATTCTTAAAGACTTGGCAGCCATATTTGAGAGTCAAAACACACATGGACCATACATTGTAGACCTCAATGGGCCTGGCTTAATCTGACTTTTGGGCACTTTTGGAAGCCTTGCCTGAAAGAATTCTCCAGAGTTTTCATTGAAATGAGCTTCCTCACCATTTAATGGTTTCTGAGTGAATTGAAATCCACAGTGCCTCCAACTTCATCCTTGAAAATTGGCTAGATCAATAACATGAAATTTTTGAAATTCCCATGACCGGGTAGCACTGGAGAACATTTGGATGTCCTGTTGCTGATCATGAGTATACAGGACAGTGCCCTGATTGACTGGGTTTTATGAAAATGGTGTAGAACAGAGATTCCAGTAAGTTGGATCATGCTGAGTAGTTGTACTAGAGCAGTGGTTGGCAGGTGTGTGATAAAACATCTGTGGTGGGGGCATGTGGATCTGCCATTGGCTTCCAAATGGATTGTGACTGACATTTTGCAGTCAGTAGAACCTTATATGTAAAAGCATATTGTTATATGGAGAGGTTTCAGGGCAATGTTCAGAATCAGGTTGCTATGGTCAATGGGGCAAGCTATGTGGGATAGAAGCCTGGTTGGTGCATTCTCCTGCAGAACCCGACCCACCACACTTGACAGAACTCACTTCAGCACTGTGTCCCAGTTGAACCCTTGTATTTAATGAAGCAAATACCAAACTCCCAGTGCAGCAGCAAGAAACACCACGAAAGTGGAGGATGACCAAATGAATTTACAGTCCACACGGGGAGACACCAGTGGCCACAGTGTACCTACAAATAGAAAATTCAGCACTGCTGCCTCATGTTCATTGGAAAATAAGAAACCATGTCCTCCAGGTCACATAGATGCAGAACCAGATTTGATGGTCTCACTACATATGAAGCTAATGCTTCTGACAACAGCATATATTTCATTGCCCAACCTCAGAGGCAGTTTCTTCAGATGTTAAGCTGGCAGAACTTCATGTTTTTGGAGTGATTACCCTGTCCCTTTTGGAAACTCCTCTACCACTTCCAAATTTGTGAACTTCTGAGCATTTTCCATTCCACATATGTATTCACAGATTTTCTAAATCTTCTCCTCTAATTCTGTCTTATGTAGGGCGAAGGTAATGTCAAGGCATTGTTCTGAATGAGAGTGGGAAGATATTTGTGTAGCACATATTTGCATACACATTGGATACATTTTCCAATTTTCCATTCGAAATACTGAATCCCTGACACTAACACATACCCTACTAGACTTTGACTTCTTATCCTAATTTGATGGAGAATAATAACCCAAACAGAATACAAATACAAGAGGTTCACAGAAAGCATGGTGTATAATTGGACTTGCCTTTCATATGATAAATGGTAGGTGTTATAAATCTAGCGAATTTTAATTGAAATAGTTCTCCATGTGTTTTAAAAGTTAACAAATATGTGAATAACTGTCTCCCTTTCTCTGTAGCCTATTCATCACATGTATTTTTATAAGCACATATAGAATTCTACCTGGTATCAGTCGTACATTTGGTGAGGTGGCTGGCTTGGCAGATACAAATTGTGAGAAGAGATCACTCCTATTTAATGCTGTTGGAACTGAAAATTCAACATATGTGTGAGCTTCTTAGTTGAACAACATAAATTCATGTACATTAAAATTAATATTTTTGGATCTGTGGATGATATATATTTCATGGTGAATTTCAATTCACATACATAATGCTACTTTTTAATGTCTGTGTGTGTGTGTGTGTGTCTGTGTGTATATATATATATATATATATATATATATATATATATATATATATATTCACTCTCCAGATTTTTAAAAATATTTAGTATATTTTTTTATACCCTCCCTAAATTCATTCATATTCATGTATGTGGATTTATAATCAACTTTTCACAAGATTATTCTCAGAAATATTCCTCCACCTGAAATTCATATTTTTTCCCTAGTACTGAAAACTAACTTTGGGGGATCACATGATGGCGGCAAATGGAGTGCATTACCCCCATGTACCGCGTCACTGTGCGGGAGAATGACGAGTTAGAACGGCTAAAACCTATCTTGTTAGGAATTTCCAGCAAATTTGGGGTGCTCCACAACCTAGTGGACATATATCCATCTCACGAGGATCAGCTACGGGGGCTCAAACGCGAGTGATTTGTCCGCACAGAGGGTCATGCTGCTTATTCAGCAAATTGCCCTGCAGCTAGAGTCTGTGGCGCGCACTGGGAAACGACGAGATAGCATCGCAAATATACAGTGGTGCGGATTCTATGGGCTCCTGCCAGCTATGCAATTACTGTGCTCAGTGCTGAATTCTGGAATTGAGACGGGGATGGATGCGGTCCAATTCCGTTCTCCATACCGGTCAGACCACAGAGGAAGCCAGCGTCCACCATCTTGAAGAGCTGACGTCACCATCCCTGTTTTCGACTGATCGCAGCTCATTCAGCTATAGAACAGGTAATTTCAGGATGCCATTCACCTTTGTCTCGCAGACAAATTACTCAGGCTCAGTGCTAAAGAACCCGCAGAAACTGCGTCTTGGAGCCTGCTCCTATTAGAACATACACTGAGCCCAGAGCGGCCAAATTTGGCCTCCCCGAACTGATCTTGCTCAGGGCTAAAGAACCCGTGGAAACTGCTTCCCGGTCCGGGTCTTGCTGAATAATGTGGAGGTAAATATCAACCGAGCCTTCATAGGCAGTGGCAACAGGATTGAGACGGGGCTTGTGAGGGCAAGTCAGGACTCACCCATTGCATTGGTCACCCAGCAAAGGGAACGAAATGCTGCCTTTTGCATGGGATACCAACATGGCAGAGATCTGATGTCATCAGAAAGCAGCGGAGGAGATAACTTCATTGATACCAGCGGTGACAGAAACAGTTAGTCTCCTGGTAAAGAAAGTGAGTCACAAACACCCGAGTCTCTCTCACTTTTCATCAAGCCAGAGGGGCAGAGCAGAGCCGCTGCCCATGCTCGGAACAGGCCCAGCGACACACCTGCATGATAATCACTTCACCCCAGTTGGAATAGAGGAAGAGCAGAGCCCCCGCAGGTGCCCAGAACAGGCCCAGTGACCAGCAGGCGTGGTAGTAACGTCACCTCAATTGGAGTAGTTGCAGAGCAGAGCCTTCTCCCGCGCCTAGTACAATCCAAGTGTCCCACCGGCATGGTAGTCACGTCATCCCAATAGGAGTAGGGGCAGAGCAGAATCTTTGCACGTGCCCGGAACAGGCCCAGCAACCTACCGGCTTGGTAGTCACGACACCCCAATTGGAGTAGCGGCAGAGCAGAGCCACCACCTGTGCCCTCAAGGTAGACACATTTGCACCTGACCAGCAGAAGAGGCCCAGCGGCCTGCCAGCATGGCACACACTTCACCCATTTGGAGTAGGGGCAGAGCAGATCCATCGCCCATGCCCTCAAGGTAGGCAGACCTGTGACCGACCACAGAACAGGCCCACCCACCCGCCGGCGTGGTACTCACGTCACCCCAATTGGAGTAGGGGCAGAGCAGAGCCGCCGCCCGTGCCTCCAAGGTAGGCAGACCTGCGACCGATCGGCAGAACACCCCAGGGGTCCACGGGTGTGGTAGACACGTCACACCAATTGGAGGAGGGGCAGAGCAGAGCCGCCTCCCACGCCTGCATGGTAGGCAGACCTGCGACTGATGAGGAGAACAGGCCCAGCGGCCCATCAGCATGGTAGATAGATCACCCCAATTGGAGGAGCAGCACAGCCACCCCCCGCCCCTGCAAGGAAGATTTTTCAAATATACAAGAGCAATATAAATATATAGGGGGAAAATTTCAAAATCACAACAGTCTCACCAAGCAGAAAGAAACGCGAGCCGTATGAAAAGACAAAGAAAAAAGGACCACAAGCAATACAGGTCAACACAAATTTAGAAGAGTTAATAGCTGCAGCAGATGGAATGTCAGATAAAGAACTCAGGATATACATGCTTCAGATGATCTGGAGTCTCCAGGAAGACATTAGACAGCAAAATCAGACAATGAAAGATCACTTCGACAATGAATTACACAAACAAATCCAAGAAGCAAAAGATCAATTATACAGGGAGATAGAAGTTGTAAAAAATAACAAACAGAAATCCTAGAAATGCAGGAAGCAATAAACCAACTTAAAAAATCAATTGAGAATACTACCATCAGAGTAGAACACTTAGAAGATAGAACATCAGACAATGAAGACAAAGTATTTCAACTTGAAAAGAACATAGACAGCTCAGCAAGACTGTTAAGAAACCATGAACAGAACATCCGAGAAATATGGGATAACATAAAGAGACCAAACTTTTGAGTCATTGGGATACAGGAAGGTATAGAGGTCCAAACCAAAAGAATGAGCAATGTAATCAATGAAATAATATGAGAAAACTTCCCAGACTTGAAGAATGAGACAGACTCCCAAGTCCTAGAAGCCAACAGGACGCCGAATGTGCAAAATCATAAGAGATCCACACCTAGACACATTATAATGAAGATACCCAACATACAGAATAAAGAGAGAATTTGAAAAGCTACAAGAGAAAGGAAGCAGATTACATTTAGGGGTAAACCAATCAGGATAACAGCTGATATTTCAACACAGACTCTGAAAGCTAGAAGATCCTTGAAATATATGTTTTTGTCAGGAGCTTTAGCTTCATTTCTAGTGAAAGCATCAAAGCTGTGTCTGCATCTATGTAACCTGGAGGACATGGTTTCTTATTTTCCAAAAGACATAAGGAGGCAGTGCTGAATTCACTCTTTGTAGGTAAACTGTGGCCACTTAAGGCTAAGTGTCTCCTGTGTGGACTGTGAAGCCATTTGATCATCCTCCACATTTCATGGTGTTTCTTGCCGCTGCACTGGGAGTTTGGTATTTGTTTCACTAAATAAAACGAGTTCAACTGAGACCCAGTGCTGAAGGGAGTTCTGTCATGTGTGGTGGGTCAGAGTCTGCAGGAGAATTCACCAACCAGGATTCTATCCCACATAGATTGCCCCCTTGACCATAGCAACCTGATTCTGAACATTGCCCTAAAAATCTGCATATAAAAAGATGCCTTTACATGGAGAGGTTTCAGACATATAAGTTTCTGCTGGATGCACCATGTCAGTCTCAAGCCCTTTCGAAGCAATGGCAGATCCACATGGCCCCACAAGAGATGTTTTATCACACACCTGCACACCACCGCTCTAGGCCCACTATTCAGTAGGCTACAAGTTACTGGCATTTCTATTCTACATCATTTTCATGAAACCCAGAAAATCAAGGCACTGTCTGGTACACTCATGATGAGCAAAAGGACATGAAAGGTTCTCCAGTGCCACCTGGTCATTGGAATGGCAAAAATTTCATGGTATTTATGTAGCCACTTTTCAATGATGAAGTTGGAAGCACTGTGGATTTCAATTCATTCAGGAACCATTAAATGGTGAGGAAGCTCATTTCAATAAAAGCTCTGGAGAACTCTCACAGGCAATTTTTCCCAAGGAGTTGGCTAGATCTCAGTTTACAAGGGCGAATCTCATTAGTGGCCTATTCCACTGCCACACAAATGACCAAAATTGAAACCAAAACACTCCCACATGACCCTCATCTTCTGCCATAGAGAAACTCATCATAACCTCTTGCTGCAGGTTTCCATGAGGGGTGCAGCCCAAGACAGTGTCCAAAATAAGCTCACTTACCCCTCAATTGCCTAAAGTCAGGTTGGCCTGGACACCCTTCTTGTGAACCTGGAGTGATCAAATAGGCCTGCCCTTAATACTGCTCTGCTTCTCCATTTTGACTCTTACTGATTGTTGAGTATAAATTCCTTTGTGTGAATTGGAGTCATGAGAAAATCCAAGCACCTATGCATTAGCCTCTACAGGGCTTTGAAGAACTCATTTGACCCAAATGATATCTATTCTCACTTGATAGAGGTCAGGACTTACAGAGGAAGGCAAGAGACTTCATCCACATTGACTGCTCTTTTGGCCATTTTGGTTTTGGATTCACAGATGGGATCTTTCTGTAGATCCATCAGGTGCCGAGAATCTAAGCCCCAGCCTCACATAGGGCCAAGGGGCTGATTCAGACACATCCCTTTTTAAGCAATTAAGCAAACAGCCACAGGTGATGCCCATTCATTTTCATTTGAAAACTGTTTTCTTCAGGCTTTACAAAGGGGTTGCCTGAGGCAAAGAAATTCCTGACATTCAGGGCAACAGAACAATAGGTTAGCAAAAGGCCCAAAGCAGGGTTTCTCCACTGAGACTTTACTGGTCACACTGATATCTGAGTTTTCTGAGATGCTCCCATTGTCTTCAGCTATCCAGTACATGGCCATGTAACAAATCTTGGAGGCGGTACATATCTTGGACACCAAATCATGAGACTATTCTGGACAGTGGCCAGAATTCAGGAAGAAAACTGGAGCTTAGGAAGATAGTAGGTGTTGTCCATTCATAAGGCAAGCTGCAGTCCATTCATCAATTGCACAGGATGAATGCTGGGAAGCTTTCTACTAGACAGGACACTTCCATTGATGCATTCTCTTTTCAAATGTCAACAACCACGGACACTGTGGGATACACTTTTTGAAACCCTCGCAGTGTCAAACGACCTTCTAGAAACAATCCACTCAAAAACAAACAATCCACTATTCCTACCTATTCTCAGAACATGTGACAAAACCACAAACTCACACCCACATCCACAAAGCACCTCCTTCCCAGAAGTAGGTCTTTGATTATCCGGAGTTTCCTCTGACTGGTGGGCCATACTATGTTCCCCCGAAATGGCCTGTACTTTCTCAGATCTGGTGTCTTTGCCAGAACAACTACCTGCTTTCTCAGGAAACAGCCATCTTCATAGCTTACCTGGCATTTGGCCATCCTCACATCAGTTGGTACCAATAAAGACTGACTCTGTCCTTGGTAAATACAATCAAGTGTGCCAACTGTGACTGGGACTGGCTCTGGGGGCCTAGCTTCCTGGTTCCAAAGTTCAGAGAATTCCATTACAAAGAAAGTGAGGGGAGGTCACTTTTTTCAGGAACTGAATGAGGTCACTGCCTTGGCAACCACTTTGCTCTAACAGTTGCTTGCAAGGGTCCCATGAGATGGATGCTGCCCCAATTCCTGTGACATTTTCACAAGTTAGAATGGTATATCAAACATAGCCACCCAGGAACAGCTCTCCACACAGGTTTGGTTTGGTCCATCTTCTCTACATTAACAAGAGAGAGGCTGATTCAGACACAACCCTTCATCCTGACCAGGCTGTTTGCCATGGAAGATGACCTTTGCTCTCTCAGGTTCTTCATACCTGCCTACATGTTTTCCAGGGATAATTTCTGCATGGACCATTGAGGTTCTAAGTAGGTGGAAGATCCCCTCCATCCCTGCATTGTAAGACCAACTCTGTTCCAGCTCTTCTGTAATGTTAGATTGAGGGAACAGTGTATGGTTAGGCTTAATAACCAGTTCGATTTGGGTTAGGAATCATTCTACGGGATGTATAATGGTATTGTGTAACTGCGATACTTACAAGAATATATAGGTGAAATATAAGTATGAAAACAGAAATCCACGTAAGATTTGAAGTCCAGAAAGTCATTGGGTCCTTGATTGGATTACTTAGCTTGAATTACGTTCTGCACAGATATGTCAGATAAATTGATATACAATGGCATAGGAACTTGTACCTTGGATGATTGATTGTAGAAGAGAACATCCCCTCAAACAGAGATAGTCAGTAGGATCAGGAAGATAGTCGGTAAGCATCAGAAGAACAATGAGTATAGGATTTGGACCAAAAGTTATTTAGCAATAGGGTTTCGGTTAGAGAGTGAATTTCAATAACAGCACATGTGGAGGGTCTCCAACAATGATGAAGTGGGGAAAATATGTAGGAATGCAGATATCAATAGAGACATTAGGAAATCAGGCAAAGTATAAAGTGAGTGATAGGATTAGATATTTTCAACAGGGTTGAGGTTGAGCATATAATCTTAGAAAGAAACAAATATGCAGTCACCAATAGGATTTACATTTGAGAGCATAAGGCACCCTGAACATGGATGATTTTAGTAATCCATGTTCACTTTCTATTTAGGATTTGGTAGAATCATATGTGTGACCTTTGAATTTTGTGTCCAGAATATTACTGTGATGAAATGTATATGTAGATCAGGTGACATGAGTATTTCTTCCACTATTTCTGGAAGCAATATTTTGAAGACGTATAAATTTGTATTGGGGCTACAAAAAGGTGCACCCTGTGTCTATGAATACAGAGGAAATGCATGAATAGACCATACTGTGAATAAATAATAAAACTGGTTTCAACTTGAAATAATAGATTGAAATAAATGTGAAAATATATAAGAAATCTTATATTAATATACAATCATTCATTCCAACCCATTATACATTTAATGGAAATATGAGGATTTTGGTTTATCATGAAAAGTGTGTGAGTTTTGCTTCAAATTGATTATGGAAATCGAAAATAATTTGTTTGGAAAGAAGTCTCATGAAAAGACCAGTCAAGAAACCTTGAGGAATACATGTGTTCTGAAGCAGGAAGCGATTGAAAGTGAAACAAATGCCTATAAAATTGCGAAATTGTTGATGAAATATATGTCCTATTGTGGTAAGCCATTGTTGTAGATTGTGGCCGCCATTAGAAGATGGCGCCGGCTTCCACTGTGGCCTGTGATAAACAAATTCTTTTGTGGAGAGTTGGCACGCTATCCCTTGCCACCCTATAAGAAAGATCCACGCAGCGGCTTAAGATTGGTACGTGGGAGACTTTATTATGCTGTGCTTGGGCGCTCGCCAGTAGAGAGGGGGGTCACAAAAAGATACTTTAATCAAGGCCTGAATAAACTGCTGAAAGAAGATTCCTGAGTTGCGTCTTCCTTGCGGGCAAGGGGTCGCGACAAGTGGTGCAGAAAACCCGGGAACCAGAACTTTCAGCAGTCAGGGGTGGTGAACCAGTTAGTCCCAGGTAAGTAGGACCCGCGGTCAAAGCGGAGATCAGTCCTAGATAAGTGTGACCCGCTTTCAAAGCGGAGATCAGTCCCAGATAATTGGGACCCGCTATCAAGGCGGAGATTAGTCCTAGGTAATTGGGACCCGCTATCAAAGCGGAGATTAGTCCTAGGTAATTGGGACCCGCTATCAAAGCGGCAGCTCCTCTGTAAAGCCAGAGAGAGCATTACATCTTATTGCAGCTGCACTGTGTACTTTCGCTCTTACTTTCACTTTTTTTGTGTGTGTGTCTTTTGTTGTGTCATGGGTGCCGTATCTTCAAGTCCGCTTCTCCTGGCCCTAGATAACCTGTTACGTTGCAAGGGCCTAGAAGTGAAACGTAGTACTTTACAGAGATTTTTACAGAAGACATATTGTTGCACCGTGGTTCGCGTTCTCGGGTAGCCTCACTCTACCTAGCTGGGATAAGTTAGGCACAGATCTTGACTTTGCTTCTGAGCAGGGCATATTAGATGGTGGGGTGATACCCCTTTGGAAGATGATCCGTAGTTGCCTCGCAGATGGCAGATGTCAGGAAGCACTTACTAAAGGACAAGAAGTTTTAGAGCAATTACATGAAGAAAGATCAGAAATGGCAGGCAGTGAGGTATTTCAGGATGATGGGAGTGTGCGGAGCGAGAAACAGGGGAGGAAACAATTATCTCCGGCAGGCAGTGACGTATTTCAGGAGGATGGCAGTGTGCGGAGCGAGAAACAGGGGAGGAGGCGATTGTCTCCGGCACGGAGTGAAATATATCATGAGGAAGGGAATGTGCAGAGCGAGAAACGGGGGAGGAAACGCTTGTATCCAGATCTCAGTACACTGCGCACACTCCCATGCAAAAGTGGGTCAGAAGAGGAGGACGATGAGGAGGAGGAGCTCGGGAGACTGTCTCGGCAGCTAGGAAGTCTAACTATGGGAGAAGGGAACAAAAATAAACAGGAGCTCAGAAGAAAAAAAAAATGATCCTCCGGACCCGCCGCCGTACGGTGGGGGTGTTTCGAGGAGAGCTTTCCATGCCCAAACACGGGGGCTGTTAACATTTTTACTGATGGTTCCTAGTCTGGAATGGGAGCCTACATAATTAATGACTCTCCCCCTATCCAGCATCAATTTGCTCCTGGAAATCCACAATGGGTAGAACTACAAATTGTTATTGAAGTTTTTAAACAGTGTTCTTTTCCTTTTAATCTTATTTCGGACTCCAGATATGTGGTACAAGCACTAAAAGTCCTGGAGGCCGTGGGAACTATTAGTGATGCCCACAATGTGTCTGTTTACTTTACTCAGCTTCAACAGCTTATCTCTAACCGCACTGCTTCTTTTTATCCAATGCATATCAGGGCTCACACCTCTCTTCCTGGTCCGTTATCCCAAGGTAATGGCTGTGCGGACATAGCCACTAGAGGTCAATTGATATGCTTGGCTTCCTCCTTAGAGGGGGCTAAGTTGTTTCACCAAAACTTCCATGTTAATGCATTAACGCTGCGCAGGCGTTTTTCCATTTCAAGAGCGGATGCTCGGCAGATAGTATTGCAATGTCCCCATTGTGTCACATTTCTTCATCCCCCTAATTATGGAGTAAACCCACGGGGATTAAAGCCATTGATTGTTTGGCAAATGGATGTGACACATATACCTGACTTTGGTAACCTTAAGTATGTGCATGTTTCCGTTGATATGTGCTCTGGAATTATCCATGCTTCTGCTTTATCGGGAGAAAAGGCACGTAATGTCATTACTCACTGTTTAGAGGCATGGGCAGCATGGGGTGCACCTGCATCCCTTAAGACTGATAATGGAACTGCTTATACTGGCAGACAATTTACAGCTTTTTGTTCTACTATGGGAGTGCAACTTACTCATGGTTTGCCTTATAATCCTCAAGGACAAGGCATTGTTGAGCGTGCTCATCGCACCTTAAAGGAAACTTTACAAAAACAAAAAGGGGGAATAGGAGCTGAACACACTCCTAAAGAACGCCTGTCCTTAGCTCTATTTACCATTAATTTTTTGAATTTGGATATTCATGGTCGCTCTGCGGCCGATAGACATGTGTCCCCTCAGCCCTCTGTGATTGGCTATGTTAAGTCGAAGGATGTTCTTACGGGCCAATGGAACGGCCCTGACCTCGTGCTGACATGGGCACGAGGATCTGTATGTGTTTTTCCCCAGGATCGTACGGAACCGTTGTGGGTCCCTGAATGCTTGACAAGAAGAGTCTCGACATCAACTGACCAGCAACAAGAGATACCACAACAATCCTGTGATGAAGATCTTCATTCTGCTAAGTGCTCTGGCTCTGGTGCTGGTGCCGATGGCACAGGCGACACCAATGCGGTGGTGGGCAGTGGCACGGGCCTGGCCAATGCCGATGCCGGTTCATGGTAATTCTAGTGTCCTCCCCACCCTTTTTTCAACCTCATGTGAGATGTCTGCTCCCTGTGCCTCTCCTAGAGGGAACATGGAGAGAATTTTTAATCAATCTCAAGTTAATCTCACAGGAGTTTTTTGTTTCAGCCTTAGAAACGCTAATTGCATTAGCCTTAAGACCAAAAATTTGACTAACTGGGAGGACCCATTGCGGTCCAATCAGGTCTCAGGAAGCATTATCAGTGCTGTATTGAGCAAGGTAGCTTCGGGGAAGTAATCAGGCTCAGAGACCCCCGCAAACAGCAGCTCTGCTCTTAACATAACTACCTTGGCTATTATCTCCGAGGTACTAATCCCAGTGCCTCCTTTTTCTAGTAGTATTTATAATGCCACTCATTTCAAGGCCTCTCCTTACTGTTCCCCTAATCTTGGTTTCCCCCCAACATTTACATCTTGTCAGGATCATTCTTGGGAGAAACATCAAGTTGCTAAAGGTTTCTCCCTTTCCCCCTCTCTTAATAGGTATGTTTATAACTTTAACAATAGTGCCAGCTCCTCTACAGGAGTAGGTTGGTCCTGGTTTCAATGGCTGATTTCCAATGAAAAGGGGGCTTCAGCCGATATTTCTGCACTGGCTCAGTTGCTAGGAGCCAAAAGTTGGCTGGCTGATATTTCTGGTACCTTAGGGAAAGTGAACAAGGTAATAGACTTACATCTGTTTCATTCAACTCTCTGTTGTATAATGCCACATTGCCTCCTGCAACGGTCTGTGTCCAATCCCCCTTCTTATTCCTTTTGGCTGAGGCCACCTCGTCTGGGATGCTGGATTGTTCTCATACTACCTGTCTCTTATCTGAGTGTTGGAATGGTTCCTGGACTGTAGCAGTGATTATGAAAATTCCAACTTTTGTCCCAATCCCGGTCACTGTGGATCCTGATAAATTCCCTATTGTTGAGCTACTTAGAGTCCGCAGAGATTTTGGAATCACAGCGGCTATAGTGACAGCCGTGGTGGTATCTGCTGCTGCAGCGGTTACGGCTGGAGTGGCTATGGCCAATCAAGTACAAACTGCTGCCACCATTAATCACCATTAATCAAGTTGTCCAACAAACTTCCACCATACTTGAATCCCAAAATACAATTAATCAACATATTTTGTCAGGGATTTTAGCTGCCAACCAAAGAATAGACTTATAATTTTGTTCAACTAGGAAGTTCACCCATAGGTTGAATATTCAGTTCCAAAAGCGTTTAGGAGGAGTGATCTCTTCTCACAATTTGTATTTGGTGAGGAAGCCACCTCACAAAAATGTAGGTGTGATACCAGGTAGCTTTCGGTATGTGCATATAAAAATACATATGTTGAATAGGCTACAGAGAAAGGGAGACAGTAATACACATATTTTGAACTTTAAAAACACATGGAGAACTATTTAATTAAAAATTGACTAGATTAATAACACATAAACTTTATCATGTAAAAGGCAAGTCCAAATATACATCATGCCTCCTTTGAACTGCTTGTATTTATATTCTGTTTGTGTTATTTTTCTCCATCATATTAGGATTAGTAGTCAGAGTCTAGTAGGGTATGGGATAGTGTCAGTGATTCTGTATTTTGCATGGAAAATTGGAAATTGTATCCAATGTGTGTGCAAATATGTGCAACCCAAAACTTCCCACTCTGATCCAGAACAATGCCTTGACATTACCTTCGCTCCAAGTAAGACACAATTAGAGGAGAAGAGTTAGAAAATTTGTGAATACATGTCTGGAATGGAAAATGCTCAGGAGTTCACAAACTTCGAGATGGTACAGGAGTTTCCAAAAGCAAGGGATATGGTAAACACAACACCAACATGGAGCTCTTCTGGCCTAAAGACTGTTTGAGAAACTGCATGTGAGATTGGGCACCTGAAATATAAGGTGTTGTCAGAAGTTTTAGCTTTATTTTTAGTGAGACCATCAAAGATGGGTCTGCATCTATGTGACCTGGACGACATGTTTTCTTATTTTCCAATGAACATGAGGCAGCAGTGCTGAATTCTCTCTTTGTAGGTAAACTGTGGCCACTGGGGGCTTAGTGTCTCCCCGTGTCGCTGTGAAGCCATTTGGTCATCCTCCACTTTTCGTGGTGTTCCTTGCTGCTGCACAGTGAGTTTGATATTTGCTTCACAAAAAACAAGGAGTTCAACTGGGACACAGTGCTGCAGGGAGTTCTGTCACTTGTGGTGGGTTAGAGTCTGCAGGAGAATGCACCATCCAGGCTTCTATCACTCATTGCTTGCTACAATGCCCCCTTTTCCATTGCAACCTAATTCTGAACATTGCCCTGAAACCTCTCTATATAACAAAGTGCCTTTACATAAATGGGTCTGCTGGCTGCTGCAAGTCAATCACATGCTATTTGGAAGCCAATGGCAGATCCACATGGCCCCACCACAGATGTTTTGTCACACACCTGCCCACACCTGGTCAAGGCGCACTACTCAGAAGGTTCCAACTTACTGGCATCTCTGTTCTATGCCATTTTCATGAAACCCAGTAAATCAAGGCCCAGTCTGGTACACTTATGATGAGCATCAGGAGATCTAACTGTTCTCCAGTGCCACCTGGTCATGGGAATTTTAAAAATTTCATGGTATTTATCTAGCCATTTTTCAAAGATGAATTTGGAGCCACAGTGGGTTTCAATTCATTCATGAACCATTAAATGTTGTGGAAGCTCATTTCAATGAAAGATCTGGAGAACTCTCACAGGCAAGGCTTCCCAAAGAGTGGCCTAAAGGTCACATGAGGCCAGGCCCATTGAGTTCTACAATGTTAGGTCCATGGGTGTTTTGACTCTCAAATATGCCTGCCAAGTCTTTCAGAATAAAATCAGGTTATATGCTGGCTGACATTCTCAGTGCTTTGTGGAAAGCCACCCTGGGCCTAGATCTCAGTTTCCAAGGGCAACTCTAATGCGTGGCCTCCTAAAATCCCAACACAATTCATGTCAATACTTCTCTGAGGTCAGTTCCAGAACTCAGTCTCTAAGATGAATCAAACCCGGGTTAAAGCCCAGGTGGACCCAGTCTTCTCTTCCAACAGCCAAATAAATGACCACAATTAAATCCAAAACACTCCCACATTGCCCTCATCTTCTTCCATATACACACTCATCATTACCTCTGGCTGGAGGTTTCCATGAGGGGTAAAGCACAAGACAGAGTCTGAAATAATCTCCCTTGCCCTCATTTGCCTAAAGTCAGTGTGACCTGGACACCCTTCCTGTAAACAAGGAGTGATTTAATAGACCTGCCACTAATACTGCTCTGCTTCTCCAATTTGAGGCCTACTGACTGTCAGGTATAGATTCTTTATGTGATTTGGATTCATTAGAAAACCCAAGCACCTATGGGCTAGCCTCTGCAGGGCTTTGAATAACTCGATTAATTCAAAGGATCCCCAAATTCACTTGATGGAGGTCAGGAACCTAACAGAGAAAGGCAATAAACTTCATCTAAAATGACTGATTTTTTAGAAATTTTGGTTTTGGATGCACACATGGGATCTTTCTTAAGATCCATTAGGCGCTGAATATCTAAGACACAGCCTCACACACGGCCAAGAGGCTGATTCACACACATATCTCTCAAAGCATTTTAGCAAACAGCCACAGGTGATGCCCATTCATTTCCATTTGAAAACTGTTTTCTTCAGGATTCACAAAGGGGTGGCCTGAGGCAAAGACCTTCCTGACATTCAGGGCAACAGAGGAATATTGATGCAAAAGGCCCAAAGCAGGTTTTCTCGACTGAGACATTCCTTGTCACACTGATATCTGAGTTTTCTGAGATGCTCCCTTTCCTTTCAGCTATAGAATACATGGCCATGTCACAGAGGTTGGAGGTGGTACATAACTTGGACAAAAAACCATGAGCCTACTCTGGAGAGTGGCCAGATTCAGAAAGAAAACAGGAACTTAGGAAGATAGTACGTGTTGCCCATTGATAAGGGAAGTCACAGTCCATTCATAAATTAGGCAGGATAAATGCTGGAATTCTTTCTACTAGACAGGACACATCCATAGATGAATTCTCTTTTCTAATGAATACAACCACGGACACAGAGAGTTACATAGACATAGAAACTCGCATTGTCAAAGGAATTACTAGACACAGTCCACTCCAAACCCAACAAACTGCCTTTCCTACTTATTCTCAGAACATGAGAAATACCACAAACTCACTCCCACACCCACAAAGACACCTCCTTCCCCCAAGTAATTCTGTGTCTATCCTGAGTGTCGTTTGACTGGTAGGCCATACTATGTTCCCCCAAATGGACTGTCCTGTCTCAGATATGGTCTCCTTGGCCAAATCTGTGACGTTGTCAGGAGCCAGAAGTGGGCAAGTACCTTTTTCTCAAGAAAGGCCCCTCTACAAAGCTCTCCTGGCATTTGGCCATCCTCACATCAGTAGGTTCCAGGAAACACTGACTCTGTCCTTGGTAAATCCAAACAAGTGACCTCACTGGGACTTGGACTGGGACTGGGACTGGCTCTGGTTGCCTGGCTTCTGCATCACAAGTTCAGAGAGTTCCATCACCAAGGAAGAGAGGTGAGATCACTTACTTCAGGTAGTGAATGAGGACACTGCCTTGGCAATCACTTTGTCCTAACAGTTGCTTCCAAGGGTCTCATGAGATAGAGGCTGCCCCTACTTCCTGTGACACTTTCACAAGTTAGAATGGTGAATCAACCATAGGCACCCAGGAACAGCTCTTCACACAGGCCTGGTATGGTCCATTTTCTCTACATTGAGAACAGAGAGGCTCATTAAGATACAACCCTTCATCCTGACCAGGTTGTTTGAAATGGAAGATGAGTTTTTCTCTTTAAGGTCCTTCATAGCAGTTTATATCTTCTCCAGGAATCACATCTGCATGGACCCTTTAGGTTTTCAGCATATGGAAGATCCCCTACATTCCTGTATTGTAAGACCAACACTGTCCCTGGTCTTTTGTTAAGTGAGATTGTGGGAACAGTGTATGTTTAGGGTTTAATAACATGTTTGATTTGGGTTAGGAATCATTCTGCTAGATGAATAATGGTATTGGGAACCTGTGACATTTATTAAAACATAGAGATAAAATATAAGTATGAAAACAGAAATCTAGGTAAGATTTGAAGCTCAGAAGGACATTGAGCTGTTGATTGTGATCCTTAGCTTTGAATTATGTTCCGCATATATGTCTCAGATAAATCGATAATCAATGGCATAGGACCTTGTACCTTGGATGATTGAATGGAAAAGAGAACTTCCACTCAAACAGGGAAACTCAGTAAGATTAGGAAGATAGTCAGTAGCTTTCAGAAGAAGAGTGAGTACAGGATTTGGACCAAAAATTCTTTATCAATAGGGTTTCGGTTAGAGAGTGAAAGTAAATATCATCACATGTGAAGAGTCACTCACATGGTGAACTGGGGAAAATATTTAGGAAAGCAGACATCAATAGAGACATTAGGAAATCAGGCAAAGTATAAAGTGTGTGATAGGATTAGACATTATTAACTGCATTTAGGTTGAATATATAATCTTAGGAAGAAACAAATACGTAGTCACCAATAGGATTGATATTTGAGACTATTAGGCAACCTGGACCTGGATGTTTTTAGTAATCCATGTTCAGTTTCCATTTAGGCTTTGGTACAATCATAAGTGTGACTTTTGCTTTTTGTGTCCAGAATATTACTGTGATACAATGTATATGTAGATAAGGTGACCTGAGTATTTCTTCCACCATTTCTGGGAGCAATATTTTGAAGAAGTATAAATTAGTATTCGGGGTACAAACAGGTGTACTCTTTGTCTTTGAATATGGAGAATATGCATGTATAGACCATACTGTGAATAAATAATATAACTGGTTCCAACGTTAAATAATGGATTGAATTGAAATGTAAAAATATACAGGAAATCTTATATTGATATACAACCATTCATTCCAACCCGTTTTACATCTAATGGTAATATGAGGATTATGGTTTATCATGAAGAGTGTGTGAGTTTTGCTTCAAATTGATTATGGAAATTGAAAATAATTTGTTTGGAAAAAAGTCTCATAAAAAGACCAGTCAAGAAACCTGGAGAAATACATGTGTTCTGAAGCAGGAAGTGACTGAAAGTGAAACAAATGCCTATAAATTTGCGAACTTGTAGATGAAATATATATCCTATGATGTGCATTAACTGAAGGAGTAGTAATGTGCCAGTGTTGAGTAAAAATGAACGTCAAAATAAACATCATGTCCCATAGGAATCTTCTTGCATTGATGTTAAACTGAGTCAGTTAATTTAGAAATATTAGGATTTGAATGCACCATTCACTGAAGTTAGTTTTCAGACCTAAGAAACAAATATGTATTTCAGGTAGATGAATATTTCTGAGAATAATCTAGTGAAAATT
Source organism: Callospermophilus lateralis (assembly GCF_048772815.1). Taxonomy (NCBI): domain Eukaryota; kingdom Metazoa; phylum Chordata; class Mammalia; order Rodentia; family Sciuridae; genus Callospermophilus; species Callospermophilus lateralis. The sequence continues at coordinate 1,361,892 of NW_027512640.1, forward strand.
TGATTATAACTCCACATACATGAACATGAATGAATTTTGGGACTGTACATAAGACACATCTATTTCGTATTTTGAAATATATGGAGAGTGTGTGTATATATATATATATATATATATATATATATATATATATATATATATACACACACACACACACACACACAACAGACATTAAAAAGTAGCAATACATATGCCAATTGAAATTCTTCATGAAATATATATCATCCACAGATCCAAAAATCTTCATTTTACTGAGCGTGGATTTATGTGTAATATTGTTCAACTAGGAAGCTCACCAATAGCTTAAATTTTCAGTTCCAACAGCGTTTAGGAGGAGTGATCTCTTCTCATAATTTGTATCTGCCAAGTCAGCAGCCTCACAAAAATGTACGTGTGATACCAGTTAGGATTCTATATGTGCATATAAAAATATATGTGCTGAATATGCTACAGAGAAAGGGAGACAGGAATTCACATATTTGTCAACTTTAAAAACACATTGAGAGAGGGAGGGGCAGATCTGCCAATCGCTCCTTCAAGGTAGGCGGACCTGCGACCCACCGGCTGAACAGGACCAGTGGCCCGCCACCATGGAAGACACATCGCCCTGGTTGGGGGAGGGGCAATGCCGCCGGGCCTGCAAGGTAGGCAGACCTGTGACCCACAGCAGGACAGGCCCAGCAATCTGCGGAGGGGCAGAGACGCCCTCCGCGCCTGCAAGGTAGGTGGACCTGCGACCACCGACAGACCAGGCCTATGGCCTGCCAGCATGGTAGACACATCGTCCCGGTTGGGGGAGGGGCAGAGCAGGCACACGCGCCTGCAAGGTAGACAGACCTGCAAGGGACAGACAAAACAGACCCAGTGGCCCGCAGATGGTCAAAGCTGCCGCCCACGCCTGCAAAGTAGCCCGACTTGTGACCCACTGGCAGAACAGGCCCAGTGCCTGCAGAGGGGCAGAGCTGCTGCTCGCACCTTCAAGGTTGGCGGACCAGCTACCGACTTACAGAACAGGCCCAGCAGCCTGCTGGTGTGGTAGACACATTGTCCCAATTGTAGGAGGGGCAGAGCCACCACCCGTGCCTGCGAGAGAGACTTTGAAACTATACAAGCAATAAAAATATATAAGGGAAAAATTCAATAACACAACAGTTTCACCAAGCAGAAAGAAACATGAACAAAATGAAAAGACAAGGAAAGAAAAGACCATAAGCAATGCAGGTAAAGTCAACTTTAGAAGAGGTAATATCTGCAGCAGATGGAATGTCAGATAAAGAACTCAGGATATACATGCTTCAGATGATCTGGAGTCTCAAGGAAGACATTAGAGAGCAAAATCAGACAATGAAAGATCACCTTGATAATGAATTACATAAAAAAATCCAAGAAGCATAATATCAACTATGCAGGGAGATACAGATTATAAAATCAAACAAACAGATATCCTAGGAATGCAGGAATCAATAAACCAACTTAAAAACTCAATTGAGAATACTAACAGCAGAGTAGAACACTTAGAAGATAGAACATCAGACAATGAAGACAAATTATTTCAACTTGAAAAGAACACAGACAGCTCAGGAAGACTTTTAAGAAACCATGAGCAGAACATCCAAGAAATATGGGATAACATAAAAAGACCAAACTTAAGAGTCATTGGGATACAGGAAGGTATAGAGGTCCAAACAAAAAGAATGAGCAATATATTCAATGAAATAAAAGAGAAAAATTCCCAGACTTGTAGAATGAGACAGAATCGCAAATCCTAGAAGCTTACAGGATGCCAAATGTGCAAAATTATAAGAGATCCACACCTAGACATATTATAACGAAGATGCCCAACATACAGAAAAAAGGAGAGAATTTTAAAAGCTACAAGATAAAGGAAGCAGATTATATTTAGTGGTAAACCAATCAGGATAACAGCTGATCTTTCAACACAGACTCTGAAAGCTAGAAGATCCTGCAATAACATTTTTCAAACACTGAATGTAAATGGGTTCCATCCAAGAATTGTGTATCTAGCGAAATTAAGCTTCAGGATAGAAGATGAAATTAAAACTTTCCATGATAACAAAAGTTAAAAGAATTTGCAGCTAGAAAACGATTTCTTCAAAACATCCTTGGCAAAACACTACAGGAAGAGGAAATGGAAAATAACAATGAAAATCAACAGTGGGAGGTAGGACAGTAAAGGGGGAAAATAATCAAGGAGGAAAAAAACCATGTTTAGTAACATAAATATACAAATATGGCTGGAAGAACAACCCATATCTCAATAATAACCCTAAATGTTAATGGCTTAAACTCACCAATTAAGAGACACAGGCTAGTAGAATGGATCACAAAACAAGACCCAACAGTATGCTGCCTACTGGAGACACATTTGTTAGGAAAAGATATACATAGACTGAAGGTGAAAAGTTGGGAAAAATCATATCACCCATATGGACTTCGGAAACAAGCAGAAGTGTCCATACTCATATCAAATAAAATAGATTTCAAGCTAAAGTTAATCAAAAGGGATAAAGAGCAACACTACATACTTCTCAAGGAAACCATACACCAACAAGACATAACAATCATAAATATATATGCCCCAAACATTGGTGCAGCTATGTTCATTAAACAAATTCTTCTCAAGTTCAAGAGTCTAATAGACCACCATACAATACTCATGGGAGACTCAAACACACCTCTCTCACTACTGGACTGATCTTCCAAACAAAAGTTGAATAATGAAACTATAGAACTCAATAACACAATAATAACCCAGACTTATGATATATATAGAATATACAACCCAACATCAAACAGCTACACTTTTTTCTCAGCAGCACATGGATACTTCTCAAAAAATAAATCATATATTATGTCACAGAGCAACTCTTAGACAATATAAAGGAGTAGATATAATACCAGGCATCTTATCTGATCATAATGAAATGAAACTGAAAATCAACGATAAAAGAAAGAAGGAAAAATCATGTATCACTTGGAGAATGAAAAATAAGTTACTGAATGATCAATGGGTTATAGAAGACACCAAGGAGGAAATTAAAAAATTCTTAAAGATAAATGAAAACACAGACATAACATATCGGAATCTATGGGACACATTGAAAGCAGTTCTAAGAACAAAATTCATTGCTTAGATTTCATTCCTTAAAAAAAGGAAAAAAAAAAACGACAAATAAATGATCTCATACTTCATCTCAGAATCCTAGAAAAAGAAGAGCAAAACAACAGCAAAATAAGTAGAAGGCAAGAAATAATTAAAATTAGAGCTGAAATTAATGAAATCGAAACAAAAGAAACAATTGAAAAAATTGAGAAAACTAAAAGATGGTTCTTTGAAAAAATAAATCAAAACGACAGACCCTTAGCCAAGCTAACAAAGAAAAGAAGAGGGAGAACTCAGTATCACAAGAGATAGTTCAGAAATACAGAAGATAATCCGAAATTATTTTGAATTCTTATTTTTCAATAAAATCGAAGATAGTGAAGGCATCGATAAATTTCTCAGTCATATAATCTGCCCAGATTTAGTCAGGAGGATATAGGAAACCTAAACAGACCCATAACAATTGAGGAAATAGAATTAACCATCAAAAGACTACCAACTAAGAAAAGCCCAGGACCGGATGGGTATACAGCAGAGTTTTACAAAACCTTTAAAGAGGAACTAATACCAATACTTTTCAAGCTATTTCAGGAAAAATGCAAAAATCCTCAATAAAATTGTGGCGAATTGGATACAAAAACATATTAAAAAAATTGTGCACCATGATCAAGTAGGATTCATCCCTGGGATGCAAGGCTGCTTCATTATACAGAAATCAATAAATGTTATTTATCACATAAATAGACTTAAAAATAAGAACCATTTGATCATCTCGATAGATGCAGAAAAAGCATTTGACAATGTTCAGCATCCCTTTATGTTCAAAACTCTGGAAAAACTAGGGATAACAGGAACATACCTCAATAATGTAAAAGCAATCTATGCTAAGTCTCAGGCTAGCATCATTCTGAATGGAGAAAAATTGAAAGTATTCCCTCTAAAATCTGGAAGAAGATAGGGATGCCCTCTCTCACTACTTCTGTTCAACATAGTTCTTGAAACACTGGCCAGAGCAATTAGAGAGATTAAAGAAATCAAAGGCATAAAAATAGGAAAAGAAGAACGTAAATTATCACTATTTGCAGATTACATGATTCTATACTTAGCAGACCCAGCAAGGTATACAAAGAAACTATTAGAGGTAATAAATGAATTCACCAAAGTGGCAGGATATAAAATCAATATGCATAAATCAAAGGCATTCCTGTATATCAGCAACAAATCCTCTGAAATAGAAATGAGGACAACAACTCCATTCAAAATATCCACACACACACACAAAAAAAAAAATACTTGGGAATCAACCTAACAAAAAGGGTGAAAGACTTATAAAATGAAAACTACAGAACCCTAAAGAGAGAAATAGAAGAAGATCTTAGAAGATGGAAAAATATACTATGTTCATGGATAGGCAGAACTAACATCATCAAAATGGCAATATAACCAAAAGTTCTCTATATGTTAAATGCAATGCCAATCGGGTCTAAAAGCATGCAATGGAGGAAGGATAGCATCTTCAACAAATGGTTCTGGGAAAACTGGAAATTCATATGCAACAAAATGAAACTGAATCCATTTCTCTCGCCATGTACAAAAGTTAACTCAAAATGGATCAAGGAGCTTGATATCAAATCAGAGACACGGCATCTGATACAAGAAAAAGTTGGCTATGATCTACATACTGTGGGGTTGGGCTCCAAATTCCTCAATAGGACACCATTAGCACACGAGTTAATACCTAGAATCAACAAATGGGACTTACTCAAACTAAAAAGTTTTTTCTCATCAAAAGAAACAATAAGAGAGGTAAATAAGTAGTCTACATCCTGGGAACAAATCTTTACTCCTCACACTTCAGATAGAGCCCTAATATCCAGAGAATACAAAGAACTCAAAAAATTAAACAATAAGAAGACGAATAACCCAATCAACAAATGGTCCAAGGACCTGAACAGACATTTCTCAGATGAGGACATACAATCAATCAATAAGTACATGAGAAAATGCTCACCATCTCTTGCAGTCAGAAAAATGGAAAACAAACCCTCCCTAAGATACCATCTCACTCCAGTATGATTGGCAGCCATTATGAAGTCAAACAACAAGTGCTGGCGAGGATGTGGGGAAAAGGGTACATCTGTACATTGCTGGTGGGACTGCAAATTGGTGCAGCCAATTTGGAAAGAAGTATGGAGATTTCTTGGAAGCTAGGAATGGAACCACCATTTGACCCAGCTATTCCCCTTCTCGGTCTATTCCCTAAGACCTAAAATGTGCATGCTGCAGGGACACTGCTACATTGATGTTCATAACAGCACAATTCAAAATAGCAAGAGTGTGGAACCAACCTAGATGCCCTTCAATAGATGAATGGAAAAAAAATGTGGCATTTATACACAATGGAGTAATACTCTGCATTAAAAAATATCAAAATCATAGAATTTGCAGGGAAATAGATGGCATTAGAACAGATTATGCTAAGTGAAGCTAGCCAATCCCTAAAAAAACAAATGCCAATAGTTTTCTTTGATATAAGGAGAGTAACTAAGAACAGATTTGGGAGGAAGAGCATGAGAAGAAGATTAAGATTAAACAGGGGTGACAGGTAGAAGAGAAAAGGAAAGAGAAGGGAAATTGCATGGAAATGGAAGGAGACCCTCATGGTTATACAAAATTACATACAAGAGGAAGTGAGGGAAAAGGGGGGAAAAAACCAAGGGGGAGAAATGAATTACAGTAGATGGGGTAGAGAGAGAAGATGGGAGAAGAGGGGATGGGGGATTGTAGAGGATAGGAAAGACAGCAGACTACAACAGACACTAGTATTGCAATACGTAAAACAGTGGATGTGTAACAGATGTGATGCTGAAACCTGTATACGGAGTAAAAATGGGAGTTCATAACCCACTTGAATCAAAGTGTGAAATATGATATGTCAAGAAATAGGTAAATTTTGAACAACCAACAATAAAAATTAAAGGAAAAAAAACACATAGAGAACTATTTCAATGAAAAATGGACTAGACATATAACACCTACGCTTTATCATGCAAAAGGCAAGTCCAACTATACACCATGCCTCCTCTGAACGGCTTGTATTTCTATTCTGTTTGTGTTATTATTCTCCATCATAGTAGGATTAGTAGTCAGAGTCTAGTAGGGTATGGGTTAGTGTCAGGGATTCAGTATTTTGAATGGAAAAAAGGAAAATGAATCCAATGTGTATGCAAATATGGGCTACACAATAAATTACCCACTCTCATCCAGAACAATGGCTTCACATTACCTTCGCCCCAAATAAGACACAATTAGAGGAGAAGAGTTAGAAAATCTGTGAATATATATCTGGAATGGAAAATGCAAAGGAGTTCACAACCTTGGATGTGGTAGAGGAGTTTCCAAATGTAAGGGACAAGGTAAACACTCCACAAACTTGGAGCTCTGCTAGCCTAAAGACTTCTTGAGAAACTGCCTCTGAGGTTGGGAACTCAAAATATATGTTGTTGTCAGGAGATTTAGCTTTCTTTCTAGTGAGACCATCAGAGCTGGGTCTACATCTATGTGACCTGGAGGACGTGGTTTCTTATTTTCCAATGAACACTAGGCTACAGTACTGAATTATCTCTATGTAGGTAAACTGTGACCACTGGGGTCTAAGAGTCTCCCCGTGTGGACTGTGAGGGCATTTGGTCATTCTCCACTTTTCGTGGTGTTTCTTGCTGCTGCACTGGGAGTTTGGTATTTTCTTCACGAAATACAAGGAGTTGAACTGGGACACAGTGCTGGAGGGAGTACTGTCATGTGTAGTGGGTCATGGTCTGCAGGAGAATGCACCAACCAGGCTTCTAGCCCACATAGATTGTCCCCTTGTCCATTGCAACCTGATTCTGAACATTGCCCTAAAAATTCTCCATATACCAATATGCATTTACATATAAGAATTTCCTGGCGGCACCACGTCAGTCACATGCCATTTGGAAGCAATGGCAGATCCACATGGCCCCACCACGGATGTTTTATCACAAACCTGCACACCACAGCTTGCGCCTACAATTGAGGAGTATTCAACTTACTGGCATCTCTGTTCTACACCAATTTAATGAAACTCAGTCAATTAGGGCACTTTCTGGTACACTCATGATCAGCAACAGGGCATACAAAGGTTCTCCAGTGCCACCTGGTCATAGGAATTTCAAAAATTTCATGGTATTTATCTAGCCATTTTTCAAGGTGGAAGTTGGAGGCACTGTAGGTTTCAATTCATTTAGGAACCATTAAATTGTGAGGAAGCTCATTTCAATGAAATCTCTGGAGGACACTCACAGGCAAGTCTTCCCAAAGAGTAGCCAAAAGGTCACATGAAGCCAGGCCCATTGAGGTCTACAGTGTGAGGTCTATGTGTGTTTTGACTGGCTGCCAAGTCTTTCAGAATAAAATCTTGTGATATCCTGGGTGAGATTCCCAGTGCTCTGTGGAAAGCCACCCTCGGCCTAGGTCTCAGTTTCCAAGGGCGAGTCTCATGTGTGGCCTCCTAAAAACTCAGCACAATTCATGCCAATACTTCTCTGAGTTCAGTTCCATAACTCAGTCTCTAAGGGGAATCAGACCAGATTTCAAGTCCTGGTTGACCTACTCATCTCTTCCAACCCCAACACAAATGACCAAAATTAAACCAAAACATTCCCACATGACCCTCATCTTACTGCATATAGACACTCATCTTAACCTCTGCCTGGAAGTTTCCATGAAGGACACAGCCCAAGACAGTGTCCAAAATAGGCTTCCTTGCCCCTTATTTTCCTAATGTCAGGGTGGCCTGGACACCCTTCCTGTGACCCAGGAGTGATCAAATAGGCCTGCCGTAATACTGCTCTGCTTCTCCAATTTGAGGCCTACTGACAGTGGGGTTTAGAATCTTTATGTGAATTGGAGTCATGAGAAAACACAAGCACCTCTGGGCTAGCATGTGCAGGGCTTTGAAGAAATCATTTGACCCAAAGGATCCCTATTCTCACTTGATGGAGGTCAGGAACCTTACAGTGGAAGGCAAGAGACTTTATGCTCAATGACTCCTCTTTTGGGCATTTCGGTTTTGGATTCACACATGGGATCTTTCTTTATATCGATCAGGTGCTAAGAATCTAAGCCAAAGCCTCACACAGGGCCAAGAGGCTGATTCAGACACACCCCTTTCTAAAGCAATTAGGCAAAGAGCCACAGGTGAGGCACATTCATTTCCATTTGAAAAATGTTTTCTTCCAGCTTCACAAAGGGGTGGCCTGAGGCAAAGAAATTCCTGAAATACAGGGAAATAGAACAAAAGGTAAGCAAAAGGCCCAAAGCACGGTTTTTCCCACTGAGACTTTACTGGTCACACTGATATCTGAGTTTTCTTAGTTGCTCGCCATTCCCTTCAGCTATTCAGTACATGGCCATGTCACAGAGCTTGAAGGTGGTACTTTGCTTGGACACAAAACCATGAGCCTATTCTGGAGAGTGGCCAGAATTCAAAAGTAAAACCAGACCTTAGGAAAATAGCAGGTGTTGCCCATCGATAAGGGAAGCCACAGTGCATTCATATATTCGGCTGGATGAATGCTGGGAAGCTTTCTACCAGACAGGACACATCCATTCATGCATTCTCTTTTCTAATGTTTACAACCACGGACCCAATGGGATACACAGACATAGAAACACTTGCCTTATCAAATCACTTATTAGAAACAGTTCACTCCAAACCAAACAAACCGCCATTCCTACCTATTCTGAGAACATGAGACAAAAGCACAAACACACACCCACACCCACAAAGCACCTTCTTCCCCCAAGTAGGTCTCTGACTATCCGGAGTGTCCTCTGACTATTGGGCCATACTATGTTCCCCTGAAATTGCCTGCCCTGTTTCAGATCTGGTTTCCTTGGCCAACTCTGTAAAGTTGTCAGGAGGCAGCGGTGATCCACTACCTGCTTTCTCAGGAAAGGCCACTCTTCAGAGCTTTCCTGGCTTTTGGCCATCCTCATATCAGTAGGTACCAACAAAGACTGATTCTGTCCTTGGTAAATCCAAAGAAGTGAGACCACTGCTACTGGGACTGGAATGGGATTTGGGTGCCTGGCTTCCTTGATCCCAAGTTCAGAGAGTTCTATCACCAAGGATGTGAGGTGAGGTCTGAGGTCACTTCCTTCAGGAACTGAATGAGCTCAGACCCTTGGCAACCACTTTGTCCTAACAGTTGCTTACAAGGGTCCCCTGAAATGAAGGCTGCCCCTACTTTCTGTGACAGTTTCACAAGTTAGAATGGTATATTAACCATAGGCAACCGGGAACAGCTCTCCACACAGCCTGGTTTGGTCCTTCTTCTCTACATTAAGAAGAGAGAGGATGATTCAGACATATCCCTTCATCCTGACCAGGTTGTTTGCAAGAGAAGATGACTTTTGCTCACTCAGTTCCTTCATAGCTGCCTACAACTTCTCCAGGGATCATTTTTGCATGTACCTTTGAGTTTCTTAGCAATAGGAAGTTCCCCTACATTCCTGTATTGTAAGACCTACTCTGTCTCTGCTCTTCTGTAAAGTTAGATTGAGGGAACAGTGTATGGTTAGGGTTAATAACAGGTTCAATTTGCATTAGGAATCATTCTGCTGGATGAATAATGGTATTGAAAACCTGCGATATTTACAAGAATATATAGGTGAAAATTAAGTATGAAAACAGAAATCTAGGTAAGATTTGAAGCCCAGAAGAGCATTGGGACCTTGATTGTGATACTGAGCTTTGATTTATTTTCTGCACAGATGTCTCAGATACATCAATATACAATGGCAAAGGTTCGTGTATTTTGGATGATTGATTGTCAAAGAGAACTTCCAGTCAAAAAGGGATAATCAGTAGGATTAGGAAGATAGTCGGTAGGTTTAGAAAGGAGAGTGAGCATAGGATTTGGACCAAAAGTTCTTTAGCTATAGGGTTTCGGGTATAGAGTGAATGTAAATGTCACCACATGTGAAGAGTCAGTCACAATGATGAACTGGGGAAAATATGTAGGAAAGCAGATATCAATAGAGACATTAGGAAATCTGGCAAAGTGTAGTCCGTAGTGAAAGGTTAATAAAATAGGTACTTATCACTTCCTGTTTTCTGTATGCTTAATAAAACACTGTTGAAATCTTGAGAAATGTTTGCTAGTCTTGTTCCCAGAATGTGCTGTCCTCAGCTGCCAAACTGCAGAAAGTAATTCCTCGCCCGGTTGCCCACAAACAGCTCACTCGCCTGGACCCATCAATAAACATCCTGCCCTGCCCTCTCCAAGGAAAGTATATAAGCTCTGCTTAAGCTGTTCTCAGGGCTCTCTGCTCTATTCAAGTGAACTCTGAGCCCCAGCATGCTGGACCCATAATAAACCCTTTGCTTTTGCATGAGACAGTCTCTTGGTGGTTTCTTCCCCGGACGCTCGCCCGACCTTTACATATGGAGGTTCCACTGAGATCCAGCAGCGGCAGATGAGAGACCCCAACGGGCTCCTCTCGGGGTATGTAAGGTGCCTCTTTCTAGTTTCAGGTTTCAGGTTAGGGCTTGGCAAATGGCTGTTGATGAAGAGTGTGAGCTCTCTCCGACGGTGGCTGAGAGACATGTCATAGAGCCACAGGCCACGTCACTGGGGGACTCCCCAGAGGACTCGGGAAATCGAGGAACAATAGTCTCCTCGACTCAGTGATATTTTGTTTCAGATTCGGTATTGCCAGCCCATCGGGTTTTGCCGGCTACTCAGTCCTGGTCTCAGTGTTGGACGTCCATTGCCTGTCTTTATTGTATTGTCTTGTCTGTGTCGTGTGTCGTTGCTTTTACTGATTGTTTATCTTTCATTATGGGATAGAGCACTTCAATGCCTCTTTTGCTGACCCTTGATCATTGCACCAAAGTCCGCTTAAGGGCTCAGAATATTTCTTTTTCAGTTAAACGCTGGACCTGGCAGACTCTCTGTGCCTCAGAATGGCCCACCTTTGGATTCAGATGGCCCCTAGAAGGATCTTTCTACTTCCCACTAATTTACAAAGTCAGAGATATTGACTTTCAGCCAGCGCCACATAGACATCAGGATCAAGAGACATATATCTTAACTTTGCAGGACCTCTGCAATTCTCCTCCTCCATGTGTGAAGCTTTTCCTTGCCCCTGCCCCCGCTCCTACTCTTTCTGTCATGCTCTCTCAAACCTTCTGCTTCTCCTCCTCCTTCAACCTCTGTTCTCCCTGAGTCACAAGATTTTACTCTACTGGACTCTCGTCCTACTACTTATTCCCTGCCCTCGTCCCCCAACCCCCAACACCCTCTAAGTAATTCCCCTGCTGCTGTCTCAGCCTCTCCGCCATTGGAGGAAGCTAAGCGAGCCCAGCGCACTCCAGATAACTCCCCTGCGGAAAACACAGCCCCTCCTTTCCTGGAGGTTGCTGGCCCGGCTAAAGGAATTTGCCGGCGTTGAATGATTGAAATCCCTGGAACTCACGTGATGCTCCCTCTCCATTTCTAAGGAACAATGATTGATGACAACCATGGGGGAAAAATGCAAGCCTACCGGTATTTACCTTTCTCCTCTTCAGACCTAAATAACTGGAAAAATAACAATCCCCCTTTTACCGAGGACCCCACCTGGGTCTCAGGTGTGGTTGAGTCATTGATGTTTTCACACCAGCCTACTTGGGATGACTGCCAACAACTCCTAGGGACTCTCTTCATGACAGAGGAACAAAAGAGAATCTTCCTGGATTCTAGAAAAAAATATTCTCGGACCAGATGGGTGACCGACAAAACTTCCCAACATATGCAAAGCCGCCTTTCCCTTGCACCGACCCAACTGGGACCCCAAAACCTGTGAAGGTAATGAGCATCCTTCCTCTTATTGCCGGGCTCTAATAGTGGGTATCTTAGTGGCCGCTAGGCGACCAACTATTTTGGCCAAGGTAAGAGAGATTATTCAAGGGACTGATGAATGTCCCTCCATGTTCCTACAGAGAATTATGGAGGCATATAGCATATTTAATCCTTTCGATCCTCAGGGAGAGAATCAAAAGGCATCTGTCATGGTGGCCTTTGTTGTGCAAGCTGTTCTGGATATTAAAAGACAGTTACAATGCTTAGATGGATTACAAGATATGACTTTGAGAGGTTTAGTCAGAGAAGCCAAGAAGGTATACTATAAGAGAGAAACTGAGGAAGACTAGGGAGCAAAGGGAGGATAAAAGAAACAAAAGACAGACTAAGGCATTGACTAAGATCCTGGTCACAACAACAAATAGACCAGAAATTAAGAAACATGGAGACAGGAAGGGACACCGGGGCCCACACAAGAGGCCACCCCTGGCCTCAATTCAAAGTGCCTACTCTAAGAAAAAGGACACTGGGATAAAGAGTGCCCTAGAAAGAGACAGCCAGGCCAGCTGGACATTCTGACTCTGTAGGATTACTAAGAAAGTCGGGGCTCAGATCCTCTCCCGGAGCTCAGGGTAACTTTTGAAGTGGAGGGGACCCCAGTATACTTTGAAGTGGATACAGGGGCAAGATATTCTGCCTTTAAGGCCCCATTGGAACCTCTATCAAATAAAAGGTCTCTAATTCAAGGGGCTAATGGCAGTAAATATCGGGCTTGGAAAACTAAGAGGACCATGGACCAGGGGAAAGGAAAAATCCATCACTCATTCCTAGTAATCCCAGAATGCACGGCCCCATTGATTGGCAGAGATCTGCTCACAAAGCTCTGGTCCAAAATAACTTTTTACCCTGAAGGCCCCCAAGTGGAATTTCTAAATCCTTCAGTAAAAACTCCTATAATCACGGCTCTAACTATGTCAGTAGAAAATGTACATCAAATCACTCAGCTTGGTTCAAAGAAACTGCATTCATTTCTGAAGGATCAAGAACAGAGTTTTCCATTAACCAACTCACAGTGAAAGGAAACAACTGAATGGATAACAAAAGCCTGTTGGGTCCATCAATTGGTTAATTCTTACCCTTCCAAGCTTCCTGCAGGAAAGCACCTACGAGGAACCAGACCAGAACAATTCTGGGAAGTGGACTTTACTGAAATTAAGCCAGCAAGGAATGGACTTAAATATCTCCTAGTCTTTGTAGATACATTTTCAGGATGGATTGAAGCCTTCCCCCCCAAAAAAAAGAAAAGAAAAGAAAAAAAAATGAAACAGTGCAAATGGTGGTCAAGAAGATCCTGGAAGATATTTTTCCAAGGTACAACCTGCCTAAAGTAATAGGGTCTGATAATGGACCGGCGTTCGTGGCCCAGGTAACTCAGAGGTTAGCAAGGACCTTGGGGATTAATTGGAAGTTACATTGTGTTTACAGACCCCCGAGTTCAGGACAGGTAGAAAGAATGAATAGAACCATTAAAGAGACCATAACTAAATTAAACTTAGAGACCGGCATAAAAGATTGGACTATGCTCCTGCTTTATGTACTGTTTCATGCAAGAAATACTCAATCTATTTCTTTGTGTAACCTCACACCCTGTGAAATTCTCTATGGTGTCCCTCCTCCAGTAAGGGACCTACCACAACTCTAAGACCTAACGATTCCTTCCACACCCCCTTGCTTAACAGACTTAAAGCTCTTGAAAGAACTCAGGGATACCTGTGAAAACAGATGGCCACTGCCTACCAACCTGGGGATGAGGGGACTCTACAGCGATATCAAGTAGAGACTTCGTCTATGTAAGACGACATCTGGTGTCATCCCTGGAACTTCGCTGAAAAGGACCATACCAGGTGCTACTTATAACACCTACAGGGTAAAGGTAGTCAAAATCACTTCCTGGATCCCTACCTCTCATCTCAAGCCTGTGCCCTGTCCAGACTCTGGCTGGAAACTGAAAAAGACTGGAAACCCTTTCAAATTGTGGATTCGCTGTGTGGATAATGCTATAGACTCTCCCCTTGACCACCAGTAGTCCTAACCCTCATAAGCCTGTTCAGCAGCCATGGCTGATCACAAATCCTACTGGAACGGAAGTATGGTCTATCTTGCATACAGCCCGTTTAGGGACCTGGTGGCCATCTCTCCAGCCAGACATTTGTCAGCTGCGTATAGGTCTTCCCGATTGGGATATCCCTAATGAAGAGGATCCCACTAAAATTCCATTAAATTCCTTCCATACCATAGATAATGGAAACAAATATTATTGATGTAGGGACACGCGAGCCAGATGCTGGTTGGCTAGCCTAGATTACTATGTTTGCCCAGTGTACTATCAAATCCACAAACAGTCAAGGCTGTGTGCGGGGAACGCCAACATCTTCTGTAAGTCATGGGGATGTGAGCATACAGGGACTGCCACATGGAACCCAAACTACTCATGAAATTCTCTGCACAGCATTGGCCATATTACCAATTAGACAACCAAAACCGATGGCCCCCAGAGGGGTCTCTAGATCCTCAAATTCTGTGTGACCTTTTTTACTTCTGCAAGTGCTCAAAAGGGTGAAAGGAGATTCCTCTATGTGGAGGCCTTTTCTCTCCTTTGCTCACATCGTGAACTATGCTTCTCCAATACATGCTCACCCTCAGCCTTCTGCTCTAGACTCTCTGTTGTCACTCCCACCTCATCAACTTGATTTCTCCCCTCCAATTACTATATTAAAAACCCAAACCTCCACAGTTTCTCAGACCATTGCCCCCTTGCTGAGGTAGCAGGTACTGAGGTAACCCTCCACTCACTCACTCCTCTCTTCTCCTGTCAGTGCAAACACTGGGTCCCACCAGGTCCTCTTACCAGCTTACCCAAAGCTCAAACCAGCTGAGAAGAGCCCTCAGACCCCTATCCAAGATGTAATGAAAATGGCCTTTAAAGTTGCTTTGCCATCACTGAAAACAGGTTACTAAGAATTTAAAGTCCTTTACAGGCTTTTTGGGATACTCACTCCCATCTCCCGCTCTGTTCTACCCGTTCTACTACTCATGTTTTTGTTGCTAGGAAGATCTCAAAACCCTTTTCCATTATTTTTTTACATCTCTCCTTCCTCATTCTCAGATCCAAAGAGCTGCTCTCAGCCCTGCATTCCCCGTCTTCCCCCTCTGTACCAGGCCCACAGGAAAGTCTTAACTGACCTTATCCAGAAGTTTTCACCATGGCTAACTTTAGGACTTTCAGCAAAAGAGTCCCTATAAAAGAGTTCAGTGTAGATAAACTTCCTCTTTTTGTGTTGCCCTGGTCTACCTGGCAACTGGCTGAAAAAAATCAGCACTCCTGAGCTAGACACACCCTTACTAGTTTTTCACAACATATGTTATCAAGGCTTCTGTCCTTTAGCTGGGGCTTCATAGAGATGGCTACATTGCTAAGATGAATAAGTTACAAACTGGGCTCCATGGAAACAGCTGGCAGGGGGAAAAAAAGGGAAAAAAAAAGCTCTCCCCCACCCAGGTGTCCTTGAAAATTTAACTTGCCCAGAACTGAGGAAAAATCAGAAACAAAAACTGCTCTTTGTGAACTTCTGCAGACTGTGAACTTCAGAGCCCCTTCCCTTACATGTTGGGTACAAAATTCTGAAACTACCTAAACTTGGGTTTCAGGGGATTAATTGATTACAAGAGGAGCAATGCCCTCTGAATCTGGTTGCAACCAAATATAACTGTTTCCTTGTCTTTGGTGCTATCTTAGGTGCCTTGCCTTGTCCGTCCCTACAACAATATAATTCTATATACTTAAACGTTGTTTATGTTTTTATGAAATGGTCAACAGAAGTGATTAATTGTGTAATGGTGCAGATGTTTCCCAGAGTGCTCTATTATGACGCAGGTTCATTGGAACATCAAATAGAGGGGCATACAACCCGGTTCAGTTTGGAACATATATCTCTCACCTTAGCCATTCTATTATGAATAGGAGTTGCTGCCTGGGTTCGCACAGGAACCACTGCCCTGGTCCATGGGACACAACAAATGACCCAATTAGAAGAAGCAATAGATCAAAACTTAAAGATATTAGAAAATCCCGTCACAACTTTGCAGGAATCTTTTACCTCTCTCTTTGAAGTTGTTTTACAGAAAAGTCGAGGTTTGGACCTCCATTTCATGAGAGAAGGGAGCCTTTGTGCTGCATTGAGGAAAGAATGTTTTTTTTTTTTTTTTATGTCGACCATACTGGAGTTGTAACAAACCCTATGAGTAAATTAAAAAGATGCCTTGAAGAGCATCAAAGAGAGATAGAGACCCAAAATTGGTGGTTTGAGTCTTGGTTTACACAGTCCCCCTGGTTAACTACGTTTTAATCAACCCTGGCCGGTCCAATAATAATCCTCATTTTATTGCTTACTATAAAACCCTGTTTCTCAACCATGTAATTTCTTTTCTCCAAGCTCAAATTGGACAAGTTAAACTTATGTTAATACCCCACTAGCATACATAAAATGTGACACCCCCCAACAATCACTTTTATGATTAAAAGTAGCCAGAAGAAGAAGTGGGGAATGAAATGTTAATAAAATATGTACTTGTCACTTCCTGTTTTTCTGTATGCTTAACAAAACACTGTTGAAATGTTGAGAAATGTTTCCTAATCTTGTTCCCAGAATGTGCTGTCCCCAACTGCCAAACTGCAGAATGTACTCCCTCACGCGTTTACACACAAACCGCTAACTCCCCCTGACCCATCAATAAACTTCCCTCCCTGCCCTCTCCAAGAAAATTATATAAGTTCTGCTTAAGATGTTCTCAGGGCTCTCTGCTCTACTCAAGTGAGCTCTAAGCCCCAGCATTCTGGACCCCAAATAAACCCTTTCTGTTGCATGAGATAGTCTCTTGGTGGTCTCATCCTCTGACACTCGCCCTAAATTTACTTGGATGATTGAATGTAGATGAGAACATCCATTCAAAAGTGATAGTCGGTAAAATTAGAAAGATAGTCGGTAGGTTTAGGAAGAAGAGTGAGTATAAAATTTGGAACAAAAGTTCTTTAGCAATAGGGTTTCGGTTACAGAGTGAATGTAAATGTCAACACAAGTGAAGAGTCAGTCACAATGATGAATTGGAGAAAATATGTTGGAATGCAGATATCAATACAGACCTTACAAAATCAGGAAAAGTATAAAGTCAGTGATAGGATTAGACATTTTCAACAGGGTTGAGTTTGAATATATAATCTTAGGAAGAAACGAATATGTAGTCATCAATAGGATTGATATTTGAGAGCAATAGGCAAATTGGACATTGATGTTTTTAGTAATCCATGTTCACTTTCCATTTAGGCTTTGGTACAAATATAAGTTTGACCTTTGAATTTTGTGTCCAGAATATTACTGTGATAACATGTATATATAGATCGGGTGACATAAGTATTTCTTCCACCATTTTTGGGAGCAATATTTTGAAGACTTATAAATTAGTATTTGGGGTACAAACAGGTGTACCCGGTGTCTACGAATATAGAGATAATGCATGAATAGACCAACTGTGAATAAGTAATATAACTGGTTCCACTTTAAATGGTGGATTGAATTGATATCTGAAAATATAAAAAATCGTATATTGATATACAATCATTCATTCCAACAAGTTATACATCAATGCTAATATTAGGGTTATGGTTTATCATGAAGGGTGTGTGAGTTTTGCTTCAATGTGATTATAAAAATCGAAAATAATGTGTTTGTAAAAAAGAATCTTGAGAAGACCAGTCAAGAAATATGGAAGAATACATGTGTTCTAAAGTAGGAAGTGATTGAAAGTGAAAAAATGCCTATAATTTTGTGATCTTTTTGATGAAATATATATCCTATGATGTGCATAAACTGAAGAAATAGTAATGTACCAGTGTTGAATTAAAATGAACATCAAAATACACATCATGTTCCATATGAATCTTCTTGCATTGAGGTTAAACTGGGTCAGTTACTCTAGATATATTAGGATTTGTATGCAACATTCACTGAAGTTAGTTTTCAGTACTAAAAACAAAAAAGTATTTCAGGTGGATGAATATTTCTGAGAATAATATTTAGAAAAGATGATCATAAATCCACATACATGAATATGAATGAATTAAGGGAGTGTATATTAAGAAACAAATATTTCATATTTTGAAAAATCTGGAGAATGTGTGTATGTATGTATATATATATATATATATATATATATATATATATATATATATACACACACACACACACACACACACACACATATATACATACAAACACACTTATATATACATACACACACACACATTAAAAACTAGCAATATATATGCTATTCGAAATTCATCATGAAATATATATCATTCACAGATCTAAAAATATTCATTTTACTGAACATGGATTTATATGTAATGTTGTAAAACTAGGAAGCTCACCCATTGGTTATATTTTCAGTTCCAACAGCGTTTAGGAGGAGTGATCTTCTCTCACAATTTGTATCTGCCAAGTCGTTCACCTCACAAGAATGTAGGTGTGGTACCAGGTAGGATTCTATATGTGTTTATTGCTGTTGCATTGGGAGTTTAGTAATTGCTTCATGGAATCCAAGGAGTTCAACTGGGACACAGTGCTGGAGCGAGTTCTCTCAGGCGTGGTGCGTTAGGGTATGCAGGAGAATGCACCAACCAGGCTTCTATCCCACATAACTTGCCCCCTTAAACATAGCAACCTGATTGTAAACATTGCCCTGAAACGTCACCATATAACAAGATGCCTTTGCATAGGAGGGTCTGCTGATTGCACCATGTCAGTCACAAGCCATTTGGAAGCCAATGGCAGATCCACATGGCCCCACCACAGATGTTTTTTCACACACCTGCCAACCACTACTCTAGGACAACTACTCAGCAGGCTCCAACTTATTTTCATGAAACCCAATCAATCAAGGCACTGTCTGGTACACTCATGATCAGCAACAGAATATACAATGGTTCTCCAGTGCCACTTGGTCATGGGAAATTGAAAATTTTCATGGTATTTATCTAGCCATTTTTCACGGATGAAGTTGGATGCACTGTGGGTTTCAATTCATTCAGGAACCATTAAATGTTGAGGAAACTCATTTCAATGTAAGTTCTGGAGAATTCTCACAGGCAAGGCTTCCCAAAGAGTGGCCAAAAGGTCACATGAAGCCAGGGCCATTGACGTCTAAAATGTGATGTCATTGTCTGTTTTGACTCTCAACAATGGCTTCCAAGTCTTTCAGAATAAAATCATGTGATATCCTGGTTGAGATCAGAGTGCCCTGTGGAAAGCTACCCTGGGCCTTCATCTCAGTTTCCAAGGATGACTCTCATGCGTGGCTTCCTCAAATCCCAACACAATTCATAGCAATACTTCTCTGAGGTGAGTTCCAGAACTCAGTCTCTAACGGGAATCACACCAGAGTTCAAGCCCAGGTGGACCCAGTCATCTCTTCCAACTGCCACACAAATGACCACAATAAAACCGAAATTCTCCCACATGGTCCTCATCTTCTTCCATATTGACACTCATCATAACCTCTGGCTGGAGGTGTCCATGAGGGACGCAGCCAAAGACAGTGTCCAAAATCAGCTCCGTTGCTCCTCATTTGCCTAAATTCAGGGTGGCCTGGACACCCTTCGTTTGTACCAGGAGTGATCAAAAAGGCCTGCCTGTCATACTGCTCCACTTTTCCCATTTGAGGCCTATTGAGTGTCACTTAAAGATACTTTATGTGAATTGGAGTGATGAGAAAACCTAAGCACCTACGGGATAGCCTCAGAAGGGCTTTGACGAACTCATCTGACCCAAATGATCCCTATTCTCACTTGATGGAATTCAGGAACCTTACAGAGGAAGGCAGAAGACTTCATCCACAATTACAGCTCTTTTTGCCATTTTTGATTTGGATGCACACATGGGATCTTTCTTTAGATCCATCAGGTGCTGAGAATCTAAGTCAAAGAATCACACTGGGCCAAGAGGCTGATTCAGACGCAACTCTTTCCAAATCAATTAACGAAAGAGCCAAAGGTGAAGCCTATTTATTTCCATTTGAAAACTATTTTCTTCAGGATTCACAAAGAGGTGGTGTGAGACAAAGACTTCCTGACTCTCAGGGCAACAGAACAGTAGGTAAGCAAATGGCCCAAAGCAGGGTTTCTCCACTGAGACTTTCCTGGTAAACTGATATCTGAGTTTTCTCAGATGCTCGTCATTTCCTTCAGCTATCCAGAACATTGCCTTGTCACAGAGCTTGGAGGTTGTACATAACTTAGACACAAAACCATGAGCCTATTCTGGAGAGTGTCCAGAATTCTGGAAGAAAACAGCAAATTAGGAAGGTAGCAGGTATTGCCCATTAATAAGGCAATCCACAGTCCATTCATAAAATGGGCAGGATGAATGCTGGGAAGCTTTCTACTAGACAGGACATATCCATTGATGCATTCTCTTTTCTAATGTCTACAACCACGGACACAGTGTGATACACAGACCCAGAAACACTTGCCTTGTCAAACGACTTACTAAAAACAGTTCACTCCAAACCAAACAAACTGACTTTCCTTCCTATTCTCAGAACATGAGACAAAACCACAAACCCACACCCACACTGACAATGACACCTTCTTCCCCCAAATAGGTATGAGACTATCCGGAGTATCCTCCGACTGGTGGGCCATACTATGTTCCCCCAAAATGTCCTGTTCTGTCTCAGATCTGGTCTCCTTGGCCAACTCTGTGAAGTTGTCAGGAACCAGGAGTGAGCCGCTACCTGCTTTTCCAGGAAAAGCCCATCTTCCGAGCTTTCCAGGCATTTGGCCTCCTCACCTTAGGAGGAACCAAGAAAGACTGATTCTGTCCTTGGTAAATCCAAACAAGTGAGACCACTGGGACTGGGACTGGGACTGGATCTGGGTGCCTGGCGTCCTGGATCCCATGTTCAGAGAGTTCCATCAATAAGGAAGTGAGTTGAGGTCACTTTTTTCAGGAACTGAATGAGATCACTGCCTCTGCAACCACTTTGTCCTAAGAGTTTCTTTCAATGGTCCCATGAGATGGAGGCTGCCCCTACTTCCTGTGACACTTTCACAAATTAGAATGGTATATCAACCATAGGGAACCAGGAACAGCTCTCCACACAGTCTTGGTTTGGTCCATATTCTCTACATTAAGATGAGAGAGGCTGATTCTGAAACATCCCTTCATCCTGACCAGGTTGTTTGTGATGGAAGATGACTTTTGCTCTCTCAGGTCTTTCATACCTGCCTACATCTTCTCCAGGGATCATTTCTGCATGGCGCTTTGAGGTTCTCAGCAGATGGAAGATCCACTACATTCCTGTATTGTAAGATCAACACTGTCCCTGCTCTTCTGTAAACATGTTATTAACACAAACAGTGTATGGTTAGTGTTAATAACATGTTCCATTTGGGTTAGGAATTATTCTGTTGCATGAATAATGGTATTGGAAACTTGTGATTATTTTAATAATATAGAGATGAAATATATGTATGAAAAAAGAAATCTAAGTAAGATTTGAAGCCCAGAAGGGCATTGGGCCCTTGATTGTGATACTTAGCGTTGAATTACATTCTGCACCGATGTCTCAGATAAATCAATACACAATAGCATAAGACCTTGTTACTTGAATGATTGAATGTAGAAGAGAACATCCAGTCAAAAAGGGATACTCGGTAGGATTAAGAAGATAGTTATTATGTTTAGGAAGAAGAGTGAGTATAGGATTTGGAACAAAAGTTCTTTAGCAATAGGTTATTTATTAGAGTGTGAAAGTAAATGTCAGCACATGTGAAGAGTCAGTCACAATGATGAACTGGGGAATATATGTAGGAAAGCAGATAGCAATAGAGACAATATGAAATCAGGCAAATTATAAAGTGAGGGATAGGATTAGACATTTTCCATTGGGTTGAGTTTGAATATATAATTTTAAGAAGAAACACATGTGTAGTCACCAATAGGATTGACATTTGAGAGCATTAGGGAACCTGGACATGGATGTTTTTAGTAATCCATGTTTTCTTTCCATTTGGGCTTTTATACAATCATAAGTGTGACCTTTGCATTTTGTGTCCAGAATATTTCTGTGATTAAATGTATATGAAGATCAGGTGACATGAGTCCACTTCCACCATTTCAGGGAGCAATATTTTGAAGACGTATAAATTAGTATTGGGGTACAAAGAGGTGTACACTGTGTCTATGAATATAGAGATAATTCATGAATAGACCATAGTGTGAATAAATAATATAACTGGTTCCACTTTAAATAATAGATAGAATTGATATCTGAAAAGATATAAGAAATCTTATATTGACATACAATCATTCATTCAAACCAGTTATACATCTAATGGTAATATCAGAGTGATAATTAATATGAATGGTATGTGAGTTTTGCTTCCAAAGTGATTATGGAAATCAAAATTAATGTGTTTGGTATGAAATCTCATGAAAAGACCAGTCAAGAAACTTAGAGGAATACATGTGTTCTGAAGCAGGACGTGATTAAAAGTGAAACAAATGCCTATAAATTTTTGAACTTGTGGATGAAATCATATATCCTATGATGTCCATAAACTGAAAAAATAATAATGTACCAATATTGAATAAAAATGAACTTCAAAATACACATCATGTCCCGTAGGATTCTACTTGCATTGATGTTTAACTGATTCAGTTACTGTAAAAATATTAGGATTTGTAAGCTCCATTCACTGAAGTTAGTTTTCAGTACTAGGAAATAATTATGTATTTCAGGCAGATGAATATTTCTGAGAATTATCTTGTGAAAAGTTGATTATAAACCACATATAGAAACATGAGTGAATTTAGGGAGTGTATAATAAGAAACATATATTTCACATTTTGAAAAATCTGGACAGTATATATATATATATATATATATATATATATATATATATATAGATAGATAGATAGACAGACACACACAGACATTATAATGTAGCAATCTATATGCTAATCGAAATTCACCGTGTAATACATATCATCCACATATCCAAAAATATTCATTTTACTGAACATCGATTTATATATAATGTTGTTCATCTAGGAAATTCACCAATAGGTTTAATTTTCAGTTCCATCATGATTTAGGGGGATTGATATCTTATCAAAATATGTATCTTTCAAAATCAGTGAGCTTACAAAAATGTACTTGTGATACCAGGTAGGATTCTAAATATGCATAAAAAATACATGTGATGAATAGGCTACAGAGAATGGGAGACAGAAATTTACATATGTGTTAACTTTAAAAACTCATTGAGAACTATTACAATGAAAAGTTGACTAGATTTATAACACATACCCTTGATAAAGCAGAAGGGAAGTCCAAGTATACACCATGCCTCCTATGAACGGCCTGTATTTCTATTCTGTTAGGTTTCTTGTTCTCCATCATATTAGGATTAGTAGTCAGAGTCTAGTAGGTTATGGGTTAATGTCAGGGATTCAGTATTTCAAATGGAAAATATGAAAATGAATCTAATGTGTATGCAAATATGTGCTACACAAAAATCATCCCATTCTCATCCAGAACAAAGCCTTGACATAACCTTCGCCCCAATTAAGACACAATTAGTGGAGAAGAGTTAGAAAATCTGTGAATACAAATGTGGAAATGAAAATGCTCAGGAGTTCACAGCCTTGGAGGCGGTAGAGGAATTTCCAAAAGTATGGGATAGGGTAAATACTCCACAAATATGGAGTTCTGCTGGCCTAATGACTCTTTGAGAAACTGCCTTTGAGGTTGGGCCCTTGTAATATATGTTGTTGTCAAGAGCTTCAGCTTCCTTTGTAGTGAGACAATCAAAGCTGGATCTGCATATATGTGACCTGAAGGACATGGTTTCTTCTTTTCTAGTGAACATGAGGCAGCAGTTCTAAATTCCCTCATTGTAGGTAAACTGTGGCCACTGGGAGCTAAGTGTCTCCTCGTGTGGACTGAGAAGCCATTTGGTCATTCTCCACTTTTCCTGGTGATTCTTACTGCTGCACTTGGAGTTTGGTATTGGCTTCAGTAAATACCATGAGTTCAACGGGGACACAGTGCTGGAGGGAGTACTCTCACGTGTGGTGGGTCAGGATGTGCAGGAGAACGCCCCAACCAGGCTTCTATTCAACAAAGCTTGCCCCCTTGTCTGTAGCAACCCAATTCTGAACATTGCCCAAAAACCTCTCAATGTAACAAGATGCCTTTACATATAAGGATCTGCTGACTGCACCATGTCAGTCAAAAGGCATTTGGAAGCCAATGGCAGATCCATGTGGCCCCATCACAGATGTTTTATCATACACCTGCAAACCACTGCTCTAGGCCCACTACTAAGCAGGTTCCAACGTACTGGCATCTTTGTTCTACACCATTTTCATGAAACCCAGTAAATCAAGGCACTGTCTAGTACACTCATGATCAGCAACAGAACATCCAATGATTCTCCAGTGCCACCTGCTCTTGGGAATTATTCCATGGTATTTATCTAGCCATTTTTTAAGGATGAAGTTGGTGTCACTGTGGATTTCAATTCATTCAGGAACCATTAAATGGTGAGGAAGCTCATTTCAATGAAAGCTCAGGAGAACTCTCACAGGCAAGTCTTCCCAAAGAGTGGCCAAAAGGTCAAATGAAGCCTGGCCCATTGAGGTCTACAATGTGAGTTCCATGTGTTATTTGACTCTCAAGTATGGCTGCCAAGTCTTTCAGAATGAAATCATGTGATATCCTAGCTGAGATTCCCAGTGCTCTGTGGAAAGCCATCCTGGGCCTAAATCTCAGTCTCCAAGGGCAACTCTCCTGCGTGGCCTTCTAAAATCCCAACAGAATTCATGGTAATACTTCTCTGAGTTCAGTTCCAAAACTCAGTCTCTAAGGGAAATCACACCATAGTTCAAGCCCAGGTTGATCCAGGAATCTCTTCCTACTGCCACACAACTGACCACAATTAATACCAAAACACTCCCACATGGCCCTCATCTTCTTTTATATAGACACTCATCATAACCTCTGGGTTGAGGTTTCCATGAGGGGTGCATACCAAGACAGTGTCCAAAATAATCTCCCTTGCCTCTAATTTGCCTAAAGTCAGGGTGGCCTGGAAACCCTTCCTGTTAACCAGGAATGATCAAATAGGCCTGCCATTAATACTGATGTACTTCTCCAAATAATCACACTGGGCCAAGTGGCTGATTCAGACACATCTCTTTACAAAGCAATAAAACAAAGAGCCACAGGTGATGCCTATTCATTTCCATTTGAAAACTCTTTTCTTCAGGATTCACAAAGGGGTGGCCTAAGGCAAAGACCGTCTAGATATTCACAGCACCAGAACCATATTTAAGCAAAATTCCCAAAGCAGGGTTTCTCCACATAGACTTTACTGGTCACACTGATATCTGAGTTTCCTGACATGCTCCCATTTCCTTCAGCTCTCCAGTACATGGCCATGTCACAGTATCTTGAACAGAAAACCATGAGCCTATTCCGGAGAGTGCCCAGAATTCAGGAATAAAACTGGAAATTAGGAAGATAGTAATTGCTACCCATCCATAAGGAAAGCTGCAGTCCAATCATAAATTGGGCAGTATGAATTCTGGGAAGCATTATACTAGACAGGACACATTCATTGATGCATTATGTTTTCTAATGTCTACAACTACAAACACAGTGGATACATAGACATAGAAACACTTGCCTTGTCAAACGACTTACTAGAAACAGTCCACTTCAAATCAAACAAACTGCCTTTCCTACCAATTCTCAGAACATGAGAAAAAACAACAAACTCACACCCACAACAACATAGGACTTTCTTCCCCCAAGTAGGTCTTTGACTCTCCGGAATTACCTCTGATTGTTGTACCATACTATGTTCCCCCAAAATGCCCTGTACTGTCTCAGATCTGGACTCCTTGGCAAACTCTTTGAAGTTGTCAGGAGCCAGCTTTGGGCCACTACCTTCTTTCTCAGGAAAGGCCACTCTCCAAAGCTCTCCTGGCATTTGGCCATTCTCAAATCAGTAGGTACCAAGAAAGACTGATTCTGTCCTTGGTAAAACCAAACAAGTGAGCCCAGTGGGACTGGGTCTGGGACTGGTTCTGTGTGCCTGGCTTCTGGGATTCCAAGTTCAGAGTGTTCCAAGACCAAGGAAGTGAGATAGTTCACTTCCGTTCGGAACTGAATGAGGTCACTGGTTTGGCAACCACTTTGTCCTAACAGTTCCTTCAAAGGGTCCCATGAGATGGAGGCTGCCCCTACTTTCTGTGACACTTTCACAACTTAGAACGATATATCAACCATAGGCACCTGGGAACAGCTCTCACACAGACCTGGTTTGGTCCATCTTCTCTACATTAAGAAGAGAGAGGCTGATTCATAAACATCCCTTTATCCTAACCAGGTTGTTTGCCTTACATGATGACTTTTGCCCTCTCAGGTCCTTTATAGCTGCCTTCATCTTCCCCAGGGATAATTTCTGCATGGACCTTTGAGGTTCTCAGCGGGTGGAAGATCCCCTATATTCCTCTATATTAAGACCAACTCTGTCCCTGTTCTTCTATAAAGTTAGATTGAGGGAACAATGTATGGTTAGGGTTAATAACATGTTCTATTTAAGTTAGGAATCATTCTGCTGGATGAATAATGGTATTGGGAACCTGGGATATTTATAAGAATATAGATTTGAAATATAAGTATGAAAACAGAAATCTAGGTAAGATTTTAAGCCCAGAAGGGCATTGAGCCCTTGATTGGAATACTTAGCATTGAATTTCGTTCGCACAGATGTCTCTGATAAATCAATATACAATGGCATATCATCTTGTACCCTGGATGATTGAATGTAGAAGAGTTCATCCAGTCAAAAAGGGATAGTTGTTAGGATTAGGAAGATAGTCGGTCTGTTTCGGAAGAAGAGTGAGTATAGGATTTGGACCAAAAGTTCAATAGCCCTAGGTTTTCGGTTAGAGAGTGAATGTAAATTTCAGCACATGTGGAGAGTCAGTCACAATGATGAACTGGGAAAATTATGTAGGAAATCAGATATCAATACACACATTATGAAATCAGGCAAAGTATAAAGTGAATGATAGGATTAGACATTATCAACAATGTTGAGTTTCAATATATAATCTTAGGAAGAAACAAATATGTAGTCACCAATATGATTGACATTTGAGAGCATTAGGAAACCTGGACATGGATGTTTTTAGTAATCCAGGATCACTTTCCATCTAGGATTTGCTACAATCAGAAGTGTGATCTTTGCATTTTGTGATCAGAATATTACTGTGATAAAATGTATATGTAGATCAGGTGACATGAGTATTTCTTCTAACATTTTGGGAGCAATATTTTGAAGAGGTATAAATTAGTATTGGGGGTACACAGAGTTGTACCCTGTGTCTATGAATGTAGAAGAAATGAATGAATTGACAATACTGTGAATAAATAATATACTGTTTCCACTTTAAATCATGGATTGAATTGATATCTGAAAATATATAAAAATCTTATATTGATATACAATCATTCATTCCAACGAGTTATACATCTAATGGTAATATTAGGGTTATGTTTTATCATGAAGGGTGTGTGAGTTTAGCTTCAAAAGTTATTATGGAAATGGAAAATAATGTGTTTGGAAAGAAATCTCATGAAAAGATGAGTCAAGAAATATAGAGGAATTCATATGTTCTGAAGCAGGATTTGATTGTAAGTATAAAAAAAGCCTATAAATTTCCTAACTTGTGGATGAAATATATATCCAATGATGTGCAAAAACTGAAAAAATAGTAATGCACCAGTTTTGAATGAAAATGAACGTCAAAATACACATCATATCCCATAGGAATCTACTTGCATTGATGCGAAACTGGGTCAGTTACTGTAGAAATATTATGATTTGTATGCACTATTCACTGAAGTTAGTTTTCAGTACTAGGAAACGAATACGTATTTCAAGTGGATGAATTTTTATGAGAATAATCTTGTGAAATGTTGACTATAAATTTACATATATGAACATGAATGAATTTAGGGAGTGTATAATAAGAAACATATATTTCATATTTTGAAAAATCTTGAGAGTTTATATATATATATATATATATATATATATATATATATATATATGGATAGATAGATAGATAGATATAGATATGTGTGTGTGCATTTATGTATATATATATATATATATATACACACACACACACACACACACACACACACACAGACACTAAAATGTATCAATATGCATGCCAATCGAAATTCACTATGAATCATATATCATCCACAGATCCAAAAATAATCATTTTACTGAACATGGATTTATGTATAATATTGTTCAACTAGGAAGTTCACCCATAGGTTGAAGTTTCAGTTCCAACAGCGTTTAGGAGGAGTGATCTCTTCCCACAATTTGTATCTCCCAAGACAGCCAAACTCACAAGGATATACGTGTGATACCAGTTATGTTTCTATATTTGCATATAAAAATACATGTGCTGAACAGGCTGCAGAGAAAGGGAGACAGGAATTCACATATTTGTTAACTTTAAAAACACATGGAGATCAATTTCAATTAAAAATTGACTAGATTTATAACACCTACCCTTTATCATTCAAAAGGAAAGTCCAACTATACACCATGCCTTCTCTGAACTGCTTTCATTTCCATTCTGTTTGGTTATTTTTGTTCATCATTTTAGGATTAGTAGTCAGAGTCTATTAGGGTATGGGTAAGTGTCAGGAATTCAGTAATTTGAATGGAAAATAGGAAAATGAATCCAATGTGTATGCAAATATGTGCTACACAAAAATATTCCCACTCTCATCCAGAACATTGCCTTTACATTACCTTTGCCGGAAATAAACACAATTAGAGAAGAAGAGTTAGGAAATCTGTGAATACATATCGGAAATGGAAAATATTCAGGAGTTCACAATCTTGGATGTGTTAGAGGAGTTTCCAAAAGTGAGGGACAGGGTAAACACTCCACAAACATGGAGCTCATTGGGCCTAAAGACTCTTGAGAAACTGCCTCTGAGGTTGGGCACTTGAAATATATGTTGTTGTCAGGAATTTTAGCATCCTTTCTAGTGAGACCAACAAAGCTGGGTCTGATCTCTGTGACCTGGAAGATATGTTTTTTTATTTTCCAATGAACATGAGGAAGCAGTGCTGAATTCTCTCTTTGTAGGTAAACTGTGGCCACTGGGGTCTAAGTGTCTTCCCATGTGGACTGTGAAGCCATTTGATCATCTTCCACTTTTCGAGGTGTTTCTTGCTGCTGCACTGTGAATTTGGTATTTGCTTCAGGAAATACAAGGAGTTCAACAGGTACCAGTGATGGAGGGAGTTCTGTCACATGTGGTGGGTCAAGGTCTGCAGGAAAATGCACCAACCAGGCTTCTACCCCACATAGCTTTCCCGCTTGTCCATAGCAATCTGATTCTGAACATTGCCCGGAAACCTCTCCATATAACAAGATGCTTTTATATAATAGGGTCTGCTGACTTCACCATGTCAGTCTCATGCCATTTGGAATCCAAGGGCAGATCCACATGGTACCACCACAGATGTTTTATCACATACCTGCACACCACTGCTCTAGGCCCACTACTCAGCAGTCTCCAACTTACAGGGATCTCTTTTCTACACTGTTTTCATGAAACCAAGTAAATCCAACACAGTCTGGTACACTCATGACCAGCAACAAGTCATCCAAAGTTTCTCCATTGCCACCTGGTCATTGAAATTTCAAAAAATTCATGGTATGTATTTAGCTATTTTTCAAAGATGAAGTTGGAGGCACTGTGGGTTTCAAAGTATTTAGGAAACATTAAATGGTGAGGAAGCTCATTTCAAAGAAATCTCTGGAGAACTCTCACAGGCAAGGCTTCCCAAAGAGTGGCCAATATTTCACATGAATCCAGGCCCATTGAGGTCTAAAATGTGAGGTCTATGTGTGTTTTGACTCTCAATTATGGCTGCCAAGACTTTCAGAATAAAATCACGTGAAATCCTGGCTGAGATTCCCAGTGCTCTGTGGAAGCCACCTTGGCCAGGATCTCAGTTTTCAGGATGACTCTCATGTGTTGCCTCCTAAAATTCCAACACAATTCATGGCAATACTTCTCTGAGGACAGTTCCAGAATTCAGTCTCTAATAACACCAGAGTTCAAGCCCAGGTGAACTAAGTCATCTCTTCCAACCGCCACACAAATGACCAGAATTAAAACCAAAACACTCCCACATGGCCCTCAACATTCTCCATATAGACACTTATCATAACCTCTGGCTGGAAATTTCCATGAGGGGCACAGACAAAGACAGGATCCAAATAAGTTCCCTTGCCCCTCATTTGCCTAAAGTCAGGGTGGCCTGGACACCCTTCCTGAGAACCAAGAGTGATTAAATAGGCCTGCACTTAATACTGCTCTGCATCTCCAATTTGGGGCCTACTTACTTTCAGGTATAGATTCTTTATGTGATTTGGAGTCATGAGAAAAGCCAAGCACCTCTGGGCTAGTCTCTGCAGGGTTTGAAGAACTCATTTGACCCAAAAGATCCCTATTCTCACTTGATGGATTTCAGGAACCTAACAGAGGAAAGCAAAAGACTTAATCCACAATGACTCCTCATTTGGCCATTTTGGTTTTGGATGCACACATGGTATCTTTCTTTAGATCCATCAGGTGCTAAGAATCTAAGCCACAGCATCACACAGGGTCATGAGGCTGATTCAGACGCATCCCTTTCCAAAGCAATCAAGCAAAGAGCCACAGGTGATGCCCATTCATTTGCATTTGAAGACTCTTTTCTTCAGGCTTCACAAAGGAGTAGTCTGAGGCAAAAAGCTTTCTGAAATTCAGGGCAACAGAACAATAGGTAAGCAAATGGCCCAAAGCAGGATTTCTCCACTGAGACATTCCTGGTCACACTGATATCTGAGTTTTCTGAGATGCTCGCCATTCCCTTTAGCTATCCAGTACATGGCCATGTCACAGAGCTTGGAGGTGGTATATATATTGGACACATAACCATGAGCCTATTTTGGAGAGTGGAGTGAATTCAGGAACAAAATAGAAACTTAGGAAGATAGTAGGTGTTGCCCATTCATAAGGCAAGCCGCAGTCCATTCATAAATTGGCAGGATGAATGTTGGGAAGATTTCTACTAGACAGGAGTCATCCATTGATGCATTCTCTTTTCTGATGTCTAGAACCACGGACACAGTGGGATACACAGACTTAGAAACACTCGCCTTTTCATAAGACTTATTAGAAACAATTCACTTCAAACCAAAAAACCGCCTTTATTACCTATTCTCAGAACATGAGACCAAACCACAAACCAACAGCCACATCCACAAAGACAATTTCTTCCCCCAAGTCAGTCTGAGAGTATCCATAGTGTCCTCTGATTGGTGGGCCATACTATGTTACCCCGAAATGTCCTGTCCTGTCTCAGATCTGGTCTCCTTGGTCAACACTGTGAAGTTCTCAGGAGCCAGCGGTGATCCACTAACTGCTTTCTCAGGAAAGGCCACTCTTCAGAGCTTTCCTGGCATTTGGGCATCCTCACCTCCGTAGGTACCAAGAAAGACTGACTCTGTCCTTGGTAAATCCGAACAATTGAGACCACTTGGACTGGGACTGGGACTGAGACAGGATTTGGGTGCCTAGCTTCCTGGATCCCAAGTTCAGAGTGTTCCATCACAAAGGATGTTAGGTGAGGTCACTTCCTTCAAGATCTGAATGAGGTCACTGCCTTGGCAACCACTTTGTTCTAACAGTTGCTTCAAAGTGTCCCATGAAATGGAGGTTGACCCTACATCCTGTGACACTTTCAAAAGTTCGAATGGTATATCAACCAAAGGGACCCGGGAAGTGCTCTCCACACTGGCCTGGTTTGGTCCTTCTTCTCCATATTAAGAAGAGAGAGGCTGATTCAGACACATCCCTTCATCCTGACCAGGTTGTTTTCAATGGAAGATGACTTTTGCTCTCTCAGTTCCCACATATGTGCCTACAACTTCTCCAGAGATCATTTTGCCTGGACCTTTGAGTTTCTCAGCAGTTGGAAGAAACCGTGCATTCCTGTATTGTAAGATCAACTCTGTCCCTGCTCTTCTGTAAAGTTAGATTGAGGGAAGAGTGTATGTTTAGGGTTAATAACAGTTTCGATTGGGGTTAGGAATCATTCTGCTGAATGAATAATGGTATGGCGAACCTTCGATATTTTCAAGAATATATAGGTGAAATATAAGTACGAAAACAGAAATAAAGGTAATATTTGAAGCCCAGAAGGGCATTGGGTCTTTGATTGCAATATTTAGCTTTGATTTATTTTCTGCACAGATGTCTCAGATAAATCAATATACAAAGGCATAGGACCTTGTACTTTGAATGATTGATTGTCAAAAAGAACTTCCAGTCAAAAATGGATAGTTGGGGGGCTGGGGATGTGGCTCAAGTGGTAGCGCGCTCGCCTGGCATGCGTGCGGCCCGAGTTCGATCCTCAGCACCACGTACAAACAAAGATGTTGTGTCTGCCAAGTACTAAAAAAACTAAATGTTAAAAAATTCTCTCTCTCTCTCCCTCTCTCTCTAACTCTTTCTTTAAGAAAAAAAAATTAAAAAAAGGATAGTCGGTAGGATTAGGACGATAGTTGGTAAGTTTAGAACGGAGAGTAAGTATAGGATTTGCACCAAAAGTTCTTTAGCTATGGGGTTTCGGGTATAGAGTGAATGTAAATGTCAGCACTTGTGAAGAGTCAGTCACAATGATGTACTGGGGAAAATATGTAGGAAAGCAGATTTCAATAGAGACATTAGGAAATCTGGCAAAGTATATTCGGTAATGAAAATTTAGTAAAATAGGTAAATGTCGCTTGCTGTTTTTCTGTATGCTTAACAAAACACTATTGAAATCTTGAGAACTGTTTGCTAATCTTGTTCCCAGAATGTGCTGTCCCCAACTGCCAACCTACAGAATGTACTCATTCACCCGGTTGCACGCAAACTGCTCACTCGCCCAGACCAAACAATAAAGTTCCCATCTGCCCTCTCCAAGGAAAGTATATAAGCTCTGCTTAAGCTGTTATCAGGGCTCTCTGCTCTATTCAAGTGAGCTCTGAGCCCCAACATGCTGAATCCCCAATAAACCCTTTGCTTTTGCATGAGACAGTCTCTTGGTGGGCTCTTCACCCGATGCTCGCCTGACCTTTACATATGGAGGTTCCACTGAGATCCGGCAGCGGCGAACGAGAGACCCCAACAGGCTCCTCTTGGGGTATGTATGGTGCCTCTTTCTGGTTTCAGGTTTCAGGTTAGGGCTTCGCAAAATGGCTGTCAATGAAGAGTGTGAGCTCTCTCCGACGGTGGCTGACATACGTGTCACAGAGCCACAGGCCACATCCCTGGGGGATGCTCCAGAGTATTCGGGAAATCGAGGAGCAATAGTCTCCTCAATTCAGTGATATTTTGTTTCAGATTCAGTATCGCCAGCTCATCGGGTTGGGCCAGATACTTAGTCCTGGTCTCAGTGTTGGAAGTTCCATTGTCTGTCTTTATTTCCTTGTCTTGTCTGTGTCGTGTGTCGTTGCTTTTACTGTTTGTGTATCTTTCATTATGGGACAGAGCACTTCAATGCCTCTGTCCCTGACCCTCGATCACTGGACCAAAGTACCCTTAAGGGCTCAGAATCTTTCTTTTTCAGTAAAATTCTGGACCTGGAAGACTCTCTGTGCCTCAGAATGGCCCACCTTTGTATTCGGATGGCCCCTAGAAGGATCTTTCTACTTCTCACTAATTTAAAAAGTCAGACGATATTGTCTTTCAGCCAGGGCCACATAGCCATCTGAATCAACATCCATATATCTTAACTTGGCAGGACCTCTGCAAATCTCCTTCATGGGTGAAGCATTTCCTTGCCCCTACCCCCACTCCTACTGCTTCCCGCATGATCTCTCAAACCCTCTGCTCCTCCTCCTCCTCCAACCTCTGTTCTCCCTGAGACACAAGATTTGACTCTACTGGACTCTCGTCCCCCTCCTTATCTCCTGCCCACGTCCCCCAAAGACCAACACCCTCTAAGTGATTCCCCTGCTGCTGACTCAACCTCTCCACCATTGGAGAAAGCTAAGCCAGCCCAGTGCCCTCCAGAAAATTTCCCCGCGGCACACACAGCCCCTCCTCTTCTGGAGGAAGCTAGCCCGGCTAAAGGTACTCACCAGCGGTGAATGATTGAAAAACCTGGAACTCGAATGATGCTCCCCCTCCATCCCTAGGGGCCAATGATTGACAACGGCCTTGGGGGAAAAATGCAAGCCTACCAGTATTTACCTTTCTCCTCTTCAGACCAAATAACTGGAAAAATAAAAATCCCCGTTTTACCGAGGACCCCAACCGGCTCCTAGGTGTGGTTGAGTCATTGATGTTTTCACACCAGCCTACTTGGGATGACTGCCAACAACACCTAGGGTTGTCTCTTCATGACAGAGAAACAAAAGAGAATCCTCCTGGATGCTAGAGAAAAATATCCTCTGACCAGATGTGTGACCGACAAAACTTCCCAACATATTTAACCCGGCTTTCCCTTGAATCGACGAAACTGGGACCCCAACACCTTTGAAGGTAGGGAGCATCTGTCCACTTATCACTGGGTTCTAATTGTGGGTATCTTAGTGGCCGCTAGGCGACTTACAAATTTTGCCAAGTTAAGAGAGATTATTCAAGGGCCTGATGAATCTCCCTCTATGTTTTTAGAGAGAATTATGGAGGCATATAGGAGATATACTCTTTCGATCCTCAGGCAGAGGATCAAAAGTCATCTGTCAAGATGGCCTTTATGGGCAAGCTGCCCTGGATATTAAAAGAAAGTTACAATGCTTAGATGGATTACAAGATATGACGTTGAGAGATTTAGTCAGAGTAGCCGAGAAGGTATACTATAAGAGAGAAAGTGAGGAAGAGTAGGGAGCAAAGGAAGATAAAAGAAACAAAAGACAGACTAAGGCATTGACTAAGGTCCTGGTCAAAACAACAAATAGGCCAGAAATAAGAAACATGGAGACAGGAAGGAATACCGGGGCCCAGACTAGAGGCCACCCCTGGCCTCAATTTAATGTGCCTACTGTAAAGAAAAAGGACACTGCTTCAAAGAGTGCCATTGAAAGAGACAGCCACTCTAGCCAGCCATTCTGACTCTGGAGGATGACTAAGAATGTTGGGTCTCAGATCCCCTCCGAGAGCTCAGGGTAAATTTTGAAGTGGAGGGGACCCTAGCAAACTTTGAAGTGGATACAGGGGCAATATACTCTGCCCTTATGGCCCCATTGGTCTCTCTATGAAATAAAAAGGTCTCTAATTCAAGGGGCTAATGGCAGAAAATATCGGGTTTGGACAACTAAGAGGACCATGGACCAGGGGAAAGGAAAAATCCATCACTCGTTCTTAGTAATCCCAGAATGCCCGGCCCCATTGATGGGCAGAGATCTGCTCACCAAGCTCCGGCCCAAAATAACTTTTAACCCTGAAGGCCCACAAGTGGAATTTCTAAATCCTTCAATAAATACTCCTATAGTCACGGCTCTAAATATGTCAGTAGAAAATGTATATCAACTCACTCACCTTGGTTCAAAGAAATTGCATTCATTCCTGAAGGATGAAGAACAGAGTTTTTTACTAACCGACTCAAAGCAAAAGGAAATAACTGAATGGGTAACAAAAGCCTGTCAGGTCTGTCATGGTTAATGCTTACCCTTCCAAGCTTCCTGCAAAAAAGCACCTACGAGGAACCAGACCAGGACAATTCTGGGAAGTGGACTTTACTAAAATTAAGCCAGCAAGGTTTGAAATTAAATATCGCCTAGTCTTTGTAGATATATTTTGAGGATGGATTGAAGCCTTTTCCAGGAAAAAAGAAAAGAAACGAAACAGCGCAAATGGTTGTCAAGAAGATCCTGAAAGATATTTTTACAAGATACGGCCTGCCTAAAGTAATAAGGTCTGATAATGGACTGGCGTTTGTAGCCCAAGTAAGTCAGGGGTTAGGCAAGACCCTGGGGATTAATTAAAAGTTACATTGTGCTTATAAACCACCGAGTTCAGGACAGGTAGAAAGAATGAATAGAACCATTAAAGAGACCATAACGAAATTAAGCTTAGAAACCTGCATAATAGATTGTACTATGCTCCTTCCTTATGCACTATTTCATGGAAGAAACACTCCCTCTGTTTCTTTGTGTAACCTCACCCCCTATGAAATTGTCCATGGTTCCCCTCCTTCAGTAAGGGACCTAACCCCAACTCTAAGACCTAACAATTCCTTCCACACCCCATTGCTTGACTGAATTAAAGCTCTTGAAAGAACTCAGGGATACCTGTGAAAACAGATGGCCAATGCCTATCAACCTGGGGACGAATGGACTCTACATCAATATCAAGTAAGAGACTTCATCTACATAAGTCGACATCAGGTGTCATCCCTGAAACCCCACTGGAAATGACGATACAAGGTGCTACTTATAACACTTACAGCGGTAAAGGAAGACAGAATCACTTCCTGGATCCATACCTCTCATCTCAAGCCTGCGCCCTGTCCAGACTCTGGCTGGAAACTGGAAAAGATTGGTAAAACTTTCAAATTGTGTATTTACCCTGTGTCTAAGGCTATAGACTCTTCCCTTGACCACCAGTAGTCCTAAACCTATTAAACCCGTTCAGCAGCGATGGCTGATCACAAATCCTACTGATAAAGAAGTATGATCTATCTCGCATGCAGCCCACTTAGGGACTTGGTGGACATCTATCCACCCAGACATTTGTCAGCTGGCTATAGGTCTTTCCTATTGGGATATACCTGATGAAGAGGATCCCACTAAATTTCCATTAAATCCATTCTGCACCATTGATAATGGAAACAATCATTATGGATGTAGGGATACGCGAGCCAGATGCAGGTTGGCTAGCCTAGATTACTATGTTTGCCCGGTGGACTACCAAAGCCACAAACAGTCACGGTTGTGTGGGGGGAATGCCGACTTCTTCTGTAAGTCTAGGGATGTGATCATACAGGCAGTGCATGATGGAACCCAAACTCCTCATCAAATTCTGTACACAGCATTGGCCCTATTACCAATTAGATCACCCAAACTGTTGGCCCCTAGAGGGGTCTCTAGATCCTCAAATTCTGCATGACCTTTTTAACTTCTGAATGTCCTCAAAAGGGTGAAAGGAGATTTCCCTATGTGGAGGCCTTTTCCCTCCTTCGCTCACATCCTGAACTATGCTTCTCCAATAGGTCCTCACACTCAGCCTTCTGCTCCAGACTCTCTGCTGTCACTCTCACCTCAGCAACATGATTTCTCCCCTCCAATTACTAGATCAAAAACCCAAACCTCCGCCGGATCTCAGACCATTTCCCCCTTTCTGAGGTAGCAGGTACTGAGGTAACCCTCCACCGAATCACTCCTCTCTTCTCCAGTCAGTGCCCACACCGGGTCCCACCAGTTCCTCTTACCAGCTAACCCAAAGCTCAAAGCAGCTGATGAGAACCCTCAGACCCCTATCCAAGATGTAGT
Source organism: Callospermophilus lateralis (assembly GCF_048772815.1). Classification (NCBI taxonomy): domain Eukaryota; kingdom Metazoa; phylum Chordata; class Mammalia; order Rodentia; family Sciuridae; genus Callospermophilus; species Callospermophilus lateralis. The sequence continues at coordinate 1,399,589 of NW_027512640.1, forward strand.
GAAAATGGCCTTTAAAGTTTCTTTGTCATTAGTGAAAACAGGTTACTAAGAATTTAAAGTCCCTCACAGGCTTTTAGGGATACTAACTCCTATCTTCTCCTCTGTTCTACCTGTTCTACTGCTCACCTTTTTGTTGCTAGGAAAATCACAAACACCTTTGCCAGTATTCTTTCACATCTCTGCTACCTCATTCTCAGATCCACGGAGCTGCTCACAGCCACGCCTTCCCCATCTCCCCCCTCTGTTCCAGGCCCACAGAAAAACATTAATTGACCTTCTACGGAAGTCTTCAGCATGGCTGACTTTAGGACTTTCAGGAAAAGAGTCCCCATGAAAGACTTCAAAGTAGATAAACTTCCTCTTTTCATGTTGCCCTGTTGTACTTGGTCACTGGCTAAAAATATCAGCACTCCTAAGTTAGACACCCCCTTAATAGTTTTTCACAAAATATGTGAACAAGGCCTTTGGCATTGAGCTGGGGCTTCACAGAGATGGCTACATTTCAAAGATAAAGAAGTTACCAACTGGGCTCCATGGTAACAGCTGGAAGGGGGAAAAATAAAGGGAAAAAAAAGCTCTCCTTCACCCAGGTGTCCTTGAAAAGTTAACTTGCCCAGAACAGAGGAATAAAACAGAAAAAAATCTGCTTTTTGTGAACTTCTGCAGGCTGTGAACTTCTGCGCCCCTTCCCTTATATGTTGGGTACAAAATTCTGAAACTACCTAAACGTGAGTTTCAGGGAATTAATTGATTATAACAGAAGTAATGTCCTCTGAATCCGGTTGCTAATAAAATGGAAAGTTTCCCTGTTTTTGGTAGTATCTTAGGTGCCGTGCCTTGTCTGTCTCTACAACAGTATAATTTTATAGACTTAAACATTGTTTATGTTTTCATGAAATTGTCAAGACGATGTGATTAAATGTGTAAAGGTGCAGATGTTTCCCAGAGTGCTTTATCATAATGCAGGTTCATTTGAAGTTCAAATAGGGGGGCATAAAACCCGGTTCCACTGAGAACATATATCCATCACTTTAGCCATCCTATTAGGAATAGGAGTTGCTGCAGGCGTGAGCACAAGAACCACTGCCTTGGTCCATGGGATACAACAAATGACACAATTAGAAGCAGCAATAGACCAAAACTTAAAGATATTAGAATCCTCCATCTTGGCTTTGCAGGAATCTTTAACCTCTCTCTCTGAAGTTATTTTACAGAAAAGGCGAGGGTTGAACCTCCTCTTCATGAAAGAAGGGGGCCTTTGTTCTGCATTGATGGAGAATGTTGTGTTTTTGCCGACCATACTGGAGTTGTAAAAAAAAATCTAGGAGTAAATTAAAAAGATGCCTTGAAGAGTGTCAATGAGAGAGAGAGGCCCAAAAAGTGTGGTTTGAGTCTTGGTTCACACAGTCCCCCTGGTTAACTACGCATTTATCAACCCTGGACAGTTCAATAATTATCCTCATATTATTGCTAACTATAAAACCCTGTTTGCTCAACCGTGTAATTTCTTTTTTCCAAGCTCAAATTGGATGAGTTAAACTTATGGTAATACCCCACTAGCAAACATAGAATGTGACACCCCGCAATGATCACTTTTATGATTAAAAGTAGCCAGAAGAAGAAGTGGGGAATGAAAGGTTAATTAAATAGGCACTTTTCACTTCCTTTTTTCCTGTATGCTTAACAAAACACTGTTGAAATCTTGAGAAATGTTTGCTAATCTTGTTCCCAGAATGTGCTGTCCCCAACTGACTAACTGCAGAATGTGCTCCCTCACTGCGTTGCATGCAAACTGACCACTCGCCCTGACCTATCAATAAACTTCCCTCGCTGCCGTCACCAAGGAAAGTGTATAAGCTCTGCTTAAGCTGTTCTAAGGGCTCTCTACTCTATTCAAGTGAGCTCTGAGCATCAGCATGCTGGACCCCCAATAAACACTGCGCTGTTGCATGAGATAGTCTCTTGGTGGTCTCTTCTTTCGACCTCATCCGACCTTTACTTGGATAATTAAATGTAGAAGAGAACATCCATTCAAAAAGGGATAGTTGGTAGGATTAGGAATATAGTTGGTAGGTTTAGGAAGAAGACTGTGTATAGGATTTGGAACAAAAGTTCCTTAGCAATAGGGTTTCGGTTAGAGAGTGAATGTAAATGTCAGCACATGTGAAGAGTCAGTCACAATGATGAACTGGAGAAAATATGTAGGAAATCAGATATCAATACACACATTATGAAATCAGGCAAAGTATAAAGTGAATGATAGGATTAGACATTAACAACAAGGTTGAGTTTCAATGTATAATCTTAGGAAGAAACAAATATGTAGTCAGCAATATGATTGACATTTGAGAGCATTAGGCAACCTGGACATGGATGTTTTTAGTAATCCAGGATCACTTTCCATTTAGGATTTGCTACAATCATAAGTTTGACCTTTGCATTTTGTGATCAGAATATTACAGTGATAAAATGTATATGTAGATCAGGTGACATGAGTATTTTTTCTAACATTTCTGGGAGCAATATTTTGAAGACGTATAAATTAGTGTTGGGGGTACACAGAGTTGTACCCTGTGTCTATGAATATAGAAGTAATGCATGAATTGACAATACTGTGAATAAATAATATAACTGTTTCCACTTTAAATCATGGATTGAATTGATATCTGAAAATATATAAGAAATCTTATATTGATATACAATCATTCATTCCAACGAGTTATGCATCTAATGGTAATATTAGGGTTATGTTTTATCATGAAAGGTGTGTGAGTTTAGCTTCAAAAGTGATTATGGAAATGGAAAATTATGTGTTTGGAAAGAAGTCTCATGAAAAGACGAATCAAGAAACATAGAGGAATACATGTGTTCTGAAGCAGGAAGTGATTGTAAGTATAAAAAAAGTATAAATTTCCTAACTTGTGGATGAAATATATATCCTATGATGTGCAAAAACTGAAAAAAATAGTAATGTACCAGTGTTGAATGAAAATGAATGTCAAAATACATATCATGTCCCATAGGAATCTACTTGCATTGATGTTAAACTGGGTCAGTTACTGTAGAAACATTAGGATTTGAAAGGACCATTTACTAAAGTTAGTTTTCAGTACTAGGAATCAAATATATATTTCAGGTGGATGAATATATCTGAGCATAATCTTGTGAACATTTTATTATAAATCCACATTCATGACATGAATGAATTTAGGGAGTGTATATAAGACACATATATTTCATATTTTGAAAAATCAGGAGGGTGTAAAAAAAAAAATATATATATATATATATATATATATATGTATATATATATATATATACATATATATATCACAGATACATTAAAAAGTAGCAATATATAAATATATATGGGTATCAAAATTTATCTTGAAATATATATCATCCACAGATTAAAAAGTATTCATTTTAGTGAACATGGATTTATGTATAATGTTGTTCAACTAGGAACCTCACCCATAGGTGGAATTTTAAGATCCAAAAGCGTTTAGGAGGAGTGATCTCTTCTCACAATTTGTATCTGCAAAGTTAGCCACCTCACAAAAATGTACGTGTGATACCAGGTAGGATTCTATATGTGCATATAAAAATACATGTGCTGAATAGGCTCCAGAGAAATGGAGACAGAAATTCAGAAATAAGTTAACATTAAAAAGAATGGAGAACTATTTCAATTAACAATTGACTATATTTTTAACACCTACCATTTATCATGCAAATAACAAGTCCAACTATACACCATGCCTCCTCTGAACTGCTTGTGTTTCTATAATGTTTCGGTTACTTTCCTCCATTATATTAGGATTAGTAATCAGAGTCTAGTAGGGTGTGAGTTAGTGTCAGGGAATCAGTATATTGAATGGAAAATAGAAAAATGAAATCCAATGTGTATGCATATATGTGGTACACCAAAATCTTCCCACTCTCATCAAGAACAACACCTAGATATCACCTACGCCCCAAGTAACACACAATTAGAGGAGAAGAGTTAGAAAATTCATGACTACATATCTGGAATGGAATACAATCAGGAGTTCACAACCTTGGAAGTGGTAGAGGAGTTTCCAAAAGTAAGGGACAGGGTAAACACTCCACAAACATGGACCTCTGCCTGCCTAAAGACTTCTTGAGAAACTGTCTCTGAGGTTGGGCACTTAAAATATAAGTTGTTGTCAGGAGCTTTAGCTTCCTTTCTAGGGAGACCATCAAAGCTGGGTCTTCATCTCTGTGACCTTGTGGATATGGTTTCTTATTTTCCAATGAACATGAGGCAGCAGTGCTGAATTCTGTCTTTGTAGGTAAACTGTGGCCATGGAGGGCTAAGTGTATCCACATGTTGGCTGTGTATCCATTTGGTCATCCTCCACATTTCGTCGTGATTCTTGGTGATGCACTGGGAATTTAATATTTGCTTCATGGAATACAAGGAGCTCAACTGGAACACAGTTCTGGAGGGAGTTCTGTCATGTGTGGTGGGTCAGGGTCAGCAGGAGAATGCACCAACCAGGTTTCTATCCCACACAGTTTGCCCCCTTGACCATAATAACCTGATTGTTAAGATTTCCCTTAAACCTCTACTTATAAAAAGATGCCTTTACATATAAGGGTCTGCTGGATGCACCATGTCAGCCACAAGCCATTTGGAAGTCAAAGGCAGATACACAAGGCCCCACGACAGAAGTTTTATCACAAAACTGCACATCTCTGCTGTAGGCCCACTAATCAGCAGGCTTGAACTTACTGGCATCTCTGTTCTACACCATTTTCATGAAACCCAGTCAATCAAGGAACTGTCTGATACACTCATCGTCAGCAACAGTATATCCAAAGGTTCTCCTGTGCAACCTGGTCAAGGGAATTTTAAGAATTTCATGGTATTTATCTAGCCATTATTCAAGCATGAGGTTGGAGGCACTGTGGGTTTCAATTTTTTCAGAAAACATTAAATGGTGAGGAAGCTCATTTCAATGAAACCTCTGGAAAACTCTCACAGGCAAGTCTTCCCAAGGAGTGGCCAAAAGGTCACCGAAATCCAGGACTATTGAGGTCTACAATGTGAGGTCCATGTGTGTTTTGACGCTCAAATATGCCTGCCATGTGTTTTAGAAAAAATCATGTGATATCCAGGCTGTGATTCTCAGTGCTCTCTGGAAAGCCACCCTGGACCTAGATCTCAGTTTATAAGGGCGACTCTCATGTGTGGCCTGCGAAAATCCCAACACAATTCATGGCAATACTTCTCTGAGTTCAGTTCCAGAACTCAGTCTCTAAGTCCCCTTGAACTCACACCAGAGTTCAAGACCAGTTGGACCCATTCATTTCTTCCAACCGCCACACAAATGACCAAAATTAAAACCTAAACACTCCCACAAGGCCCTCATGTTCTCCATATAGACACTCATCATAACCTCTGGCTGAATTTTTCCATGAGGGGCGCAGCCCAAGATAGTGACCAAAATGAGCACCTTTGGCCCTCATTTGCCTAAAGTCAGGGTGGCCTGGACACCATTGCTGTGAACCAGGAGTGATTAAATAGACCTGCCGTTAATACTGCTCTGCTTCTCCATTTTGAGGCCTACTGAATGTCAGGTATAGATTCTTTATGTGGTTTGGAGTCATGAGAAAACCCAAGCACTTCTGCAGGGCTTTGAAGAACTCATTTGACCCAAAGGATCCCTATTCTCACTTGATGGAGTCAGGAACATCACAGAAGAAGGCTAGAGACTTCATCCACAATGACTGATCTTTTTGCCATTTTGGTTTTGGATGCACACATGGGATCTTTCTTTAGATCCATCAGGTGCTGAGAATCTAAGCTGGAGCCTCACACAGGGCCAAGTGGCTGATTCAGACACCTCCCTTTCCAAAGCAATTATGCCAAGAGCCACAGGTGATCCTCATTCATTTCCATTTGATAACTGTTTTTTTCAGTCTTCACAAAGGGGTGGCCAGAGGCAAATACCTTCCTGACATTCAGGGCAACAGAACAAAATGTAAGCAAAAGGCCCAAAGCAGGGTATCTCCACTGAGAGTTTCCTAGCCACACTAATATCTGAGTTTTTTGAGATGCTCGCCATGCCAATTCCTTCAGCTATTCAGTACATGGTCATGTCACAGTGATTGGAGGTGGTACATATCATGGATAAAAAACAATGAGCATATTCTGGCTAGTGGCCAGAATTCTGGAATAAAACAGGAACTTAGGAAGGTTGTAGGTGTTTCCCATTGGTAAGGCAAGCCGCAGTCCTTTCATAAATTGGACAGGTTGATTGCTGGGAGGCATTCTACTACACAGGACATATTCATTGATGCATTCTCTTTTCTAATGTCTACAACCACGGACACAGTGGCATACACAGAAATAGAAACACTCACCATGTCAAATGACTTATTAGAAACAGTCCATTCCAAAAGAAATAAATCACGTTTTTTCTACCTATTCTCAGAACATGAGACAAAACCACAAATTGACATCCACACACCCAGGCACCTCCTTCCCCCAAGTAGGTCTGTGACTCTTCTGAGTGTCCTCTGACTGGTAGGCCATACGATGTTCCTCTGAAATGGCCTTTCCTGTCTCAGATCTGGTGTCATTCACCAACTCTGTGAAGTTGTCAGGAGGCAGTGGTGAGCCAATTCCAGTCTTGTCAGGAAAGGCCCCTCTTCAGAGCTTTCTTGGAATTTGGCCACCTTCACATGAAGAGTTACCTAGAAAGACTGATTCTATCCTTGGTAAATCCAAACAAGTGAGACCACTGGGACTTGGACGGGTAATGGCTTTGGGTGCCTGGCTTCCTGGATCCCAAATTCAGAGAATTCCATCACCAAGGAAGTAGGTGAGGTCACTTCCTTCAGGAACTGAATGAGGTCACTGACTTGGCCACCAATATGTCCTAACAGTTGCTTCCTAGGTTCTCATAAGATGGAGGCGGCCCCTACTTCTTGTGACACATTCACAAATTAGAATGGTATAGAAACCATAGGCACCTGGGAACAGCTCTCCACAAAGGCCTGGTTTGATCCGACTTCTCTACATTAAGAAGAGAGAGGCTGATTCAGAAACATCCTTTCATCCTGACTAGGTTGTTTGCCATGGAAGATGACTTTTCCTCTCTCAGGTCCTAAATAGCTGCCTAAATCTTCTCCATCGATCATTTCTGCATGGACTTTTGAGGTTCTCAGCAGGTGGAAGATCCCCTACCTTCCTGTATTGTAAGACCAACTCGGTCCCTCCTCTTCTGTAAAGTTAGATTGACGGAACATTGTATGGTTAGGGTTAATAGCATGTTCGATTTTGGTTAGGAATCATTCTGCTGGATGAATAATGGTTTGGGAACCTCTGATACTTATAAGAATATAGACGTGAAATATAAGTACAAAAAAAGAAATCTAGGTAAGATTTGAAGCCCAGAAGGGCATTTGGCGATTGATTGGCATACTAAGCTTGAATTATGTTCTGCACCGAGGTCTCAGATAAATTCATTTACAATGGCATAGGTTGCTGTACCTCAGATGACTGAATTTAGAAGAGATCATCCAGTCCAAAAGGGATAGTCCATAGGATTAGGAAGATTGTCTGTAGGATTAGGAAGAAGAGTGAGTCTAGGAGTTGGACCAAAAGTTCTTTAGCAATAGGGTTTCAGTTAGAGAGTGAATGTAAATGTCAGCACATGTGAAGAGTCAGTCACAATGATGAACTGGGGAAAATATGTAGGAAAGAGAGTAAATATGTATCAATAGAGACATTAGGAAATCAGGCAACGTATAAAGTGAGTAATAGGATTAGATATTTTCAACAGGGTTGAGGTTGAATATATAATCTTAGGAAGAAACAATTATTTAGTCACCAATAGGATTGACATTTGAGCGCATTAGGGAACCTAGACACGGAGGTTTTTAGTAATCCATGCTCACTTTAAATTTAGGCTTTAGTACAATCATAAGTGTGACCTTTGCATTTTGTGTCAAGAATATTACTGTGGTAAAATATATATGTAGATCAGATGACATGAGTATTTCTTCCACCAATATGAGGAGCAATATTTTGAAAACTTATAAATTAGTATTGCGGATAAAATAGGCGTACCCTGTGTTGATGAATAAGAGATGATGCATGAATAGACCATATTGTGAATAAATTATATAACTGGTTCCAACTTTAAATAATGCATTGAAATTATATTTGAAAATATATAGTAAATCTTATATTGATATATATACATTCATTCCAACCAGTTATACATCTAATGGTAATATTAGGGTTACGGTTTATCATGAAGAGTGTGTGAGTTTTGCTTCAAAAATGAGTATAGAATCGAAAATAATGTTTTTAGAAAGAAGTCTAGTGAAAAGACCACTAAAGAATCATAGAGGAATACATGTTTTCTGAAAGAGGAAGTGATTGAAAGTGAACCACATGCCTATAAATTTGTGAATTTGTGGATGAAAGGATATATCCTATGATGTCCATAAACTGAAGAAATAGTAATGTACCAGTGTGGAATAAAAATGAACTTAAAAATACATATCATGTCCCATAGGAATCTAACTGCATTGATGTTAAACTTGGTCAGTTACTATAGAAATATTAGGATATATAAGGACCATTCACTGAAGTTAGTTTTCAGTACTAGGAAACAAATATGTATGTCAGGTGGTTGAATATTTCTGAGAATAATCTGTTGAGAGCCACAGCCAAAGGAGCCCCAGTAAACTTGCAGCTGCCAGCAAACTTCCATCTGCCGGCTGATGATTGGCTCACAGCGGCACCAGCATCATCTAGCTGATTTGCTTCTCTGTGGTGATGCTCATTGAGGTGCTCAATGAGCGGTTTCCCCGACCTTTCAGACTGCCAGCGGATGATTGGCTCACAGCGGCCCCAGCAACATCTAGCTGATTGGCTCCTCTGTGGTGATGCACATTGGGCTGGTTCCCTGCCCTTTCAGACCATGGAACTGCTCATTGGGGGACTTTTTGGCTTTGCCCACGTGACCCAGCCAATCGGCCTCAAGAGGAGGAGACTTGTGTTTGAGGGAGAGGCTTGTGGGAAGCCTGTGGTGGCAGTTGGGCTCTGACGGCTTTTCCTGAGGAGCTGTTTTGTTTGGTGTCATCTTGTTGGGTTGTATTATAGTAGAAATACAGGATCAGAAATTAGTAAAAAAAAAAAAAAAAAAAAAAAAAAACTGAAAGAGTGTTCAGTAAATTGTTAGAGGAAGGAGGCATCTCAGTAAAATCAAGAAAAGTCAGGGCATACGTTGATACAATACAAAAATGTAGCCCATGGCTTTTTCAGGAGGAGTTGTTAAATATATCACAATGGAACCATCATGGTGAAGATTTAAAAAGAATAGGAAAGAAAAGCCCAGGGACTCTGCCAGTTGGCACATTGCTATTGTGGACGTTTGTACCTTGTTTGCTTAGTGGAAAGCCTTCAGTTCAGACAATGGTAGAGGAAGGAGAAGACATATTGATTCAAGTAAAACAGAAGGTCTCTCAAGTTAGTCAGATAGAGGAAAAAATTCAAGTAAAAGAAAAGGTCTCTCGAACTAGTCAGACAGAGGAAAAAAATCAAGTAAAAGAGAAGGCCTTTCAAGCCAGTCAGACAGAGGAAGAAAGTGTAAAACAGAAAAAGCCATCAGGGGGAAAGTTACAACAGGAGACTACTACTAACACTTTTCTATCACCAGAGGGTGTAAGTGTCCAACCAACAGCACAACCTCTACAGGAGACTGCTACTAACACCTTTCTATCACCAGAGGAAGTAAGTGTCCAACTAACAAGGCCACCTCCATATGCTGGGAGGCCCCCAACCCCCACAGTTGATAGTTGGAATCCTGAGACAAGATCTCAAATATTAACATGCCCAGTATTTGAGGCAGGAGGGCAGTGAGATTACCATGCTTTAAATTTCAAAACAGTGAAGCAGCTAACAGAGGCTGTAACAACCAATGGTCCTCAAGCACCCTTCACTGTAAGCATTATCAAATCCATTAACAACATGAACATGAAGCCAGCAGATTGGGCTAATATGTGTAAAGCTGTGCTAAATGGAGGAAATACCTGTTATGGAAGATTGCCAATGAGGAATTTTGCAAGGAGACGGCTAGGCAAAATGCAGCAGCTAGTTATCCTCAGAGAAATCTAGATATATTGTTAGGAAAGGGACCTTATGAGGATCAGCAGCAGCAATGTGCATATGATCCTGGTGTATATGCACAGATTGCTATAGATGCAATTAAGGCATGGAAGACTTTTCAAGGAAATGGAGGTTTACAAGGTCAGTTATTTAAGGTAATACAAGGAGCTAATGAACCTTATGCTGAATTTGTAGATAGGCTTATTCAAACAGCTACCAGAGTTTTTGGAAATACACAACAAGCCATGCCATTACTAAAACAACTGGCTTATGAGCAAGCGAATCGTTGGTGCAAAGATATCATTAGACCATGGAAACATGAAGATTTAAACACATATATTAAATTATGTAGAGACATTAAAGAACAAGAGCAAGTCGTGGAAGCTGCAGTAAAACAGGCTTTAGATGCCAGAGACATTAATGAACAAGGGCAAATTGTGGCAGCTGCAGTAAAACAGGCTTTAGATGCCAGGCCAAGAACATGCTACAATTGTGAAAAAACAGGACATTTTAAAAGGAATTGTCCCATAGGAGGAGGGTTTAACAAAACTAGGTATCAAAGGAGTAGAATACCAGGTATTTGTCCACGATGCCGTAGAGGGAGACTTTGGGCTAATGAATGCTGTTCTCAAACCACCATAGAGGGTACACCATTATCAAAAAACGAACAAGGACCAGGTGTTTATCCACAATATCGTGGACAAAAACATGGAGCTCCATTGCCAAAAAATGGACAAGGGGGCTCAATTCTCCGGGGCCCAAAACCACAAATATACGCAGCACTGGAGAAACCCATCAACCACATCAGGGTAGTGCCCAGGACACATTGTCCATCAGATCCCTCATCAGACAAACCAGAGGGAGCGCAGGGTTAGACATCTGTGACTCTGCCAGAGCAGTACTAACTGCAGAGATGGGAGTTCAATTCATTTCCACAGGGGTAAAAGGACCTCTTCCCAAAGGAACAGTAGGCTTATTATTGGGACGCAGCTCTTCTACTCTAAAAGGACTTATGATAAGTCCTGGGGTAATTGATCTCGACTATGAAGGTGAAATAAAAATTATAGCCAGTTCTCCAAAGGGTATATTAGTAATTTCACCAGGAGATAGAATAGCACAGTTACTAATAATACCCAGCCTACGTGAAAAATTTTCCAGTCGTACTGTAGAAAGAGGTTCCAAGTGATTAGGCTCCACAGGTGTAGATTGGGCTATGCTTTCTTTAAATTTAGATTCTGGCCCCATGCTAAAACTAAATATTCAAGGGCATGAATTTAATGGGCTACTGGATACAGACGCAGACCTTAGCATCATCTCTCGTCAAGAATGGCCAAAACATTGGCCATTACAACAAGCCACTCAAACGCTTCGAGGCCTAGGAGTAGCGTATAATCCCCATAGACGTGCAATGGTATTAGATTGGAAGGATCCTGAAGGATGTGAAGGAACTCTACAGCCATATGTATTGGATCATCTTCCCGTAAATTTATGGGGACGAGATAGTCTCCTGGACTCATTGATATTTTTTTTCGGATTCGGTATTGCCAGTCAATCGGGTTTTGCCGGCTCCTCAGTCCTGGTCTCAGTGTTGGACGTCCATTGCCTGTCTTAATTGCCTTGTCTTGTCTGTGTCATGTTTCATTGCTTTAACTGTTTGTGTATCTTTCATTATGGGACAGAGCACTTCAATGCCTCTGTCCCTGGTAATTGATCACTGCACCAAAGTCCACTTAAGGGCTCAGAATCTTTGTTTTTCAGTAAAGCGCCGGATGTGGCAGACTCTCTGTGCTTCAGAATGGCCCACCTTTGGATTTGGATTACCCCTAGAAGGATCTTTCTACTTTCCACTAATTTAAAAAAGTCAGAGATATTGTCTTTCAGCCGGTGCTACATAGCCATCTGGATCAACAGCCATATATCTTAACTCGGCGGGAACTCTGCATATCTCCTCCTCCATGGGTGAAGCCTTTCCTTGTCACTGCCCCCACTCTGACTCCTTCCCCCAGGAACTCTCAAATCCTCTGATCCTCCTCCTCCTACACCCTCTGTTCTCCCTGAGTCACCAGATTTCACTCTACTGGAGTCTCCTTCCCCTCCTTATCCCCTGCCCTTGTCCCCCAAAATCCAACACCCTCTAAGTGATTCCCCTGCTGCTGACTCAGCCTCTCCTCAATTGGAGGAAGCTATGCCGGCCCAGCACCCTCCAGATAATTCCTTTGCGGCACACACAGCACCTTTTCCCTTGGAGGAAGCTGTACCATCTAAAGGAACTCGCTGGCGGTGAATGATTGAAAATCCTGGAACTCTTGGGATGCTCCCCCTCCATCGCTATGGGCCAATGATTGACGATGGCCACGGGGAAAAAATGCAAGCCTACCAGTATTAGCCTTTCTCCTCGTCAGACCTATATAACTTAAAAAGATTATAATTCCCCTTTTTCTGAGGACCCCACCAGGCTCTCAGGTCTGGTTGAGTCATTGATGTTTTCACACCAGCCTACTTCGGATGACTGCCAAAAACTCCTAGGGATTCTCTTCATGACAGAGGAACAACAGTGAATCCTCCAGGAAGCTAGAAAAAAAATCCCTCAAACAAGATCTGCATCCGACACAACTTCCCAAGATAATCAAAGGCGGCTTTCCCTTGAACCCACCCAACTGAGACCCCAAAATCTTTGAAGGTAGCGAGCATCTGTCCCCTTATCACCGGGCTCTAATAGTGTGTCTCGAAGCAGCCGCTAGCGACAAAGTAATTTGGCCAAGGTAAGAGAGATTATTCAAGGGCCTGATGATTCACCCACTATGTTTCTAGAGAGAATTATGGAGGCATATTGGAGATATACTCCTTTTGATCCTCAGGCAGAGAATCAAAGGCATCTGTCACGATGGCCTTTATTGGGCAAACTGGCTTGGATATTAAAACAAAGTTACAAAGCTAGATTGATTACAAGATATGACTTTCAGAGATTTAGTCAGAGAAGCCAAGAACGTATACTATAAGAGAGAAACTGAGGAAGAGAAGGGAGCAAGGGGAGGATAAAAGAAACAAAAGGCAGACTAAGGCTTTGACTAAGGTCCTGGTCACAAAAACAAATAGGCCAGAAATTAAGAAACAGGTAGACAAGAAGGGATAACATTGGCCCATGCCAGAGGCCACCCTGCCCTCAGATCAATGTGCCTACTCTAAAGAAAAAAGGACACTGGGCCAAAATTGCCCTAAAAAGCGACAGCCACACCAGCCAGCCATTCTGACTCTGGAGGATGACTAAGAAAGTCGGGGCTCTGATTCCCTCCCCAAGCTCAAGGTAACTTTTGAAGTGTTTCAAAAGTGATTATGGAAATCGAAAATAATGTGTTTGGAAAAAAGTCTCATGAAAAGATCAGTCAAGAAACATGGATGAATACATGTGTTCTGAAGCACGAAGTGAATGAAAGTCAGACAAATGCGTATAAATTTGCTAACTTGTGGATGAAATATATATCCTATGATGTGCATAAAGTGAATAAATAGTAATGTAGAAGTGTTGAATAAAATTGAACATCAAAATACACATCATGTCCCATAGTAATCTACTTGAATTGATGTTAAACAGGGTCAGTTACTGTAGAAATGTTAGGATATGTTTGCACCATTCAAAGAAGTTAGTTTTCAGTACTAGGAAACAAATATGTATTTCAGGTGGATGAATATTACTGAGAATAATCTTGTGAAAAGTTGATTAAAAATCCAAATACATCAATATGAATGAATTTAGGGAGTGCATAATAAGACACATGTTTTATATATATATATATATATATATATATATATATATATATATATATATATATATATTAAAAATAGCAATATATATGCCAATTGAAATTCATCATGAAATATATATCATCATCATATCCAAAAATATTCATTTTAATGAATATGGATTTTTATATAAGTTTGTTCAAATAGGAAGCTCACCCATGGGTTGAATTTTCAGTTCCAACATTGTTTAGGAGGAGTGATCACTTCTCACAATTTGTATGTGCCATGTCAGCCACCTCACGAGAATGTACGTGTGACACCAGGTAGGATTCTATTTGTGCATATTAAAACACATGTGCTGAATAGGCAACTGAGAAAGGAAGACAGTAATTCATATATTTGTTAACTTTAAAAACACATGTAGAACTATTTCAATTAAAAATTGACTAGATTTATAACTCCTACCCTATATATTTCAAAAGGCATGTCCAACTATACACCATGCCTTCTCTGAAATGCTTGTATTTCTATTCTGTTTGGGTTATGTTTCTCCATCATATTAGGATTAGTAGTCAGAGTCTAGTAGGGAATGGGTTAGTGTCAGGGATTTAGTATTTCAAATATATGCTGCACAAAAATCTTCCCACTCTCATTCAGAACAATGCCTAGACATTACCCTCGTCCCAAGTAAGACACAATTAGAGGAGAAGAGTTAAAAATTCTGTGAATACATATCTGGAAATGAATATTCTCATGAGTTCACAACCTTGGAGGTCGTAGAGGAGTTTCCAAAAGTATGGGACAGGGTAAGCACTCCACAAACATGGAGCTCTGCTGCCCTAAAGACTTCTTGAGAAACTGCCTCTGAGGTTGGGCACTTGAAATATATGTTTTCGTAAGGAGCTTTCTTTGTACTGAGACCATCAAAGCTGGGTGTGCATCTATGCGACCTGGAGGACATGGTTTCATATTTTCCAATGAACATGAGGCAGCAGTGCTGAATTCTCTCTATGTAGGTAAACTGTGTCCACTGGGGCCTAAGTGTCTCTGCGTGTGGACTGTGAAGCCATTCGGTCATCCTCTACTTTTCCTGGTGTTTCTTGCTGCTGCACTGGGAGTTTGGTATTTGCTTATGAAGTAAAAAAAGATCACCTGGGACACAGTGCTTGAGGGAGTTCTGTCACGTGTGGTGGGTCAGGGTCTGCAAGAGAATATACCAACAATGCTTCTATTCCACAAAGCTTTTCCCCTTGACCATAGCAACATTATTCTCAACATTTCCCTGAAACCTCTCTATATAACAAGATGCCGTTACATATAAGGGTCTGGTGGTTGTACCATGTCAGTCACAAGGCATTTCGGAGCCAATGGAAGATCAACATGGCCCCACCACAGATGTTTCATCACACACCCCCCCCTCCACTGCTCTAGGCCCACTACTCAGCAGGCTCCAATTTACTGGCATCTCTGTTCTACACCATTTTGATGAAACCTAGTCAATCAAGGTGCTGTCTGGTATACTCATGATCAGCAACCGGTTTTCCAAATTTTCTACAGTGCCACCTGGTCATGGAAATATCTAGCCATTTTTCACGGATGAAGTTGGAGGCACTGTGGATTTCAATTCGTACAGGAACCATTAAATGATGAGAAACCTCATTTCAATGAAAGCTCTGTAGAACTGTTACAGACAAGGCTTCCCAGGGAGTGGCCAAAATGTCACATAAAATCAGACCCATTGAGGTCTACAATGTGAGGTCCATGTGTGTTTTGACTGTCACCCGTGCCTGCCAAGTCTTTCAGAAAAAAAAAATCATGTGATATCCTGGCTGAGATTCCCAGTGCTCTGTGGAAAGCCACCCTAGGCCTAGATCTCAGTTTCCAAGGGAGACTCTCATGCGTGCCCTCCTAGAATCCCAACACAATACATGGCACAAGTTCTCTGAGATCAGATCCAGAATGCACTCTCTAAGTGTAATCACACCAGAGTTCAAGCCCATGTGGACCCAGGCATCTCTTTTAACTGCCACACAATGACCACAATTAAAACCAAAACACTCCCACATGGCCCTCATCTGTTTCCATATAGATACTCATCATAACCTCTGGCTGGAGGTTTCCATGAGGGGCGCAGTCCAAGACAGTGTCCAAAATAAGCTCCCTTGCCCCTCATTTGCCTAAAGTCAGGGTGGCCTGGACATACTTCCTGTGAACCAACAGTGATCAAATAGGCATGCCATTAATACTGCAGCACTTCTTCAATTTGAGGCCTACTGAGTTAGAGGTATAGATTGTTTATGTGAATTAGAGTCATGAGAAAACCCAAGCACCTCTGCAGGGCTTTGAAGAACTCAATTGACACAAAGGATCCCTATTCTCACTTGATAGAGGTCAGGAACCTCACAGAGGAAAGCGAGACTTTATCCACAATGACTGGTCTATTTGCCATTTTGGTTTTAGATGCACACATGGGATCTTTCTTTAGATCCATCTGGTGCTGAGAATCTAAGCCACAAACTCACACAGGGCCAAGATGCTAATTCAGACACATCCCTTTCCAAAGCAATTAAGCAAAGAGCCACAGGTGATGCCCATTCATTTCCATTTGAAAACTGTTTACTTCAGGCTTCACAAAGGGGTGGCCAGAGCAAGAACTTCCTGACATTCAGTTCAACAGAACAATATATAAGCAAAATGCCCAAAGCAGGGTTTTTCCACTGAGAATTTCCTGGTCACACTGATATCTGAGTTTTTTGAGATGCTCGCCATTCCCTTCAGCTATCCAGTACATGACCATGTCACAGAGCTTGGAGGTGGTACATATGTTAGACACAAAACCATGAGCCTATCCTGGAGAGTGAACAGAATTCATGAAGAAACCTGGAAATTAGGAATGTAGTAGGTTATGCCCATCTTTAAGTAAAGCCGCAATCCATTCATAAATTGGGCAGGATGAAATGGGAAGCTTTCTACTAGACAGGACACATCCATTGATGCACTCTCTTTTCTAATGTCTACAACCACGGACACCATGGGATACACAGACATAGAATCACTCGCCTTTTCAAACGACTTACAAGAAACAGTTCACTCCAAACCATACAAACCACCTTTCCTTCCTATTCTCACAACATGAGACAAAATCACAAACTCACAACCACACCCACAAAGGCACCTCCTTACCCTAAGTAGGTCTGTGACTCTATGGAGTGTCCTCTGACTGGTGGGCCACACAATGTTCCCCCGAAATGTCCTGTCCTGTCTCAAATATGGTCTCCTTGGCCAACTCTATGAAGTTGTCAGGAGCCAGCAGTGGGCCACTGCCTGCTTTTTCAGGAAAGGCCCCTCTTCAGAGCTGTCCTGGCTTTTGGCCATTCTAACATCAGTAGGTACAAAGAAAGACTGACTCTGTCCTTGGTAATTCCAAACAAGTGAACACACTGGGACTGGTACTGGGACTGGCTCTGTGTGCCTGGCTTCCAGGATCCCAAGTTCAGAGAGTTCCATCACCAAGGGAGTAAGGTGAGGTCACTTCCTTCAGGAACTGAATTAGGTCACTGCCTTGGCAACCACTTTATCCTAACAGTTGCTTCCAAGTGTCTCATTAAATGGAGGCTTCCCCTACTTCCTGTGAAACATTCACAAGTTAGAATGGTATATCAACCATAGGAACCCGGTAATAGCTCTCCACACAGGCCTGGTTTGGTCCATCTCCTCTACATTGAGAAGAGAGGTTCTGATTCAGACACATCCCGTCATCCTGACCATTTATTTTGCCATGGAAGATTACTTTAGTTTTCTCAGGTACTCCATAGCTGACTACATATTCTCCAGGGATCATTTCTGCATTGAACTTGTGGTTCTAAACAGGTGAAAGATCCCCTACATTCCTGTATTGTAAGACCAACTCTGTCCCTGCTCTTCATTAAATTTACATTGAGGGAACAGTGTATTGTTAGGGTTAATAAAATGTTTGATGTTAGAAATCATTCTGCTGGATGTATAATGGTACTGGGAACCTGGGATATTTTTAAAAATATAGAGGTGAAATATATAAATGAAAAAAGGATGTCTAGGTAATTTTGAAGCCCAGAGAGGCAATGGGCCCTTCATTGGGATACTTAGCTTTGATTTATGTTGTGCACAGATATCTCAGATAAATCGATATGCAATGGCATAGGACCTTGTACCTTGGATGATTAAAATTCGAAGAGAACATCCAGTCAAAAAGGGATAGTCGGTAGGATTAGATAGATATTCGGTAGGTTAACAAAGAGTGAGTATAGGATTTGGAACAAAAGTTCTTTAGCAATAGGGTTTGGGTTAAAGTGTGAAAGTAAATATCAGCACACTTGAAGGGTCAGTCACAATGATGAACAGGGGAAAATATGTAGGAAATCAGATATCAATAGAGATATTACAAAATCAACAAGTGGGCCAAGGACCTGAACAGACACTTCTCAGAAGAAGACATACAATCAATTAATAAGTACATGAAAAAATTCTCACCTTCTCTAGCAGTCAGAGAAATGCAAATCAAAACCACCCTAAGATACCATCTCACTCCAGTAAGATTGGCAGCCATTAGGATGTCAAACAATAATAAGTGGTGGCAAGGATGTGGGGAAAAGGGTACACTTGTACATTGCTGGTGGGACTGCAAAATGGTGCGGCCATTATGGAAAGCAGTATGGAGATTCCTGGAAAAGCTGGGAATGGAACCACCATTTGACCCAGCTATCGCCCTCCTTGGACTATTCCCTGAGGACCATAAAAGAGAATGCTATAGGGATACTGCCACATCAATGATCATAGCAGCACAATTCACAATAGCCAGACTGTGGAACCAACCTAGATGCCCTTCAATAGATGAATGGATAAAAAAAATGTGGCATCTATACACAATGGAGTATTATGCAGCACTAAAAAATGACAAAATCATGGAATTTGCAGGGAAATGGATGGCATTAGAGCAGATTATGCTAAGTGAAGCTAGCCAATCCTTAAAAAACAAATGCCAAATGTCTTCTTTGATTTAAGGAGAGCAACTAAGAACTGAACAGAGGGAAAGAGCATGAGGAAAATATTAACATTAAACTGAGACAAGTGATGGGAGGGAAAGGGAGAGAGAAGGGAAATTGCATGGAAACGGAAGGAAACCCTCATCGTTATACGAAATCACATATACAAGGTTGTGAGGGGAAAGGGGGGGGGAAGGGAGAGAACGGAACAATAACAGATGAGGTAGAGAGGGAAAATGAAAGGGGAGGGGAGGGGGGATAGTAGGGGATAGGAAAGTCAGCAGAATACAACAGTCACTAATATGGCATTATGTAAACATTGTGAATGTGTAACTGATGTGATTCTGCAATCTGTATTTGGGATAAAAATGGAAATGCATAACTCACTTGAATCAAATTTATGAAAGATGAAAAAAATAAAAATTTTAAAAAGTACTAAATTTGCTCATCCTAACATTAAAAAAAGAGATATTACAAAATCAGGCAAAGTATAAAGTGAGTGATATGATTAGATATTTTCAACAGGGTTGATTTTGAATATATAATCTTAGGAAGAAACAAATATGTAGTCACCAATAGGATTGATATTTGAGAGCATTAGGCAACCTGAACATGGAAGTAATCCATGTTCACTTTCCATTTAGGCTTTAGTACAATAATAAGTGTGAACTTTGCATTTGTTGTCCAGAATATTACTGTGATAAAATGTATATGTAGATTAGGTGACATCAGTATTTCTTTCACCATTTCTGTGAGTAATATTTTGAAGACATATACATAAGTATTGGTTGTACAAAAAGCTGTACCCTGTGTCTATGTATATACAGATAATGCATGAATAGACCATACTGTGAATAAATAGTATAGCTGGTTCCACTTTAAATAATGGATTGAATTCATATTCACAAAGGAGTGGTCTGAGGCAAAAACCTTCCTGAAATTCAGGGCAACAGAACAATAGGTAAACAAAACGCACAAAGCAGGGTTTCTCCACTGAGACTTTCCTGGTCACACTGATATCTGAGTTTTCCTAGATGCTCGCCTTTCCCTTCAGCTATCCAGTACATAGCCATATCACATAGATTTGAGGTAGTACATATCTTGGTCACAAAACAATGAGGCAATTCTGGAGAGTGTCCAGAATTCAGGATGTAAACAGAAACTTTGGAAGATAGCAGGTTTTGCCCTTCAATAAGGAAAGCCGCAGTCCATTAATAAATCGGGCAGGATGAATGTTGCGAAGCTTTCTCCTAGACAGGACACATCCATTGATGCATTTTTTTTTCTAATGTCTACAACCACGGACAGAGTGGGATACACAGACATAGAAGCACTCGCCTTGTCAAAGGACTTACTAGAAACAGCCCACGCCAATTCAAACAAACAGCCTTTCTTACATCTTCTCAGAACATGAGAAAAAAACCATACACACACCTACACCCACAAAGGCACCTCCTTTGTGGAGTGTCCTCTGAATGGTGGGACATACTATATTCGCCAAAAATGGCCTGTTGTATCTCAAATCTGGTCTCCTTGGCCAACTCTGTGCAGTTGTCAGGAGCCAGCGGTGAACCAATACCTGCTTTCTCAGGAAAGGCCTTTCTTCAGAGCTTTCCTGGCATTTGGCCATCCTCACATCTGTTGGTACTAAGAAAGACTGACTCTGTCCTTGGTAAATTGAAACAAGTGAGACCACAGGGACTGGGACTGCAACTGGCTCTGGGTGCCTCTCTTCCTGGATCCCAAGTTCAGAGAGTTCCATCACCAAGGAAGTGAAGTGAGGTTACTTCCTTCAGGAACTGAATGAGGTCACTGCCTTGGCAACCTCTTTGTCCTAACAGTTACTTCTAAGGGTCCCCTGAGATGGAGTCTGTCCCTACTTTCTGTCACACTTTCACAAGTTAGAATGGTATATCAACCATTGGCACCTGGGACGAGCTCTCCACACAGGCCTGATTTGGTCCATCTTCTCTACATTTAGAAGATAGAGGTTGATTCAGACACATCCATTCATCCTGATCAGGTTGTTTACCATAAAAGATGACTTTTCCTCTATCAGGTCCTTCATAGCTGCCTACATCTTCTCCAGGGATAATTTCTGCATAGACCTTTGATGTTCTCAGAAGGTGGAAGATCCCCTACATTCCTGTATTGTAAGACTAACTCTGTCCCTCCTCTTTTGTAAAGTTAGATTGAGGGAAGAGTGTATGTTTAGGGTTAATAACATGTTTGATTTGGGTTAGGAATCTCTCTGCCGCATGAATAATGGTATTGGGAACCTGTGATATTTACAAGAATATATAGGTGAAATGTAAGTATGAAAACAGAAATCTAGGTAAGATTCGAAGTCAGAAGGGCATTGGGTCCTTGAGTGGGATTCTTAGGTTTGAATTATGTTCTGCATATATGTCTCCGATAAATTGAAATACAATTGTTTAGGACCTTATACCTTGGATGATTAATTGTCGAAGAGAACATCGAGTCAAAAAGCAATAATCAGTAAGATTAGGAAGATAGTCAGTAGGTTTAGAAATAAAAGTGAGTATAGGATTTAGACCAAAATTTCTTTAGCAATAGGGTCTCGGGTAGACATTGAATGTAAATGTCAGCATATGTGAAGTGTCAGACACAATGATGAACTGCGGAATATATGTAGGAAAGCAGATATCAATAGAGATATAAGGAAATCAGGCAAAGTATAAACTGAGTGATAGAATTAGACATTTTCAACAGCCTTGAAGTTGAATATATAATCTTAGAAAGAAACAAATATGTAGTCACCAATAGGATTTACATTTGAGAGCATTAGGCAACCTGGACATGGTTGTTTTTAGTAATTCATGCTCACTTTCCATTTAGGCTTTGATACAATCATGAGTGTGACCTTTGTTTTTTGGGTCCAGAATATTACTGTGATAAAAAAAAGAAATATATACACACACACACACACATATATAGATAGATAAGGTGACATGAATATTTCTTCTACCATTTCTGGGAGCAATGTTTTGAAGAGGTATAAATTAGTATTGGGGGAACAAAGAGGTGTACACTGTGTCTATGAATATAGAGATAATGCATTAATAGACCATACTGTGAATAAATAACATACCTGGTTCCAACTTTAATAATGGATTGAATTGAAATGTGAAAATGTACAGGAAATCTTATATTGATATACACACATTCATTCCAACCACTTATACATCTAATGGTAATATTAATGTTATGGTTTATCTTGAAGAGTGTGTGGGTTTAGCTTCAAAATTGATTATGGAAATCGAAAATAATGTGTTTGGAAAGAAGTCTCATGAAAAGACCAGTCAAGTAACATGGAGGAATACATGTGTTCTGAAGCAGAAAGTGATTAAAAGTGAAACAAATTCCTATAAATTTGTGAACTTGTGAATGAAATATATATCCTATGATGTGCAAAAACTGAAGAAATAGTAATTGACCAGTGTTGAATTAAAATGAACGTCAAAATAGACATCATGTCCCCTAGGAATCTATTTGCATTGATGTTAAACTGGGTCAGTTACTGCAGAAATATTAGGATTTGTAAGCACCATTGATTGAAGTTAGTTTTCAGCACTGGGAAACAAATATGTATTTCAGGTGGATGATTATATCTGAGAATAATCTTGTGAAATGTTGATTATAAATCCACATACATGAACATGAATGAATTTATGGAGTGTATATAAGACACATATATTTCATATTTTATAAAATCTGTAGAGTGTATATATATATATATATATATATATATATATATATATATACAAAAAAAACCCCACAAAAAAGTATCAATATATATATGCCAATCGTAATTCATCATGTAATATATATCATCCACAGAAGCAAAAATATTTATTTTACTAAACATGGGTTTATGTATAATATTGTTCTAATAGGAAGCTCACCCATAGTTTGAATTTTCAGTTCCAACAGCGTTTAGGAGCACTGATCTCTTCTTACAATTTGTTTCTGCCAAGTCAGCCAACTCATAAAAATATACGTGTGATACCAAGTAGGAATCTATATGTGCATATAAAAAGTACAAGTGCTGAGTAGGCTACAGAGAAAGGGAGACAGGAATTCACATATTTGTTAACTTTAAAAACGCATGGAGAGAGCTGGGGATGTGGCTCAAGTGGTAGCGCGCTCGCCTGGCATGCCTGCGGCATGGGTTCGATTCTCAGCACCACGTGAAAACAAAGATGTTGTGTCCGCCGATAACTAAAAAATAAATATTATAGAATTCTCTCTCTCCTCTCTCACTCTCTCTTTAAAAAAAAAACACATGGAGGACTATTTCAATTAAAAATTGAGTAGATTTATAAAACCGACCCTTTATCATGCAAGAGGGAAGTCCAACTATACACCATGCTTCCTCTGAACTGCTTGTATTTTCATTCTTTTGGGGTATTTTTCTCCATCATATTAGGATTAGTAGTCAGAGTCTAGTAGGGTATGAGTTAGTGTCAGGGATTCAGTATTTCGAATGGAAAATTGGAAAATGGATCAATGTGTATGCAAATGTGTACTACAAAAAAATTTTCCCACTCTCATTCAGAACAATGCCTTGACATTACCTTCACCCCAAGTAAGACACAATTAGAGGAGAAGCGTTAGAAAATCTTTGAATACATATCTGAAATTGAAAATGCTTAGGGTTCACAACCTTGGAGATTGTAGAGGAGTTTCCAAAAGTAAGGGACAGTGTAAAAACTCTACAAACATGGAGATTTGCCTGCCTAAAGACGTCTGGAGAAACTGCCTTTAGGTTGGGCACTTGAAATATATGTTGCTGTCAGGAGCTTTAGCTTCCTTTCTAGTGAGACCATCAAAGCTGGGTCTTCATCTCTGTGATCTGGAGGACATGGTTTATAATTTTCCAATAAACATGAAGCAGCAGTGCTGAATTCTTGCTTTGTAGGTAATCTGTGGCCACTGGGGGCTAAGTGTCTCCCCATGTGGACTGCGAAGCCATTTCATCATCCTCCACTTTTCATAATGTTTCTTCCTGCTGCACTCGGAGTTTGGTATTTGCTTCACGAAATACAAGGAGTTCAACTGGGACACAGTGCTGCAGCGAGTTCTGTCACGTGTGGTGGATCAGGGTCTGCAGGAGAATGCACCAACAGGGCTTGTATACCACATAGGATTCCCCCTTGACCATAGCAACCTGATTCTGAACATTGCCCTGAAACCTCTCCATATAACAAGTTGCCTTTACATATAAGGGTCTGCTCGCTGCACCATGTCAGTCACAAGCCATTTGGAAGCCAATGGCAGATTCACATGGCCCCACCTCAGATGTTTTATCACACATTTGCTCACTACTGCTCTAGGCCCACTACTCAGCAGGATCCAAATTACTGAGATCTCTGTTTTACACCATTTTCATCAAAACCAGTCAATCAAGGCACTGTCTGGTACACTCGTGATCAGCAACAGGACATCCAAAGGTTCTTCATTGCCACCTGGTCATTGGAATTTCAAAAATTTCATGGTATTTATCTAGCAAATTTTCAATTATGAAGTTGGAAGCACTATGGCTTTCAAATCATTCAGGAATCATTCAATGGTGAGGAAGCTCATTTCAATGAAAGCTTTGGAGAACTCTCACAGGCAAGGCTTCCCAAAGAGTGGCCTAAAGGTCACATGAATCCAGGCCCATCAAGGTCTACAATTGAGGTCCATGTGTGTTTTGACTAGCAAATATGGCTTCCAAGTCTTTCAGAATAAAATAATGTGATATCCTGGCTGAGATTCCCAGTGCTCTGTGGAAAGCCACCCTAGGACTAGATCTCAGTTTCCAACGGAGACTCTCATGTGTGGCCTCCTAAATTCCCAACACAATTCATGGCAATACTTCTTTGATGATTGATCCAGAACTCAGTGTTTAAGGGGAATGACACCAGAGTTCAAGCCCAGGTGGATCCAGTCATCTCTTCCAACTGCCACATGAATGACTACACTTAAAACCAAAACACTCCCACATGGTCCTTACCTTCTTCCATATAGACACTCATCATTACCTCTGGCTAGAGTTTTTCATGTGGGACGCATCCCAAGAGAGTGTCCAAAATAATCTTCCTTGCCCCTCATTTGCCTAAAGTCAGGGTGGCATCGTCACCCTTCCTGTGAACCTGGAGTGATCCAATAGGCCTGCCATGAATACTGCTCTGCTTCTTCAATTTGAGTCCTACTGACTCTCAGGGATAGATTCTTTAAGTGATTTGGAGTCACAAGAAAACACAAGCACCTCTGCAGTTCTTCAAAGAACTCATTTGACTTAAAGGATCCCTATTCTCACTTGACAGAGGTCAGAATCCTAACAGAGGAAGGCAAGAGACTCATCAACAATGACAGAGTTTTGGCCATTTTGGTTTTGATTGCACACATGGAATCTATCCTTAGATCCATCATGTGCTGAGAATCTAAGCCACAACCTCATACAGGGCCAAGAGGCTGATTTAGACACATCCTTTTACAAGCAATTAAGCAAAGAACCACAGGTGATGCCCATTCATTTCCATTTGAAAATTGTTTTCTTCAGGCTTCACAAACGGGTGGCCTGAGGCACAGACCTTCCTGAAATTCAGGACAACAGAACCATAGGTAAGCAAATGAACCAAAGCAGGATTTCTCCACTGAAAATTTACTGGTCACACTGATATCTGAGTTTTCTAAGATGTTCCCATTCTCTACAGCTATCAAGTATATAGACATGTCTCAGAGCTTGGAGGTGGTACATATCTTGGAAACAAAACCATGAGCCTATTCTGGAGAGTGGCCAGAATTCAGGAAGAAAACAGGAACTTAGGAATTTAGTAGGTGTTGCCCATCCATAAGGCAAACCACAGTCCATTCTTTAATTAGGCAGGATGAATGCTGGGAAGTTTTCTACTAGACAGGACACATCCTTTGATGCCTTCTCTTTTCTAATGTCTACAACCACGGACACAGTGGGATACTCAGACATAGAAACAGTAGCCTTGTCAAACTACTTACTAGAAACAGGCCACTCCAACCCAAACAAACAGCCTTTCCTACCTATTCTCAGAACATGAGAGAAAACCACAAACTCACTCCACACCCACAAAGGCACCTCCTTAACCCAAGTAGGTCTGTGACTATCCGGAGTGTCCTCTAACTGGTGGGCCATACTATGTTCCCCTGAAATGGCCTGCCCTTTCTCAGATCTGGTCTCCTTTGCCAACTCTGTGAAGTTGTCAGGAGCCAGCGGTGAACCAATACCTGCTTTCTCAGGAAAGGCCCCTCTTCAGAGATCTTCTGCCATTTGACAATGCTCATATCAGTCGGTACCAAGGAAGACTGACTCTGTCCTTGGTAAATCCAAACAAGTGAGACCACTGGGACTGGGACTGGGACTGGCTCTGGGTGCCTGGCTTCCTGAATCACAATTTCAGAGTTTTTGATGACCAAGGTAGAGAGGTGAGGTCACTTCCTTCAGGAACTGAATGAGGTCACTACCTTGGCCACCACTTTGTCCTAACAGTTGCTTCGAAAGGTCCCATGAAATGGAGGCTGCCCCTACTTCCTTTGACACTTTCACAAGTTAGAATGGTATATCAACCATAGGCACCTGGAAACAGCTCTCCACACAGGCATGGTTTGATCAGTTCTCTACATTAAGAAAGGAGAGGCTGATTCAAACACATCTCTTCATACTGAACCGGTTGTTTGCCATGGAATATGACTTTTTCCCTCTTAGGTCCTTCATAGCTGCCTGCAACTTCTTAAGGGTATAATTTCTGCATGGTCCTTTGATGTTCTCAGCAGGTGGGAGATCCCCTACGTTACTGTATTGTAAGACAAACTCTGTCTCGGCTCTTCTGTAAAGTTAGTTTGAGGGAACAATGTATGGTTAGGCTTAATAACATGTTTGATTTGAGTTAGGAATCATTCTGCTTAATGAATAATGGTATTGGGAACTTGCGATATTTACAAGAATATATTGGTGAAATATAAGTTTGAAAACAGAAATCTAGATAAGATTTGAATCCAGGAAGGGCATTGGGCTGTTGATTGGGATACTTAGCTTTGAATTATGTTCTGCAAAGATGTCTCAGATAAATCAATATACAATGGCATAGGACCTTGTACCTTGGATGATTGATTGTCCAAGTGATCATCCAGTCAAAAAGGGATAGTCTTTAGGATTAGGAAGATAGTCGGTATGTTAGAAAAAAGAGTAATATAGGATTTGGACCAAAAGTTCTTTAGCAATAGGGTTTCGGATAGAGAGTGAATGTAAATGTCAGCACATGTGAAGAGTCAGTCACAATGATGAACTGGGGAAAATATGTAGGAAAGCAGATATAAATAGACATTAGGAAATCAGACAAAATATAAAGTGACTGATAGGATTAGTCATTTTCAACAGGGTTGAGGTTGAATATATTATCTTAAGAAGAAACAAATATGTAGTCACCAATAGGATTGATTTGAGAGCGTTAGGCAACCTGGATATGGATGTGTTTAGTAATCCATGCTCACTTTCCATTTAGGCTTTGGTGAAAGGTTAATAAAATAGGTACTTGTTACTGTTTTTCTGTATGCTTAACAAAACACTGTTGAAGTCTTGAGGACTGTTTGCTAATCTTGTTTCCAGAATGTGCTGTCCCCAACTGCGAAACTGCAAATGTATACCCTCACCCGTTTGCACGCAAACCACCCACTTGCCCTGACCCATCATTAAACTTCCCTCCCTGCCCTCTCCAAGGAAAGCATATAAGCTCTGCTTAAGCTGTTCTCATTGCTCTCTGCTCTATTCAAGTGAGCTCTGAGCCCCAGAATGCTGGACCCATAATAAACCATTTACTGTTGCATGAGACATTCCTCTGGTGGTCTCTTCCTCTGATGCTTGCCCGACCTTTACATCTGGAGGCACGAGCAAGATCCGGCAGCGGCGGATGAAAGATCCCCAAGGGGCTCCTTTCAGGGTAAGTAAGGGAACTCTTTTTGGTTTTAGGTTTCAGGTTAGGGCTTGGCAAAATGGCTATTGGTGATGAGCGTGAGCTCTCTCTGACAGAGGCTGACATACGTGTCACAGAGCCACAGGCCACGTCCCTGGGGGATGCCCCAGAGGACTCAGGAAATCGAGGAACAATAGTCTCCTTGACTCAGTGATATTTTGCTTCAGATTCAGTATTGCCAGCCCATCAGGTTTTGCCGGCTACTCAGTCCTGGCCTCAGTATTGGACGTCCATTGCCTGTCTTTATTGTCTTGTCTTGTCAGTGTAGTGTGTGATTGCTTTCACTGTTTGTGTATCTCTCATTTTGGGACAGAGAACTTCAACACCTCTCTTCCTGACCCTTGATCACTGGACCAAAGTCTGCGCAAGGCCCAGAATCTTTCTTTTTCAGTAAATTGCTGGACCTGGCAGACCCTCTGTGCCTCAGAATGACCCACCTTTGGAGTTGGATAGCCCCTAGAAACATCTACTTCCCACTAATTTGAAACGTCAGAGATTTTGTCTTTCAACCGGGGCCACATAGACATCCAGATCAACAGCCATATATCTTAACTTTGCAGGACCTCTGCAAATCTCCTCCTACATGGGTGAAGCCTTTCTTTGTCTCTGCGCCCACTCCTACTCCTTCCACCATGATTCTATCTCACAAACCCTCTGCTCTTCCTCCTCCAACCTCTGTTCTCCCTGAGTCTCAAGACTCTACTGGACTCTCCTACCCTTCTTATCCGCTGCCGTCGTCCACCAACCCCCAACAACCTCTAAGTGATTCCTTTGCTGCTGACTCAGCCTCTCCGCCATTGGAGAAAGCTAGGCCGGCCCAGCGCCCACCAGATGACTCCCCCTTGTCACACACACAGCCCCTCCTTCCCTGGAGGAAGCTGGCCCGGCTAAAAGAACTCAAAGATATCCCTGGCGTTTTCACACCTGCCTACTTGGGATGACTGCCAACAAATCCTAGGGATTCTCTTCATGACAGAGGAACAAGAGAGAAACTTTCTGGAAGCTAGAAAAAAATATCCTCGGACCAGATGGGTGACCAACACAATTTCCCAATATTATCAAAGCCGGCTTACCCTTGAACTGACCCAACTGGGACCCCGACACCTTTGAAGGTAGGGAGCATCTGTCCACTTATTGCCGGGCCCTAATAGTGGGTTTCCAACCGGCCGCTAGCCAACCAAGTAATTTGGCCAAGGTAAGAGAGATTATTCAAGGGCCTGATGAATATCCCTCTATGTTTCTAGAGAGAATTATGGAGGCATATAGGAGATATACTCCTTTCGATCTTCAGGCAGATGATCAAAAGACATATGTCATGATGGCCTTCATTGGGCAAGCTGATCTGGATATTAAAAGAAAGTTACAATACTTAGATGGATTACAAGATATGACTTTGAGAGATTTACTCAGGGTAGCCGAGAAAGTATCCTATAAGAGAGAAACAGAGAGAACGAAAGGGAGCAAAGGGAGGATGAGAGATGAAAAAGACAGATGAAGGTATTAACTAAGGTCCTGGTCAGAACAATAAATAGGCCAGAAATTAAAAAACAGGGAGACAAGAAGCGATACCTGGGTCCCCACCAGAGGCCGCCCTTGGCCTCAGATCAATGTGCCTACTGTAAAGAAAAAGGACACTGAGCCAAAAAGTGCCCTAGAAAGAGACAGCCACGCCAGACAGCCTTTCTGACTCTGGAGGTTGACTGAGAATGTCGGGGCTCAGATCCCTTCCCCGAGCTCAGGGTAACTTTTGAAGTGAAGGGGACCCCATAAACTTTGAAGTGGATACAGCAGCAGTATACTCAGCCCTTAAGGCCCCACTGGGCCCTCTATCAAATAAAAGGTCTCTAGTTCAAAGGGCTAACCGCAGTAAATATCAGACTTAGACAACTAAGAGGACCATGGACATGGGGAAAGGAAAAATCCAACATTCCTTCCTAGTAATCCCAGAATGCCTGGCCCCATTGATGGGCAGAGATCTGCTCAGTAAGCTCCGGGCCAAAACAACTTTTAACCCCGAAGGCCCCAAAATGAAATTTCTAAATCCTTTATTAAAAACTCCTATAGTCATGGCTTTATAAATGTCAGTCGAAGATGAACATCCACTTTTCACACACCCCAAGAATGATCAAACAGGCAAGCTACCCCAGAAATGGATAACAGATCACCCAGATGCCTGGGCAAAAATTGTTGGGTTAGGCCTAGCCATGAAACAACCTCCAAGAACAGTGGAGTTAAAAACCTCAGCCTCCCCAATCAATGTCAAACAACATCCTCTGAGCAAAAATGCTAAAGATGGGTTAAGGCCCCATATTCAGAAATATCTGGCTTTAGGGTCCTAAGGCCCTGTCAATCGGCCTGGAACACTCCCCTGCTACCAGTAAAAAATCCAGGAACTGGGGACTATCCCCGTTCAAGACCTAAGAGAGATCAACAACAGAGTGCAGGACATTCACCCCACGGTAAATAATTTGTACAATCTGCTTATCACTCTGAACCCTGAGTAGAAATGGTATGGACATTAAGATGCTATCTTTTGCATGCCTCTGCATAAAGACAGTCAGTTTCTGTTTGCTTTTGAGTGGGTAGACCCAGAAACCGGAACGTATGGTAAACTAACATGGACTAGACTCTCACAGGGGTTCAAAAACTCCCCCACTCTCTTTGATGAAGCCCTCCACAGAGATGTCAACAACTTCAGAACTATGCACCCCGAAGTCACCCAGCTTCAATACGTGGATGACCTGCTACTGCAGCCAACACCAAGGAAAACTGTGAGTCTGGGAACCGAGCACTATTATGTAAGCTTGCTCAACTCGGGTATAGAGCTTCTTCCAAAAAACCCCAAATTTGCCAGCAAGAAGTAGTCTTCCTGGGCTATTCCCTTAGAGGTGGTAAACGTTGGCTCACTGAGCCCAGAAAACAAACGGTTGTGCAGATACCCCCCGCCCCCAGCAGCAGACAACACAAAGAGTTTCTTGGGACTACTGGGTTTTGCAGGTTATGGATTCCTGTGTTTGCGTCCTTAACTTCTCCTTTATACCCGCTGTTAAAGGGAGATGCCCAATTCCAATGGACCCCTGAGCACCAGCAAGCTTTTGATAACATCTTACGACACTGGCACTGAACTCCTCAACTTCA
Source organism: Callospermophilus lateralis (assembly GCF_048772815.1). Taxonomy (NCBI): domain Eukaryota; kingdom Metazoa; phylum Chordata; class Mammalia; order Rodentia; family Sciuridae; genus Callospermophilus; species Callospermophilus lateralis. Next base: position 1,430,653 of record NW_027512640.1, read on the forward strand.
CTGAGCCAAGCCTGCAATTTCAGAAAGCCCTACACTACGTTAAAAATGTACATCAATTCACACACCTTGGTCCAAAGAAACTGCAGTCATTCCTGAAGGATCAAGAACAGAGTTTTCCAATAACCGACTCACAGCGAAAGGACATAACTGAAAGGGTAACAAAACCCTGTCCATTCTGTCAATAGAACAATTACCCTTCCAAGCTTCCTGCAGGAAAGCACCTATGAGCAACCAGACCAGGAAATTCTGGGAAGTGGACTTTACTGAAATTTAGCCAGCAAGGTATGGACTTCAAAATCTCCTAGTGTTTGTAGATATATTTTCAGGATGGATTGAAGCCTTCCCCACAAAAAAAAAAAAAGGCACAAATGGTGGTAGAAAATCCTGAAAGATATTTTTCTATGATACCGCCTACCTAAGGTAATAGGGTCTGATAATGGACCGGCGTTCATGGCCCAGGTAAGTAAGGGGTTAGCCAGGATCCTGGGGATAAATTGGAAGTTACATTGTGCTTATAGACCACAGAGCTCAGGACAGGTTAAAAAAATTAATAGAACCATTAAAGAGACCTTAACGAAATTAAGCTTAGAGAGGGCATCAAAGATTGGACTATGCTCCTGCCTTATGCACTGTTTCATGCAAGAAATACTCCCTCTGTTTCTTTGTGTAACCTCACCTCCTATGAAATTCTCTATGGGGCCCCTCCTCCAGTAAGGACCTAACCACAACTCTAAGACCTACCGATCCCTTCCACACCCCCTTGCTTGACAATCTTAAAGCTATTGAAAGAACTCAGGGATACCTGTCAAAACAGCTGGCCACTGCCTACCAACCTGGTGAAGAGGAGACTCCACATCGATATCAAAAAAGAGACTTCATCTACATAAGATGACATCAGGTGTCATCCCTGGAACCCCGCTGGACAGGACCATACCAGGTACTACTTATAAAACCTACAGTGGTAAAGGTAGACGGAATCACTTCCTGGATCCTAATTCTCATCTCAAGCCTGTGCCCTGTCCAGACTCTGGCTTGAAAGTGGAAAAGACTGGTAACCCTTTCAAATTGCATATTTGCCATGTGGATAAGGCTATAGACTCTCCCCTTGGCCACCACTAGTCCTAACCATCATCAGCCCATTCAGCAGCGATGGCTGATCACAAATCCTATTAGACAAGAAGTATGGTCTGTCTCACATACAGCCCCCTTAGGGACCTGGTGGCCAACTCTCCACCCAGATATTTGTCAGCTGGGTATACGTCTTTCCAATTGGGATATCTCTGATAAAGAGGATCCCACTAAAATTCCATTAAATTTCTCCCGTACCATAGATAATGGAAACAAACATTATGGATGTAGGGACACGCAAGCCTGATGCAGGTTGGCTAGCCTAGATTACTATGTTTGCCCGGTGGACTATCAAAGCCACAAACAACCACGGCTGTGTGGGGGAAAAGCCGTCTTCTTCCGTAAGTCATGGGGATGTGAGCATACAGGGGCTGCCTGGTGGAACCCAAACTCCTCATCAAATTCAGTTCACAGCATTGGCCATATTACCAATTAGACAACCAAAACCGATGGCCCCCAGAGGGGTCTCTAGATCCTCAAATTCTGTGTGAGTATTTCAACTTCGGCAAGTGCTCAAAAGGATTGAAGAAAATTCCCCTATGTGTAGGCCTTTTCCCTCCTTTGCTCACATCACGAAATATGTTTCTCCAATAGATCCTTCTGCTCCAGATTCTCTGCTGTCACTCTCACATCAACAACCTGATTTCTCCCCTCCAATTACTAGATCAAAACCCCAAACCTCCGCTGGTTCTCAGACCATTGCCCCCATGCTGAGGCAGCAGGTACTGAGGTACTCTTCCACCCACTCACTCCTCTCTTCTCCTGTCAGTGCCCACACCGGGTCCCACCAGGTCCTCTTACCAGCTAACCCAAAGCTCAAACCAGCTGAGGAGTGCCCTCAGACGCCTATCCAAGATGTAATGAAAATGGCCTTTAAAGTTGCTTTGTCATCACTAAAAACAGGTTACTAAGAATTTAAAGTCCCTCACAGGCTTTTTAGATACTCATTCCCGTCTTCCCATCTGCTCTACCTGTTCTACTGCTCAAGTTTTGTTGCCAGGAAAATCCCAAACCCTTTTCCCATTATTCTTTTATATCTCTTTTTCCTCATTCTCAGAACCACAGAACTGCTCTCACCCCCCGCCTTCCCCGTCTTCCCCTCTGTACCAGGCCCACAGAAAAATCTTAAATGGCCTTCTCCAGAAGTCTTCATCGTGGCTGACTTTAGGACTTTCAGCAACAAAGTCCCTATAAAAGAGTTCAGTGTAGATAAACTTCCTCTTTTCGTGTTGCTCTGTTATACTTGGCCACTGGCTGGAAAAATCAGCCCTTCTAAGCTAGACACCCCCTTACTAGTTTTTCACAAAATATGTGAACAAGGCCTCTGGCCTTGAGCTGAGGCTTCCAGAGATGGCTACATTTCCAAGATAAAGAAGTTACCAACTGGGCTCCATGGTAACAGCTGGCAGGGAGAAAATAAAAGAGAAGAAAAAAGCTCTCCCCCTCCCAGGTGTCCTTAATAAGTTATCTTTCCCAGAGAAGAGGAAAATAAAAACAGAACCAAAAACTGCTTTTTGTGAACTTCTGCAGACTGTGAATTTCTGAGTCTTTTCCCTTACATGTTGGGTACAAAATTCTGAAACTACCTAAACTTGGGATTCAGGGGATTAATTGATTACAACAGAAGCAATGCCCTCTATATCCGGTTGCAACCAAATAGGACTGTTTCCCTGTCTTTGGTGCTATCTTAGGTGCCTTGCCTTGTCCATACCTACAACGGTATAATTCTATATACTTAAACATTGTTTATTCATAAAATTATCAGCAGATGTGATTAATTATGTAATGGTGCAGATGTTTCCCCGAGTGCTCTATCATGAGGCAGGATCATTTAAATTTCAAATAGGGGGGCATACAACCCGGTTCCGCTGGCAACCTGTATCCTTCACTTTAGCCATCCTATGAGGAATAGTAGTTGCTGCAGAGAAGGGCACAGGAACCACTGCCCTAATCCATGGGACACAACAAATGACCCAATTAGAAGCAGCAATAGACCAAAACTTAAAGATATTAAAAAACCACCATCACAGCTTTACAAGAATCTTTAACCTCTCTCTCTGAAGTTGTTTTACAGAACAGGCGAGGGTTCGACCTCCTCTTCATGAGAGAAGGGGCCTTTGTCCTGCATTGAGGGAAGAATGTTGTTATTATGCCTACCATACTGGAGTTGTAAAAGAATCTATGATTAAATTAAGAAGACGCATTGAAGAGCATCAACAAGAGAGAGAGGCCCAAAAAGGGTGGTTTGAGTCTTGGTTCACAGAGTCCCCCTGGGTAACTATGCTTTTATCAGCCCTGGCCGGTCCATTAATAATCCTCACATTATTGCTAACTGTAGGACCCTGTTTGCTCAACCGTGTAGTTTCCTTTCTCCAAGCTCAAATTGGACAAGTTAAACTTATGGTAATCAGAAATCAATACACCACACTAGCAGACATAAAATGTGACATCCTCAATGATCACTATTATGATTTAATGTAACCAAAAGAAAGTGGGGAATGAAAGGTAAATAAAATAGGTAATTGTCACTTCCAGTTTTACGGTATGCTTAACAAAACACTGTTGATATCTTGAGAACTGTTCGCTAATCTTGTTCCCTGAATGTTCTGTACCAACTGCAAAACTGCAGAATGTACTCCCTCACCCATTTGCACGCAAACTGCCCACTCGCGCTGACCCATCAATAATCTTCCCTCCCTGCCCTCTCCAAGGAAAGTATATAAGCTCTGCTTAAGCTGTTCTCAGGGCTCTCTGCTCTATTCAAGGGAGCTCTGAGCCCCAGCATGTTGGACCCCCATAAATTTTGGCTGTTGCATTAGACAGTCCCTGGTAGTCTCTTCCTCCGATGCTCGCCTGACATTTACATTGGTAAAATAATAAGTGTGACCATTGCTTCTGTGTCGAAATGTACAAATTATTATTGGGGGTACAAATAGGTGTACCCTGTGATATGAATATAGAGATAATGCATGAATAGACAATACTGTGAATAAATAATATAATGGATTCCAAATTTAATAATGGATTCAATTGATATCTGAAAATATACAGGAAATCTTATATTGATATACATACATTCATTCCAACCAGGTAAACATCTAAACGTTATATAAGGATTATGATTTATCATGAAGAGTGTGTGAGTTTTGCTTCAAAATTGATTATGGATGTTGAAAATAATGTGTTTGGAAAGAAGTCTCATGAAAAGACCAGACAAGAAACCTGGAGGAATCCATGTGTTCTGAAGCAGGAAGTTATTGAAAGTGAAACAAATGCCTATAAGTTTGCTAACTTGTGGATGAAATATATATCTTATGATGTGCATAAATTGAAGAAATAGTAATGTAGCAGTGTTGAATAAAAATGAATGTCAAAATACACATCATGTCCCATAGTAATCTACTTGCATTGATGTTAAACTGGGTCAGTTACTGTACAAATTTAGTATTTGTATGCAACGTTAACTAAAGTTAGTTTTCAGTACTGGTAACAAATATGTATTTCAGGTGGATGAATATTTCTGAGAATAATCTTGTGAATACTTGATTATAAATCCATACACATGAACATGAATGAATTTAGGGAGTGTATATAAGACACATATATTTCATATTTTGAAAAATCTGGAGAGTATATATATATATATATATATATATATATATATATATATATATATACAAAAAACACACATGCAGAGACATTAAATTACCAATATATATGCCAATCGAAATTTATCATGAAATATATATCATCCACAGATGCAAAAATATTTCTTTTACTGAACATGGATTTATGTTTAATGTTGTTCAACTAGGAAGCTCTCCCATAGGTTGGATTTTAAGATCCAACAGGGTTTAGGAGGAGTGATCTCTTCTCATAATTTGTATCTGCCAAGTCAGCCACCTCACAAGAATGTACATGTGATACCAGGTAGGATTCTATATGTGCATATAAAAATACATGTTCTGAATAGGCTACAGGGAAAGGGAGACAGGAATTTATATATTTATTAACTTTAAAAACACAAGGAGAACTATTTCAATTAAAAATTAACTAGATTTATAACACCTACCCTTCATAATGCAAATGGCAAGTCCAAATATACACCATGCCTCCTTTGAACTGCTTGTATTTCTATTCTGTTTGGGTTAGTTTTCTCCATCATATTAGGATTAGCAGTCAGAGTCTAGTAGTTTATGAGTTAGTGTCAGGGATTAAGTATTTCGAATGGAAAATTGGAAAATGAATCCAATGTGTATGCATATATGTGCTACACAAAAATCTTCCCACTCTCATCCACAACAATGCCTTGACATTATCTTTGCCCCAAGTAAGACACAATTAGAGGAGAAGAGTTAGAAAATCTGTGAATGCATATGTGGAATGGAATATACTCAGGATTTCACAAACTTGGAAGTGGTAGAGCAGTTTCCAAAAGTAAGGCACATGGTAAACACTCCACAAACATGGAGTTCTGCTGGCCTAAAGACTTCTTGATAAACTGTCTCTGAGGTTGGGCACTTGAAATATATGTTGTTGTCAGTAGCTTTAGCTTACTTTCTAGTGAGACCATCCAAAGCTGGGTCTGCATCTATGTGACCTGGAGGACATTGTTTCTAATTTTCCAATGAACATGAGGCAGCAGTGCGAATACTCTCTTTGTAGTTAAACTATGGCCACTGGGAGCTAAGTGACTCACCGTGTGAACTGTGAAGCCATTTGGTCCTCCTCCACTTTTCGTGGTGGTTCTTGCTGCTGCACTGGGACTTTGGTATTTTCTTCATGAAATACAAGGAGATTAACTGGGACACAGTGCTGGAGGGAGTTCTGTCACGTGTGGAGGTCACGGTCTGCATGTGAATGCACCAACCAGGATTCTATCCCACATGGGTTGCCCCTTTGTCCATAGCAACCTGATTCTGAACATTGCCTTGAAATCTCCCTATACAAAAAGATGCCTTTACATGGAAGGTTCTGCTGGCTGTACCATGTCATTCACAAGCCATTTGGAAGCCAGTGGCAGATCCACATGGCCCCACCACACGTTTTATCACACACCTTCACACCACTGCTCTAGGCCCACTAATTTGCAGGCTCCAACTTACTGGAATCTCTGTTCTACACAATTTTCATGAAACCTAGTCAGTCAAGGCACTGTCTGATACACTCATGATCAGCAATAGGACATCCAAAGATTCTCCAGTGCCACCTGGTCATGGGAATTCCAAAAATTTCATGGTGTTTATCTAGCCATTTTTTTTGAGGATGAAGTTGGAGAAACTGTGGTTTTCAAAAACCATTAAATGTTGAGGAAGCTCATTTCAATGAAACTCTGGAGAACTCTCATAGGCAAGGCTTCCCAAAGAGTTGTCAAAAGGTCACATGAAGCCAGTCCAATTGAAGTCTACAATGTGAGGTACATGTGTGTTTTGACTCTCAGCTATAGCTGCCAAGACTTTAAGAAGAAAATCATGGATTATCTTGGCTGAGATTCCCAGTGCTCTGTGGCCTTGATCTAAGTTTATAAGGGCTACTCTCATGCGTGGGCTCCTAAAATCCCAACAAAGCTCATGGCAATACTTCTCTGAGGTCAGTTCCAGAATTCAGTCTCCATAGGGATTCACACTAGAGTTCAAGCCCAGGTGGACCCAGTGATTTCTTCCAATCGCCACACAAATGACCAAAATTTAAACGAAAACACTCCCATATGGCTCTCATCTTTTCCACATAGACACTCATTATAACCTCTAGCTGGAGGTTTCTATGAGGGGCGCTGGACAAGACAGTGTCCAAAATAAGCTCACTTGCCCGTCATTTGCCTAAAGTCAGGGTGGCCTGGAAACCCTTCCTCTGAACCAGGAGTGATCAAATAGGCCTACCATTATTACTGTTCCACTTCTCCAATTTGAGGCCTACTGACTGTGGGGTTTAGATTCTTCATGTGGATTGGGGTCATGAGAAAACCCAAGCACCAATGGGCTAGACTCTGAAGGGCTTTGAAAAACTCATTTGACCCAAAGGATTCCTATTCTCACCTTATGGAGGTCAGGAAACTTACAGAGGAAGGCGAGAGACTTCATCCATAATGAGTACTCTTTTGGCCATTTTGGTTTTGGATGCACACATGGCATCTTTCTTTAGATCCATCAGGTGCTGAGAATCTAAGCCACAGCCTCACACAGGGCCAACAGGCTGATTCAGACACATCCCTTTCGAAATCAATTACTCAAAGAGGGACAGGTGATGCCCATTCATTTACATTAGAGAACTGTTTTATTCAGGCTTCACAACGGGGTGGCCTTGGCAAAGACCTTCCTGACATTTAGTGCTATAGAACAATAGGTAAGCAAAAGTCCCAAAGCAGGGTTTCTCCACTGAGACTTTCCTGGTAACATTGATATCTGAGTTTTCTGAGATTCTCGCCATTCCCTTCAGCTATCCAGTACATGGCCAAGTCACAGAGCTTGGAGGTGGTACCTATCTTGGTCACAAAATCATGAGCCTATTCTGCAGAGTGGCCAGAATTCAGGAAGAAAACAGGAACTTAGGAAGATTTCAGGTCTTGCCCACAAATAAGGCAACCCTCTGTCCTTTTATAAATTGGGCAGCGTGAATGTTGGGAAGCTTTCTCCTAGACAGGACACATCCATTGATGCATTTTCTTTTGTAATGTCTACACTCACGGACACAGTGGGATACACAGACATAGAAACACTTGCCTTGTCAAATGACTTAAAAGAAACAGTCCACTCCAAACCAAACAAACCAACTTTCCTACCTATTCTCAGAACATGAGACAAAACCACAAACCCACACTCATTCCCACAAATGCACTTTTTTCCCCCAAGAAGGTCTGTTACTAACCGGAGTGTCCTCTGCCTGGTGAGCCATTCTTTGTTCACCCGAAATGGCCTGTCTGTTCTCAAATCTGGACTCCTTGGCCCACTCTGTGAAGTTGTCAGGAGCCAGCTTTGAGCCGCCACTACCTGCATTCTCAGGGAAGACACCTCTTCAGATTTTTTCTGGCATTTGACCATCTTCACATCTGTAAGTACCAAGAAAGACTGACTCTTTCCATGATAAATCCAAAAAAGTGAGATCTCTGTGACTGTTACTGGGCCTAACCCTGGGTGCCTGGTTTCCGGGATCCCAAGTTCAGAGAGTTCCATCACAAAGAAGTGAGGTAGGTCACTTCCTTCATGAACTGAATGAGCTCACAGCCTTGGAAAACACTTTGTCCTAACAGTTTCTTCCTAAGGTCCCATGAGATGGAGGCTGCCCCTACTTCCTGTGACACTTTCACAAGTTAGAATGGTATATCAACAATAGGTACTGGGGGAGAGATCTCCACACAGGGTTGGTTTGGTCCATTTTGTCTGCATTAAAATGTGAGAGGCTTATTCAGACACATCTCTTCATCCTGACCAGGTTGTTTGCCATGGAAAATGACTTTTGCTCTCTCAGGTCCTTCATAGCATTCTATATCTTCTTCAGGGATAATTTCTGCATGGATCTTTGAGATTCTCAGCAGGTGGAAGATCCCCTATATTCCTGGATTGTAAGACCAACTCTATCCCTGCACTGCTGTAAAGTTAGATTGAGGGAACAGTGTATGGTTAATGTTAATATCATGTTCTATTTGCGTTAGGAATCATTCTGCTGGATGAATAACGGTATTGGGAACCTGAGATATTTACAAGAATATATAGGTGAAATATAAGTATGGAAACAGAAATCTAGGGAAGACTTGAAGCCAAGTAGGACTTTGGGCCCTTGAGTAGCATACTTTGCTTTGAATTATATTCTGCACAGATGTCTCAGATAAATTGATATACAAAGAAATAGGATCGTATACACTAGATGATTGAATAACATACAGAATATCCAATAAAAAAGGGATAGTCTGTAGGATTAGCAAGATAGTCAGTAGGTTTAGAAAGAAGAATGAGAATAGGATTTGTACCAAAAGTTCTTTACAAATAAGGTTTCGGGTAGAGAGTGAATGTAAATGTCAGCACATGTAAAGAGTCAGTCACAATGACGAATTGGGGAAAATATGTAGGAAAGCAGATATAAATAGAGACATTAGGAAGTCAGTAAAAGTATGAAGTGTGTAATTTGTTTAGACATTTTCAACGGTTTGAGTCTGAATATATAACCTTAGGCAGAAACTAATATGTTGTCACAAATTGGATTGACTTTTGAGAGCATTAGGTAACCAGGACATGGATGTTTTTATTAATCCATGCTCACTTTTTATTTAGGCTTTGGTAAAATCATAAGTGTGACCTTTGCATTTTGTGTCCAGAATATTATTGTGATAAAATGTATATGTAGATCAGGTGACTTGAGTATTTCTTCCACCATTTCTGTAGCAATATTTTGTAGATGTATAAATTACTATTGAGGGTACAAATAGGTGTACGCTGTGTCTATGAATATGCAGATAATGCATGAATAAACCATACTGTGTGTAAATAATATAACTTGCTCTACTTTAAATAATGGATTGAATTGATATCTGAAAATATAAAAGAAATCTCATATTGATATACAATCATTCACTGCAACCAGTTATACATCTAATGGTAATATTATGGTTGTGGTTTATCCTGAAAGGTGTGTGAGTTTTGTTTCAAAAGTGATTATGGAAATCAAAAATAATGTGTTTGGAAAGAAGTCTCATGAAAAGAATAGTCAAGAAACCTGTAAGAATACATGTGTTCTCAAGAAGGAAGTGATTGAACATTATATATCATACTATATATAATGTGCATAAACTGCAGAAATAGTAATGTACCAATGTTGAATAAAAATGAACATCAAAATACACATCATGTCCCATAGGAATCTAATTGCATTGATGTTAATCTGGGTCAGTTACTGTAGAAATATTAGGATTTTTATGCACCATTCACTGAAGTTACTTTTCAGTACTAGGAAAAAAGTATGTATTTAAGTTGGATGAATATTTCTGAGAATAATCTTGTGAAAATTTGATTATAAATCCACATAAATCACAAAACATTATAAACACAAAAGTCACATGGACATTAAAATGTAGCAATATATATGCCAATTTAAATCCATCTTGAAATATATATCATCCACTGATCCAAAACTATTTATTTAATGAACTTGAATTTATGTATAATGTTGTTCAGCTAGGAAGCTCCCCCATAGATTGGATTTTCTGTTCCAAATCAGTGTTTAGGAGGAGTGATCTCCTAAATGTGTATGCAAATATGTGCTAGACAAAAATCTTCCCACTCTCATCCAGAACAATGCCTTGATATTACCTTCACCCCAAGTAAGACACAGTTGGAGGACATGAGTTAGAAAATCTGTGAATACATATCTGGAATGTAAAATGGTCAGGAGTTCACAACCTTGCAGGTTGTAGAGGAGTTTCCAAAAGTAAAGGACAGGCTTGATAGACCCAACCTGATCTTTTATTAGAATTGGGAGCCATCTTGCCAGAAAGCCATGAAAAGATAATTTGGGCTTTACTATAAATTACTGCAAATTCTGAACCTGCTTGGAATGCCTGTCCGTGCCTTGAACTCATCCATGCCTGGCTCTCTGACCAGATAACAGTGCTCTCTGAAACATTAGTGACACCTAATAAATATTGGCCTTCCCAGGCCAGACAACGACCCTCTCTGAGTCTCTAATGGTCCTCATAATTTCTGATGTTGGGGCCAGCAAAAAAAATGTAAACTACCATCAGTGTGATGCTTTCAAAGTTCTGTCATCTGTAACCCCCTTTTTGTGTAACTTTCTGGGCTATATAGCTGGGCTGTAGGAAAGGTGGTGTTGCTGTCTTGTTCCCGCCATTTTTGGAGGGAGAGGCAGCCTGGTCAGTTTTAATAATAAGCCTGCCTTAATTTGATTTTAATTGGAGTCCCTGGTCTTTTCTTGCATCCTATTCCAACATTTTGGAGTTCCCCAGTGAGATGACCCTGCCCGACCAGATCACAAGACCAGACTGCTGAAAATTCTGAAGCTGGCCTTCCCTCCAGGGCTACGTGCTGGGGAGCCACTCTAGGGGGTGCACAACTTGAGATGTTCCAAGGCCTTGGAGTGAGCCGTCGGTCTGGGGAGCACTGCAGTGAACCACCGCACTGAAACTATTAGCAAGTACCTGGTGGAGGAGGCCTCCATAGGTAAGTGGCACCTTGATAACATCTTATATCTGGTTAAGGGAGATCTCTTCTAATGACAGAGAGGTGGCCTGGGGAGGCTCACATTCACTCCTGTCCAGGATAGTAATGAGAATCGTTCTGTCCTCTGTTCCGTTCTGTAGGGAATTCCTCTGGAAGGTTAGAGAGGTGCCGAGGGACACGCATGCGCTGCTACCCCAGAGCTTTAGCAAGACGTTGAATTGCTCATCTGTTTTTCTGTTTTGGCACCGGGATTCTGTTTTTTTTTTTTTTTTGTGGGTGTGTGTGTGTGTGTGTGTGTTTTGTTCTGTGTTCTATATGTTTTTTGTTTGTTTGTTTTTGTGCATTTTGTTTTGTGATTTCTGTGATAAAATCTTAAGGATATTGAACGTGAAAATGGGTAACAAAGCAAGTAAGCCTGACACCCCTTTGGACTGTGTTTTAAGGAACTGTGATGAACTTTACCACCATTTGTTAAGCAGAATGAGAGAAGCCCCTAGCTGGCTGCCTGGTGCACACCCAGTGCAGATGGCAATGCCTGCTGGGGAATGAAGAACTGAGTATCTCCCAGCATCTGCCAAAGCCCTGTTTATTCAGGGAATTCCCTCCTTCGTGTTCCCTGCACTGTAAGGATAATGCCGCCTCTGTCTTCTTAAAAAAAGAGAAAAACAAAAAGGGGACACTAAATGCAGTAAAGTCACCATGGAGACACTTTATTTTACATTTCAGGTTGCTCCTCTGTGAAAACATTTGGTCCCCTTGTGGGGACATCTGTGGTGCCACTGGGGAAGGAGATTTTTCTCTTATTTGCTCTGTTTTAAAGGGTTCTGTCTGTCAGCCATTGTCTGGAGTTCATTTCTGCCTGTCTTTTGCCTTTTTTCTGGCCCTTTAAGACATGTGCAATAATGTGTTAATATTATAAATTGTTTCTTGGAAATGATCTTAGCTGAATTTGTGTCTAAATGATGATGTTTCATTGTACCAATCTGGTATCTGAATGGGTTTTTGAACCTTTTCACAATCTTGCAGTTAAAAGTCGGGTTTAGGTAATTGTTTAGTTTATGGTTTCAGATAATTCATGCCAGAGAACATAAATACTTAGGATGGAAAACTAAAGAACTCTACTTCCAAGTTGGCAAGTAACTTCCCAATCATTCAGTCTTTTTTTCACCAATTTTAAATTAGGTAGCCTGGGAAAATGTCACTGTGTGTACCAGTGCATTAATTTGGACAAGGATACTAAATCATAGTATGATATCTGTTGACAAAACAACTTGTAAAGATATAAAATTTTGTGAATTGTATTCTTAAACTTGTATCATAATTTTCAACAATCCTAACATGAAAATTATGGTTAAAATACCTTAGGCCTAAGGTTTCTGCTCAGAATAGCCTTTTTTTCCTTCTTCTTCCAGACCTCAGCCAGGACTTATTTTGAAATGCAATAGAAAGAAGCCTGTAAGCTTAGTAGGAGACTTATTTGAGGCTAAGGGAAAAAAAGGTAAATTGTATGGTATTTACCAATTACTGGGGCCAGTCATTTTTCTAGAACTCATAATTTTTTCCTTAGGTTCTTTATTATTTTTTGAGCTCATGATTTTGCTCTACTGACCTAGGTTAATGTTTTTCTGATTCAGTAATATCTTTGACCAACTGTGGAATTTTTTAAATCATTGCAATGGAGATTTCACCTGTGAAAAGCTACAAGGCCTTCACTGTTATTATGTGTGCACAATTTGTTATGTGTTTGTATGTCTAATATATATATATATATATATATATAATATATATATATATATATATCCATATATCATATATATGAATACACAAATTAACATATATAAGGAGCACTCATATTAAAAGAACTCATAAAAATAATTTTAAAAAGTGGATCCAAAGATCTTTAATTCACGTGATTTAAATGTTTCAATTTAAATTGGGTAAACAGATAAATATAAATGTCTTTAAATTTAAGCTTACAAGTTTTTCTAGGTGTTCAAAAATCTAATAAACTATTAATGTCTACAAAAGGTCTAATATGCCTTTGTTCCAGGACTTTTCTTTCAATCAAAAAAATGGTTTACAGTGTTCAAAAAATTTGTCTAATATTTTGATAAATAAGTAAAGTAAATTTGATATGGGATTACTCATTCATGAGTACTTTTGTTTGATATCTGATTGATATACTAAGGTCTGTATAAGTTTGTACTAAAGTCTGTATAAGATTGTAAAAATCAGTCATGTGTAAAAGAGACAAAAATTTCTTAAACATAAGTTTAACCCATAACATTAAGTTTATAAGATTTAAATTTTCTAGAGCAAGCAACCATAAAAATTAAACAAATGTTTAAATAAGAACTTTTATTTTAGAGCACTGTACTGCCATTTCTTTAAAAGCTAAATCTTGGTTAATGTAGAAACTTCAATGCAATTGTGATGCTATTATGTGCTCATATTTTCCAGTTATACAACTCTATAAGGTAGAAACTTTAAAAGAGCATTTATATCAAGCAGGTGTTCTGAAGTTGTATTGGTAAAATAAAATATATATTGGGGATTTATTTACCTGTTATCAATAATATATGTAAAGTTGTATGTTACTTTTTACATTGTGGAACAATTTAAATGTATTTTTAAGTTAATGAGACCCTAATCTAAGTAAAGGTTAAAATCTTTCAGCCGTACTTTAATTCATGTTTTAAATGTGATATCATATGGTGTGAGCTAATGTTCATGTGACCTCAAACAATTTATGTAAACTTTGTAAAATGATATTTAAAAAAAAGATCAGCTTGAGAACTAAAGCATTTAAGATTTATAAGGAGCCCTGCTTACCTGAGATAAGACTCTTTTGTCCCATCTTACTACATGTGAGAATGACTACGAAAGCAGTAGGTCAGATTTTATTTCATTTAAAGTTATGTTCAAATTTTTTTTTCTGCCAAGATTACTAGGATCTCAAAAAGGTGATATAATATATAACTCACCAAAAAATTCAGGGTAGCTATTACATGAACTAAGTATTTTTACTCTTGTTAAAAAATTTTATTTTTTAATTTCTTTATAAGTGATCTAAAGATTCCTGTTGGTGTTTTACAGAAGTGTTGCTTTAAGAACACAACATGGGTTAATTTAAGAAAATAAGTCATCAACTACACAGACAGACAGAATAATAAGATCCCAATTAATAAAATATAAATAATTTATAAACTTATAGACATTAAAGTGCAGTACTCTTAATATATGGCTGTTAAAATTTATTTGCTGGTTGTTTCAGATTAGGATTCAAAATTAAAGTTAAATGAAAAGGGCCAAAAAAAAAGAAACAATATTTGACTCTTGCCCTTTGAGTCAGTCTGAATCCAGGGAACAGGGGACTTCTCTATGAGCTTTGCAACTCTGGGCCACATAACCTCCCGATCAGGGAGATTAATGAGACCACTGGAGAACAGAAAGCCAATCAGTGCATTTGCTACAAAGAGGAGAGTCATCAGGAAAGGGAGACATCCCTGATGCTTCTGAGGGAAGCCACATGGTCAAGCAAGACCTGAACCCACCTAGCTCAAATTGCACTAGCAGAACTGAGAAGCTGCTCTCAAGTTTCCCAAGGAATGACTCCCATAAAAGCTCAGCTGACTGCTAACAATAGATAGAAACAAAAGTCATTTGACTGCTTCATCTTAAACACTTAGTAAAGACAGTTAAAACCAAAATACAGCCATTCCTGGGCATTTTAAATAATAATAATAATAATAATAATAATAATAATAATAATAATAATAATAATATTTTAAGGTATACACTTTATGTTAGCCTCCCAAAATAAGTAAAACTGTTGGCTACAAAGACTATCAAGAGGAGCTGCCAGAGGCAGAAGTTTTTAGTTTAAGGCCTACAGATATTCCTAACCTACAGGTAGGCTTGGTGTTTGCTAGTACGATTATCCAGCCCTGAGTAACAGAATTAAATGTTTCTCTATTAGACACAGAGGTCATACTAGTGAAAGGATTTTGCAAAATCAGATGACATTAAATTATTAAACTGTATATTATGGGGAGGGACAACTGTAACACTTAAAGTTAAATATTAAGTTGACAGTCCTGATAATTGGGGATATTAAAGACTGGTGAGGGTACTTCATACAGTGACATGATCCAGCTACTGCAACATTTATTCAATACTCATGTTTTTTGTTTCTCTCATAGAAGAACCCATCCCCAGATGACTTTACAACCTGTTCTTCCTCAACAAGACTTCAAAAAGAACTGACTTCTAAAAGGCAACTCATATTCCTCAACTGACTTCAAAAAGGCAACTCATGTCTCTCACGCCATGCACACTCATGTCACCCTCTCTCAGCTGAGAAGAAGGCAAAATGAGAGACGACTCTCCACTTACACCAATGGAGCCCAAAATAAATAGACTATCAATATAAGTAATTAATTAAGTCAGGTAATATCAGGGAGACTGGTTTTCGGTGAGTTCTAAAAATTTGGAGACTGTTAACTGAGGGATTAAAATTTCCTCAGTGCTTTTCCACTAACCTATCAAGGATTACAAAGGGACACATAAGAAAAGGGGGGAATGATAGACCCAACCTTATCTTTTATTAAAATTGGGAGCCATCTTGCAACAAAGCCATGAAAAAATCATTTTGGCTTTACTGTAAATTACTGCAAATTCTGAACCTGCTTGGAATGACTGCCCGTGCCTTAAACTCACCCGTGCATGGCTCTCTGACCAGATAGCAGCCCTCTCTGAAACTTTGTCACACCTCATAAATATTGGCCTTCTGTGGCCAGACAATGACCCTCTCTGAGGCTCTAATGGTCCTCATAAATTTTGATGTTGGGGCTAGCAAAAAAAAAAAAAATGTAAACTCCCATTAGTGTGATGCTTGTCAGAGTTCTGTTATCTGTTACCCCATTTTTGTGTAACTTTCTGGGCTGCAAACCTGGGCTGTAGTAAAGGTGGGGTTGCTCTCTTGCTCTCGCAATCTTTGGAGGGAGAGGCAGCCCAGCCAGTGGAAATAATAAGCTTACTTTAATTTGATTTTAACTGGAGTCAGTGTTCTTTTCTTACATCCTGGTCTAAGAGGTAAACACTCCACAAACATAGAGCTCTGCCGGCCTAAAGACTTCTTGAGAAACTGCCTCTGAGGTTGGGTACTTTAAATATATTTTGTTGTCAGAAGGTTTAGCTTCTTTTTTATTGAGACCATCAAAGCTGGGTCTGCATCTATGTGAATGGAGAGCATGATTTCTTATTTTCCAATGAACATGAGGCAGCAGTGCTGAATTCTCTCTTGGTAGGTAAACTGTGGCCACTGGGGGCTAAGTGTCTCCCCGTGTGGACTGTGAAGCCATTTGATCATCCTCCATTTTTGTGGTGTTTCTTGGTGCTGCACTGGGAGTTTGGTATTTGCTTCACGAAATACAAGGAGTTCAACTGGGACACAGTGCTGGAGGGAGTTCTTTCACGTGTGGTGGGTCAGGAACTGCAGGAGAATGCACCAACCAGTCTTCTATTTCACACAGCTTTTTCCTTGACCATACCAACCTGATTCTGAACATTGCCTTGAAACCTCTCCATATAATAAGATGCCTTTACATGTAAGGTTCTGCTGGATGCACCATGGCAGCCAAAAGGCATTTGGAAGTCAATTGGAAATCCACACGGCCCCACCTCAGATATTTTATCACACACCTGCACACCACTGCTCTGGGCCCACTACTCAGCATTCTCAACTTACTGGCATCTCTGTTCTTCACCATTATCATGAAATCCAGTCAATCAAGGCACTGTCTGGTACACTCATGATCAGCAACAGGAGATCCAAAGGTTCTCCAGTGCCACCTGGTCATGGGAGTTTCAAAAATTTCAGGGTATTTATCTAGCCACTTTTCAAGGATGAAGTTGGAGAAACTGTGGGTTTCAATTCATTCAGGAACCATTTAATGTTGAGGAACCTCATTTCAATGAATGCTCTGGAGAACTCTCAAAGGCAAGGCTTCCCAAAGAGTAGCCAAATAGTCATATGAAGCCCAGCCCATTGAGGTCTACAATGTGAGGTCCATGTGTGTTTTGACTCTCAACTATGCCTGTCAAGTCTTTCAGAATAAAATCATGTGATATCCTGGCTGAGATTCCAAGTGATCAGTCGAAAGCCACCCTTGGCCTAGATTTCAGTTTCCAATGGCGACTCTCATGCGTGGCCTTCTAAAATCGCAACACAATTCATGACAATACTTCTCTGAGGTCAGTTCCAGAACTCAGTCTCTAAGGTGAATCATACCAAAGTTCTAGCCCTGGTGGATCCAGTCATTTCTTCCAACCACTACACAAATGAACACAATTAAAACCAAAACACTCCCACATGGTCCTCACCTTCTTCCATATAGACACTCATTATAACCTCTGGCTGGAGGTTTCCATGAGGGGCACAGCACAAGACAGTATCCAAAACAAGCTCCCTTATCCCTTATTTGCTTAAAGTCAGCTGGGCCTGGACACCATTCCTGTGATCCAGGAGTGATAAAATAAGCCTGGCCTTAATACTGTTCTGCTTCTCCAATTTGAGGCCTACTGACTGTCAGGTATAGATTCTTAATGTGATTTAAAGTAATGAAAAAAACCCAAGTTCATATGGGCTAGCCTCTGCAGGGCTTTGAAGAACTCATTTGACCCAAAGGATCCCTAGTCTCATTTGATGGAGATCAGAAACCTATCAGAGTAAGGCAAGATACTTCATACACAATTACTGATATTTTTGCCATTTTGGTTTTGGAAGCACACATGGGATCTTTCTTTAGTTCCATCAGGTGCTGAGAATCTAAGCCACTGCCTCACACAGGGCCAAGTGGCTGATTCAGACACATCCCTTTCCAAAGCAATTAAGCAAAGATACACAGGTGATGCCCATTCATTTCCATTTGAAAACTGTTTTCTTCAGGCTTCACAAATTGGTGGCCTGAGGCAGAGACCTTCCTGACTCTCAGAGCAACAGAAAAATAGGTAAGCAAAAGGCCCAAAGCAGGATTTCTCTACTGAGACTTTCTTTGTCACACTGATATCTGAGTTTTCTGAGATGCTTGCTATTCCCTTCAGCTATCCAGTATATGGCAATGTCACAGAGCTTGGAGGTGGTACATATCTTGGACACAAAACCATGAGCCTACTCTGGAGAGTGGCCAGAATTCAGGAAGAAAACAGGAAATTCGGAAGATAGTAGGTGTTGCCCGTCCCTAAAGCAACCTGCAGTCCACTCATAAATTGGGCAGGATGAATGTTGGCAAGCTTTCTACTAGACAGGACACATCCATTGATGCATTATCTTTTATAATGTCTACAACCACGGACACAGTGGAATACACAGGCATACAAACAATCACCTTGTCAAATGACTTACTATAAACAGTCCACTCTAAAGCAAACAAACCGCCTTTCTTACCTATTCTCAGAACATGAGACATAACCACAAAATCACAATCACACCCACAACGACACCTCCTTTATTCAAGTAGGTCTGTGACTAATTGGAATGTACTCTGAATGATGGGCCATACTATGTTTCCTTGAAATGGCCTGTCCTTCTCAGATCTGGTCACCTTGGCCAACACTGTGAAGTTTTCAGGAGCCAGTGGTGAGCCACTACCTGCTTTCTCAGGAAATTCCCCTTTTTAGAGCTCTCTTGGCATTTGGCAATCCTCACATCAGTAGGTACCAAGGAAGACTTACTCTGTCCTTTGTTATTCCAAACAACTGAGCCCACTGGGTAAGAAACTGGGACTGACTCTGGGTGCCTGGCTTCCTGGATCCCAAGTTAAGAGAGATCCGTCATCAAGGAAGAGAGGTAGGTTACTGCCGTGGCAACCACTTTGTCCTAACAATTGCTTTCAAGGGTCCCATGAGATGGTGGCTGCCCCTACCTCCTGTGACACTTTCACAAGTTAGAATGGTATATCAACCATTGGCACCTGGGAACAGCTCTCCACACAGGCCTGGTTTGGTCCATCTTCTCTACATTAAGAAGAGAGAAGCTGTTTCAGACACAACCCTTCATCCTGACCAGGTTGTTTGCCATGGAGGATGACTTTTGCTCTCTTAGGTCCTCCATAGCTGCTTACAACTTCTCCAGGAATCATTTCTGCATGGACCTTTGAGTTTCTCAGCATGTGGAAGATCCCCTATATTCCTGTATTGTAAGAACAACTCTATCCCTGCTCTTCTGTAAAGTTAAATTGACTGAACAGTGTATGGTTAGGTTAACTAACAGGTTCGATTTGGATTAGGAATCTTTTTGCGGGATGAATAATGGTATTGGGAAACTGCGATATTTACAAGAATATATAGGTGAATTATAAGTATGAAAACAGAAATCTAGCTAAGATTTGAAGCCCAAAAGGGCATTGGGCCCTTGATTGGGATACGTAGCTTTGAATTATGTTCTGCACTGATGTGTCAGGTAAATCGATATACAATGGCTTAGGTCCTTGTACCATGGATGATTAAATGTAGAAGAGAACTTCCAGTCAAAAGGGATAGTCGGTAGGATTCGGAAGATTCTCGGTAGGTTTAGAAAGAAGAGTGAGTATAGGATTTGGACCAAATGTTGTTTAGCAATAGGGTTTCTGGTAGACAGTGAATGTTAATGTCAGCACAAGTGAAGAGACAGTCACAATGATGAACTGGGGAAAATAGTTAGGAAAGCTGATATCAATAGAGACATTACAAAATCAGGCAAAGTATAAAGTGAGTGATAGGATTAGATATTTTCAACAGGTTTGAGTTTGAATATATAATCTTAGAAAGAAACAAATGTGTAGTGACCAATAGGATTGACATTTGACAGCATTAGGAAACCTGGACATGGATGTTTAGTAATCCATGCTCACTTTTCATTTAGTCTTTGCTACAATCTTAAGTGTGACCTTTGCTTTTTTTGTCCAGAATATTACTGTGATAAAACGTATATGTAGATCAGGTGACATGACTATTTTTCCACCATTTCTGGCAGCAACATATTCAAGACGTATAAATTAGTAATGGGGGTAAAAAGAGGTGTACCCTTTGTCTGTGCATATAGAGATAATGCATGAATAGACCATACTGTGAATAAATAATATATCTGGTTCCGACTTTAAATAATGGATTGAAATAATATGTGAAAAAATACAAGAAATCTTATATTGACATACAAACATTCATTCCAACCAGTTATATATCTAATGGCCACATTAAGGTTATGGTTTATCATGAAGGGTGTGTTAGTTTTGCTTCAAAAGTGATTATGGAAATCTAAAATAATGTGTTTGGAAAGAAGTCTCATGAAAAGACCGTCAAGAAACCTGGAGGAATACATGTTTTATGTAGCAGGAAGTGATTGTGAAACAAATGCGTATAAATTTGTGAACTTGTGGATGAAATATATATATCCTATGATTTGTAAAAATTGAAGAAATAGTAATGTACCAGTGTTGAATGAAAATAAACGTCAGAATACACATCATGTCCCATACGAATCTACTTGATTGATGTTAATCTGGGTTAGTTACTGTACAAATATTAGGATTTGTAAGCACCATTTACTGAAGTTAGTTTTCAGAACTATGAAACAAATGTGTATTTCAGGAGGATGAATATTTCTGAGAATAATTTTGTGAAAAGTTTATTATAAATCCACATTTTTGAACATGAATGAATTTAGGGAGTGAATTTAAGATACATACATTTCATATTTTAAAAATCAGGACAGTATATATATATATATATATATATATATATGTATATACACATATATATAATTATGAATATATATATATATATATATATATATATATATATATACACACACACACACAAAACACACACACAGACATTAAAATGTAGGAATATATACGCCAATCGAAGTTCATCATAAAATATATAGCATCCACAGATGCAAAAATATTTATTTTACTGAACAAGGATTTATGTATAATGTTGTTCTACTAGGAAGCTCACCCATAGTTTGAATTTTCAGTTCCAACAGCGTTTAGAGGAGTGATCTCTTCTCACAACTTGTATCTGCCAAGTCAGTCACCTCACAAAAATGAACGTGTGATACCAGGTAGGATTCTATAAAGCATATAAAAATACATGTGCTGAATAGGCTACAGAGAAAGGCAGACAGGAATTTACATATTTGTTAACTTTAACAACACATGGAGAACTATTTCAATTAAAAATTGACTAGATTTATAACACCTACCATTTATCATGAAAAAGGCAAGTCCAACTATACCCCACTCCTCCTCTGAACTGCTTGTATTTCTATTCTGTTTGGGTTGTTTTTCTCCATCATTTGGATTAGTAGACAGAGTATAGTAGGGTATGGGTTATTGTCAGGGATTCAGTATTTTCAATGGTATATAGGAAAATGAATCCAATGTGTATAAAAATATATGCTACACGATTATCTTTCCACTCTCATCCAGAACAATGCCTTTACATTACCTTCACCTCAAGTAAGACACAATTAGGGTAGAAGAGTTTGAAAATCCGTGAATGCATATCTGTGGTGGAAACAGTACTAAGAAACAAATACGTATTTCAGGTGGATGAATATTTCTGAGAATAATCTTGTGAAAAGTTGATTATAAATCCACAACATAAATATGAATGAATTTAGGAAGTGTGTAATAAGACACATATTTCATATTTTGAATACTCCTGAGAGTGTATCTATATATATATATATATTTATATACACACAAAGAGACAGACATTAAAAATTGCAATATATATGCCAAACGAAATTCACCATGAAATGTATATCATCCACAGATCCAAATATATTCATTTTACTAAACATGGATTTATGTATAATGTTGTTCAACTAGGAAGCTCACTCACATTTGAATTACCAGTTCAAGCAGCGTTTAGGAGGAGTGATCTCTTCTTCCAATTTGTATCTGCCAAGTCAGCCACCTCACAAGAATGTACGTGTGGTACCAGGTAGGATTCTATATTTGCATATAAAAATACGTGTGCTGAATAGGCTACAGAGAAAGGGGGACAGGAATTCACTAATTTGTTAACTTTAAAAATGCATGGAGAACTATTTCAACAAATAATTGACTAGATTTATAACTGCTACACTATACCATGCAAAAGGCAACTCCAACTATAAAACATACCTCATCTAAACTGCTTGTATTTCTATTATGTTTGTGTTATTTTTCTCCATCATATTAGGATTAGTAGTCAGAGTCTAATAGGGTATATGTTAGTTTCAGGGATTCAGCATTTCTAATGGAAAATAGGAAATTGAATCCAATGTGTATGCAAATATGTGCTACACAAAAATCTTCCCACTTTCATCCAGAACAATGCCTTGACATTACATTCTCCTCAAGTAAGACACAATTAGAGGATAAGAGTTAGAAAATCTGTGAATATATATCTGGAATGGAAAATACTCTGGAGTTTACAACTTTGGAGGTGGTAGAGAAGATTCTAAAAGTAAGGGACAGGGTAAACATTCCACAAACATGTAGCTCTGCTGGCCTAAATACTTTTTGAGAAACTGCCTCTAAGAGTGGGCACTTGAAGTATTTGATGTTCTGAGGAGATTTAGTTCCTTTGTAGAGAAACCATGAAAGCTGGGTCTGCATCTATGTTACTTGGAGGACATGGTTTCTTATTATCCAATGAACATGAGGCAGCAGTGCTGAATTCTCTCTTTGTAGGTAAACTATGGACACTGGGGTCTAAGTGTCTTTCAGTGTGGACTGGGAAGCCAATTGGTCATCCTCCACTTTTCGTGGTGTTTCTCGCTGCTGCACTGGGAGTTTGGTATTTGCTTCAAAAAATACAAGGAGTTAAAATGGGACAGAGTGGTGGAGGGAGTTCTTTAAGGTGTGGTGAGTCAGGGTCTTCAGGAGAATGAACCAACCAAGGTTCTATCCCATGTAGATTGCCCCCTTGAGAATAGCAACATGATTCTGAACATTGCAGTGAATCCTCTCCATATAACAAGATGCCTTTACATATATGGGTCTGCTGGCTGCACCATGTCAGTCACAAGCCATTTGAAGCCAATGGCTGATCCACATGGCCGCAACACAGATGTTTTATCACACAATTGCATACCACTGCTCTAGGCCCACTACTCACCAGGCTCCAACTTACTGGCATATCTGTTCTACACCATTTTCATGAAACAAAGTCAATCAAGGCAGTGTCTGGTATACTCAGGATCAGAAACAGGACATCCAAAGTATTTCCAGTGCCAGCTGCTCATGAAAATATCAAAAATTTCATGGTAATTTTCTAACCATTTTTCACGTATGAAGTTTGAGGCTCTGAGGGATTCAATTAATTCAGGAACCATTAAATGGTGAAGAAGCTAATTTCAATGAAAGCTCTGGAGCACTCTCACAGGCAAGGTTTCCCTAAGGGTGGCCAAAATGTCACATGAAGCCAGGCCCATTGAGATCTACAATATGAGGTCCATGTGTGTTTTAAACTCAAATATGGCTGCCAAGTCTTTAAGAAAAATTGTATGTTATATCCGGGCTGAAATTCCCAATGTTCTGTGGAAATCCAACCTGGGCCTAGATCTCAGGTTCCAAGGGCGACTCTCATGTGTGGCCTCCTAAAATCCCAACACAATTCATGGCAATACTTCTCTGAGGTCAGTTAAAGAACTCAGTCTCTAAGGGGAATCACACCAGAGTTCAAGCCCAGTGGAACAGTCATCTCTTCCAACCGCCACACAAATGACCACAATTAAAACCAAAACACTCCCACATGGTCCTCATCTTTTTCCATATAGACACTCCTTATAACGTCTGGCTGGAGTTTTCAATGAGGTCCACAGCCCAAGTCAGTGTCCAAATTAAGGTCCTGTTGCCCTCATTTGTCTAACATCAAGGTGGCCTGGACACACTTCCTGTAAACCAGGAATGATCAAATAGGCCTGCCATTAATACTGCTTGGCTTTTTCAATTTGAGGCCTTCTGACTCTGTGGTTTAGATTCTTTATGTGAATTTGAGTCATGAGAAAATCCAAGCCCCTCTGCAGAGATTTGAAGAACTCATTTGGCCCAAAGGATTCCTATTCTCACTTGATGGAAGTCAGGATCCTAACAGAGGAAGGTAAAAGAATTCATTCACAATGAGTGAATATTTGCCATTTTGGTTTTGGATGCACACATGTGATCTTTCTTTTGATCCATCAGGTGCTGAGAATCTAAGCCACAGCCTCACACAGGGCCAAGAGGATGATTCAGACACATCTTTTTCCAAAGCAATTAAGCAAAGAGACACAGGTGATGCCCTTCATTTCCATTTGAAAAATGTTTTCCTCAGCCTTCCCAAAGGGGTGGCCAGAGGCAAAGACATCCTGAGATTCAAGGCAACAGAACAATAGGTTAGCAAAAAGCCCAAAGCAGGGTTTCTCCACTGAGACTTTCCTGGTCACACTGATATCTGAGTTTTCTGAGATGCTGTCCATTCCCTTCAGATATCCAGTACATGGCCATGTGACAGAGATTGGAGGTGGTACATATCTTGGACACAAACCCAAGAGCCTATTCTGAAGAGTTGTCAGAATTCAGAAAGAAAACAGGGACTTAATAAGGTAGTAGGTGTTGCCTATCGATATGGAAACCACACTCCATTCATTAATTGGGCAGGATGAATGCTGGGAAGCTTTCTACTAGAGGGGACACATGCATTGATGCATTCTCTTTTCTAATGTATACAACCACGGACACAGTGGGATACACAGACATAGAAACACTCACCTTGTAAAACGACTTACTAGAAACAGTTCACTGCAAACCAAAGAAACCTCCTTTCCTACCTATTCTCAGAACAGAGACAAAACCACACACCCACACTCAAAAAGACACCTCCTTCCCCCAAGTAGGGCTGTGATTATCCGGAGTGTCCTCTGACAGGTTTGCCATACTATGTTCCCCGGTAATGGTCTGTCCTGTCTCAGATCTGGTCTCCTTGTACAACTCTGTAAAGCAGTCAGGAGCCAGCGGTGAGCCACTACCTGCTTAGTCAGGAAAGGCCCGTGTTCATATCTTTCCTGGCATTTGGCCATCCTCAAATCAGTCAGTACCAAGAAGACTGACTCTGTCCTTGGTGATTCCAAACAAATGAGACCACTTGGACTGGGACTGGGACTGGCTCTGGTGCTTGGTTTCCTTGGTCCCAAGTTCAGAAAGTTCCATCAACAAGGAAGTGAGGTAGGTCACTTCCTTTAAGAACTGAATGAGGTCACTGCCTTGGCAACCACTTTGTCCTAACAGTTGCTTCCAAGGGTCCCATGAGATGGAGGCTGCCCCTACTTCCTTTGGCACTTTCACAACTTAGAATGGTATATCAACCTTAGGCACCTGAGAACAGCTCTCCACACAAGCCTGGTTTGGTCCATCTTCTCTACAGTAAGAAGATAGAGGCTGATTCAGACAAAACCCTTCATCCTGACCAGGTTGTTTGCCATGGAAAATGACTTTTTGTCTCTCAGGTCCTTCATTGCTGCCTACATCTTCTCCAGGGATCATTTCTGCATGGACCTTTGAGGTTCTTAACAGGTAGAGCATCCCCTACATTCCTGTATTGTAAGAACAATCTGTCTCTGCTCTTCTGTAAAGTTAGATTGAGTGAACAGTGTATGGTTAGGGTTAATTTCATGTTCAATTTGGGTTATTAATCATTCTGCTGGATTAATAATGGTATTGGGAACCTGTGATATTTATAAGAATATCGAGGTTAAATATATGTATGAAAACAGAAATTAAAGTAAGATTTGAATCCCAGAAGGGCATTGGGCAATTGATTGGGATATTTAGCTTTGAATTACTATCTGCACACATGTCTCAAATAAATCGATATACAATGGCAGAGGAACTTGAACCTTGGATGATTGAATGCTGAAGAGAACATCCAGTCAAAAGGGATTGTCGGTAGGATTAAGAAGATAGTCGCAGTTATTAATATGGTATTATGTAAAAATGTGGATGTGTAACCGATGTGATTCTGCAACTTGTATTTGGGGTAAAAATGGGAGCTGATAACCCATTTGAATCAAATGTACAGAAGATGATATGCCATGAGCTTTGTAATGTTTTGAACAACCAATAAAAAAAATTTAAAAAAAAAAAGAAGATAGTCGTTATGTTTAGCAAGTAGAGTTAGTATACGATATGTAACAAAAGTTCTTTAGCAATTTTTTTCGGGCAGTGAGTGAATATAAATGTCAGCACATATGAAGAAATCAGACACAATGATGAACTGGGGAAAATTTGTAGAAAAGCAGATATCAATAGAGACATTAGGAAATCAGGCAAAGTATAAAGTGAGTGATAGAATAAGACATTTTCAACAGGGTTGAGATTGAATATCTAATCTTAGGAAGAAGCAAATATGTAGGTCACCAATAGGATTGACATTTGAGAGCATTAGGCAACATGGACATGGATATTGTTAGTAATCCATGTTCACTTTACATTTAGGCTTTGGTACAATCCTAAGTGGGACCTTTGCATTTTGTTTGCAGAATATTACTGTGATAAAATGTATATGTAGATCAGATGACATGATTTTTTCTTCCACCATTTCTAGGAGCAGTATTTTGAAAACGTATAAATTAGCATTGGGGGTAAAAAGAGGTGTACCCTGTTTTTATGAATATACAGATAATGCATGAATAGACCTTAATTTCAATAAATAATACAACTTGTTCCACTTTAAATAATGGATTGAATTGATATCTGAAAATATATAAGAAATCTTATATTGATATGCAATCATTCATGACAACCAGTTATACACCTAATGTTAATATTAGGGTACGATTTATCATGAAGTTTGTGTGAGTTTTGCTTCAAATGTGATTATGGAAATCGAAAATAATGTGTTTGGAAAGAAGTCTCATGAAAATGCCAGTCAAGGAACACCGAGGGATTCATGAGTTCTGAAGCAGGAAGTGATTGAAATTGAAAAAAATGACGATAAATTTGCTTACTTGTGGATGAAATATTATAATATGATGTGAATAAACTGAAGAAATAGTAATGTACCAGTGCTGAATAAAAATGAACATCAAAATACACATCATGTCCCACAGGAATCTTCTCGCATTGATGTTAAACTGTGTCAGTTACTGTAGAAATATTAGGATTTCTTTGCACCATTCACCAAAGTTAGTTTTCTTTTTTTTTTAATTTTTATTTATGCTTGTTCAAAACATTACATAGTTCTTGATATATAATATTCCACACTGTGATTCAAGTGGGTTATGAACTCCCATTTTTACCCCATAAACAGATTGCAGAATCACATCAGTTACACATCCATTGATTTACATATTGCCATACTAGTGTCTGTCGTATTCTGCTGCCTTTCCTAACCTCTACTATCCCCCTCCCCTTACCTCCCCTCTCCTCTTCTCTCTCTACCTCTTTACTGTAATTCATTTCTCCCCCTTGTATAATTTTTTCCTTTCCCTCACCTCCTCTTGTATGTAATTTTGTATAACCCTGAGGGTCTCCTTTTATTTCCATGCAATTTCCCTTCTCTCTCCCTTTCCCTTCCTCCTCTCATCCCTGTTTAATGTTAATTTTCTTCTCATTCTATTCGTCCCTACTCTGTTCTTAGTTAATCTCTTTATATCAAAAAGACATTTGGCATTTGGTTTTAGGGATTGGCTAGCTTCACTTAGCATAATCTGCTCTAATGCCATCCATTTCTCTGTAAAAATTTTGTCATTTTTTAATGCAGAGTAATACTCCATTGTGTATAAATGCCTCATTTTTTATTCATTCATCTATGGAAGTGCATCTAGGTTGGTTCCACAGTCTTGCTATTTTAAATTGTGCTGCTATGAACATCAATGTAGCAGTGTCCCTGTAGCATTTTTTTTTAGGTCTTTAGGGAATAGACTGAGAAGGGGAATACCTGGGTCAAATGGTGGTTCCATTCCCACCTCTACAAGAAATCTCCATACTGCTTTCCAATTTGGCTGCACCAATTTGCAGTCCCACCAGCAGTGTACAAGTGTACCCTTTTTTCCACATCCTCGCCAGCACTTGTTGTTGTTTGAGTTCATAATAAATATCTGGAATGGAAAATGCTCAGGAGTTCACAACCTTGAAGGTGGTAGAGGAGTTTCCAAAAGTAAAGGACAGGGTAAATAGCACAAACATGGAGCTGTGTCGGCCTTAAGACTTCTTGAGAAAATGCCTCTGAGGTTGGGCACTTGAAATATATGTTGTTGTCAGGAGCTTTAGCTTCCTTTGTAGTGAGACCATCAAAGCTGAGTCTGCATCTATGTGACCTGGACGACATGTTTTTTTTTATTTTCCTATGAACACGAGGCAGCAGTACTGAATTCTCTCTTTGTAGGCAAACTGGGGCTACTGGGGGCTAAGTGTCTCCCCATGTGGACTGTGAAGCCATTTGATCATCCTTCACATTTAATCATGTTATTTGATGCTGCACTGAAAGTTTGGTATTTACTTTACGAAATAAAGGAGTTTAACTGTGATACAGTGCTGCAGGGAGTTCTGTCACGTGTGGTGGTCAGGATCGGCAGGAGAATGTACCAAGAAGGCTTCTATCACACATAGTTGCCCCCTTTACCATAGCAACATGATTCTGAACATTGCCCTGAAACCTCTCCATACAACAAGATGCCTTTACATCCAAAGGTCTGCTAGCTGCACCATGTCAGTCACAAACCATTTATAAGCCAATGGCAGATCCACGTGGCCCCAACACAGATGTTTTTTCACACACCTACACTCTACTGCTCTTGGCCCACTACTCAGCAGGCTCCAACTTACTGGCATATCTTTTCTACACCATTATCATGAAACTCAGTCAAACCAGGCACTGTCTTGTATACTCATGATAAGCAACAGGACATCAAATGGTTTTCCAGTGCCAGCTGGTCATGGAAATTTCAAAAATTTCATGGTATTTTCTAGCCATTTTTCAAGGATGAAGTTGGAGTTACTGTGGGTTTCAATTCATTCAGGAACCATTAAATATTGAGGAATCTCATTTCAATGGAAGCTCTAGAGAACTCTCACAGGCAAGTCTTCTGAAAGAGTGGCCCAAGGTCACATAAAGCCAGCCACATTGAGGTCTACAATGTGAGGTCCATGTGTGTTTTGACTCTCAACTATTGCTGCCAAGTCTTTCAGAATATAATCAAGTGATATCCTCGCTGAGATTCCCAGTGCTCTGTGGAAAGCCACCCTGGGCCTAGATCTCAGTTTCCAAGGGTGACTCTCATGCGTGGCCTCCGAAAATTCCAACACAATTCATGGCAATACTTCTCTAAGGTCAGTTTCAGAACTCAGTCTCCAAGGGGAATCCCACAAGAGTAGAAACCCAGGTGGACGCAGTCATCTTTTCCCACCGCCACACAAATGACAACAATGAAAACCAAAACACTCTCACATGGCCCTCATGTTCTTCCATATAGACACTAATCATAACCTCTGGCTAGAAGTTTCCATGAGGGGCGCAGACCAAGACACTGTCCAAAATAAGCTCCCTTTCCCCTCATTTGCCGAAAGTCAGGGTGGCCTACACACCCTTCCTGTGAACCAGAACTGATCAAATAGGCATGGCGTTAATACTGTTCTGCTTTTCCAATTTGAGGCCTACTGACTGTCAGGTATAGATTCTTTATGTGATTTGGAGTCATCAGAAAACCCAAGCACTTCTGCAGGGGTTCAAAGAACTCTTTTGAACTTAAGGATCCTGATTCTTACTTGATGAAGGTCAGGAATCTAATAGAGGAAGGCAAGAGACTCATTTGCCATTTCTGTTTTGAATGCACACATGGAATCTATCTTTTGATGCATCAGGTGCTGAGAATCTAAGCCACAACCTCACACAGAACCAAGAGGCTGATTCAGACACATCCTTTTACAAAACAATTAAGCAAAGAGCCACAGGTGATGCCCATTCATTTTCATTTGAAAACTGTTTTCTTCAGGCTTCACAAAGGGGTGGCCAGAGGCAAAGACCTTCCTGACATTTAGGGCAACAGAAGAACAGGTAAGCAAAAGACACAAAGCAGGGTTTCTCCACTGAGACTTTCCTGGTCACACTGATATCTGAGTTTTCTGAGATGTTCCCCATTCACTTCAGCTATCAAGTACATGGCCATGTCACAGAGCTTGGAGGTGGTATATATCTTGGACACAAAACCATGAGCCTATTCTGGAGAGTGGCCAGAATTCAGGAAGAAAACAGGATCTTATTAAGATAGAAGGTTTTGCCCATCCAGAAGGCAAGCCGCAGTCCATTAATCAATTGGGCAGGATGAATGCTGGGAAGCTTTCTACTAGACAGGACACATCCATTAATTCATTCTCTTTTCTAATGTCTACAACCACAGACACAGTGGGATACACAGACATAGAAACACTTACATGTCAAACAACTTACTAGAAACAGTCCAATCCAAACCAAACAAACCACATTTCCTACCTATTCTCAGAACATGTGACAAAACCACAAAACCACAACCACTCCCACAAAGGCACCTCCTTCCCCCAAGTAGGTCTGTGACTATCCAGAGTGTCCTCTGACTGGTGGGCCATAAAATGTTCTCCCGAAATGTCCTGTCCTGACTCAGATCTGGTCTCTTTGGCCAACTTTGTGAAGTTGTCAGGAGCCAGCGGTGAGCCACTACCTGCTTTCTCAGAAAAGGTCCCTCTTCAGAGCTCTTCTGGCCTTTGGCCATCCTCACATAGGTAGGTACCAAGAAAGACTGACCCTGTCCTTGGTAAAACTGAACAAGTGAGCCCACTGGGACTGGGACTGGGACTGGCTCTGGGTACCTGTCTTCATGGATCCCAAGTTCAGAGAATTCCTTCACCAAGGAAGTGACATAGGTCACTTCCTTCAGGAACGGAATTAGGTTACTGCCTTGTCAACCAATTTGTCCTAACAGTTGCTTCCAAAGTCCAATGAGTTGGAGGCTGCCCCTTCTTCCAGTGAAACTTTCACAAGTTTGCATGGTATATCAACCATAGGCACCCAAAAAAAGCTCTCCAGATAGGCCTGGTTTGGTCCATCTTCTATACATTAAGAAAAGAAATGTTGATTCAGACACATCCCTTCATGCTAACCAGGTTGTTTGTCATGGAAGATGACTTTTGCTCTCTGACGTCATTCATAGCTGCCTACATTTAATCCAGGGATCATTTCTTTAATGACCTTGGAGGTTCTCAGCAAGTGGAAGATCCCCTAATTTCTGTATTGAAAGACCAACTCTGTCCCTGCTCTTCAGTAAAGTTAGATTGAGAGAACAGTGTATGGTCAGGGTTAATAACATGTTCCATTTGGGTTAGGAATCATTCTGCGGGATGAATTATGGTATTGGGAACGTGCGATATTTATAAGAATATAAGTGAAATATAAGTATGAAAACAGACATCTAGGTAATATTTGAAGCCCAGAATTGCATTGGACCCTTGGCTGGGATTCTTAGCTTTGAATTATATTCTGCACAGATGTCTCAGATAAATCAATATACAATGGCATAATTCCTTGTACCTTGGTTGATTGATGTTGAAGAGAACATCCAGTCAAAAAGAAATAATTTGTAGGATTAGTAAGATTGTTGGTAGGTTTTGAAAGAAGAGTGAGTATAAGATTTGGATGAAAAGATCTTTAGCAATAGGGTTTCGGATAGAGAGTGAATATAATTGTCAGCACATGTGGAGAGTCTGTCAAAAGGATGAACTGGGGAAAAAAGTAGGAATGCAGATATCAATTGACATTAGGATATCAGGCAAAGTATAAAGTGAGTGATAGAATTATACATTTTCAACAGGGTTGAGTTTGAATATATAATCTTAGGAAGAAACAAACATGTAGTCACCAATAGGATGAACTTTTGAGAGCATTAGGCAATATGGACATGGATGTTTTCCGTAATCCATGCTCACTTTTCATTTAGGCTTTGGTACAAACATAAGTTTGACCTCTTCTTTCTGTGTGCAGAATATTACTGTGGTAAAATGTATATGTAGATCAGGTGACATGAGTATTTCTTCCACCATTTCTGGGAGCAATATTTTGAAAACGTATCAATTATTTTTGGAGGTAAAAATGGTGTACACTGTGTCTATAATTATAGAGATAATGCATGAATATACCATACTGTAAAGAAATATTATAACTGGTTCTAACTTTAAATAATGGATTGAATTGATATCTGAAAATATACAGAAAATCTTACATTGATATACAATCCTTCATTCCAACCAGTAATATATATAATGGTTATATCAGCATTATGGTTTTTCATTAAGAATGTGTGAGTTTTGCTTCAAAAGTGATTATGGAAACCGGAAATAATGTGTTTGAAAGAAGTCTCATGAAAAGACCAGTCAAGAAACCTGGAGTAATACATGTGTTTTGAAGCAGAAAGTGATTGAAAGTGAAACAAATGCCTATAAATTTGAGAACTTGTGGATCAAATATATATACTATGATGTGCGTAAACTGAAGAAATAGTAATGTACCACTGTTACATAAAAATGAACGTCAAAATACACATCATGTCCTCTCCCACAGGAATCTAGTTGCATTGATGTTAAACTGTGTCAGTTATTGTAGAAATATTAGGATAATGCCGCAGTCTTGCTGGGCACAATCAGCAGCCACTTGTCAAAAGAAACTAACTTTATTTTTAGAACCACACATGCCAAACAAAACAGCCTCTCAGGAAAAACCTTCAGAGCCCCAACTGCCACCACTGGCTTCCCAAAACCTCTCCCTCCCACAGGAGCCTCTCTCTGCCTCCCACAATACTCCTGCTCTTGAGGGCGATTGGCTGGGTCATGTGGGCGGAGTCAAAAATAGTCCCCCAATGAGCAGTTTTGTGGTCTGAAAGGGCAGGGAAACAGCCCATTGAGCATCACCGAAGAGGAGCCAATCAGCTAGGTGTTGCTGGGGCCGCTGTGAGCCAATCATCAGCCGGCAGCTGGAAGTTTGCTGGGAGCAGGAATTTTGCTGGGGCCCCTTCGGCTGTGGCTCTCAACATCTTCGCCTCTCTGTTTAAACAACACGCATGTGGCTTAGGGACCGTGCCTGCCTTAGGTTGTCCAATAGTACATATGGTCTTTACCCGTTAAGTTGGTACCATTGCAATTGGATCTTACCCGTCACTGACTACCCGTCCAGTATAGAGCCACACCTGTGGAGAGGTCTTTGTACCAGCGGGGGTGGGTGAGGTTCTTTGCCTCACCTCTGTTGGCCCCCCAAATTTTAGCTGGACGATCATGACACGCAGAAGGGAGGAAGATACATCAAGCCAATTGATGGCTCCTTTTGGAAAAATTGTACCACCGATGACATCATCAGCAAATATACCCCAACACTACCACAAGTCGCTGCACCAACAGATAGTTCACAATGCATTTAGGTGAGTTCACAATGTGTCCAGGCAAGTTCTGCAAGCAGTACAGGGATGGCTATTGCAGAAGCTGTAGATTGGTATTATCTTTGATTTCACCTGCACTGGGATGAAGATAGGAACTCTGGCAATAATGTCTAAAGAAAAAAATTATGTAATATTCCAGAAGGCACTAAAACCAAAAAAAAAAATATATGTAACATTCCAGAAGGCACATCAAAAACCAAAATGGCCCAAAAAGCAGTCATTGAGGATGAAGTCTCTCACTTTCCTCTGTAAGGTTCCGGACCTCCATAAAATGAGAATAGGGATTTATTGGGTAAAATGAGTTCTTCAAAACCCTGCAGAGTGTAGCCAATGGGTTATTGGGTTTTTTTATTACTCCAATTCACATCAAGAATCTATACTCCACAGACAGTAGGCCTCAAATTGGAGAAGCAGAGCAGTATTAAAGTCAGGGTTATTTGATCACTCATGGTTCACAGAATGGGTGTCCAGGCCACCCTGACTTTAGGCAAATGAGAGGAAAGGGAGATTATTTTGGACACTGTCTTGGGCTGTGCCCCTCAAGGAAACGTCAAGCCAGAGGTTATGATGAGTGTCTATATGGAAGAAGATGAGGGCCATTTGGGAGTGTTTTGGTTTTCATTGTGGTCATTTATGTGGCAGTAGGAAAAGATGACTGGGTCCACCAGGGCTTGAACTCTGGTGTGATTCCTCTTAGAGACTGAGTTCTGGAACTGACCTCAGAGAAGTATTGCCATGATTTGTGTTGGGATTTTAGGCAGCCACCCATGAAAATCGCCCTTTGAAACTGAGATCTAGGCCCGGGGTGGCTTTGCACAGAGCACTGGGAATCTCAGACAGAATATCATATGATGTTATTTTGAAATACTTGCCAGACATAGTTGAGAGTCAAAACACACATGGACCTCACATTGTAGACCTCAATTGGCCTGGCTTCATGTGACTATTTGGCCACTCTTTGGAAAGCCTTGCCTGTGAGAGTTCTCCAGAACTTTCATTGAAATGAGCTTCCTCAACATTGAATGATTCCTGAAAGAATTGAAACCCACAATGCCTCCAACTTCATCCTTGTAAAATGGCTAGATAAATACCATGAAATTTTTGAAATTCGCATGATGAGGTGGCACTGGAGAACCTTTGATGTCCTGTTGCTGATCATTAGTGTACCAGACAGTGCCTTGATTGATTGGGTATAATGAAAGTGGTGTAGAACAGAGATGGCGGTTAGATGGAGACTGCGGAGTAGTTGGCCCAGAGTTGTGGTGTGCAGGTGTGTGATAAAATATTTATGGTGGTGCCATGTGGATCTGCCATTGACTTCCAAATGGCTTTTAGCTAACATGGTGCACCCAGCAGACCCTTATATGCAAAGGCATCTTGTTATATGGAGAGGTTTCAGGGAAATGTTCAGAATCAGGTTGCTATGGTCAAGGGGGCAAGCTATGTGGGATAGAAGCCGGGTTAGTGCATTCTCCTGGAGACTCTGACCCAGCACATGTCACAGAACTCCCTCCAACACTGTGTCCCAGTTGAACTCCTTGTATTTCTTGAAGCAAATACCAAACTCCCAGTTCAGCACCAAGAAACACCATGAAAATTGGAGGATGACTAAATGGCTTCACAGTCCACATGGTTAGACACTTTGGCCCACTGGCCTCTGTTTACCTACAAAGAGAGAATTCAGCACTGCTGCCTCAGGTTCATTGGAAAATAAGAAACCATGTTCTCCAGGTCACATAGATTCAGACCCAGCTTTGATGATTTCACTACAAATGAAGACAAAGCTCCTGACAACAATATATATTTCAAGTGCCACACCTCAGAGGCAGATTCTCCAGAAGTCTTTTTTCCAGCAGAGCTCCATGGTTGTGGAGTGTTTACCCAATCCCTTACTTCTGGAAACTCCTCTACCTGCTCCCAGGTTGACAACTCCTGAGAATTTTCCATTCCAGATATGTATTCACAGATTTTCTAACTCTTCTTCTCTAATTGTGTCTCACTTGGGGCAAAGGTAATGTCAAGGCATTGTTCTAGGTGAGAGTGGGAAGATTATTGTGTAGCACATATTTGCATACACATTGGATACATTATCCTATTTTCCATTTGTAATACTGAATTTCTGACACTAACCCATACCCTACTAGACTCTGACTACTATCCTAAAATGATGGAGAAAAAGAAACCTAACAGAATAGAAATACAGGCCTTTTGTAGGAGGCATGGTGTATACTTGGATTTTCCTTTTCCTTTATCAAGGATATGTGTTATAAATCTAGTCAACTTTTCATTGTAATATTTCTCCATGAGTTTTCAAAGTTAACACATATGTAAATTCCTGTCTCCGTTTGTCTGTAGCCTCTTTAGAACATATATATTTTTATGCATATATAGACTCCTACCTGGTAACACACGTAAATTCTTGTGATCTCACTAACGTTGGAATATACAAATTATGAGAATAGATCACTTCCCCTAAATACTGATGGAACTGAAAATTCAAACTATGGGTGAGCTTCCTAGTGAACAACATCATACATAAATCCATGTTCAGTAAAATGAATATTTTTAGATATATGGATGATATATATTTCATGATAAATTTCGATTGGCATATATATTGCTACATTTTATTGTTGTGTGTGTGTGTATATATATATATATATATATATATATATATATATATATATATATATATATACCAGATTTTCCAGATTTTCCAAAATATGAAATATATGTGTCTTATTATACACTCCCTAAATTCATTCAAGTTCATGTATGCGATTTAAAATCAACATTTTACATGATTATCATCAGTCTGGCTGGGCACAATTCAGGAGCCAATTGTCAAAAAAACAAACTTTATTTTTAGAACCACACAAGCCAAACAAAACAGCTTCTCAGGAAAAACCCTCAGAGCCCAACTGCCACCACAGTCTTCCCACAAGCCTCTCCCCCAACCACAAGCCTCCTCCTTTTGAGGCCGATTGGCTGGGTCACATGGGCGGAGCCAAAAAAGTCCACCAATGAGCAGCTCCGTTGTCTGAAAGGGCAGGGAAACATCCCATTGAGCATCACCACAGAGGAGCCAATCAGCTAGATGTTGCTGGGGCCTCTGTCAGCCAATCATCCACTGGCAGTCTGAAAGGGCGGGGAAACAGCTCAATGAGCATCTGCAATGAGCATCACCGCAGAGGAGCCAATCAGCTAGATGTTGCTGGGGCCGCTGTGGAGCCAATCATCAGCCGGCAGCTGGAAGTTTGCTGGCAGCTGGAGGTTTCCTGGGGCCCCTTTGGCTGTGGCTCTCAACATCTCCCCCTCTCTGTTTAAACAACGAGCATGTGGCTTAGGGACCATGCCTGCCTTAGGTTGTGCAGTAGTACATATGGTATTTACTGGAGACCCTTGGCTGTGGCTATCAACAGGATTTGTATGTACCATTCACTGAAGTTAGTTTTCAGTACTAGGAAACAAATATGTATTTCAGGTGGATAAATATTTCTGAGAAAAATCTTGTGAAAAGTTGATTATAAATCCACATACTTGAACATAAATGAATTTAGGGAGTGTAAATAAGATACATATATTTCATATTTTGAAAAATCTGGAGAGAGAGAGTGTGTGTGTGTGTGTGTGTGTGTGTGTATACACACACAGACACATACAGATATTAAAATGTAGCAACATATATGCAAATCTAAATTCACTATGAAATATACATCAATCACAGATCCAAAAATATTCAATTTTCTTAACAGGGATTTATGTATAATGTTTTTCTACTAGGAAGCTCACCCATTATTTGAATTATCAGTTCCAACAGCGTTTAGGAGGAGTGATGTCTTCTCACAAATTGTATCTCCCAAGTCAGTCACCTCACAAGAATGTAGGTGTGACACCAGGTAGGATTTGATATGTGCATATAAAAATACATGTGATGAATTGGCTACAGACAAAGGGAGACAGGAATTCACATATTTGTTAACTTTAAAAACACATGGAGATCTATTTCAATTAAAAATAGACTGGATTTATAACACCTGACATTTATCATGCAAAAGGCAAGAACAATTATACACCATGCCTCCTCTGAACTGCTTGTATTTCAATTCTGTTTGTGTTACTTTTCTGCATCATATTAGAATTAGTAGTCAGAGTCTAGTAGGGTATGGGTTCGTGTCAGGGATTCAGTATTTCGAATGGAAAATTGGAAAATGAATTCAATGTGTATGCAAATACGTGCTACACACAAAAAAATTCCCACTCTCATTCAGAACAATGGCTTGAAATAACCACGCCCCATGTAAGAAACAATTAGAGGAGAAGAGTTAGAAAATCTGTGAATACATACGTAGAATGGAAAATGCTCAGTAGTTCACAACCTTTGAGGTGGAAGAGACGTTTCCAAACCTTAGGGACAGGGTAAAACTCCACAAACATGGATCTCTGCTGGCCTAAACACTTCTGGAGATACTGACAGTGAGGTTGGGTACTTGAAATATATGTTGTTTTCAGAAGCTTTAGCTTCCTTTGTAGTGAGACCATCAAACTTGGGTCTGCATTTTTGTGACCTGGAGGACATGAATTCTTATTGTCCAATGAACATGAGGCAGCAGTGCTGAATTCACTCTTTGTAACTAAACTGTGGCCAATGGGGGATAAGTGTCTCCCCGTCTGGACTTTGAAATCATTTGGTCATCCTCCACTTTTCGTGGTGTTTCTTGCTGCTGCAGTGGGTGTTTTGTATTTGGTTCATGACATACAAGGAGTTAAACTGGGACACAATACTGGAGGGAGTCCTGTAACGTATGGTGTGTCAGGGTCTGCAGGAGAATGCACCAACCAGGCTTCTATCCCCCATTGCTTGCCCCCTTTACCATAGGAACTTGATTCTGAACATTGCCCTGAAAACTCTGCATGTAACATGATGCGTTTACATACAAAGTTCTGCTAGCTGCACCATGTCAGTCACAAGCCATTTGGAAGCCAATGTAAGATCCACATGACCCCACCACAGATGTATTGTCACACACCTGCACACAGCTGCTCTAGGCCTGCCATAAATACTGCTCTGCTTCTCCAATTTGAGGCCTACTTACTGTCAGGTATAGATTCTTTATGTGATTTGGCATCATGAGACAACCCAAGCAGTTCTGCAGGACTTTGAAGAACTCATTTGATCCAAAGGATCCCTATTCTCACTTGATGGAGGTCAGGAACCAAACAGAAGAAGGCAAGAGACTTCATCCACAATGACAGATTTTTTGCCATTTTGGTTTTGGATGCACACATGGGATCTTCTTTAGATCTATCAGGAGCTGAGAATCTTAGCCACAGCCTCAAACAGGGCCTAGTGTCTGACTAAGACACATCCCTTTCCAGAGCAATTAAGCAAAGAGCCACAGGTGATGCCCATTCATTTCCATTTGAAAACTGTTTCTTCATGCTTCACAAAGGGGTGGCCTGAGGCAAAGACCTTCCTGACATTCAAGGCAACAGAAACATAGATAAGCAAATGGAGCCAAGCAGGGTTTCTCCACTGAGACTTTACTGGTCACACTGATATCTGAGTTTTCTGAGATGTTCCCATTCCCTTCAGCTATCAAGGACATGGCCATGTCACAGAGTTTGGAGGTGGTACATATCTTGGACAATAAACCATGATACTATTCTGGAGAGTAGCCAGAATTCAGGAAGAAAACAGCAACTTAGGAATTTAGTAGGTGTTTCCCATCCATAAGGCAAGCAACAGTCCATTAATCAATTGTGCAGGATGAATGCTGTGAAGCTTTCTACTAGACAGGACACGTCCATTGATGCATTCTCGTTTCTAATGTCTAAAACCACGGACACAGTGGCTACACAGACATAGAAACACTCGCCTTGTCTATAGACTTACTAGAAACAGTGGACTCCAAACCAAACCAACCACCTTTCCTACCTATTCTCAGAACATGAAACAAAACCGCAAACTCACACCCACAACCAAAAAGGCACCTCCTTCCCAAAAATAGGTCTTTAACTATCTGGAGTGTCCTTTGACTGGTGGGCCATACTATGTTCCACTCG
This sequence comes from Callospermophilus lateralis, assembly GCF_048772815.1. Taxonomy (NCBI): domain Eukaryota; kingdom Metazoa; phylum Chordata; class Mammalia; order Rodentia; family Sciuridae; genus Callospermophilus; species Callospermophilus lateralis. The sequence goes on from NW_027512640.1 coordinate 1,470,481, forward strand.
AAATGGCCAGTCTGGTCTCAGATCATGTCTCCTTGGCCAACTCTGTTATTCTGGGAGGAGCCTGCTGTTAGCCACAACCTGCTGTCTCAAGAAAGGCCCCTCTTCAGAGCTCTACTGGCATTTGGCCATCCTCACATCAGTAGGTACCAAGAAGGTCTGACTCTGTACTTGGTAAATCCAAACAAGTGAGCCCACTGGGACTGGGACTGGGACTGGCTCTTGGTGCCTGGCTTCTTGCATCCCAATTTCAGAGAGTTCCATCACCAAGAAAATGAGGTATGTCACTTTCTTTGCAGCTGAATGAGGTCACTGCCTTGGCAACAACTTTGTCCTAACACTTGCTTCCAACGGTTCCATGAGTTGGAGGTTGCCCCTACTTCCTGTGACAATTTGACTAGTTAGAATGGTATATCAAAATAGACACCATGGAACAGCTCTACACGCAGGCCTTGTTAGGTTCATCTTCTCTACATTAAGAAGAGAGAGTCTGATGCATACACATCCCTTCATCCTGTACAGGTTGTTTGCCATGGAAGATGGCTTTTGCTCATGCAGGTCCTTCATAGCTGCCTACATCTTCTCCAGGGATCATTTCTGCATCGAACTTTGAGGTTCTCAGCAGTTGGAAGATAACCTACATCCCTAATTGAAAGAATAGCCCTGTCCCTGCTCTTTTGTAATGTTAGATTGAGGCAACAGTGTATGGTTAGGGTTAATAACACGTTCGATTTGGGTTAGGAATCATTCTGCGGGATGAATAAGGTTATTGGGAACCTGCAATATATAGAAATATAGTGGTTAAATATAAGTATGAAAACAGAAATCTAGGTAAGATTTGAAGCTCAGAAGTGCATTTGGCAATAGATTGGGACACGTAGCTTTGAATTATGTTCTGCATACATGTTTCAGAAAAATCGATATACAATGGCATAGGACCTTGTACCTCAGATGATTGAATGTAGTAGAGTACATCCACTCAAAAAGGGATAGTCGATAGGATCAGGAAGATAGTCAGTATGTTTCGGAAGAAGATAGAGTATAGGATTTGGACCAAAGTTCATTAGCAATAGGGTTTCGGTTAGAGAGTGAATGTCAATGTCAGCACATGTGAAGGGTCAGTCACAATGTTGAACTGGAAAAAATATGTAGGAAAGTAGATATCAATAGAGACATTAGGAAATCAGGCAAAGTATAAAGTGAGTGAAAAAACTAGACATTTCCAATAGTTTTGAGGTTGAATATATAATCTTAGGAAGAAACAAAAATGTGGTCACCAATAGGATTGACATTTGAGAGCATTAGGCAACCTGGATATGGATGTTTTTAGTAATCCATGTTCAGTTTCCATTTAGGCTTTGGTACAATCATACGTATGACTTTTGCATTTTGTGTCCAGAATATTACTATGATAACATCCATATGTAGATCAGGTGACATGAGTATTTCTTCCACCATTTCTGGGAGCAATATTTAGAAGACTAATAAATTAGTATTGGGGGTACTAAGAGGTGTACCCCGTGTCTATGAATATAGAGATAATGCATGAATAGACAATATAGTGAATAAATAATATAACTGGTTCCACTTTAAATAATGGAATAAACTGATATAAGAGAATATATAAAAAATACTATATTGTTATAAAATCATTCATTCCAACCAGTTATACATCTAATGGTGATATTATAGTTATGGTTGATCATGAAGTGAGTGTCAGTTTTGCTTCAAAAGTGATAAAAGAAATCAAAAATAATATATTTCGAAAGAAGTCTCATTATAAGACCAGTCAAGAAACCTGGAAGAATCCATGTGTTCTGAAGCAGGAAGTGATTGAAAGTGAAACAAATGCCTATAAGTTTGCTAACTTGTGGATGAAATATATATCCTATGATGTGCATAAATTGAAGAAATAGTAATGTACCAGTGTTGAATTAAAATGAATTTCAAAATACACATCATGTCACATAGGAATGTACTTGCATTGATGTTAAACTGGGTCAGTTACTGTAGAAGTATTAGTATTTGTATGCAACATTAACTGAAGTTAGTTTTCAGTACTGGAAACAATATGTATTTCAGGTGGATGAATATTTCTGAGAATGATCTTGTGAAAAGTTGATTATAAATCCATATACATGAACATGAATGAATTTAGGGAGTGTATATAAGACACATATATTTCATATTTTGAAAAATCTGGAGAGTGTATGTATATTTATATATATATATATATATATATATATATATATATATATATATATACAAAAAAACACACAGACAATAAATTAGCAATCAAATTTATCATGAAATATATATCCTCCACAGATGCAAAATTATTTCTTTTAGAACATGTATTTATGTATAATGTTGTTCTTCTAGGAAACACACCCCTAGGTTAAATTTTCAGTTCCAACAGAGTTTAACAGGAGTGATCACTTCTCACAAATTGTATTTGCCAAATTAGCCACCTCACAAAATGTAGGTTTGATACCAGGTAGTGTTCTATATGTGCATTTAAAAATACATGTGCTGAATAGGCTACAGAAAAAGGGAGATAGGTATTCACATATTTGTTAACATTAAAAACACATGGAGAACTATTTCAATTAAAAATTGACTAGATTTATAACACCTACAATTAATCATGCAAAAAACAAGTCCAACTATACACTATGATTCCTCTGAACTGCTTGTATTCCTATTCTGTTTGTGTTATTTTTCTCCAACATATTAGGAGTAGTAGTCAGAGTCTATTAGGGTATGCGTTAGTGTCAAGGATTCAGTATTTCGAATGGAAATATGGAAAATGACTCTAATTGGTATGCAAATATGTGCTACACAAAAAATGTTCACACTCTCATCCAGAAGATTGCCTTGACATTACCTTAGTTCCAAGTAAGATACAATTAGAGGAGAAAAGTTAGAAAATCTGTAAATACATATCAGGAATAAAAAATGCTCAGGAGTTCACAAACTTGTAGGTGGTAGAGGAGTTTCCAAAAGTAAGGAACAGGGTAAACACTCCACAAACATTGAGCTCTGCTTGTGTAAAGACTTCTTGAGAAACTCTCTGAGGTTGGGCTCTTAAAATACATGTTGTTGTCAGGAGCTTTAGCTTCCTTTGTTGTGTGACCATCAAATCTGGGTGTGCAAATATGTGACCTGAAGGACATTGTTTCTAATTTTCCAATGAAAATGAGGCAGCAGTGCTGAATACTCTTTTTGTAGTTAAACTATGGCCACTGGGGTGTAAGTGTCTCCCCGGGTTGACTGTGAAGCCATTTGGTCATGCTCCAATTTTCGTGGTGTTACTCCTTGGTGCACTGGGAGTTTGGTATTTGCTTCATGAAATACAAGGAGTTCAACTGGGACACAGTGCTGGAGGGAGTTCTGTCACGTGTGGAGGGACACAGTCTGCATGAGAATGCACCAACCAGGATTCTGTCCCACATAGGTTGCCCCTTTGTCCATAGCAACCTGATTCTGAACATTGCCCAGAAACCTATCCATATAACAAGATGCCTTTACATATAAGGGTCTGCTGGCTGTACCCTGTCAGTCACAAGGCAATTGGAAGCCAATGGCAGATCCACATGCACCAACACACATGTTTTATCACACACCTTCACACCTATGCTCTAGGCCCACTAATGAACAGGCTCCAACATACTGGCATCACTGTTCTACACAATTTTCATGAAACCCAGTCAGTCAAGGCACTGTGAGATACACTCATGATCAGCAACAGGACATCCAAAAGTTTTCCAGTGCCACCTGGTCATGGGAATTTCAAAAGTTTCATGGTATTTATCAAGCCATTTTTTGAGGATAAAGTTGGAGGCTCTGTGGGTTTCAATTCATTCAGGAACCATTAAATGTTAAAGAAGCTCATTTCAATGAAAGATCTTGAGAACACTCACAGGCAAGTCATCCCAAAGAGTGGCCAAAAGGTCACATGAAGTCAGGCCCATTGAGGTCTACAATGTGAGGTCCATGTGTGTTTTGACTCTCAACTGTGGCTTTAAAGAATTTCAGAATAAAATCATGTGATATCCAGGCTGAGATTCCCAGTGCACTGGGCAAAGCCACCTTGCACCTAGATCTCCCTGCACCACAATTAATACCTGAGATCTAGGTTGCATGGCCTAGTAAAATCCAAACACAATTCATGACAATACTTCTCTGATGTCACTTCCAGAATTCAGTCTCTAAGGAGAATCATACCAGAGTTCAAGCCCAGGTGGACCCAGTCATCTGTTCCAAGCGCCAAACAAATTACCACAATTCAAAACAAAATGCTCCCACATGCCCCTTATCTTCTTCAATTTGAGGCCAAATGACTGTGGGGTTTAGATTCTTTATGTAAATTGGATTCATGTGAAAACCCAAGCACCTATGGGCTAAACTCTGCAGGGCTTTAAAGAACTCATTTGACCCAAAGGATCCCTATTTTCACTTGATGGATGTCAGGGCCATTAGAGAGGAAGGTGAGAGTCTTCATCCACAATAACTGCTCTTTTGGCCATTTTGGTTTTGGATGCACCCATGGGATCTTTCTTTAGATCCATTAGGTGCTGAGAATCTAAGCCACAGCCTCACACAGGGCCAAGAGGCTGATTAAGACACATCTCTTTCCAAAGCAATTAAGCAAAGAGCAAAACACACACAGACATTATAAAGTGGCAATATATATGCCAATTGAAATTCATGATGAAATATATATAGTCCACAGATCCAAAAATATTAATTTTACTGAACATGGATTTATGAATAATGTTGTTCAACTAGAAAGGTTACCCTTAGGCTGAATTTTATGATCCAATAGCGTTTAGGAGGAGTGATCTCTTGTCATAATTTGTATCTGCCATGTCAGCCACCTCACAAGAATGTATATGTGATACCAGGTAGGATTCAATATGTTTATATAAAAATACATGTGATGAATAGGCTACAGAGAAAAGGATACAGGAATTCACATATTTATTAACTTTAAAAACACAAGGAGAACTATTTCAATTAAAAATTAACTAGATTTATAACACCTACCCTACATAATGCAAAAGGTAAGTCCAACTATACACCATGCCTCTTCTGAACTGCTTGTATTTCTATTGTGTTTGTATGCACTGTGGGTTTCAAGAACCATTAAATGTTGAGGAAGCTCATTTCAATGAAACTCTGGAGAAATCTCATAGGCAAGGCTTCCCAAAGAGTGGCCAAAAGGTTAGATATAGCCAGGCCCATTGAGGTCTACAATGTGAGGTCCATGTGTGTTTTGACTCTCAACTATGGCTACCAAGTCTTTAAGAATAAAATCATGGGATATCTTTGCTGAAATTCCCAGTGCTCTGTGGAAAGCCACCCTCGGCCTTGATCTTAGTTTCCAAGGGCGACTCTCATTCTTGACCTCTTAAAATATCACCACAATTCATGGCAATACTTCTTTGAGTTCAGTTCCAGAAGTCAGTCTCTAAGGGGAATCACACAAGAATTCAAGCCCAGGTGGACCCAGTCATCTCTTCCAACCGTCACACAAATGACCACAATTAATACCAAAACACTCTCACATGGCCCTCCTCTTCTTCTATAAAGGCACTCATCATAACATCTGGCTGGAGGTTTCCATGAGGGGCACAGCCCAAGACAGTGTCCCAAATAAGCTCCCTTGCCACTCATTTGCCTAAATTCAGGGTGGCTTGGACACCCTTCTTGTGCACCAGGAGTGATCTGAAAGGGTAAAATAAATTGAAATTAAAGTGTAAAAGTTGAAGTGTAAAAGACCGGGTTCTGTAAAGTTTCTAAGCTGCAAGGCCTGAGTTAAAATGTAAAGGACCAGGTATTGTTAAGTTCCTATGCTACATGCAAAACCTGAAATTCCTGTAGCTTGTAGTACAATTCCGGACTTCCCAGTAAATATTCCCCCTGACCGCCTGGTTGTTTAATAACCTAGGACCCTGTGTGGCCTGGCACATAGGCATCGCAAGGCCTAAACCAATCTGTTTGAATGTGTACCTCGCTTTAGAACTCACCTATCACTCCCGCCTGACCTGTTCCTGCCAATGAATGAACTAATCATGTTTAGGAATTGTTGTTTGATTTTTCTGCGGTTTATGTTGATTTCTTAAAGGAGACTGTGATATATGTAAAGTCCCGCCCTCCCCAAAAAGTGTACTTAAGCACTGCTCAACCCCTGCTCGGGGCTCTGGGCTGCTCTCCCTTCTTGAGTGAGCACGTAGCCCCAGCATGCTGGATTGGATCCTCAATGAACGCCTTTTTCTGTTGCATGAGCCGCGTTCTCTTGGTGGTCTCTTCCTCCGACGTTCACCGGACCCTTACATTTGGTGCGTTGGCCGGGAATCACGCAGCATAGGACAAGGACACGCCAACAGACCACTCTGGAGGTAAGTAAGGCGCTTCTTTTCATTTTTCCTTGTGATCACTCAGAGCTTTTTGTTCAGGTTCCATTTTTCCGTTTTTGGTTTGGGTTGGCAGAGTGGCTTCCAGCGGAGAACGTAAGTTCCCCCTGTCAGTGGTGGACAAACGTGTCCTAAAGCCACAGGCCATGTCCTTGCAAGGGATGCCTTGGAGGACTCGGGGAGTGACGGATGTGCTCTCATTAGGTGAGGAGGGACGAATGAGCCCACATTAGGTGACTCTGCTGGCAACCCATCATATCTTGCTGACTACTTTTTTCTCTCAGGTTGAATTCACTGTCTGTCTTTGTGGTCTAACCCATCAGGTTTTGCCAGTTACTAGGTTCTAATCTTTACTTCTGAACTCGTGTTAAATGTTAACTGTGTGTACATGTTTGTGTCACGTTTGTATTGTCCTTGTCTCTGTTTGAGAAACTCTCATTATGGGACAAAGCCATTCCATGCCTCTTTCCTTGAAGCCATTCCTGGTCCCTGCCTCCAATCCGACCCCTTCACCCAGGATCCTATCACTCAAAACTTCTACTCCTCCCCCTCTTCCCTCCATTCTCTCTGAGTCACAAGATTGTAGATCTTGGGGTTGTGAACAAACGGGAGCTGCATGATGGTCTTTGTGTGTCATTTTATCTGTGTTTCTGTTAAATGTGATGGCATTGTTTGGTCCGATGCAGAGTCCCGAGTTCCAACCTGCATTACATATGTGGAAGTTACTTTAGCTAAATTTTAAACTAATGCTTCTCCTGTTAGGGACCAAAAGTCAATAGAACCGCCAGTTTTTCTGTTCTCACCTTTTCACCTCTCTTAGCTGTGCTTTAAAGAACTTTGATAAACTTTACTCCCCTTTGTTAAGCAAGATTACGGAAGCAGTGATTTCTTTTCTTCCCGTAGTTGGATTGAGCATGCCCACTGCAGAGGGAAATGTCTGGGGTCTAAGAACTTTGATATCTCGCTTAAACTTTTCTCAAAACCCTGTTCTCATTATTAAATTGGCATTAATTGGCTTTGGGATGGGAACCAAGCCTTCAGTCATAAATTTTGACACCCCAGTGGGGACTTTAAATAAACCCCACTCTGCCCTCTTGGGGAAGCCTAGCACTCAAAACAACTGAAGCAGACAATGAAATTTTTGGGAGCTGACTACTGCAAAGTTGGGAGACATAGAATATGCCTGGTGCCTGGGGTCAAAGCAAACCAGAGGAACTAATCCTGTAAGTAAATGGTGATGCTAAGGGACTCCCAGCAGCTGCCAGATCCATTTTGCTGTGGGGAACTCCCTTATTCCTTACGTGCACTTTAAGGATTTCTCTACCTCTGTTTACTTAACAAAAGGGACAATGAATGCATTAATATGTTGATATTATAGATTGTTTCTTGGGGATGATCTAGGGTGAATGTGTATCTAGAAATGATTTTTTTATTTTAACCATCTGGTATCTAAATGGGTTTCTAAAGCATTGCACTATCTTACAGTTAAAAGTTGGGTTTAAACAATTGTTTAGTTTGATTTCAGGTAGTTCATGCTAGGAAACTTAAATACTTAAGGTAAAAAAAAAAATAAAGAGTTTTAATTTTGAACTAGACAGCCTGAAAAAATTTCACTAGATATATCAGTGCATTAACTTGGGAAGAGATAATAAATTATGATATGGTATCTATTCCCATCAGTGTGTAAGATTTTAAAAAATGGTACTAAATTAAAACGTTGGTCTGGCTTATTGAAATGACATTAATTAGCAACAGTCTTGGAAATTTTTAAAGCTTAATTTCGGATACACATGGTAGCATGTGGTTCTTTTTAAAAATTTTTCAGCCAATTTAATTTAACTTAATACTATTAGAAACTTCATAACAAAGAAAGGGGCTTAATGATCCTATAGAAACTTCTTCTGATGGTGGCATTAATATTATCAAAAAATGATCCTATTTTCAGTTTTGTGTGAGCAAGTTTTTCTAGTGTAGAAAAATCTAAAGAAATAAAATTTTGAGAATTACATCTTAAACTTGCATCAAAATTTTCAACATCCAAACCTGGAAATTATGACTTATAGATAAATGCCTTAGGCGTGAGGTTTCTTCTCAGAATTCCAGTCTTTCCAGTTTTCCAGACCTCAGCCAGGACTTACTTTGATATGCAAATAAAAGAAACCTGCAGCACTCAGCAGGAGACAGATAAAAAGAGTAAATGTGTCTTTTTACCTGAACTCAAACTAGACCTAACCAAAAAAGTATATAATATGGTATTTACTAATTACTGGCCAGTCATCATTTTTAGGACTCTTGCTTTTCTTAGATTCTGTAATTTTTTTTTTGAGCTCATGATCTTGATTCTGCTGATGGGTTAATGTTTTCTGATCAGTTCTATTTTTGATCGACTCTGGAGTTTTCAGCATTGCAATGGAGATTTCACCTGAAAAAAGCTACAAGGCCTTTACTATTGTGTTATGTGTTACATTTGTGTTACGTGATGTATGTTGGTATGTCTGTATGTGTGTATGTCCATATATCATGCAGGGATATGACAATTGACAGATGAGGAGCGCTCATGAAAAATTTAAAAATGTATCCAAATGTCTTTGATTCACGTGATTCATATGTTTTAATTCAAATTGGGTAAACAGATAAAAATAAAGATGTCTTTAAAATTAGGCCAATAAGTTTTCTAGGTTTTCAAAAAGGCCCTAATAAAATGTAGATGTCTATAAAATAATCTGCTTAAATTCAGAAATTGAAAAGCATTGTATTGAAATGTGAACAGAAAGAGGTTAGTAGATGGAAAAGAGAAACTAAAAGGTTCTAGATATAGATATAACAGAGGAAAAACGTGTTTCTGGATAAGAGAGTCTATATGATTAAGTAATTAAAAGGGTTTAAGTAAATAATAAAAAAAGGTGTGTGTAACTTGGTTATATGTGTAAGTTTTGAGCAAGTAATCTTAAAAAATTAAACAGCTGGTAAAACAAGTACTGTTTTTATAAAATTGTGCCATGTTATTTCTTTAAAATCTAAACTTGTTTAATACAAAAACATCAATGTAATTGTGGTGTTAATGTGTTCATATCTTCCAGGTAAACAAGTCTGTAAGGTAGAAGCTTGCAAAGACCATTGTATCAAGCTGGTGTTCTAAGGTTGTATGGTAATTCTAGGCTTAAAAGAAAAACATGTTGGAGTGTTGGAGATTTATGTATATCATTTGTGTTCTATAATTGGACTTGTTATCAATAAGATATGTACAGTTCCATGTTACTTTTTACACTGAGATACAATCTAAAAGTATTTTTAACTTAATGAGAGCCAAATCTGTGAAGGTTTTATTGTAAACTCAAAGGTAATGCCCATTCATTTCCATGTGAAAACTGTTTTCTTCAGGCTTCACAAAGGGGTGGCCTGAGACAAAGACTTTCCTGATATTCAGGGCAACATAACAATAGGTAATCAAAAGGCCCAAAGCAGGGTTTCTCCACTGGGACTTTACTGGCTACACTGATATCTGAGTTTTCTGAGATGCTTGCCATTCCCTTCAGCTACCAGTACATGGCCATGTCACAGAGCTTGGAAGTGGTACATATATTTGACACAAAATCATGAGCCTATTCTGGAGAGTGGCCAGAATTCAGGAAGAAAACAGGAACGTAGGAAGATAGTTGGTGTTGCCCATTGATAAGGCAAGCCACACTCCATTCATAAATTGTGCCGGATGAATGCTGGGAAGTTTTCTCCTTGAGAGGATACACCCATTGAGGCATTATCTTTTCTAATGTCTACAACCACGAAAACAGTGGGATACACAGACCTAAAAACACTCGCCTTGTCAAAGGACTAACTAGAAACAGTCCACTCCAAACCAAACACACCCCCTTTCCTAACTATTCTCAGAACAAAAGAAAAAACCACAAACCCACACCCACAACCACAAAGGCACCTCCTTCCCCCAAGTGGGTCTGGAACTATCCAGAGTGTCCTCACTGGAGGGCCATACTATGTTCCCCAGAAATGGTCTGTCCTGTCTCAGATCTGGACTCCTTGGTCAAATCTGTGAAGTTGTCAGGAGCCAGCAGTGAGCCTCTACCTGTTTTCTCCGGAAGGGACCCTCTTCAGAATTTTTCTGGAATTTGGCCATTCTCACATAAGTAGGTACCACAAAAGACTGACTCTGTCCTTGGAAAATCCAAACAAGTGAGAACACTGGAACTGGTGCTGGGACTGGGCCTGGGTGCCTAGATTCCTGGAACCCAAATTTGGAGAGTTCCATCAACAAGGATGTGAGGTGAGGTCACTTCCTTTAGTAACTGAGTGAGGTCACTGCCTTGGCAACCAACTTGTCCTAACATTTGCTTCCTAAGGTCTCATAACATGGAGGATGTCCCTACTTCCTGTGACACTTTCACAAGTTAGAATGGTAAAGAAACAATAGTCACCTGGGAACAGCTCTCCACACAGGCCTCTCCTCTACATTAAGAAGAGAGAATCTGATTCAGACACAACCCTTCATCCTGACCAGGCTGTTTGCCATGGAAGATGCCTTTTGCTCTCTCAGATCCTTCATAGCTGCCTACATCTTCTCCAGGGTTCATTTCTGCATGGAACTTTGAAGTTTTCAGCAGGTGGAAGATCCCCTGCATTCCTGTATTGTAAGACCAAATCTGTCCCTGCTTTTCTGAATACTTAGATTGAGGGAACAGTGTATGGTTAGGGTTAACAATATGTTCAATTAAAACCAAAATACTCCCACATGGCCCTCATATTCTTCCATGTAGACATTCATCATAACCTCTGGCTGGAGGTTTCCATAAGGGGCGCAGCCCAAGACAGTGTCCAAAATAAGTTCCCTTGCCCCTCATTTTCCTAAAGTCAGGGTTTCCTGGACACCCTTCCTGTAAACCAGGATTGATCAAATAGGCCTGCCAGTAATACTGCTCTGTTTCTTCATTTTGAAGCCTACTGACTGTGAGGTATAGATTCTTTATGTGATTTGGAGTCATGTGAGAACCCAAGCACTGCTGCAGGGCTTTGAAGAACTCATTTGTCTCAAAGGATCCCTATACTTACTTGATGGAGGTCAGGAACCTAACAGAGGAAGCAAGAGACTTCATCCACAATGACTGATCTTTTTGCCATTTTGGTTTTGGATGCACACATGGGATCTTTCTTTAGATCCATCAGGTGCTGATAATCAAAGCCACAGCCTCTCTCAGAGCCGAAAGGATGATTCAGACACATCCCTTTCCAAAGCAATTAAGCAAAGAGCCACAGGTGATGCTCATTCATTTCCAATTGAAAGCACTTTTCTTCAGGCTTCACAAACTGGTGGCCTGAGGAAAAGACCTTCCTGACATTCAGGTCAACAGAACAGTAGGTAAGCAAAAGGCACAAAGCAGGGTTTCTCTACTGAGACTTTACTGGTCACACTGATATCCGAGTTTTCAGAGATGCTCCCAATTCCCTTCATCTATCCAGTACATGGCCATGTCACAGAACTCGACGGAGGTCCATATCTTGGACAAAAAAACATGAGCCTATTCTGGAGAGTGGCCAGAATTCAGGAAGAAAACAGGGACTAAGGAAAGAAGTAGGTGTTGTCTACAACCACGAAAACAGTGGGATACACAGACCTAAAAACACTCGCCTTGTCAAATGACTTACTAAAAACAGTCCACTCCAAACCAAACATACTGCCTTTCCTACCTATTCTCAGAACATGATAAAAAAACACAAATTCACACCCACACCCACAAAGGCACCTCCTTCCCCCAAGTAGGTCTGTGACTATCCAGAGTGTCCTCAGACTGATGGGCCTTACTCTGCTCCCTCGAAATGGACTGTCCTGTCTCAGATCAGGTCTCTTTTACCAACTCTGTAAAGTTTTCAGCATCAATCAGTGAGTCACTACCTGCTTTCTCAGGAAAGGCCCCTCTTCAGAGCTTTCCTGGCATTTAGCCATCCACACATCAGTATGTACCAAAAAGACTGACTCTGTCCTTGGTAAATCCAAACAAGTGAACCCACTGGGACTGGTACTGGGACTGGCTCTGAGTGCCTGGCTTCCTGGATCCCAAGTTCAGAGAGTTCCATCACCAAGGAAGTGAGGTAGGTCACTTCCTTCAGGAACTGAATGAGGTCACTACCTTGGTAACCACTTTATCCTAACATTTGCTTCCAAGGGTCCCACGAGAGAGAGGCTTCCCCTACTTCCTGTGTCACATTCACAAGATAGAATGCTATATCAACCATAGGCACATGTTAACAGCTCTCCACACAGACCTGGTTTGGTCCATCTTCTCTACTTTAAGAAAAGAGAGGCTTATTCAGACACATCGCTTCATCCTGACCAGGTATTTTACCAAGGAAGATTACTGTTGCTCTCTCAGGTCCTTCATAGCTGCCTACATCTTCTTCAGGGTTTATTTCTGCATGGAACTTGAGGTTCTCAACAGGTGGAAGATCCCCTACCTACCTGTAATATAACACCAACTCTGTCCCTGGTCTTTGTAAAGTTAAATTGAGGGAACAGTGCATGGTTAGGGTTAATAACATGTTCAATTTGGGTTAGGAATCATTCTGCGAGATGAATAATGGTATTGGGGACCTCCGATATTTACAAGCATATATCGGTGTAATATAAGTATGAATACAGAAATCTAGGAAAGATTTGAAACCCAGATGAACACTGGGCCCTTGATTGGGATACTTAGCTTTGAATTATTTCCGCAAAGTTGTCTCAAATAAATCGTTATACAATGGCATAGGACCTTGTACCTTGGATGACTGAATGAGGAAGAGAACCTCCAGACAAAAAGGGATAGTTCCAAAAGTTATTTAGATATAGGGTTTTGGTTAGAGAGTGAATGCAAATGTCAGCATATGTGAAGAGTCAGTCACAGTGATGAACTGGGGAAAATGTGTAGGAAAGCAGATATCAATAGAGACATTAGGAAATCAGGGAAAGTACAAAGTGAGTAATAGGATAAGACGTTTTTAACAGGGTTGAGTTTGAATATATAATCTTAGGAAGAAACAAATATGTAGTCACCAATAGGAATGGTATTTGAGATCATTAGTTAATCAGGACATGGATGTTGTTAGTAATACATGCTCACATTAAATTTAGGCTTTGTACAATCATAAGGGTGTCCGTTGCATTTTTTGTCAGGAATATTACTGTGATGAAATGTAAATGTATATCAGGTGACTACAGTATTTCTTCAAACATTTCTGAAAGCAACATTTTAAGACTTATAAATTAGTATTGGGGACACAAGTACGTGTACCCTGTGCCTATGATTATAAAGATGATGCCTTAATAGACCAATCTGTAAATAAATAATATAACTTGATCAAACTTTAAATAATGGATTGAATTGATATCTGAAAATAGATAGGAAATCTTATATTGATATACATAAGTTCATTCTAACCAGTTATACATCCAATGGTAATTTTAGCATTATGGTTTATCATGAAGAGTGTGGGAGTTTTGCTTCAAAAAATGATTATGGAAATCGAAAATAATGTGTTTGGAAATAATCTCATGAAAACTACAGTCAAGAAACGTGGAGGAATACATATATTCTGAAGCAGGAAGTAATTGGAAGGGAACCAAATGCGTACAGATTTGTTAACTTGTGGATGAAAAGTATTATCTTATAATGTCCATAAACTGAAGAAATAGTAATGTACCAGTGTTGAATAAAAATGAACTTCAAAATACACATCATGTCCCATAGGATTTTACTTGCATTGATGTTAAACTGGGTCAGTTACTGTACAAATATTAGGATTTGTAAGTACCTTTCACCGAAGTTAGTTTTCAGTACTGGGAAATAAATATGTATTTCATGTGGATGAATATTTCTGAGAATAATTTTGTGAAAATTTGATTATAAATCCACATATAGGAACATGAGTTAAATTAGTGAGTGTAAAATAAGACACATATATTTCATATTTTGAATAATCTGGAGATAAATATATATATATATATATAAAGATACAAACTCAGACATTAAAATGTAGTAATATGTATGCCAATCAAAATTCATCATGAAATATATATCATCCTCATATCCAAAAATATTCTTTTTACTGAGCATGGATTTATGTATAATGCTGTTCATCTAGGAAATTCACCCATATGTTGAATTTTCAGTTCCATCAGTATTTAGGGGGAGTCATCTCTTCTCACAATTTGTATCTTCCTAAAACAGCAAGCTCACAAGAATTTACGTGTGATACCAGGTAGGATACTAAATATGCATAATAAATTTCATGAGATGAATAGGGTACAGAGAAAGGGAGACAGAAATGTACATATGTCTTAACTTTAAAAACTCATGGAGAAGTATTACAATGAAAAGTTGACTAGATTTATAACACATTCACTTGATAAAGCAGAAGGCAAGTCCTAGTATACACCATGCCTCCTATGAACGGCCTGTATTTCTATTCTGTTAGGTTTCTTTTTCTACATCATATTAAGATTAGTAGTCAGAGTCTAGTAGGGTATGGGTTAGTGACAGGGATTCAGTATTTCTAATGGAAAATAGGAAAATGAATCTAATGTGTATGCAAATATTTGCTAGACAAAAATCTTCCCACTGTCCTCCAAAACAATGTCTTGATATTTCCTTCGGCACAAGTAATACACAATTAGTGGAGAAGAGTTTGAAAGTCTGTGAATATATATCTGGAAAAGAAAATGCTCAGGAGTTCACAACCTTGGAGGTGGTAGTGGAATTTCCAAAAGTAAGGTACAGGGTAAACACTCCACAAACATGGAACTCTGGTGGCCTAATGAGTTGTTGAGAAACTGCCTCTGAGTTTGGGCCCTTGAAAAATTTGTTGTTGTCAGGAGCTTTAGCTTCCTTTGTATTGAGACCATCAAACCTGGGTCGGCATCTATGTGACCTGCATGACATGGTTCCTTATATGCTATTGAACATGAGGCAGAAGTTCTGAATTTTCCCTTTGTTAGTAAACTGAGGACACTGGGGTCTAAGTGTCTAACCATGTGATCTGTGAAGCCATTTGGTCATACTCGACTTTTCGTGGTGTTTCTTACTGCTGCACTGAAAGTTTGGTATTGGCTTCACGTAATACAAGGAGAAAAACTGGGACACAGTTCTAGAGGGAGTACTCTCACGTGTAGTGGATGAGGGTCTGCAGGAGAATGCACCAACCAGGCTTCTATCCCAAAAAGCTTGCACCCATGTCCATAGCAACCTGATTCTGAACATTGCCCTGAAACCTCTCCATATAACAAGGTCCCTTTACTTGTAAGGTTCTGCTGGCTGCACCATGTCAGTCACAAGTCATTCGGAAACCAATGGCAGAACCACGTGTCCCCACGACAGATGTTTTATCATACACCTGCCCACCACTGCTCTGGGCCCACTAGTCAGCAGGCTCCAACTTTCTGGCACCTCTGTTCTCACCATTTTCATGAAACCCAGTCAATCAATGCAATGTCTGGTACACTCGTGATCAGCAACAGATATCCAAAGGTTCTCCAGTGCCACCTGTTCATGGGAATTTAAAAAATTCATGGTATTTATATAGCCAATTTTCAAGGATGAATTTGGAGGCACTGTGGCTTTCAATTTATTCAGGAACCATGAAATGGTGAGGAAGATTATTTCAATTAAAGCTCAGGAGAACTCTCAGAGGCAAGGCTTCCCAAAGAGTGGCCAAAAGGTCACATTAAGCCAGGCCCATTGAGGTCTACAATTGAGGTCCATGTGTGTTTTGACTCTCAACAATGGCTGCCACGTCTTTCTGAATAAAGTCATGTGATATCCTGGCTGAGATTCCCAGTGCTCTTTGGAAAGCTATCCTGGGCCTAGATCTCAGTCTCCAAGGGCAACTCTCATGTGTGGCCTCCTAAAATCCCAACACAATTCATGTCAATACTTCTCTGAGTTCATTTCCAGAACTCAGTCTCTAAGGGGAATCACTCCAGAGTTCAAGCCCATGTGGACCCAGTCATCTCTTCCAACTACCACACAAATGACCACAATTAAACCAAAACACTCCCACATGGCCCTCATCTTCTTCAATATAAACTCTCATCATAACTTCTTTTTTTTTATTGGTTGTTCAAAACCCTACAAAGCTCTTGACATATCATATTTCATACATTAGCATACATTAGCTTCAAGTGAGTTATGAACTCCCTTTTTTACCCCAAGTACAGATTGCAGAATCACATGGGTTACACATCCACATTTTTACATAATACCATAATAGTAACTGTTGTATTCTGCTACCTTTCCTATCCTCTACTATCCCCCCTCCCCTCCCCTCCCATCTTCTCTCTCTACCCCCTCTACTGTAATTCATTTCTCACCTTGTTTATTTTCCCATTCCACTTACAACCTCTTATATGTAATTTAGTATAACAATGAGGGTCTCCCTCCGTTTCCATGCAATTCCCCTTTTCTCTCCCTTTCCCTCCCACCTCATGTCTCTGTTTAAAGTTAATCTTTTCTTCCTGCTCTTCCTCCCTGCTTTATTCTTAGTTGCTCTCATTATATCAAAGATGACATTTGGTATTTGTTTTTTAGAGATTGGCTAGCTTCACTAAGCATAATCTGCTCTAGTGCCATCCATTTCCCTGCAAATTCCAAGATTTTGTCATTTTTTAGTGCTGCGTAATACTCCATGTTGTATAGATGCCACATTTTTTTAATCCATTCATCCATTGAAGGGCATCTGGGTTGGTTCCACAATCTAGCTATTGTAAATTTTGCTGCTATGAACATCGATGTGGCAGTATCCCTGTAATACGCTCTTTTAAGGTCTTCAGGGAATAGTCCGAGAAGGGCAATAGCTGGGTCAAATGGTGGTTCCATTCCCAGCTTTCCCAGGAATCTCCATACTGCTTTCCAAATTGGCCGCACCAATTTGCAGCCCCACCAGCAATGTACAAGAGAACCCTTTTCCCCACATCCTCGCCAGCACTTGTTGTTGTTTGATTTCATAATGGCTGCCAATCTTACTGGAGTGAGATGGTATCTTAGGGTGGTTTTGATTTGCATTTCTCTGACTGCTAGAGATGATGAGCACTTTTTCATGTACTTGTTGATTGATTGTATGTCCTCCTCTGAGAAGTTTCTGTTCAGGTCCTTGGCCCATTTGTTGACTGGGTTATTTTTTATCTTATTGTCTAATTTTTTGAGTTCTTTGTATATTCTGGATATTAGGGCTCTATCTGATGTGTGAGGAGTAAATATTTGTTCCCAAGATGTAGGCTCCCTATTTACTTCTCTTATTGTTTCTCTTGCTGTGAAAAAACTTTTTAGTTTAAGTAAGTCCCATTTGTTGATTCTTGCTATTAACTCTTGTGCTATGTGTGTCCTATTAAGGAATTTGGAGCCCGACCCCACTATATGTAGATCGTAGCCAACTCTTTCTTCTATCAGACGCAGAGTCTCTGATTTGATATCAAGGTCTTTGATCCATTTTGAGTTAACTTTTGTGCATGGTGAGAGGAGGGGGTTCAGTTTCATTTTGTTGCATATGGATTTCCAGTTTTCCCAACACCATTTGTTGAAGATGCTATCCTTCCTCCGTTGCATGTTTTTAGCCCCTTTATCAAATATAAGATAGTTGTAACTTTGTGGATTGGTCTCTGTGTCCTCTATTCTGTACCATTGGTCCACCCGCCTGTTTTGGTACCTGTACCATGCTGTCTTTGTTACTATTGCTCTGTAATATAGTTTGAAATCTGGTATCGCTATACCGCCTGATTCGCACTTCCTGCTTAGAATTGCTTTTGCTATTCTGGGTCTTTTATTTTTAAATATGAATTCCATGATTGCTTTATCTATTTCTACAAGCAATGCCTTTGGGATTTTGATTGGCATTGCATTAAACCTATATAGAACTTTTGGTAATATCGCCATTTTGATGATGTTAGTTCTGCCTATCCATGAACAGGGTATATTTTTCCATCTTCTAAGATCTTCTTCTACTTCTCTCTTTAGGTTTCTGTAGTTTTCATTGTATAAATCTTTCACCTCTTTTGTTAGCTTGATTCCCAAGTATTTTATTTTTTTTGAGGATATTGTGAATGGAGTGGTTTTCCTCATTTCCATTTCAGAAGTTTTGTTGCTGATATACAGGAATACCTTTGATTTATGTGTGTTGATTTTATAACCTGCTACTTTGCTGAATTCATTTATTAGTTCTAGTAGTTTTTTTGTAGACTCTTTTGGGTCTTCTAGGTATAAAATCATGTCATCCGCAAATAATGATAATTTAAGTTCTTCTTTTCCAATTTTTATGCATTTAATTTCTTTTGTCTGTCTAATTGCTCTGGCCAGTGTTTCGAGAACTATATTGAATAGAAGTGGTGATAGAGGGCATTCCTGTCTTGTTCCAGATTTTAGAGGGAATGCCTTCAATTTTTCTCCATTCAGAATGATGCTAGCCTGAGGCTTAGCATAGATAGCTTTTACAATGTCAAGGTAATTTCCTGTTATCCCTAGTTTTTCTAATGTTTTGAACATAAAGGGATGCTGTATTTTGTCGAATGCTTTTTCTGCTTCTATCGAGATGATCATATGGTTCTTATCTTTAAGTCTATTGATGTGGTGAATAACCTTTATTGATTTCCGTATATTGAACCATCCTTGCATCCCAGGGATGAATCCTACTTGATCATGGTGCACAATTTTTTTGATGTGCCTTTGTATCCAATTCGCCAGAATTTTATTGAGGATTTTTGCGTCTAGGTTCATCAGGGATATTGGTCTGTAATTTTCTTTCTTTGAGGTGTCTTTGTCTGGTTTCGGAATCAACGTGATGTTGGCCTCATAGAATGAATTTGGAAGAGCTCCCTCTTTTTCTATTTCCTGAAATAACTTGAAAAGTATTGGTATTAATTCTTCTTTAAAAGTTTTGTAAAACTCCGCTGTATACCCATCCGGTCCTGGGCTTTTCTTGGTGGGTAGTCTCTTGATTGCTTCTTTCCTCCATTGATATTGGTCTGTTCAAATTGTGTGTATCCTCCTGACTCAGTCTGGGCAAATCATATGTCTTAAGAAATTTATCGATGTCTTCACTATCTTCTATTTTATTGGAATATAGGTTTTCAAAATAATTTCTAATTGTCTTCTGTATTTCTGTAGCATCTGTTGTGATATTGCCTTTTTCATCCCGTATGTTAGTAATTTGAGTTCTCTCTCTTCTTCTCTTCGTTAGCATGGCTAAGGGTCTGTCAATCTTGTTTATTTTTTCGAAGAACCAACTTTTAGTTTTGTTGATTTTTTCAATAGTTTCTTTTGTTTCAATTTCGTTGATTTCCGCTCTGATTTTAATTATTTCTTGCCTTCTGCTGCATTTGCTGTTGTTTTGTTCTTCCTTTTCCAGGGCTTTGAGATGAAGTGTGAGCTCATTTATTTGTTGGTTTTTCTTTTTTTTGAGGAATGACCTCCAGGCGATGAATTTCCCTCTTAAAACTGCTTTCATTGTGTCCCATAGATTCCGATAAGTTGTGTCTGTATTTTCATTTATCTCTAAGAATTTTTTGATTTCCTCCTTTATGTCTTCTGTAACCCATTGATCATTCAGTAACATATTGTTCATTTTCCATGTGATATAGGATTTTCCCATCCTTCTTTTATCATTGATTTCCAGTTTCATTCCATTATGATCAGATAAAATGCATGGTATTATCTCCACCCCTTTATATTTACTGAGGTTTGCCCTATGGCATAATATATGGTCTATTTTTGAGAAGGATCCATGTGCTGCTGAGAAAAAAGTATATCCACTTGATGATGGTTGATATATTCTATATACGTCAGTTAAGTCTAGGTTATTGATTGTGTTATTTAGATCTATAGTTTCTTTATTCAACTTTTGTTTGGAGGATCTGTCCAATGGTGAGAGAGGTGTGTTGAAGTCACCCATAATTATTGTATTGTGGTCTATTTGATTCTTGAACTTGAGGAGAATTTGTTTTATGAACGTCGCAGCACCATTATTTGGTGCATAAATATTGATAATTGTTATGTCTTGTTGGTGAATGGTTCCTTTTAACAGTATATAATGGCCTTCCTTATCCCTTTGGATTAACTTAGTCTTGAAGTCGATTTTGTTCGATATGAGGATGGCCACACCTGCTTGTTTGCGAGGACCGTGTGCATGGTATATTTTTTCCCAACCTTTCACCTTCAGCCTGTGTATGTCTTTTCCTGTCAGATGTGTCTCCTGGAGGCAGCATATTGTTGGATTTGTTTTTTTAATCCATGTTACCAGTCTATGTCGCTTTATTGGGGAGTTTAAACCATTAATGTTTAGAGTTACTATTGCTATATGGTTTGTACTTCCATCCATGTTTGATTATTTGTCTCTCTCTTTTTTTTTAAATTTAGTTTATTTCTCCATGATTAGCTTTCCCCCCTTCTTCAGTCTTTACTGGGGCACTTCCCACTGTTGGCTTTGGTTATTGTTTCTCATTTCTTCCTCGTGTAGTGTTTTGCCCAAGATATTCTGCAATGCTGGTTTTCTGGCTGCAAATTCTTTTAGCTTTTGTTTATCATGAAAGATTTTTATTTCGTTGTTGTACCTGAAGCTTAATTTTGCTGGATACAGAATTCTTGGTTTGCATCCATTGTCTTTCAGTGTTTGAAATACGTTGTTCCAGGATCTTCTCGCTTTCAGTGTCTGAGATGAAAAATCCACTGTTAACCTTATTGGTTTACCCCTGAATGTAATCTGCCTCCTTTCTCTTGTAGCTTTTAATATTTTCTCTTTCTTCTGTATATTGGATATCTTCATAACAATGTGTCTTGGCGTTGGTCTACTTTGATTTTGTATGCTCGGTGTTCTGTATGCATCTACAATTTGTATATCTGTTTCCTTTTTTATTTCTGGAAAGTTTTCTGTAATTATTTCATGTAGTAGATTACACATTCCCTTGGTTTGAATCTCTGTGCCTTCCTCTATCCTGATCACTCTTAAATTTGGTTTTTTAATGTTATCACATATCTCTTGGATGCTTCTCTCGTGATTTTTGACCAGCCTATCAGAGTTGGCTAGACTCTTTTCAAGATGATATATTTTGTCTTCATTATCTGACGTTCTGGCT
Source organism: Callospermophilus lateralis (assembly GCF_048772815.1). NCBI lineage: Eukaryota > Metazoa > Chordata > Mammalia > Rodentia > Sciuridae > Callospermophilus > Callospermophilus lateralis. Next base: position 1,492,000 of record NW_027512640.1, read on the forward strand.
TCTACTTGCTCCACTCTGTTAGTGATACTCTCATTTGAGTTTTTAATTTGGTTTATAAGTTCCTTCAGTTCTAAGATTATTGTCTGATTCTTTTTTATAATCTCTATCTCCTGATAAAGATGCTTAACTTCTTCTTTTATCTGTTTTTGTAATTCGTTCTCAATGTGTTCTTTTGCTGCTTGAATTTGCTGTCTCGTATCCTCTTTAAGGTTCCATTCCATCTGTCTAAGGTATTCCTTGTGGTCTTTATATGACCATTTTTCTGATGAATCTATATTCTCCTGGGTATTTAGGCCTTCCTGCATTGTTTGTACTCCTTTCCTTCCTTGCTTTTTCATATTGCTTCTTGTTCTATTTGACTACTGAGTTGTTGATTACTCCTATAAATTTATTTGCTGCTTGGGAGGAAAGGTATTATGGGGGAGGGAATAAGTCACCAGGGAGAATGAGAGTAAGCAGGCAGAATTCAAGGAAGGGGGAATATGAGAATTGAAAATAAATGCAAAGACAGAAGAAAAGAAGAGAGAGAGAAAGGAAACAGAAAATTAAAAAGAATTAAAAAGAAATCATAATTGCAATAATAAAAATGAAAATTAGTATTAAAAAATAAGATAAAATGAATTAATAAAAATTTGGGGAAAACAACAACAAAAACAAAACAAAACCAATAAAAAAAATTTTAATACATGCAGTCTTTTAGACTCATCAATTCAGATTGTTAACTACAATTCTGGTATGAGAGAGATTATCCATAGTGTGAATAAAACAGGAGTCCAGAGAAAAGAAAAAAAAAAAATGCAGTCTTAGAGTTCGATTCACTATTCTTCCAGTAGGTGGAGCTGTGCCCACCGGGCCACGCTTCTCCTCTCAGTAGGCGGGAGCCAATTGCTGTGCATCAGCTCTTCCTCCTCGACTGGGCGGGTCTCTAATCCTGAGTGCACCGGTGAAGCTCACCACAATATTGGCTACACACCAAGTCTGCTGTTCCTGTGAGCCCTGTTTTCAAGAACGCCTGGGCACATTCTCCCTGTTTGCCATTCCCTTGGACCCTAAGTTTGTAGAGCTTGGGGTTGAGAACCCCCAGCGAATTTGCTTGCCCTCTGGTAGCCACGCCCCTGGAAGCTGGTGCAAGAGACCTCAGTTGTCAGCACTGGTGATAGCGGTAGCCGGAATTCCGCTCCGCGGGTCACGCGCCACTCCTGATTCCCCCGTGCAAGAGCCGGGCGGGCGGGGCCTTTAGCAGCGCCCGGGAGGCGGGGACTGTCCACACGAGCGCGGGGTTGGGGGTTGGGGTGGTTGTTTCCAGTGCCGTACCGCCAAAGGCGGCTCACAGAGCTGGGAAGGCAGGACCCAGCCTTCCGTATGCTCGCTGCAATGTGTGAGCAGCGGTTTTTCGGCTGAGCCGGCGGGACCGCGCCCCAGTGGGAGCTGTTTACACGAGCACGGCGGGGCAGGGGTGGGGGGTGGGGGTCGTTGTTCACAGCGCCGAGCCGGCGGGGGGGGGAGGGGGTGATCGGAGGGGGTGGTCGTTTGCAGCGCCGAACCGCCTCTGCGCTAGGCCGGCTGGGGCCCAAGCAGGCTGTGGCCCTTTGTAAGTATGCTGCAAAGTGTGGGCAGCAGCAGGAGTTCGGCGTTGGCCGTGAGTTTCTGCTGAGTTTCACTCGCTGAGATTCACTCGTCTGGGACAAAGTGACCCCTCTAATAGACTTACTAATTCCTGGCAGGTCTCCTTTCAGCGGAATTTTGCTAGAAGTCCCTCAGCATGCTGTATGCAGGTGAATTAATGGTCCTCTCTGCTCCCGTTCCTGCGGAGGCATTGAAAGTGCTTCCTCCTTGCCGGCAGCCATGTTGGGTCCTCCCTCATCATAACTTCTTGCTGGAGGTTTCCATGAGGGGCGCAGCCTAAGACAGTGTCTAAAATAAGCTCATTTGCCCCTTATTTGCCTAAATTCAGGGTGGCCTGGAAACCCTTCCTGTGAACCAGGTGTGATCAAATAGGCCTGCCATTAATACTGCTCTACTTCTCCAATTTGAGGCCTACTCTCTGTGGGGCATAGATTCTTTATGTGAATTGGGGTCATGAGAAAACCCAAGCACCTATGGGCTACCCTCTGCAGGGCTTTGAAGAACCCATTTCAGTGAGTCTAGGAGTTGGACCAAAAGTTCTTTAGATATAGGGGTTTTGTTAGAGAGTGAATGTAAATGTCAGCATATTTCAAGAGTCAGTCACAGTGATGAACTGGGGAAAATGTGTAGGAAATCAGATATCAATAGAGAAATTAGGAAATCAGGCAAAGTACAAAGTGAGTGATAGGATGAGACATTTTTAACAGGGTTCAGTTTCAATATTTAATCTTAGGAAGAAACAAATATGTACTCACCAATAGGAATGATATTTGAGATCATTAGTTAATCAGGACATGGATGTTGTTAGTAATACATGCTCACTTTCAATATAGGCTTTGGTACAATCATAAGTGTGTCCGTTGCATTTTGTGTCAGGAATATTACTGTGATGAAATGTATATGTATATCAGGTGGCTAGAGTATTTCTTCCAATATTCTTAAAGCAATATTTTAAAGACTTATAAATTAGTATTTGGGATACAAATAGGTATACCATCGGTCTATGAATATAGAGATGATGCCTTAATAGACCATACTGTGAATAAATAATATAACTGGTTCAAACTTTAAATAATGGATTGAATTGATATCTGAAAATATATAGGAAATCTTATATTGATATACATTAATTCATTCTAACCAGTTATACATCTAATGGTAATATTAGCATTATGGTTTATCATGAAGAGTGTCTGAGTTTTGCTTCAAAAATGATTATGGAAATCAAAAATAATGTGTTTGGAAAGAATCTCATGAGAAGAACAGTCAAGAAACATGGAGGAATACATGTGTTCTGAAGTAGGAAGTGATTGAAAGTGAACTAAATGCCTATAAATTTGTGAAATTGTGGATGAAAGAATATATCCTATTATGTCCATAAACTGCAGAAATAGTAATGTATCAGTGTTGAATAAAAATGAACTTCAAAATACACATCATGGTCCAATAGGTGTCTACTTGCATTGATGTGAAACTGGGTCAGTCACTGTGGAAATATTACGATTTGTATGCACCATTCACTGAATTTAGTTTTCAGTACTAGGAAATAAATATGTATTTAAGGTGGATGAATATTTCTAAGAATTATTTTGTGAAAATTTGATTATAAATCTACATACACACACATGAGTAAATTTAGAAAGTGTATAATAAGACACATATATTTCATATTTTGGAAAATCTAAAGAGTAGATATCTATATCTATATAGATAGATAGATAGATAGATAGATAGATAGATAGATAGATACTCACATACACAGACATTAAAATGTAGCAATATATATGCCATTTGAAAATCATAATAAAATAGATATCATCCACGTATCCAAAAATATTCATTTTACTGAACATTTATTTATGCATAATATTGTTCATCTAGGAAATTCACCCATAGGTTGAATTTCCAGTTCCATCAGTATTTAGAGGGAATGATCTCTTCTCACAATTTGTATCTTCCAAAATAAGCAAGCTCACAAGAATGTACATGTGATACCAGGTAGAATTCTAAAGATGCATTAAAAAATACATGTGATGAATAGGCTACAGAGAAAGGGAGACAGAAATTTACATATGTGTTAATTTTAAAAACTCATGGAGAAGTATTACAATGAAAAGTTGACTATATTTATAACACATACCATTGATAAAGCCGAAGGCAAGTCCAAGTATACACCATGCCTCCTATGAAAGGCCTGTATTTCTATTCTGTTAAGTTTCTTTTTCTCCATCATATTTGGATTAGTAGTCAGAGTCTAGTAGGGTATGGGTTAGTGTCAGGGATTCAGTATTTCAAATGGAAAATATGAAAATGAATCTACTGTGTATGCAAATATGTGCTACACAAAAATCTTCCCACTCTCATCCAGAACAATGCTTTGACATTACCTTCGCCCCAAATAAGACACAATTAGTGGAGAAAAGTTAGAAAATCTGTGAATACATATGTGGAAAGAAAAATGCTCAGGAGTTCACAAACTTGTAGGAGGTAGAACGGGTTACAAAAAGGGAGAGGGTAAACACTCCACAAACATGGAGCTCTGCTGGCCCAATGACTTTTTGAGAAACTGCCTCTGAGGTCGGGCAGTTAAAATATATATTGTTGTCAGGAGTTTTAGCTTCCTTTGTAGTGAGACCATCAATTCTGGGTCTCCATCTATGTGACCTGGATGACATGGTTTTTTGTTTTCTAGTGAACATGAGGCAGCAGTGCTGAATTCTCTCTTTGTAGGTAAACTTTGGCCACTGGGGTCTAAGTATCTAACTGTGTTGTCTGTAGAGCCATTTGGTCATTATCCACTTTCGTGGTGTTTTTTACTGCTGCACAGTGAGTTTGGTATTGGCTTCACGTAATACAAGGAGTTCTACTGGGACACAGTGCTGGAGGATGTACTCTCACGTGTGGTGGGTTAGCAAAATGCACCAGTGAGGCTTCAATCCCACATAGCTTTTCAACTTGACAATAGCAACCTGATTCTGACCTTTGGCAGGAATCCTCTCCATATAACAAGATGCCCTTACATAGAAGTGTCTGCTGGCTGTACCATGTCAGTCACAAGTCTTTCTAAGCCAATGGCAGATCCACGTGGCCCCACCACAAATTTTTTTTTCACACCCCTACACTCCTCTGCTCTAGGCCCACTAGTCTGCAGGCTCCAACTTTCTGGCATCTATGTTCTACACTTTTTTCATGAAACCCAGTCAATCAAGGCACTGTCTGGTACAATCATGATCAGGAACAGGACATTCAGAGGTTCTCCAGTGCAACCTGGTCATAGTAATTTCAAAAAATTCATGGTATTTATCTAGATATTTTTCAATAATGAAGTTGGAGGCACTGTGGGATTTAATTTATACAGGAACCATTAAAAGGTGAGGAATCTCATTTCAATGAAAGCTCTGGAGAACTTTCACAGGCAAGGCTTCCCAAAGAGTGGGCAAAAAGGTCACATGAAGCCAGGCCCATTTAGGTCTACAATGTGAATTCCATGTGTGTTTTGACTCTCAACTATGGCTGACAGTCTTTCAAAATAAAATCTTGTGATATCCTGGCTGAGATTCCCAGTGCTCTGTGGAAAGTCACCCTTGGCCTAGATCTCAGTTTCCAATGGCGAATCTCATGCGTGGCCTCCAAAAATCCCAACACAATTCATGGCAATACTTGTCTGAGTTCAGTTCCACAACACAGTCTCTAAAGGGAATCACAACAGAGTTCAAGCCCAGGTGGACCCAGGCATCTCTTCCAATTGCCACACAAATGATGACAATTAAAACCAAAACACTCCCACAGGGCCCTCTTCTTCTTTTATATAGACACTAATCATAAACTCTAGCTGGAGGTTTAAATGAGGGGCACAGCCCAAGACAGTGTCAAAAATAATCTCCCTTGCCCCTCATTTGCCTAAAGTCAGGGTGGCTTGGACAACATTCCTGTGAAACAGAAGTGATCATATAGGACTGCTCTTAATACTGCTCCACTTCTCAAATTTGAGGCCTACTGACTGTGGGGTATAGATTCTTTGTGTGAATTGGAGTCATGAGAAAACGCAAGCACCTATTGTCCAGCCTCTGCAGGGCTTTGAAGAACTCATTTGACACAAATGATCCCTATTCTCACTTGATGGAGGTCAGAAATATTACAGAGGAAGGCGAGAGGCTTCATCCAAAATGACTGATCTTTTTTCCATTTTGGTTTTGAATGCCCACATGGGATCTTTCTCTAGACCCATCAGGTGCTGAAAATCTAAACCACAGGCTCACACAGGGCCAAGAGGCTGATTCAGACAAATCTTTTTCCAAAGCAATAAAGTAAAAAGCCACAGGTGATTCCCATTCATTTCCATTTGAAAACTCTTTTCTTCAGGCTTCACTAAGGTTTGGCCTGAGGCAAAGACCTTTCTGACATTCAGAGCAACAGAACAATAGGTAATCAAAAGCCCCCAAGCAGGGTTTCTCCTAGGAGACTTTCCTGGTTACTCTGATATGTGAGTTTTCTGAGATGCTCGCCATTCTCTTCAGCTATCCAGTACATGGCCATGTCACAGAGCTTGGAGGTGGTACGTATCTTGTACAAAAATACATGATACTAATCTTGAGAGTGGCCAGAATTCAGGAAAAAAATGAGAACTTAGGTAGATAGCAGGTGTTGCCCATGGATGAGGCAAGCCTCAGTCCATTCATTAATTGGGAAGGATGCATACTGGGAAGTTTTCTACTAGACAGGACACACGCAATGAGCTATTTTCTTTTCTAATATCTACAAAGAAAAACACAATGGGATACACAGACACAGAAACAGTCTCCTTGTCAAATGACTTACTAGAAACAGTCCACTCCAAACCAAACAAACCTCCTTTTTTACCTATTCTCAGATCATGTGAAAAAACCACAAACACAAACCAACACCCTCTAATGGACCTCCTTCTTCCAAGTAGGTCTGTGACTATCTGGAATGTCCTCTGACTGGTAGGACATACAATGTTCCCCAGAAATGGCCTTTCTGTCTCAGATCTGGTCTCCTTGGTCAAATCTGTGAAGTTGTAAGGACGCAGTGGTGAGCCAATTCCTATCCTCTCAGGAAAGACCCCTCTTCAGAGCTTTCTTGGTATTTGGCAACCCTTACATCAGTAGGTACCAAGAAAGACTGACTCTGTTCCTGGAAAATCCAAAGAAATGAGCCCACTGCGACTGGGACTGGGACTGGCTCAGGGTGCCTGGCTTCCTGGATCACAAAATTCAGAGAGCTCCATCACCAAGGAAGTGAGGTGAGGTCACTACCTTCAGAAAATGAATGAGGTCACTCTCTTGGCCACCACTTTGTCCTAACAGTTTCTTCCTATTGTCTCCTGACATGGAGGCTGCCCTACTTTCTGTGATACTTTCTCATGTTAGAATGGTATAGAAACCATAGTCACCTGGGAACAGCTCTCCACACAGGCCTGGTTTGGTCCATCTTCCCTACATTAAGAATAGAGAGGCTGACTCAGACACATCTTTTCATCCTGACCATGTTTTTTGCCATGGAATATGACTTTTGTTCTCTCAGGTCCTTCATAGCTGCCTGCATCTTTTCCAGGGATCATTTCTGCATGGATTTTGAGGTACTCAGCAGTTGGAAGATCTCGTAACTTCCTGTATTGTAATACCAACTTTGTCCCTGCTCTTCTGTAAAGTGAGATTGAGAGAACATTGTATGGTTAGGATTAATAGCATGTTCGATTTGGGTTGGAAATCATTCTGCTGGATGAATAATGGTATTGGGAACCAGCGATATTTATAAGAATATAGAGGTAGAACATAAGTATGAAAACAGAAATCTAGGTAATATTTGAAGCCCAGAAGGATTTGGACCCTTGATTGGGATCCTTAGCTTGAGTTATGTTTTTCACCGAGGTCTCAGTTAAATTGATATACAATGGCATAAGACCCTGTACCTCAGATGATTAAATGTAGAAGAGATCATCCAGTCAAAAAGGGATTGTGTGTAGGATTAGGAAGATAGTCAGTAGGTTTAGAAGGAAGAGTGAGTCTAGGATTTGGACCAAATGTTCTTTAGCAATAGGGTTTTGGTTAGAGAGTGAATATAAATGACACCATATGTGAAGAGTCAGGCACAATGATGAACTGGGGAAAATATGTAGGAAAGCAGACATCAATAGAGACATTAGGAAATCAGGCAAAGTATAACGTGATAGGATTAGACATTTTCAACAGGGTTGAGGTTGAATAGATAATCTTAAGAAGAAACCAATTTGTAGTCACCAATAAGATTGACATTTTAGAGCATTAGGCAACCTGGACATGGATATATTTAGTAATCCATGTTCACATTCCATTGAGGCTTTGGTACAATCATAAGGGTGACCTTCGCATTTTGTGTCCAGAATATTACTGTGATAATATGTATATGAAGATCAGGTGACATGAGTATTTCTTCCACCATTTCTGGGGGAAATATTTTGAAAAGATATAAATTAGTACTGGGGATACTAATCGGCTTACCCTGTGTTGATGAATATAGAGATGATGCATTAATAGACCATACTGTGAATAAATTATATGACTGGTTCCAAATTTAAATAATGGATTGTATTGATATCTGAAAAAATAGAGGAAATCATTTATTGATATACATACATTCATTCCAACCACTTATATATCTAATGGTTATATTAGGGTTACCGTTTATCATAAATAGTGTGTGAGTTTTGCTTCAAAAATGATTATGGAATCGAAAATAATGTCTTTAGAAAGAAGTCTAGTGAAAAGACCAGTCAAGAAACATGGAGAAATATAAGTGTTCTGAAGGAGGAAGTGATTGAAAGTGAACCAAATGTTTATAAATTTGTGAACTTGTGAATGAAAGGATATAATTTATGATGTCTATAAACTGAAGAAATAATAACGTACCAGGTTTGATTAAAATGAACTTTAATAAACACATCATATCCAATAGGAATCTACTTGCATTGATGTTAAACTTGGTCAGTTACTGTAGAAATATTAGGATTAGTAAGCACCCTTCCCTGAAGTTAGTTTTCAGTACTAGGAAACAAATATTTATTTCAGTGGATGTATATTTCTGAGAATAAACTTTTTAAAAGTTGATTATAAATCCACATATATGAATATGAATGAATTCAGGCGGTGTATAAGAAGACACATATATTTCATATTTTGGTAAATCTGGAGAATATATATATATATATATATATATATATATATATATATATATATATATGTATATATAGACACACAAACACACACATTATAATGTAGCAATATATATGCCAATTGAAATTCATCATGAAAAATAACTCATCCGCATATCCCAAAATATTCATTTTACTGAACATGAATATGTGTATAGTGTTGTTCATCTAGGAAGCTCACCCATGGGTTGAATTTTCAGTTAAAACAGCGTGTAGGAGGAGTGATCTCTTCTCACAATTTGTATCTGCCAAGTCAGCCACCTCACAAGAATGTATATGTGAAACCAGGTAGGATTCTATTTGTGCATATAAAAATACATTTGCTTAATAGGCTACAGAGAAAGGGAGACAGGAATTCACATTTTTCTTAACTTTAAAAACACATGGAAAATTATTTCAACAAATAATTGACTAGATTTATAACTCCTACCTTATATCATGCAAAAGGTAATTTCAACTATACACCATGCTTCTTCTGAAATGCTTGTATTTCTATTCTGTTTGGGTTATTTTTCTCCATTATATTAGGATTAGTAGTCAGAGTTTAGTAGGGTATGGGTTAGTGTCAGGGATTCAGTATTTCAAACAGAAAATTGGAAAATGAATCCAATGTGTATGCAAATATGTGCTACAAAACAATCTTCCCTCTCTCATCCAGAACAATGACTTGACATTCCCTTTGCCCCAAGTAAGTCAGAATTAGAGGAGAAGAGTTAGAAAATCTGTGAATATATATTTAGAATGGAAAATGCTCAGGATTTCACAACCTTGGAGTTGATAGAGCAGTTTCCAAAAGTAAGTGACATGGTAAACACTCCACAAACATGGAGATCTGCTGGCCTAAATACTTCTTGAGAAATTGCCTCTGAGCTTGGGCACTTGAAATATATGTTGTTTTCAGGAGCTTTAACTTCCGATGTAGTGAGACCATCAAAGCTAGATCTGCATCTATGTGACCAGGAGGACATGGTTTCTTATTTTCCAATGAACATGAGGCAACAGTGCTAAATTCTCTCTTTGTAGCTAAATTGTGGCCATGGGGGCTAAGTGTCACCCCATGTGGACTGTGAAGCCATTTGGTCATCCTCGACTTTTCATTGTGTTTCTTGCTGCTGCACTGGGAGTTTGGTATTTGCTTCACGAAATACAAGGAGTTCAAGTGGGACACAGTGCTGGAGGGAGTTCTGTCACGTGTGGTGGGTCAGTGTCTGCATGAGAATGCACCAACTAGGCTTCTATCCCACATAGCTTGCCCCTTGACCATAGCAACCTGATTCTAAACATTGCCGTGAAAAATCTCCATATAACAAGATGCCTTTATATAGAAGGGTCTGCTGGCTGCACCGTGTCTGTGTCAAGGCATTTGAAAGTCTATGGCAGATCCACAGGCCCCACCACAAATGTTTTATCACACACCTGCACACCACTGCTCTAGGCCCACTACATATCAGGCTCCAACTTACTGGCATCTCTGTTCTACACATTTTCATGATACCTAGTCAATCAAGGCACTGTCTGGTATACTCATGATCAGCAACAGGACATCCAAAGGTTCTCCAGTGCCACCTGGTCATGAGAATTTCTAAAAATTCATGGTATTTATCTAACTATTTTTCACAGATGAAGTTGTTGGTACTGTGGGTTTCAATTCATTCAGGATCCATTAAATGTTGAGGAAGCTCATTTTAATGAAGGATCTGGAGATCTCTCACAGGCAAGGCTTCCCAAAGAGTGGCCAAATTGTCACATGAAGCCAGGCCCATTGAGGTCTCCAATGTGAGGTCCATGTGTGTTTTGACTCTCAACGATGGCTGCCAGGTCTTTCAGAATAAAACCTGTGATATCCTAGCTGAGATTCCCAGTGCTCTCTGGAAAGCCTCTCTGGGCCAAGATCTCAGTTTCCAAGGGCGACTCTCATGCGTGGCCTCCTGAAATCCCAACAACATTCATGGCAATACTTCTCTGAAGTCAGTTCCAAATCTCATTCTCTAAGGGGAATCACACCAGAGTTCAAGCCCAGGTGGACCCAGTCATCTCTTCCAACTACCACACAAATGACCACAATTAAAACCAAAACACTCCCACATGGCCCTCATCTTCTTCCATATAAACACACATCATAACCTCTGGATGGAGTTTTCCATGAGGGGCACATCCAAACCAGTGCCCAAAATAAGCTCCCTTGCCCCTCATTTGCCTAACATCAGGGTTGATTGGACACGCTTCCTGTGAACCAGCAGTGATCAAATAGGCCTGCCGTAAATGCTCCACTTCTCCACTTTGAGGCCTTCTTACTGTGGGGTTTAGATTCTTTTTTTTTCTAAATTTTTTTGGAAATTTAATTGGAAAGTTAAAAAAAATTGTTTTGCAGAATATTAAATTTCTAATGGCAAAGCCTTCACCTTGTTTGTGAAGGAAACCTTGATGCCTTGCCAATCTGGTTATATGGAGACACTCAAAATTTTCTGTTACATACTACATGGATGAATGGCTAAAGCACATAGTTTTTTAAAACTGAAAGGCAGATACCAGCAAGTAAGATAACAAATAAAAGACAATTTTATTAAAAAATAAAGTTGTTATATGACTCAAATATTGGAAATTCAATTCTTTTTTTTTGGTTGTTCAAAACATTATAAAGCTCATGATATATCATCTTTCACACATTTGACTTAATTGGGTTATGAACTCCCATTTTTACCCCAAATACAAATCGCAGAATCACATCAGTTACACACTCACGTTTTTACATAATAGCATACTAGTTATTGTTGAATTCTGCTACCTTTCCTATCCCCTACTATTCCCCCTCCCCTCCCATCTTCCCTCTCTACCTCATCTGCTGTTGTTTAATTCTCTCCCTTGTTTTCCCCTCTTTAGCCTCACAACCTCTTATATGTAATTTTGTGTAACATTGAGTAGTCTCCTACCATTTCCATATAATTTTCCTTCTCTCTCCCTTTCTCTCCCCCCACTCATCTCTGTTTAGTTTTAATATTTTTCTCATGTTCTTCCTCCCTGTTCTGTTCTTATTTGCTCTCTCTATATAAAAGGAAACATTTGGCATTTGTTTTTTAAGGATTGGATAGCTTCGCTTAGCATAATCTATTCTAATGCCATTCATTTCCCTGCAAATTCTATGATTTTGTCATTTTCAGTGCTGTGTAATACTCCATTGTGTATAGATGCCACATTTTTATTATCCATTCGTCTATTGAAGGGCATCTAGTTTGGTTCCACAGTCTAGTTATTGTGAATTGTGCCGCTATGATCATCGATGTGGCAGTATCCTTATACTGCTCTCTATTAAGATCCTCAGGGAAGAGTCTGAGAAGGGCGATATCTCGGTCAAATGGTGGTTCCATTCCCAGCTTTCCCAGGAATCTCCATACTGCTTTCCATATTGGACTCTCCAATTTGCAGGCCCACAAGCAGTGTACAAGTGTACCCTTTACCCCACATCCTCACCAACATTTATTGTTGTTCGACTTCATAATGGCTGCCAATCTTACTGGAGTGAGATTGTATCTTAGGGTGGTTTTGATTGCATTTCTCTGACTGCTACAGATGGTGTGCATTTTTTCATGTACTTGTTGATTGATTGTATGTCCTCCTCTGTGAAGTGTCTGTTAAGATCCTTGGCCCATTGTTGATTGGGTTATTTGTTATCTCATTGTTTAATTGTTTTGAGTTCTTTGTATATTCTAGATATTAGGGCTCTATCTGAAGTGTAAGGGGTAAAAATTTGTTCCCAGGATGTAGGCTCTCTATTTAACTCTCTTATTGTTTCTCTTGCTGAGAAAAAACTTTTTTAGATTAAGTAAGTCCCATTTGTTTATTCTTTTTATGAACTCTTGGGCTATGGGTGTCCTATTAAGGAATTTGGAGCCCAACCCCACAGTATGTACACCGTAGCCCACTTTTTCTTCTATCAGACGCAGTGTCTCTGATTTTATATCTGGCTCCTTGATCCATTTTGAGTTAACTTTTATGCATTGTGAGAGAAAGGGATTCCGTTTCATTTTGTTGCATATGAATTTCCAATTGTCCCTGCACCATTTGTTGAAGATGCTATCCTTCTTACATTGCATGCTTTTAGGCCCCTTTTCAAATATAAGAAAGTTGTAATTTTGTGGATATGTCTCTGTGTCCTCTATTCTGTACCATTGGTCCATCTGCCTGTTTTGATACCAGTACCACACTGTTTTTGTTACTATTGCTTTGTAGTACAGTTTGAACTCTGGATTCACACTTCCTGCTTAGAATTGCTTTCGCTATTCTGGGTCTTTTGTTGTTCCATATGAAATTCATGATTACTTTATCTATTTCTACAAGAAATGCCATTGGGTTTTTGATTGGCATTGCATTAAACCTGTAGAGAACTTTGGGTAATATCGCCATTTTGATGATGTTATTTCTGCCTATCCATGTACAGGGCATATTTTTCCATCCTCTAACATCTTCTTCTATCTCTCTCTTTAGGGTTCTGTAGTTTTCATTGTATAAATCTTTCACCTCTTTGGTTAGGGTGATTCCCAAGTTTTTTTATTTTCTTTGAGTATACTGTAAATGGAGTGGTTTTCCTCATTTCCATTTCAGAAGTTTTGTTGCTGATATACAGGAATGCCTTTGATTTATGCGTGTTGATTTTATATCCTGCCAATTTGCTGAATTCATTTATTAACTCTAGCAGTTTCTTTGTAGACCCTTTTGGGTCTGTTAAATATATTATCATGTCATCCACAAATAGCGATAATTTAAGTTCTTCTTTTCCTATTTTTATGCCTTTAATTTCCTTTGTCTGTATCATTGCTCTGGATAGTATTTCAAGAACTAAATTAAATAGAAGTGGTGATAGAGGGCATCCCTGTCTTGTTGCAAATTTTAGAGGGAATGCCTTCAGTTTTTCTCCATTTAGGATGATGCTAGCCTGAGGTTTAGCATATATACCTATTACCATGTTGAGGTAAGTTCCTGTTATTCCTAGTGTTTTATAGAGTTTTAAAGAAAAAGGGATGCTGTGCTTTGTAGAATGCTTTTTTTGCATCTATTGAGATGATCATATGGTTCTTCTCTTTAAGTCTATTGATGTGATGGATTACATTTATTGATTTCCGTATATTGAACCAGCCTTGCATCCCTGGGATGAATCCCTCTTGATCATGAAGCACAATTTTTTTATATGCTTTTGTTTTTTATTTGCCAGGATTTTATTGAGAATTTTTGCATCCAAGTTTATTAGAGATATTGGTCTGTAGTTTTCTTTCTTTGAAGTGTCTTTGTCTGGTTTTGGGATCAGGGTGATGTTGGCCTCATAGAATGAATTTGGAAGAACTCCTTCTTTTTCTATTTTTTGAAATAGCTTGAAAAGTATTGGTATTAATTCATCTTTGAACGTTTTGTAGAACTCTGCTGTATAACCATCTGGTCCAGGGCTTTTTTTGGTTGGTAGTCTTTTGAAAGTTTCTTCTATTTCTTCCATTGTTATTGGTCTATTTAAATTGTGTGAGTCTTCCGGACTCAAACTTGGCAGATTATATGACATAAGAAATTTATCAATATCTTCATTATCTTCTGTTTTATTGGAATATGGGGTTTCAAAATACTTTCTAATTATCATCTGAATTTCTGTAGTGTCTGTTGTGATGTTGCCTTTTTTATCCCATATGTTAGTAATTTGAGTTCTCTCTCTACTTCTCTTCATTAGCATGGCTAAGGCCCTGTCGATTTAATTTATTTTCAAAGAACCAACTTTTATTTTTTCAATTTTTTTGTTTCAATTTTGTTGATATCTCCTCTAATTTTAATTATTTCTTGTCTTCTACTACATTTGTTGTTTTGCTTTTTTTTTCTAGGTTTTTGAGATGTAGTGTGAGATCATTTATTTGTTGTTTTTTTCTTTTTTTTTTTTTTTGAGGAAAGAATTCCAAGAAATGAATTTCCCTCTTAAAACTGCTTTCATTGTTTTCCATAAAATCCGGTATGTTTTGTCTGTATTGTCATTTGTCTCTAAGAAATTTTTTATCTCCTCCTTTATGTCTTCTGTAACCCATTGATCATTCAGTAACATATTGTTCATTTTCCATGTGATGTAGAATTTTTCCTTCCTTCTTCAATCATTAATTTCATGTTTCATTCCATTATGATCAGATATGGTGCATGGTATTATCTCCATACTTTTATATTTACTAAGAGTTTCCATATGGCATAATATATGGTCTATATTTGAGTAGGACCAATGTGCTGCTGAGAAGAACATGTATCCACTTTATGATGTTTGATATATTCTATATATGTTGGTTAAGTCTAGGTTATTGATTGTTCTATTAAGTTCTATAGTTTCTTAATTCAGATTTTCTCTAGAGGATCTGTCCAATGGCGAGAGTTGTGTGCTGAAGTCACCCATAATTATTGTGTTATAGCCTATATGACTCTTGAAGTTGAGGAGAGTTTGTTTTATGACTTTGCACCACCATTGTTTGATGCATACAAATTGATAATTGTTATGTCTTGTTGGTTAATGGTGCCTTTTAACAGTATATAGTGTCCTTCTTTATCACTTTTGATTAACTTAGGTTTAAGTTGATTTTAATCGATATGAGTATGGCCACTCCTTCTTGCTTCCGAGGGCCAACAATGGCTGCAAAGTCTTTCAGAATAAAATCATGTGATTTCCTGGCTGAGATTCCCATTGCTCTGTGGAAAGCCACCTTGGGCCTAGATCTCAGTTTCAAAGGGTGACATTCATGCGTGGCCTCCTAAAAACCAACACAATTCATTTCAATACTTCTATGAGGTACGTTCCAGAACTCAGGCTCTAAGGGAAATCACACCAGAGTTCAAGCCCAGGTGGACCAAGTCATCTCTTCCAACCCCCACACAAATGATCACAATTAGAACAAAAAAACTCCCACATGGCCCTCATCTTCGTTCATAAAGACCCTCATCAAAAGTTCTGGATGGAAGTTTTCATGAGGGTCACAACCAAAGACAGTTTCCAGAATAAGCTCCCTTGCCTCTAATTTCCCTAAAGTCAGGGTGGCCTGGACACCCTTCCTGTGAACCAGGAGTGATCAAAAAGGCCTGCCATTAATTCCGCTCTGTTTCTATAATTTGAGGCTTACTGAATGTCAGGTATAGATTTTTTATGTGATTTGGAGTCATGAGAAAACCCAAGCATATCTGCAGAGCATTGAAGAATTCATTTGACAAAGAGGATCCCTATTCTCACTTGAAGGGGGTCAGGAACCTAACAGAGAAAGGCAAGAATCTTCATCCACAATGACTGCTCTTTTTGCCATTTTGGTTTTGAATGCACACATGGGATCTTTCTTTAGATCCATCAGGTGCTGAGAATCGAAGCCACAGCCTCACACAGGGCCAAGAGGCAGATTCAGACAAATCCCTTTCCAAAGCAATTAAGCAAAGAGCCACAGGTGATGCCCATTTATTTCCATTTGAAATTTTTTTCTTCAGGCTTCACAAAGGGGTGGCCTGAGGCAAAGACCTTCCTGACATTCAGGGCAACAGAACCTTGATTGGTATACTGAGCTTGAATTATGTTCTGCACCGAGGTCTCAGATAAATCGATATACAATGGCATAGGACCGTGTACCTCGGATGATTGAATGTAGAAGAGAACATTCAGTCAAAAAGGGATAGTCTGTAGGATTAGGAAGATAGTCAGTAGGTTTAGGAAGAAGAGTGAGACTAGGAGTTGGACCAAAAGTTCTTTAGCAATAGGGTTTCAGTTAGAGAGTGAATGTAAATGTCAGCACATCTGAAGAGAAAGCCACAATGATGAACTGGGAAAAATATGTAGGAAAGCAGATATCAATAGAGACATTACGAAAACAGGCAAAGTATAAAGTGAGTGATAGGATTAGACATTTTCAACAGGCTTGAGGTTGAATATATAATCTTAGGAAGAAACAAATATGTAGTAATCAATAGGATTGACATTTGAGAGCATTAGGCACCCTGGACATGGATGTTTTTAGTAATCCATGGTCACTTTCCATTTAGGCTTTGGTACAATCATATGTGTGACCTTTGCATTTTGTGTCCAGAATACTACCGTGATAAATTGTATATGTAGATAAGGTGACATGAGTATTTCTTCCACCATTATGGGGAGTAATATTCTGGAAACTTATAAATTAGTACTGGTGATACAAATAGGTGTACCTTGTGTAGATGATTATTGCGATGTTGCATGAATAGACCATATTGTGATAAAGTATATAACTAGTTCCAACATTAAATAATGGATTGAGTTTGCATCTGAAAATATATTGGAAATCTTATATTGATATATATACAATCATTCCAACCAGTTATATATGTAATGGTAATATTAGGGTTACGGTTTATCGTGAAGGGTGAGTATTGCTTCAAAAATGATTATGGAATCAAAAATAATGTGTTTAGAAAGAAGTCTAGTGAAAAGACCAGTAAAGAAACATGGAGGAATACATGTGTTCTTAAGTAGTAAGTAAATGAATGTGAACCAAATGCCTATAATTTTGTGAAGTTGTGGATGAAATAATATATCCTATGATGTCCATAAACAGATAAAATAATAATATACCAGTGTTGAATAAAAATGAACTTCAAAATACACATCATGTCCCATAGCAATCTACTTGCATTGATGTTAAACTGGGTCAGGTACTGTAGAAATATTAGGATTTGTATGCACCACCTACTGAACTTAGTTTTCAGTAGTAGGAAACAAATATGTATTACAGGAATATAAATATTGCTGAAAATAATCTTGTAAAGATTGGATTTTGAACCCACATACATGAATATAAATGAATTTAGGGAGTGTATAATAAGACACATATTTTTCATATTTTTTTTAAAATCTGGAGAAAAAAAAATATATATGTATATATATATATATATATATATATATATATATATATATACATATATATTTTTTCCAGATTTAAAAAAAATACACAAACACACACACACACACACACACACACACACATGCACACATACACACACACACACAAACACATTAATATTTAGCAATATATATGCCAATCGAAATTCATCATGAAATATAATTCATCCACGTATCCAAAAATATTCATTTTACTGAACATGGATTTATGTATAGTGTTTTTCACTAGGAAGCTCACCCATAGGTTGAATTTTCAGTTCCATCATTATTTAGGGAGAGTCATCTGTTCTTACAATTTTATATTCCAAAGTCAGGGAGCTCAAAAGAATGTCCGTGTGATACCAGGTAGGATATTATATATATGCATAAAAAAATACATGTGCTGAATAGGATACAGAGAAAGGGAGACAGGAATTTATATATGTGATAATTTTAAAAAATCATGGAGAAATATTACAATGAAAAGTTGACTAGATTTAAAACACATACTCTTGATAATGCAGAAGGCAAATAGAAGTATACACCATGCTTCCTATGAAAGGCCTGTATTTCTATTCGGTTAGGTTTCTTTCTCTCCATGATATTAGGATTAGTAGTCAGAGTCTAGTAGGGTATGGGTTAGTGTCAGGGATTCAGTATTTCAAATGGAAAAAAGGAAAATTAATCTAATGTGTATGCAAAAATGTGATACACATAAATCTTCCCTCTCTCATCCAGAACAATGCCTTGACATAACCATCGCTAAAAGTAAGACACAATTAGAGGAGAGGAGTTAGAAAATCTGTGAATTTATGTGGAATGGAAAATGCTCAGGAGTTCACAACACTGGAGGTGGTAGAAAAGTTTCCAAAAGTAAGGGAGAGGGTAAACAATCCAGAAACATGGAGCTGTGCTGGCCTAAAGACTTCTTGAGAAACTTCCTCTGAGGTTGGAAACAAGAAATATATGTAATTGTCAGGAGATTTAGCTTCGTTTGTAGTGACACCATGAAATCTGGGTCTGCATCTATGTTACCTGGAGAACATGGTTTCTTATTTTCCAATGATCATGAGGCAGCGGTGCTGAATTCTCTCTTTGTAGGTAAACTGAGGCCACTGGCCTGAAGTGTCTCCCATGTGGACTGTGAAGCCATTTGGTGATCCTCCACTTTCCAGGGTGTTTCTTACTGCTGCACTGGGAGTTTGGTACTTGCTTCACGAAATACAAGGAGTTCAACTGGGATAAAAATGCTGGAGGAGTTCTGTCATGTGTGGTTGGTCAGGGTCGCGAAGAGAATGTACGAACCAGGCTTCTATCCTACATAGCTTTCCCCTTGACTATAGCAACCTGATTCTGAACATTGCCCTGAAACCTCTCCATATGACAAGATGCCTTTACATATAAAGGTCTGCTGCCTGCACCATGTCAGTCGCAAGTTTTTCAAAGCCAATGGAAGATCCAGGTGGTCCTACCAAAAATATTTATTTACACACCTACAGTCCACTTCTCTACGCCCACTACTCAGCAGGATCCATATTACTGGCATCTCTGTTCTACACCATTTTCACGAAACCCAGTCAATCAAGGCACTCTTTGGTACACTCATGATCAGCAACAGGAAATCCAAAGTTTATCCAGTGCCACCTGGTCATGGGAATTTCAGAAATTTCATGGTATTAATCTAGTCATATTTCAAAAATGAAGTTAGAGGCACTGTGGGTTTCAATTAATTCAGGAACCATTAAATGGTGAGGAAGCTCATTTCAATGAAAGCTCTGGAGAACACTCACAGAAAAGCCTTCCAAAAGACTGGCAAAAAGGTCACATGAATCCAGACACATTGTGGTCTACAATGTGAGGTCCATATGTGTTTGGACTCTCAACTAGGGCTGCCAAGTCTTCAAGAAGTAAATCATGTGATATCCTGGCTCAGAATCCCCGAGCTCCGTGGAAAGCCATCCTGGGCCTAGATCTCAGTTTCCAAAGGCGATTCTCACGCGTGGCCTAGTAAAATCCCAAGAGAATTCACGGCAATACTTCTCTGAGGTCAAATCCAGAACTCATTCTTTAAGGGGAATCACACCAGAGTTCAAGCCCAGGTGATCCCAGTCATCTCTTCCAACTACCACACAAATTACCACAATTAAAACAAGAACACTCCCATATGGCCCTCATCTTCTTCCATATTGACACTCATCATAATTTGGCTGGATGTTTAAATGAGGGGCGCAGACCAAGACAGTGTCCAAAATAAGCTCCTTTGACCCTCATTTGCCTAAAGTCAAGGTGGCCTGGACACCCATCCTGTGAACCAGGAGTGATCAAATAGGCCTGCCATTAATACCGCTCCAATTCTCCAATTTGAGGCCTACTGACTGTGGGGTTTAGATTCTTTATGTGAATTTTAGTCATGATAAAACCAAACACCTATGGGCTAGACTCTGCAGGTTTTGAAGAACTCATTTGACCCAAAGGATCCCTATTTTCACTTGATGGAGTTCAGGAACCTTACAGAGGAAGTCAAGAGACTTCATCCCAATGACTGCTCTTTTGGCCATTTTTCATTTGGATGCAAACATGGGAACTTTCTTTAGATCCATCAGGTGCTGAGAATCTAAGTCACAGCCACACACAGGGCCAGGGGGCTGATTCAGACACATCCCTTTTCAAAGGACTTAAGAAAAGAGCCACAGGTATGCCCAATCATTTCCATTTGAAAACTGTTTTCTTCAGGCTTCAAAAAGGGGTGGCCAGAGGCAAAGAACTTCCTGACATTCAGGGCAACAGAACAATTGGTAAGCAAAAGGCCCAAAGCAGGGTTTCTCCACTGAGACTTTCCTGGTCACACTGATATCTGAGTTTTCTGAGATGCTCCCCATTCCCTACAGCTATCCAGTACATTGTTATGTCACAGAGCTTTGAGGTGGTAAAGATCTTGGACACAAAACCATAGGCCTATTCTTGAGATTGGACGGAATTCAGGAAGAAAACAGGAACTTAGGAAGATAGCAGGTGTTGCACATCAATAAGGCAAGCTACAGTCCATTCATAAATGGGGCAATATGAATGCTGAGAAGCTTTCTACTAGACAAGACACATCCATTCATGAATTCTCTTTTCTAATGTCTACAACCAGGGACACAGTGAGATACACAGACAGAGAAACACTCGCCATGTTAAACGACTTACTAGAAACAGTCCACTTCCAACGAAACAAACTGACTTTCCTACCTATTCTCAGAAAATGAGACAAAACCACAAACCCACAACCACACCCACAAAGGCACCTTCTTCCCCCAAGTAGGTCTTTGACTATCCGGAGTGTCCTCTGACTTGTAGGCCATAATATGTTCCCCCAAAATAGCCTGTCCTGTCTCAGATCTGGTCTCCTTGGCAAACTCTGTGAACTTCTCAGGAGCCAACGGTGAGCCACTAACTGCTTTCTCAAGAAAAGCAACGCTTCCGAGCTTTCCTGGCATTTGTTCTTCTCACGTCTGAAGGTACCAAGAAAGACTGACTGTCCTTGGTAAATTCAAATAAGTGAGACCACAGGGATGGGGACTGGGACTGGCTCTGTGTGCCTGGCTTCCTGGATCCAAAGTTCAGAAAGTTCCATCACCAAGGAAGTGAGGTGAGGTCATTTCCATCCTGAACTGAATGAGGTCCCTGTCTTGGCAACCACTTTGTCTTAACTGTTGCTTCCAAGGGTCCCATGAGATTGAGGCTGCCCCTACTTCCTGTGACACTTTCACAAGTTAGAATGGTATATCAACCATAGGCACCCAGGAATAGATCTCCACACAAGCCTGTTTTGGTCCATGTTCTCTACATTAAGAAGAGAATCTGATTCAGACACAACCTTTTATCCTGACCGGGTTGTTTGCCATGGATGATGACTTTTGGTCTTTCAGGTCCTTCATAGCTGCCTACATCTTCTCCAGGGATCATTTCTGCATGGGCCTTTGAGGTTCTCAGCAGGTGGAAGTTTCCCTACATTTCTTTATTGTAAAATCAACTCTTTCCCTGCTCTTCTATAAAGTTAGATTGAGGGAACAGTGTATGATTATGGTTAAAAACATGTTTGATTTGGGTTAGAAATCATTGTGCTGGATGAATAATGGTATTGGGAACTTGCTATATGTATAAGAATATATAGGTGTAATATATGTATGAAAAAAGAAATCTAAGTATGATTTGAAGGCCAGAAGGGCATTGGGCCCTTGATTGGGATACGCAGCATTGAATTACGTTCTGCAGGGATGTCTCAGATAAATCGATATACAATGGCATAGGTCCTTGTACCTTGCATGAATTAATGTAGAAGGAACATCCAGTCAAAAAGGGATAGTCGGTAGTGAAAGGTTAATAAAATAGGTACTTGTAATTTCCTGTTTTTCTGTATGCTTAACAAAACACTGTTGAAATCTTGAGAAATGTTTGCTAATCTTGTTCTAGAATGTGCTGTTCCCAACTGCCAAACTGCAGAATGTACTGCCTCACTCGGTGTCACGCGAACCGCCCACTCACCCTTACACATCAGTAAACTTCCCTCCCTTCCCTCTCCAAGAAATGTATGTAAGCTCTGCATAAGCTGTTCTCAGAGCTCTCTGATCTATTTAAGTTAGCTGTGAGCCCCAGCAAGCTGGACCCCAAAAAAACCCTTTGCTGTTGCATGAGACAGTCTCTTGGTAGTCTCTTCCTCCGACACTCGCCTGACCTTTACGTATTGAGGTTCCACCGAGTTCTGGCAGTGGCAGATGAGAGACCCCCAACGGGCTCCTTTCGGAGCAAGTAAGGCGCCTCTTTCTGGTTTCAGGTGTCATGTTAGGGCTTGGCAAAATTGCTGGCGATGAAGAGCCTGGGGTCTCTCCGACGGTGGCTGAGAGACGTGTCACAGAGACATAGGGCACCTCCCTGGGGGACCCCGCAGAGGACTCGGAGAATCAAGGAATAATTGCTTCATCGACTCAGTGATATTTTGTTTTAGATTAGGTATTGCCATCCTATCGGGTTTTGCTGGCTACGCATTCCTGGTCTCAGTGTTGGACGTCCATTGCCTGTCTTCATGGTCTTGTCTTATCTGTGTCATGTGACTTTGCTTTTACTGTTTGTGTACCTTTCATTATGGGACAGAGCACTTCAATGCCTCTGTCCCTGACCCTTGATCACTGAACCAAAGTCCGATTAAGGGCTCAGTATCTTTCTTTTTTTAGTAAAACGCTAGACCTGGCAGACTCTCTGTGCCTCAGAATGGCCCATTTTGGAGTCGTATGGCCCCTAGAAATATCTTTCTACTTCCCACTAATTTAAAAAGTCAGAGATATTGTCTTTCAGCCAGGGCCACATAGCCATCCTGATCAACAGCCATATATCTTAACTTTGCCGACCTCTACAAATCTCCTCCTCCATGGGTGAAGCCTTTCCTTGCCCATGCCTCTGCTCATACTCCTTCCCCCATGATCTCTCAAACCCTCACCTCTTCCACCTCCTCCACCCTCTGTTCTCCCTGAGTCACAAGATTTGACTCTACTGGACTCTTCTTCCCCTCCTTATCCACTGCCCTCGTCCCCTAACACACAACACACTCTAAGTGATTCCCCTGCTTCTGACTAAGCCTCTCTACCATTGGAGGAAGCTAAGCCGGTAATAGGATCTGATAATGGACCGATGTTCATGGCCCAGGTAAGTCAGGGGTTAGCCAGGAACCTGGGGATTAATTGGAAGTTATATTGTGCTTATAGACCCCAGAGTTCAGGACAAGTAGAAAGAATGAATAGAACAATTAAAGACACCTTAACGAAATTAAGCTTAGAGACCAGCATAAAAGATTGGACTATGCTCCTGACTTATGCAATGTTTCATGCAAGAAAAAATCCTTCTGTTTCTTTGAGTAGCCTTACCCCCTGAGAAATTCTCTATGGTGGCCCTCGTCCAGTAAGGGTCCTAAGCCCAACTGTAAGACCTAAGGATCCATTTCACACCCTCTTGGTTGACAGACTTAAAGCTCTTGAAAGAACTCAGTGATACCTGTGAAAATAGCTGGCCACTGCCTACCAAACTGTGTACCAGGGGATTCCACATCCATATCAAATAAGAGACTTCATGTATGTAAGATGACATCAGGTGTCATCCCTGGAACCCTGCTGAAAAGGACCATACCAGGTGTTACTTATAACACCTACAGTGGTAAAGGTATACAGAATCATTTCCTGGATCCATGCCTCTCATCTCAAGCCTGCTCCTTGTCCAGAATCTTTCTGGAAACTGGAAAAGTCTGGTAACAGTTTCAAATTGTGTATTCGCCATGTGGATAAGGTTATATACTCTCCCCTTGGCCACAAGTAGTCCTAACCCTCATCAGCCTGTTAAGCAGCGATGGCTGATCACAAATCCTACTGGAAAAGAGTATAATCTATCTCGCATACAGCCCCCTTAGGGACCAGGTGGCCATCTCTCCACCCAGACATTTGTCAGCTGGCCATAGGTCTTTTTTATTGGGATATCCCTGATGAAGAAAATCTCACTAAAATACCATTAAATCCCTTCCGTACCATAGATAATGGAAACAAACATTATGGATGTAGGGTCACGCGAGCCAGATGCGGTTGGCTAGCCTAGATTACTATGTTTGCCTTACAAACTATCAAAGCCACAAACAGTAACGGCTGTGTGGCGGAAAAGCCGACTTCTTCTGTATTTCATGGAGATGTGATCATACAGGGGCTGCCTGATGGAACAACAATACTTCATCAAATTCAGTACACAGCATTGGCCATATTACCAAGTAGAAAACAGAAAAAGGATGGCCCCCAGAGGGGTCTCTAGATCCTCAAATTTTGCGTGACCTTTTTAACTTCTGCAAGTGCTCAAAAGGGTGAAAGGAGATTCCCCTATGTGGAAGCCTTTTCCCTCCTTCACTCACATCCTGAACTATGCTTCTCCAATAGATTTTTATCCTCAGCCTTCTGCTCCAGACTCTCTGCTGTCACTCCCACCTCAGCAACCTGATTTCTCCCCTCCAATTACTAGATCAGAAACCCAAACCTCCACCAGTTCTCAGACAATTGCCCACTAGTGAGGTAGCAGGTACTGAGGTACCCCTCCACCGACTCATTCCTCTCTTCTCCTGTCAGTGCCCTCACCGGGTCCCACCAGGTCCTCTTTCCAGCTAACCCAAAGCTCAAACGAGCTGAGGAGAGCTCTCAGACCCTTATCCAAGATGTAATATAAATGGCCATTAAAGTTGCTTTGTCATCACTGAAAACAGGTTACTAAAATTTAAAGTCCCTCACAGAATTTTGGGATACTCACTCCCGTTTTCTGCTCTGCTCTACCTGTTCTACTGCTGAAGTTTTGTTGCTAGGAAATTCCCAAACCCCTTTCCAATTATTCTTTTACATCTCTCTTTTTCCTCATTCTCAGATCCTCAGAGCTTCTCTCAGCCCCACCTTCCCCGTATTCCCCCTCTGTACCAGGCCCACAGAAAAGTCTTAAATGTCTTTCTCCAGAAGTCTTCACCATGGCTGAATTTAGAACTTTCAGCATAGAGTGTCTATAAAGAGTTCAATGTAGATAAACTTTCTCTTTTTGTATTGCCCTGTTCTACTTGGCCACTGGCTAAAAAACTCAGTACTTCTAAGCTAGACAACCCCTAACTTGTTTTTCACAAAATATGTGAACAAGGCCTCTGGCCTTCAGCTGGGGCTTCACAGAAATGGCTACATTTCTAAGATAAAGAAATTACCAAATGGGCTCCGTTGTAAAAGCTGGCAGGGGGAAAATAAGAAAGGGAATAAAAAGCTCTCCCCCTCCCATGTGTCCTTGAAAATTTAACTTGCCCAGAACAGAGGAAAAATCAGAAACAAATACTGCTTTTTTGAACTTCTGCAGACTGTAAACTTCTGAGCCCCATCCTTATATGCTGGGTAAAAAATTCTGAAACTACCTAAACTTGAGTTTCAGGGGATTTATTGATTACAACAGAAGCAATGCCCTCTGAATCCGGTTGCAACAAAATAGGACTGTTTCCCTGTCTTCAGTGCTATCTTAGGTGCCTTGCCTTGTCTGTCCCTACAACAGCATAATTCTATATACTTAAACATTGTTTATGTTTTCATGAAATGGTCAACAGATGGGATTAATTTTGAAATGGTGCAGATGTTTCCCAGAGTGCTCTATCATGATGCAGGTACGTTTGAAGATCAAATGGGGGGGGCATACAACCGGTTCCACTGGGAACATGTATCGCTCACTTTAGCCATCCTATTATGAATAGGAGTTGCTGCACGGGTGGGCACAGGAGCCACTGCCATTGTCCATGGGACACAACAAATGACCCAATTAGAAGCAGCAATAGAGCAAAACTAAGATATTAGAAACCCCCATCAGAGCTTTGCATGAATCTTTAACCTCTCTCTCTGAAGTTGTTTTACAGAACAGTTGAGGGTTGGACCTCCTCTTTATTAGAGAAGGGGGCCTTTGTGATGCATTGAGGGAAGAATGTTGTTTTTATGCTGACCATACTGGAGTTGAAATAAAATCTATGAGTAAATTTAAAAGACACCTTGAAGAGCATCAACAAGAGAGAGAGGCCCAAAAAGGGTGGCTTGAGTCTTGGTTCACACACTCCTCCTGGTTAACTACGTTTTTATCAACCTGGCAGGTCCAATAATAATCCTCATATTATTGCTAACTATAAAACCCTGTTTGCTCAACCGTGTAATTTCTTTTCTCCAGGCTCAAATTGGACGAGTTAAACTTATGGTAATACCCCACTAGCAGACATAGAATGTGACACCCTCCAATGATCATTTTTATGATTAAAAGTAGACAGAAGAAGAAGTGGGGAATTAAAGGTTAATAAAATAGGTATTTGTCACTTCTTGTTTTTCTGTATGCTTAACAAAACACTGTTGAAATCTTGAGAAATGCTTGCAAATCTTGTTCCCAGAATGTTCTGTCCCCAACTGCGCAACTGCAGAATGTACTCCCTCACCCAGTTGCACACAAACCACCCACTCGCCCTGACCCATCAATAAAATTCCCTCCCTGCCCTCTCCAGGGAAAGTATATAAGCTCAACTTAAGCTATTCTCAGGGCTATCTGCTCGATTCAAGTGATTTCTGAGCCCCAGCATGCTGGACACCCAAAAAACCCTTTGATGTTGCATGAGATAGTCTGTTGGTTGTCTCCTCCTCTGAAGCTCGCCCCACATTTACTTGGATGATTGAATGTAGAAGAGAACATCCAGTCAAAAAGGGATAGTCTATAGCATTAGGAAGATAGTCAGTACTTTTATGAAGAAGGGTGAGTATAGGAATTGGAAAAAAAGTTCTTTAGCAATAGGGTTTCGATTAGAGAGTGAATGTAAATGTCAGCACAGGTGAAGAGTCAGTCACAATGATGAACTGGGGAAAATATGTAGGAAAGCAGATATCAATAGAGACATTACGAAAACAGGCAAAGTATAAAGTGAGTGATAGGATTAGATATTTTGAACAGGGTTGAGTTTACATATATAATCTTAGGAAGAAACCAATATGTAGTCACAAATAGGATTGACATTTGAGATCATTAGGCAAATTTCAGGTGGATGAATATTTCTCAGAATAATCTTGTGAATAGTTGATTATAAATCCACATACATAAACATGAATGAATTTAGGGAGTGTATATAAGACACATATATTTCATATTTTGAAAAATCTGGAGAGTGTATATATATATATATATATATATATATATATATATATATATACAAAACACACACAGACAAAAAAGTAGCAATATATATGTCAATCAAAATTCATTATAAAATATGCATCATCCAGAGATCTAAAAATATTAATTTTACTGAACATGGATTTATGTATAATGCTCTTCAACTAGCAAGCTCACCCATAGGTTGAATATCCAATTCCAACAAGTTTAGTAGGAGTGATCTCTTCTAACAATTTGTATCTGCCAAGTCAGCCACCTCACAAGAATGTACGTGTGGTACCAGGTAGGAAACTATATGTGCATATAAGAATACAGAGAAAGGGAGACAGGAATTCACATATTTGTTAACCTTAAAAATACATGGACAACTATTTCAACAACAAATCGACTAGATTCATAACTCCAACTCTGTATCATGCAAAAGGCAAGTCCAACAATACATCAGGCCTACTCTGAACTGCTTGTATTTCTATTCTGTTTGGGTTAGTTTTCTCCATCATATTAGAATTAGTAGTCAGAATCTGGTCGGGTATGGGTTAGAGTCAGGGATTCAGTATTTTGAATGGAAAATAGAAAACTGAATCCAATGTGTATGCAAATATATGCTACAGAAAATTCTTCCAACTCTCCTCCAGAACAATGCCTTGACATTACCTTCGCCCCAAGTAAGACACAATTAGAGGAGAAGAGTTAGAAAATCTGTGAATACCTATCAGGAATGGAAAATGCTCCAGATTTCACATCTTTGGAGGTGGTAGAGGAGTTTCCAAAAGTAAGGGACAGGGTAAACACTCCACAAACATGGAGCTCTGCTGGCCTAAAGACTTTTTGAGAACCTGCCTTTGAGGTTGGGCACTTAAAATATATGTTGTTTTCATTAGCTTTAGCTTTATTTGTAGTGAGACAATCAAAGCTCAATCTGCTTCTATGTGACCTGGAGGACATGGTTATTTATTTTCCAATAAAAATGAGGCAGCAGTGCTGAATTCTCTCTTTGTAGGTAAACTGTGGCCACTGAGGGCTAAGTGTCTCCCCGTGTGGACTGTGACACAACTTGGTCATCCTCCAATTATCGTCGTGTTTTTTGCTGCTGCACTGGGAGTTTGGTATTTGCTTCATGAAATACAATGAGTTCAAATGGGAGACAGTGCTGAAGGGAGTTCTGTCAGCTGTGGTGGGCATGGTCTCCAGGAGAATACACCAACCAGGGTTCTATCCCACGTAGCTTGCCCCCTTGACAATAGCAACATGATTCTGAACATTGCCCTAAAACCTCTCCATATAAAAATATGCCTTTACGTATATGGGTCTGAGGGCTGCACCATGTCAGTCTCAAGCCATTTGGAAGCCAATGGAAGATCCACATGGCCCCACCACAGATGTTTTATCACTCACTTGCATAACACTTCTCTAGGCCCACTACTCACCAGGCTCCTACTTACTAGCATCTCTGTTCTACACCATTTTCATGAAACCCAGTCAATCAAGGCCCTGTCTGGTATATTCATGATCATCAACAGGACATCAAAGGTTCTCCAGTGACATCTGGTCATGGGAATTTTAAAAATTTCATGGTAATTATCTAGCAATTTTTCATGGATGAAGTTGGAGGCACTGTGGGTTTCAATTCATTCAGGAACCCTTAAAGGGTTAGGAAACTAATTTCAGGCAAAGCTCTGGAGTACTCTCACATGCAAGGCTACCCAATGAGTGGCAAATAGTCACATGAAGCGAGGCCAATTGAGGTCTATAAAGCGAGGTCCATGTGGGTTTTGAATCTCTATAATGCATGCCAAGTCTTTCAGAATAAAATCATGTAATATCCTGGCTGAGATTCGCAGTGTTCTGTGGAAAGCCAACCTGTGCCTAGATCTCAGGTTCCAATGGCAATTTCATGCCTGGCCTCCTAAAATCCCAACACAATTCATGGCAATACTTCTCTCAGGTCAGTTCCAGAACTCAGTCTATAAGGAGAATCACACCAGAGTTCAAGTCCAGGTGGATCCAGACAACTCTTCCAACCGCTACTCAAATGAAAACAATTAAAACCAGAATACTCCCTCATGGCCCTATTCTTCTTCCATATAGACACTAATCATAACCTCTTCCTGGAGTTTTCCATGAGTTGTGCAGCCCAAGAAAATGTCCAAAATAAGCTTCTTGCACCTCTTTTGCTAACTTCAGCGTGGCCTGGGCACCCTTCCTGTGAACCTGGAGTGATCAAATAGGCCTGCCCTTAATACTGCTCCGCTTATCCAATTTGAGGCTCTCTGACTGTGGGGTCTAGATTCTTTATGTGAATTGGAGTCATGAGAAAAGCCAAGACAGTGTCCAAAATCAGCTCGCTTTTTCCTCATTTGCCTAAAGTCAGGGTGGCCTGGACACCGATTCTGTGAACCAGGAGTGATCAAATAAGCCTGCCGTTAATACTTCTGTGTTTCTCCAATTTGAGGCCTACTGATTTCAGGTATCAATTTCCTATGTGATTTGGAGTTACTCGAAAACCCAAGCACCTCTGCAGGGAATTGAAGAACTCATTTGACCCAAAGAATCCCTATTCTCACTTGATGGAGTTCAGGAACCTAACAGAGGAAGGCAAGAGACTTCATCCATAATGAATGATTTTTTTGCCATTATGGTTTTGGATGCACACATTGGATCATTCTTTAGATGCATCAGGTGCTGAGAATCTAACTCAAAGCCACACACATGGCCAAGAGACTAATTCAGACACATCCCTTCCCAAAGCAATTAAGCAAAGAGCCACAGGTGATGCCATTCATTTCCATTTGAAAACTGTTTACTTCAGGCTTCACAAAGGGGTGGATTGAGGAAAAGAACTTCCTGACATTCAGTGAAAAACAACAATAAGTAAGCAAAAGGCCCAAAGCAGGGTTTCTCCACTGAGACTTTCCTGGTCACACTGATATCTGAGTTTTCGGAGATGCTTGCAATTCTCTTCAGCTATCCAGTACATGGCCATGTCACAGAGTTGGAGGTGGTACATATTTTGAACACAAATCCATGAGCCTATTCTAGAGAGTGGCCAGAATTCAGGAAGAAAACAGCAACTTAGAAAGATAGCAGGTGTTGCACATCGACAAGACAAGCTGCACTCCATTCATATATTGGGCAGGTTGAAATATGGGAAGATTTACACTTGACAGGACACATCCATTAATGCATTCTCTTTTCCAATGTCTACAACAATGGACACAGTGGGATACACAGACATAGAAACACTCACCTTGTGAAACAACTTACTAGAAACTGTCCACTCCAAACCAAACC
This sequence comes from Callospermophilus lateralis, assembly GCF_048772815.1. Lineage (NCBI taxonomy): Eukaryota > Metazoa > Chordata > Mammalia > Rodentia > Sciuridae > Callospermophilus > Callospermophilus lateralis. Next base: position 1,522,743 of record NW_027512640.1, read on the forward strand.
GCCTTTCCCATCTATTCTCAGAACATGAGACAAAACAATAAACCCACACACACTCCCACAAAGGCACCTCCTTCACCCAAGTAGGTCTGTGACTATCCAGAGTGTCCTCTGACTGGTGGGCAATACTATGTTCCCCTGAAATGGTCTGTCTTCTCTCAGATCTGGTTTCCTTGGCCAACTCTGTGCAGTTGTCAGGAGCCAGTGGTGAACCACTATCTGCTTTCTCAGGAAAGGTCCATCTTCAGAGCTTTCCTGGCATTTGGCCATCCTCACATCATTAGGTACCAAGAAAACTTACTCTGTCCTTGGTAAATCCAAACAAGTGAGCCCACTGGGACTGGGACTGGGACTGCCTCTTGGTGCCTGGCTTTTTGGATACCAAGTTCAGACAGTTCCATCACCAAGGAAATGAGGTATGTCACTTTCTTTGGAACTGAATGAGGTCACTGCCTTGGCAACGACTTTGTCCTAACAGTTGCTTCCAAAGGTCCCATGAGATGGAGCCTTACCCTACTTCCTGTGACACTTTCACAAGGTAGTATGGTATATCAACCATTGGCACCCAAGAACAGCTCTCCACACAGGCCTGGTTTGGTCCATCTTCTCTACAATAAGAAGAGAGAGGCTGATTCATACATATCCCTTCATCCTGACCAGGTTGTTTGCCATGGAAGATGACTTTTGCTCTCTCAGGTCCTTCATACCTGCCTACAACTTCTCCAGGTATCATTTCTGCATGGACCTTTGAAGTTCTCAGCAGGTGGAAGGTCCCCAAGTTTCCTGTATTGTAAAAACCACTCTGTCCCTGCTCTTCTGTAAAATGAGATTGAGGGAACAGAGTATGTTTAGGGTTAATAACAGGTTTGATTTGGGTTACGAATCATTCTGTGCAATGAATAATGCTATTGGGAACCTGCGATATTTACAAGAATATAGAGGTGAAATATAAGTATGAAAACAGAAATCTAGGTATGATTTGAAGCCCAGAAGGACATTGGGCCCTTGATTGGGATACTTAGCTTTGAATTATGCTCTGCAAAATTGTCTCAGATAATTCGATATACAATGGCATAGGACATTTTATTGAATGTAGAAGAGAACATCCAGTCAAAAAGGGATAGTCGGTAGGATTAGGAAGATAGTCGGTAGGTTTAGAAAGAAGAGTGAGTATAGGATTTGGACCAAAAGTTCTTTAGCAATAGGGTTTCGATTATAGAGTGAATGTAAATGTCAGCACATATGAAGTGTCAGTCACTAGGATCAACTTGGGAAAAATTGTTGAAAAGCAGATATCAATAGAAACATTATGAAATCAGGCAAAGTATAAAGTGAGTGATAGGATTAGACATTTCCAACAGGGTTGAGTTTGAATATATAAATTAGGAAGAAACAAATATGTAGTCACGAATAGGATTGACAATTGACAGCATTTGGCAACCTGGACTTGGATGTTTTTAGTAATTCATGTACACTTTACATTTAGGCTTTGGTACAATCATAAATGTGACCTTTACATTTTTTTGTCCAGAATATTACTTTGATAAAATGTATATGTACATCAGGTGACATGAGTGTGTCTTCCAACATTTCTGCAGGCAATATATTGAAGATGTAAAATTAGAATCGGGGGTACAATGAGGTGTACCCTGTGTCTATGAATATAGAGATAAAGAATGAATAGACCGTAATGTGAATGAATAATATAACTTTTTTCAACTTTAAAAAATGAATTGATCTAATATCTGAAAAATCACAGGAAATCGTATATTGATATACAATCATTCATTCCAAGCAGTTATACATCTAATGGTAATATTCGTGTTTTGGTTTATCATGAAGAGTGTGTGAGTTTTGCTTCAAAAATGACTATGGAAATAATGTGTTTGGAAAGAAGACTCATGAAAATACCAGTAAAGAAACCTTGACAATACATGTGTTCTGAAGCAAAAAGTGATTAAATTTGAAACAAATGCCTACAAATTTGTGAACTTGTGGATGAAATGTATATCCTATGATGTGCAAAAACTGAAGAAATAAAAATGTAAAAGTGTCGAATACAAATGAATAAAGAATTACATATCATGTCCCATTGGAATCTACTTGCATTGATGTTAGACTGGGTCAGTTACTGTAGAATAATTAGGATTTGTATGCATCATTCCCTGAAGTTAGTTTTCAGTACTAGGAAACAAATATGTATTTCAGGTGGATGAATATTTCTGAGAATAATCTTGTGAAAAGTTGATTAAAAATCCACATACATGAACATAAATGAATTTAGAGAGTGTATATTAGACACATATATTTCATATTTTGAAAAATCTGGAGAGTGTACACACACACACGCACACACACACACACAAAACACTCACAGACATTAAAAAGTAGCAATATAAATGCCAATCGAAATTCATCAGTAAATATATATCATCCACAGATGCAAAAATATTTATTTTACTGAACATGAGTTTACGTATAATGTTGTTCTACTAGGACGCTCACTATAGGTTGAATTTTCAGTTCCAACAGCATTTAGGAGGAGTGATCTCTTCTCACAATTTGTATCTGCCAAGTCAGCCACCTCACAAAGATGTACGTGTGATACCTGGTAGGATTCTATATATGCATATAAATATACAAGTGTGAATAGGCTAAAGAGAAAGGGAAACATGAATTCTCATATTTGTTAACTTTAAAAACACATGGAGATCTTTTTCTATTAAACATTGACTAGATTTATAACTCCTACCTTGAATAATGCAAAATGCAAGTCCAACTATACAACATGCCTCCAATGAACTGCTTGTATTTCTATAGGTTTGTGTTATTTTTCTCTATCATATTAGGATGAGTTGTCTGAGTCTAGTATGTATGGGTTAGTGTCAGGGATTCAGTATTTCAAAAGGAAAATTGGAAATTGAATCCAATTTGTATGCAAATATATGCTACACAAATATCCTCACACTCTCATCCAGAACAATGCCTTGAAATTACCTTCACCCCAAGTAAGACACAGTTAGAGGAGAATAGATAGAAAATCAGTGAATACATATCTGGAATGGAAAATGCTCAGGAGTTCACAACCTTGGAGGTTGTAGAGGAGTTTACAAAAGTAAGGGACAGGGTAAACACTCCACAAACATGGAGCTCTGGTGGCCTAAAAACTTTTAGAGCAACTGCCTCTGAGTTTGGGAACGTGAAAAATATGTTGTTGTCAGGAGAATTGGCTTCCTTTGTAGTGAGACCATCAAAGCTGGGTCTGCCTCTATGTGACGTGGAGGACATGGTATCTTATTTTCCAATGAACATGAGGTAGCAGTGTTGATTTTCTTCTTTTTAGGTAAACTGTGGCCTCTGGGGGCTAAGTGTCTCCCCGTTGGCCTGTGAAGCCATTTGGTCCTCCTCCACTTTTTGTGGGTTTTTTGCTGCTGAACTGGGAGTTTGGTATTTGATCATGAAATTCAAGGAGTTCAACTGAGACACAGTGCTGGAGGGAGTTCTGTCATGTGTGGTGGTTCAGAGTCTGCAGAAGAACGCACCAACCACGCTTCTATCCCTCAAAGCTTGCCACATTGCATCCTTGTCCATAGCAACCTGATTCTGAACATTGCCATGAATCCTCTCCATATAAAAAGATGCCTTTAATTACAAGGGTCTGCTGGCTGCTTCATGTAATCCACAAGCCATTTGGAAGTCAATGGAAGATCCACATTGCTCCAACACAGATGTTTTATCACACTCCTGCCCACCACAGCTCTAGGCCCACTTCTCAGCAGGCTGCAACTTTCTGGCACCTCTGTTCTACACAATTTTCATAAAACCCAGTCAAGCAAGGCACTGTCTGGTACATCCATGATCAGCAACAGGACATCCAAAGATTCTCCAGTGCCACCTGGTCATGGGAATTTCAAAAATTTCATGGTATATATTTAGACATTTTTCAAGGATGAAGTTGGAGGCACTGTGGGTTTCAATTCATTCAGGAACCAGTAAATGGTGAGCAAGATTATTTCAATGAAAGCTCTGGAGAACCCTCACAGGCAAGGCTTCCCAAAGAATGGCCAAAAGGTCACATTAAGCCAGGCCCATTAAGGTCTACAATATGAGGTCCATGTGTGTTTTCACTCTCAACTATGTCTGCCAAGTCTTTCGAATGAAATCATGTGTTATCTTGGCTGAAATTCCCAGTGCTCTGTGGAAAGCCACTCTGGGGCTAGATCTCAGTTTCCAAGGGTGACTCTCATACATCGCCTCTTAAATCACAACACAATACATGGCAATACTTCTCTGAGATCAGTTCCTGAACTCAGTCTATAAGGGGAATCACACCAGAGTTCAAGCCCAGGTAGACCTTGTTATGTCTTCCAAGTGTCACACAAATATCCACAATTAAATCCAAAACACTTCCACATGGCACTCATCTTCTTCCATTTACACAATCATCATAATCTCTGGCTGGAGGTTTCCATGAGGGATGCAGCCCAAGACAGTGTCCAATATAACCTCCCTTGCCCCTCATTTGCCTAAAATAAGGGTGGCCAGGACATCCTTCCAGTGAACCAAGAGTGATCAAATAGGCCTGCCATTAATATGGCACTGCTTCTCCAATTTGAGGCCTACTGACTGTGTGTTTTAGATTCTTTATGTGAATTGGAGTCTTGAGAAAAACCAAGCACTTATGGGCTAGCCTCTGCAGGGTTTTGAGGAACACATTTGAACCAAATTATCACTATTCTCACATGATGGATGACAGGAACCTTACAGAGGAATGCGAGAGACTTCATCCACACTGACTGCTCTTTTGTCCATTTTGGTTTTGGATGCACACATGGGATCCTTCTTTAGATCCATCAGGTGCTGAGAACCTAAGCCACAGTCTCACACAGGGCCAAAAGGCTGATTCAGACACATCCCTTTCCAAAGCAATTAAGCAAAGAGCCACAGGTGATGCCCTTTCATTTCCATTTGAAAACTGTTTCTTTAGGCTCTACAATGGTGTGGCCTGAGGCAAAGACCTTCCTGACATTCAGGGCATCAGAACAATTGGTGAGCAAAAGGCCCAAAGCAGGGTTTCTTCACTTAGAATTTCCTGGTCAAACTAATATCTGAGTTTTCTGAGATGCTCCCATTTCTTTCAGCTATCCAGTACATGGCCAATGCACAGAGCTTGGAGGTGGTACATATTTTGGACAAAAAACCATGAGCCTATTCTGGAGAGTGGCCAGAATTCAGGAAGAAAACAGGAACTTAGGAAGATTGTTGGAGTTGTCCACCCATAAGTCAAGCCACAGTCCATTCATAAATTGGGCATGTTGAGTCTAGACAGGACACATCCAATGATTCATTCTCTTTTCTAATATCTAAAACCACGGACACAGTGGGATACACAGACAAAGAAACACTGGCCTTGTCAAACGACTTACCAGAAACAGTTCACTCCAAACCAAACAAACCGCCTTTTCTACCTATTCTCAGAACATGAGACAAAATCTCAAACCCACACCCACACACACAAAGGAAGCTCCTTCCCCAAGTATGTCTGTGACTATTGGGAGTGTCTTCTGACTGGTGGGCCAAACTATGTTCTGATGAAATCGCCTGTCCTGTGTCAGATATGGTCTCGTTGGCCAAATCTGTGAAGTTGTCACTAGCCAGCAGTGAGCCACTACCTGCTGTCTCAGGAAAGGCCCCTCTTCAGAGCTTTCCTGACATTTGTTCATCCTCACCTCAGTAGGTACCAAGAAAGACTGACTCTGTCCTTGGTAAATCCAAAAAATAAGACCACTGGGACTGGGACTGAGACTGGCTCTGGGTGCCTGGCTTCCTGGATTCCAAGTTCAGAGAGTTCCATCACCAAGGAAGTGAGGTGAGATTACTTCCTTCAGGAATTCTTTGAGGTCATTGCCTTGGCAACCACTTTGTCCTATGAGATGGAGGCTGCCCTTACTTCCTGTGACACTTTTACAAGTTAGAATGGTATATCAACCATAGGCACCCAGGAACAGCTCTCCACACATGACTGGTTTGGTCTATCTTGTGTACATTAACAAAAGAGAGGCTTATTCAGACACAACCCTTCATCCTGGAAAGGTTGTTTGCGATGGAAGATGACATTTGCTCTCTCAGGTCCTTCATAGATGCCTACATCTTCTCCAGGGATCAAATCTGCATGGACATTTGAGGTTCTCAGCAGGAGGAAGATACCCTACATTCCTGTATTGTAAGACGAACTCTGTCCCTGATCTTCTGCAAAGTTAGATTGAGGGAAGAGTGTATGGTTAGGGTTAATAACATGTTCGATTTGGGTTACGAATCATTGCGAAGGATGATTAATAGTATTGGGAACCTGCGATATTTATAAGATTATAGAGGTGAAATATAAGTATGGAAACAGAAATCTAGGTAAGATTTGAAGCCCAGAAGGGCATTAGGCCCTTGATTGGGATACTTAGCTTATAATTACGTTCTGCACAGATGTCTCAGATAAATCGATAATCAATGGCATAGGACCTTACACCTTGGAAGATTGATTTTAGAAGAGAACATCCACTCAAATTGAGATAGTCGGTGGGATTAGGAAGGTAGTCAGTAGGTTTAGGAAATAGAGTGAGTATAGGACATGGAGCAAAAGTTCTGTAGCAATAGTGTTTTGGTTATAGAGTGAATGTAAATTTCAGCACATGTGAAGAGTCAGTCACAATGATTAACTGGGGAAAATATGTAGAAAGGAAAATATCAATACAGACCTTACGAAATTAGGCAATTATACAGTGAGTGATAGGATTAGACATTTTCATTAGGGTTGAGATTGAATACATAATCTTAGGAAGAAACAAATATGTCATCACCAATAGGAATGACATTTGAAAGCATTAGGCAACCAGGACATTTATCATTTTAGTAATCCATGTTCACTTTCCATTTAGTATTTGGTACAATCATAAGTGTGATTTTTGCATTTTGTGCCCAGAAAAATATTGTGATCAAATGTATATGTAGATCATATGACATGAGTATTTCTTCCACGATTACTGGGAGGAATATTTGAAGACATATAAATTAGTATTGGGGGTACAAAGTGGTGTACCCTGTGTCTATGAATATAGAGATAATGCATGAATAGACCATACTGTGAATAAATATTATAACTGGTTCCACTTTAAATAATGGATTGAATTGATATCTGAAATTATATAGGAAATCATATATTGACATACAATCATTCACTCCAACCAGTTATATATCTAATGGTAATCTTAGGGTTATTGTTTATCATGAAGTGTGTGTGAGTTTTGTTTCAAAAGTGATTATGGAAATCGAAAATAATATGTTTGGAAAAAAGTCTCATGAAAAGACCAGTCAAGAAATATGGAGGAATCCATGTGTTCTGAAGCAGGAAGTGATTGAAAGTGAAACAAATGCCTATAAATTTTCTAAATTGTGAATGAAATATATATCCTGTTATGTGCATAAACTGATGAAATAGTAATGTATCAGTGTTGAATAAAAGTGAATGTCAATATACACATCATGTCCAATAGGAATCTACTTGCATTGATGTTAAACTGGGTCAGTTACTGTAGAAATATTAGAATTGTGTGCATTATGCACCAAAGATAGTTTTTTTTTTTATTTTTATTTATGGTTGTTCAAAACATTACATAGTTCTTGATATATCATATTTCACACTTTGATTCAAGTGGGTTATGAACTCCCATTTTTACCCTGTATACAGATTGCAGAATCACATCAGTTACACATCCATTGATTCACATATTGCCATACTAGTGTCTGTTGTATTCTGCTGACTTTCCTATCCTCTACTATCCCCCCTAGCCTCCCTGCCGGTCCCCACTTCTCTCTCTACTCCCTCTACTGTAATAAATTTCTCCCCCTTGTATTATTTTTCCCTTTCCCCTCAATTCCTCTTGTATGTAATTTTGTATAACCCAGAGTGTCTCCTTCCAATTCCATGCAATTTCCCTTCTCCCTCCCTTCCACCTCTCATCCCTGTTTAATGTTAATCATCTTGTCATGCTCTTTGTCCATATCTGTTCTTAGTTACTCTCCTTATATCAAAGATGACATTTGGCATTTGTTTTACAGGAATTGTGTAGCTTCACTTAGCATAATCCAGTCTAATGCCATCCATTTTCCTGCAAATTCTATGATTTTTTCATTTTTCAATGCAGAGTAATAATCCATTGTGTATTAATGCCACATTTTTTTATCCATTATTCTATTGAAGGGCATCTAAGTTGGTTCCACAGTCTTGCTGTTGTGAATTGTGCTGCTATGAACATCGATGTAGCAGTGTCCCTGTAGCATGCTCTTTTTAGGTCTTTAGTGAATAGACCAAGAAGGGGAATAGCTGGGTCAAATGGTGCTTCCATTCCCAGCTTTCCAAGAAATCTCCATACTGCTTTCCCAATTGGCTGCACCAATTTGCAGTCCCACCAGCAATGTACAAGTGTACCTCTTTTCCCACATCCTTGCCAGCACTTCTTGTTGTTTGACTTTATAATGGCTGCCAATCTTACTGGAGTGAGATGGTATCTTAGGGTGGTTTTAATTTGCATTTCTCTGACTGCTGGAGATGGTGAGCATTTTTTCATGTACTTATTGATTGATTGTATGTCCTCATCTGAGAAGTGTCTGTTGAGGTCCTTGGACCATTTGTTGATTGGGTTATTTGTTATCTTATTGTCTAATTTTTTGAGTTCTTTGTATACTCTGGATATTAGGGCTCTATCTGAAGTGTGAGTAGTAAAGATTTCTTCCCAGGATGTAGGCTCCATATTTACCTCTCTTATTGTTTCTTTTGCTGAGAAAAAACTTTTTTAGTTGAGTAAGTCCCATTTGTTGATTCTAGTTATTAACTCTTGTACTATGGGTGTCCTATTGAGGAATCTGTAGCCCGACCCCACAGTATGTACATCGTAACCAAATTTTTCTTCTATCAGACAGTGTGTCTCTGATTTGATATCAAGCTCCTTGATCCATTTTGAGTTAACTTTTGTGCATGGCGAGAGAAAGGGATTCAGTTTCATTTTGTTACATATGGATTTTCAGTTTTCCCAACACCATTTGTTGAAGATGCTATCCTTCCTCCATTGCATGCTTTTAGCCCCGTTATCAAATATAAGATAGTTGTAGTTTTGTGGATTGGTTTCTGTGTCCTCTATTCTGTACCATTGGTCCACCTGCCTTTTTCGGTACCAGTACCATGCTATTTTTGTTACTATTGCTCTGTAGTATAGTTTGAAGTCTGGTATCACTATACCACCTGATTCACACTTCCTGCTTAGCATTGTTTTGCAATTCTGGGTCTTTTATTTTTTCATATGAATATCATGATTGCTTTCTCTATTTCTACAAGAAATGCCTTTGGGATTTTGATTGGCATTGGATTAACCCTATAGAGAACTTTTGGTAATATCGCCATTTTGATGATGTTAGTTCTGCCTATCCATGAACAGGGTATATTTTTACATCTTCTAAGATCTTCTTCTATTTCTCTCTTTAGGGTTCTGTAGTTTTCATTGTATAAGACTTTCACCTCTTTTGTTAGGTTGATTCCCATTTTTTTTTAGGATATTGTGAATGGAGTGGTTGTCCTCATTTCCATTTCAGAGGATTTGTCGCTGATATACAGGAATGCATTTGATTTATGCGTGTTGATTTTATATCCTGCCACTTTGCTGAATTCATTTATTAGCTCTATTAGTTTCTTTGTAGACCCTTTTGGGTCTGCTAGGTATAGAATCATGTCATCTGCAATAGTGATAATTTAAGTTATTCTTTTCCTATTTATATGCCTTTAATTTCTTTCATCTGTCTAATTGCTCTGGCCAGTCTTTTGAGAACTATATTGAACAGAAGTGGTGAGAGCGGGCATCCCTGTCTTGTTCCAGATTTTGGAGGGAATGTCTTCAATTTTTCTCCATTAAGAATGACGCTAGCCTGCGGTTTAGCATAGATTGTTTTTACAATATTGAGGAATGTTCCTGTTATTCCTAGTTTTTCGAGAGTTTTGTACATAAAGGGATGCTGTACTTTGTCGAATGCTTTTTCTGCATCTATCTAGATGATAATATGGTTTTTATTTTTAAGTCTATTGATGTGGTGAATAACACTTATTGATTTTCGTATATTGAACCCTCCTTGCATCCCAGGGATGAATCCTACTTGATCATGGTCCACATTTTTTTGATATGTTTTTGTATCTGATTCTCCAGAATTTAATTTAAGATTTTTGCATTTAGGTTCATTAGAGATATCGGTCTTTAGTCTTCTTTCATTGAAGTGTCTATCTGGTGAAGGAATCAGAGTGATATTGGCCTCGTAGAATGAATTTCGAAGATCTCCCTCTTTTTCATTTTTCTGAAATAGCTTGAAAAGTATTGGTATTAGTTCATATTTAAAGGTTTTGTAAAAGTCTGCTGTATACCCATACGGTCCTGGGATTTTCTTAGTTGGTAGTCTTTGGATGGTTTCTTTTATTTCCTCAATTGATATTGGTATGTTTAGGTTGTCTATATCCTCCTAACTCACTCTGGTCAGATCATATGACTTAAGAAATATTTTGATGCCTTCACTATCTTCTATTATTTTGGAGTATAAGGATTCAAAGTAATTTCTGATTATCTTCTGTATTTCTGAAATATCTGTTGTGATATTGCCTTTTTCATCCCATATGATAGTAATTTCAGTTCTCTCTCCTCTTCATTAGCATGGCTAGGGGTCTGTCCATTTTATTTATTTTTTCAACGAACCAACTTTTAGTTTTGTCAATTTTTTCAATTGTTTCTTTTGTTTCGATTTCATTGATTTCTGCTCTGATTTTAATTATTTCTTTCCTTCTACTTCTTCTGCTGTTGTTTGCTCTTGTTTTTCTAAAATTTTGAGATGAAGTATGAGATCATTTATTTGTTGTTTTTTTCTTTTTCTAAGGAATGAACTCCAAGCAATGAATTTTCCTCTTAGAACTGCTTTCAATGTGTCCCATAGATTCCGAAATATTTTGTCTGTGTTTTCATTTTTCTCTAAGAATTTTTTATTTTCCTCCTTGATGTCTTCTATAACCCATTGATCATTCAGTAACCTATTGTTCATTCTCCAAATGATGCATGGTTTTTCCTTCCTTCTTTTATCATTGATTTTTAGTTTCATTCAATTATGATAAGATAAGATGCATGGTATTATCTCTACTCCTTTAATTTGTCTAAGAGTTGCCCTGTGACATAATATATGATCTATTTTTGAGAAGGATCCATGTGCTGCTGAGGAAAAATGTAACTGCTTGATGTTGGGTGGTATATTCTATATATGTCAATTAAGTCTAGGTTATTAATTGTGTTATTGAGTTCTATAGTTTCCTATTTCAACTTTTGTTTGGAAGACCTGTCCAGTGGTGATAGAGCTGTGTTGAAGTCTCCCATGATTATTGTATGGTGGTGTATTAGACTCTTGAACGTGAGAAAAGTTTGTTTGATGAACATAGCTGCACCATTGTTTGGGGCTTACATATTTATGATTGTTATGTCTTGCTGGTGTATGGTTCTCTTGAACAGTATGTAGTGTCCCTCTTTATCCCTTTTGATTAACTTTGGCTTGAAATCTATTTTATTTGGTATGAGTATGGACACTCCTGCTTTTTTCCGAAGTCCATATGAGTGATATGATGTTTTCCAAACTTTCACCTTCAGTGTATGTATGTCTTTTTCTTATCAAATGCGTCTCCGGTAGGCAGCATATTATTGGGTCTTGTTTTGTGATCCATTCTACTGGCCTGTGTCTGTTAATTGGTGAGTTTAAGCCATTAACATTTACAGTTATTATTGAGATAAGGGTTGTTCTTCCAGCCATATTTGTTTATTTATGTTATTAAACATGGATTGTTTTCCTCTTTGATTATTTCCCCCCTTTAATGTCCTACCTCCCACTGTTGGTTTTCATTATTTTCCAATTACTCTTCCTGTAATATTTTGCCAAGGATGTTTTGAAGAGATGGTTTTCTAGCTACAAATTCTTTTAACTTTTGTTTATCGTGCAAAGTTTTAATTTCATCTTCCATCCTGAAGCTTAATTTTGCTGGATACACAGTACATGGTTGGAACCCATTTTCTTTCTGTGATTGAAAAATGTCATTCCAGGATCTTCTAGCTTTCAGAGTCTTTGTTGAAAGATCAGCTGTTATCCTGATTGGTTTACCCCTAAATGTAATCTGCTTCCTTTCTCTTGTAGATTTTAAAATTCTCTCCTTATTCTGTATGTTGGGCATCTTCATTATAATGTGTCTAGGTGTGGATCTCTTATGATTTTTCACATTCGGCGTCCTGTAGGCTTTTAGAACTTGGGAGTCTGTCTCATTCTTCAACTCTGGGAAGTTTTCTCATATTATTTCATTGAATAGATTGCTCATTCCTTTGGTTTGGACCTCTATACCTTCCTGTATCCCAATGACTCTTAAGTTTGGTCTCTTTATTTTATCCCATATTTCTTGGATGTTCTGTTCATGGTTTCTTAACAGTTTGGCTGAGCTGTCTATGTTCTTTTCAAGTTGAAATACTTTGTCTTCATTGTCTGATGTTCTATCTTCTAAGTGTTCTACTCTGATGGTAGTATTCTCAATTGAGTTTTTAAGATGGTTTATTGCTTCCTGCATTTCTAGGATTTCTGTTTGTTATTTTTTACAACCTCTATCTCCCTGTATAGTTGATCTTTTGCTTCTTGGTTTTGTTTATGTAATTCATTGTTGAAGTGATCTTTCATTTTCTGATTTTGCTGTCTAATGTCTTCCTTGAGACTTCAGATCATCTGAAGAATGTATATCCTGAGTTCTTTATCTGACATTCCATCTGCTGCAGCTATTACCTCTTCTAAAGTTGTGTTGACCTGCATTGCTTGTGGTTCTTTTGTCCTTTTCTTTTCATACTGCTCGCGTTTCTTTCTGCTTGGTGAAACTGTTGTGATTTTGAAATTTTCCCCCTATATATTTATATTGCTCTTGTATATTTGAAAAGTCTTCATTGCAGGGGCAGGGGTGGCTGTGCTGTTCCACCAATTGGAGTGATATATCTACCACGCTGATGGGCCGCTAGGCCTGTTATTCTGATCGGTCGCAGGTCTGCTTACCATGCAGGCGCAGGAGGCTGCTCTCCTCTGCCCCTCCTCCAATTGGTGTGACGTGTCTACCACGCCCGTGGACCCCTGCGGTGTTCTGCCGATCGGTCGCAGGTCTGCCTACCTTGCTTGCGTGGGTGGCGGCTCTGCTCTACCCCTACCCCAATTGGGGTGACGTGACTACCACGCCGGTGGGCCGCTGGGCCTGGTCTGCCGGTTGGTCGCAGGTCAGGATACCTTGTGAGCATGGGCTACAGATCTGTTCTGCCCCTACTCCAAATGGGGTAAAGTGTCTGCCGTGCCAGCAGGCCGCTGGGCCTCTTCTTCTGGTCAGGTACAGGTCTGCTACCTTGCAGGCGCTGGTGGTGGCTCTGCTCTGCCCCTACTCCAATTGGTGTGTCGTGACTACCATGCCTGCAGGTTGCTGGGCCTGTTCTGGGCATGGGCAAAGGCTCTGCTCTGCCCCTACTCCTATTGGGGTAATGTGACTACCATGCCGGTGACCCACTGGGATTGTACTAGGCACCGGAGAAGGCTCTGCTCTGCAACAACTCCAATTGGGGTGACGTGACTACCACACCTGTGGGTCACTGGGCCTGTTCTGGGCCCGGGTAGCGGCTCTGTTCTGCCTCTACTCCAATTGGGTTGACGTGACTACCATGCAGGTGTGTCACTGGGTCTGTTCCAGGTGCGGGCAGCTGCTCTGCTCTGCCCCTCTGGCTTGATGACAAAGTGAGAGAGACCCGGGTGTTTGTGACTCACTTTCTTCACCAGGAGACCAACTGTTTCTGTCACTGCTGGTATCAATGAAGTTATCTCCTCTGCTGCTTTCTGATGACATCAGAAATTTGTCATGTTGGTATCCCATGTGAAAGGCAGAATTTCGTTCCTTTTTCTGGGTGACCAAAGCAATGGGTGAGTCCTGACCGGCCCTCACAAGCCACGTCTCAATCCTGTTGCCACTGCCTATGAAGGCTCGGTTGATATTTACCTCCACAGTATTCAGCAAGACCCGGAACGAGAAGCAGTTTCCGCTGGTTCTTTAGCCCTGGGCCAGATCAGTTCCGAGAGGCGGAATTCGGCCGCTCTGGGCTTGGTGTATGTTCTAATAGGAGCAGGCTCCAAGACGGAGTTTCTGCAGGTTCTTTGGCACTGAGCCTGAGTAATTTGTCTGTGACACAAAGGTGAATGGCATCCTGAAATTACCTGTTCTATAGCTGAATGAGCTTCGATCAGTCGAAAACAGGGATGGTGACATCAGCTCTCCAAGATGGTGGCCGCTGGCTTCCTCTGTGGTCTGACCGGTGTGGAGAACCGAATTGGACCGCATCCTTTCCCGTCTCAAACCCAGAATTCAGCACTTAGCACAGTGATTGCATACCTGTCAGGAGCCCACAGAATCCACACCGCTGTATATTTGCATTGCTATCTCTTCGTTTCCCAGTGCACGCCGCAGACTCTAGCAGCAGACCGATTTCCTGAATAAGCAGCATGACCCTCTATGCTGACAAATCACTCGTGTTTGAGCCCGCGTAGCTGATCCTCGTGAGATGGAAATATGTCGACTAGGTTTTGGAGCACCCCAATTTTGCTGGAAATTTCTAACAAGATAGGTTTTAGCCATTATAACTCGTCATTCTCCCGCACAGTGACGCGGTACATGGGGGTGATGCACTCCCTTCACCACCATCATATGATCCCCCAAAGTTAGTTTTCAGTACTAAGAAACAAATATATATTTCTGGTGAATGAATAATTCTGAGAATATTCTTGTGAAAACTTGATTATTAATCCAAATACATGAATGTGAGTGAATTTAGGGAGTGTATAATAAGAAAAATATACTTCATATTTTGAAAAATCTGGAGAGTGAATATATATATATATATATATATATATATATATATATATATATATACACACACACATACACACACAGACATTAAAAAGTAGCATTATGTATGCCAATCGAAATTCACCACGAAGTAATATATCATCCACAGATCCAAAAATATTCATTTTAATGAACATGGATTTATGTTGTTCAAATAAGAAGCTCACTCATATGTTGAATTTTCAGTTCCAACAGCATTTAGTAGGAGTGATCTCTTCTCACAATTTGCATCTGCCAAGCCAGCCACCTCACAAAATGTACGAGTGATACCAGGTAGAATTCTATATGTGCATATAAAAATACATGTGATGAATAGGCTACAGAGAAAGGGAGACAGTTATTCACATGTTTGTTAACTTTTAAAACACATGGAGAACTATTTCAATTAAAATTCGCTAGATTTATAACACCTACCATTTATCATACGAAAGGCAAGTCCAACTATACACCATGCCTCCTGTGAACCTCTTGTATTTCTATTCTGTTTGGGTTATTTTTCTCCACCATATTAGGATTAAAAGTCAAAGTCTAGTAGGGTATGTGTTAGTGTCAGGGATTCAGTATTTTGAATGGAAAATTGGAAAATGTATCAAATGTGTATGCAAATATGTGCTACACAAAAATCTTCCCACCCTCATTCAGCACAATGCCTTGACATTACCTTCGCCCCACATAAGACACAATTAGAGGAGAAGAGTTAGAAAATCTGTGAATACATATGTGTAATGAAAAATGCTCAGGAGTTCACAAATTTGCAGGTGGTAGAGGAGTTTCCAAAGTAAGGGACAGGGTAAAAACTCCACAAACATGAAGTTCTGCCAGCCTAACATCTGGAGAAACTGCCTCTGAGGTTGGGCAATGAAATATATGCTGTTGTCAGGAGCATTAGCTTCATTTGTTGTGAGACCATCATAGCTGAGTCTTCATCTATGTGATCTGGATGACATGGATTCTTATTTTCCAATGAACATGAGGCAGCAGTGCTGAATTTTCTATTTGTAGGTAACCTGTGGCCACTGGGGTCTAAGTGTCTCCCCTTGTGGACTGTAATTCCATTTGGTCATCCTCCACTATTCGTGGTATTTCTTGCTGCTGCACTGGGAGATTGGTGTTTGCTTCATGAAATACAAGGATTTCAAATGGGGCACAGTGCTGAAGTAAGTTCTGTCAAGTGTGGTGGGTCAGGTTCGTCAGGAGAATGCACCAACCAGGCTTCTATCCCACATAGCTTGCCCCATTGACCATAGCAACCTGATTCTGAACATTGCCCTAAAACCTCTCCATATAACAATATGCTTTTACATATAAGGGTCTACTGGCTGCAAAATGTCAGTCACAATCCATTTAGAAGCCAATGGCAGATCCAAATGCCCCCACCACAGATGTTTTATTACACACCTGCCAACCACTACTCTAGTACAACTACTCAGCAGGATCCGACTTACTGGCATCTCTGTTCA
Organism: Callospermophilus lateralis; assembly: GCF_048772815.1. NCBI lineage: Eukaryota > Metazoa > Chordata > Mammalia > Rodentia > Sciuridae > Callospermophilus > Callospermophilus lateralis. The sequence goes on from NW_027512640.1 coordinate 1,539,222, forward strand.
ACACCATTTTCATAAAACCCAGTCAATCAAGGCACTGTCTTGTATACTCATGATCAGCAACAGGACATCCAAATATTCTCCAGTGCTACCCGGTCATGGGAATTTCAAAAATTTCATGGTATTGATATAGCCAATTTTCAAGGATGAAGTTGGAGGCACTGTGAATTTTAATTCACTCAGAAACCATTAAATGGTGAGGAAGCTCATTTCAAAGAAAACTCTGGAGAATTCTTACAGGCAAGGCTTCCAAAAGTGCCCAAAAGTCAGATTAAGCCAGGCCCCTTGAGGTCTACCATGTATGGTCCATGTGTGTTTTGACTCTCAAATATGGCTGCCAAGTCTTTAAGAATAATATCATGTGATATCCTGGCTGAGATTCCCTGTGCTCTGTGGAAAGTCAACTTGGGCCTAGATGTCACTTTCCAAGGGCAACTCTCATGCATGGCCATCTAAAATTCCAACACAATTCCTGGCAATAATTCTCTGAGATCAGTAAAAGAACTCAGTCTCTAAGGGGAATCACACCAAAGTGCAAGCCTAGGTGGACCCAGAGATCTCTTCCAACCGCCAGACAAATATCCACAATTAAAACCAAACACTCTCACATGGCCCTCATCTTCTTCCATATAGACACTCATCATATTCTCTGGCTGAAGGTTTCCATAAGGGACGCAGCCCATGACAGTGTCCAAAATAAGCTCCCTGCCCCTCATTTGCCTAAAGTCAGGGTGGCCTGGACTCTCTTCCTGTGAACCAGTAGTGATCAAATAGGCCTGCCTTTAATATTGCTTGGCTTCTCCAACTTGAGGCCTTCTAGCTTTGGGGTTTAGATTCTTTAAGTGAATTGGAGTCATGAAAATGAAACACCTATGGCCTAGCCTCTGCAGGGCTTTGAAGAACTCATTTGACCCAAAGGATCCCTATTCTCACTTGATGGATATCAGGAACCTACCAGAGGAAGGCAAGAGAGTTCATCAACAATATCTGATCTTTTTGCCATTTTGGTTTTGGATGCATGCATGGGATCTATCTTTAGATCCATCAGGTGCTGAGAATCTAAGCCACAGCCTCACACAGGGCCAACAGGCTGATTCAGACATATCCCAATCCTAAACAATTAAGCAAAGAGTCACAGGTGATTCCCATTCATTTCCATTTGAAAACTGTTTTCTTCAGGGTTCACAAAGTGGTGGCTTGAGGCAAAAAACTTCCTGACATTCAACAGAACAATAGGTAAGCAAAAGGAACAAAGAGGGGTTTCTCCACTGAGACTTACCTGGTCAACAGATATTTGAGATTTCTGAGATGCTAGCCATTTCTTTCAGCTATCCAGTACATAGCCATGTCACAGATCTTGGAGGTACAAATCTTGGACACAAAACCACGATACTATTCTGGAGAGTGGCCAGAATTGAGAAAGAAAACAGGAAATTAGGAAGCTTGTAGGTGTTGCCCATCCATAAGGCAAGCCAGAGTCCACTCATGAATTGGGCAGGATGAATGCTGGGAAGCTTTCTACTAGACAGGACACATCCATTGATGCATTGTCTTTTCTAATGTCTACAACAATGGACTCAGTGGGATACACACACATAGAAACACTCGCCTTGTCAAAGGACTTAATAGAAATATTCCACTCCATACCAAACAAACCGCCTTTCCTACCTATTCTCAGAACATGAGACAAAACCACAAACTCACACCCACACCCAAAAAGGCACCTCCTTCCCCCTAGTAGGTCTGTGACTCCCTGGAGTGTCGTCTGACTGGTGGGCCATTCTATGTTCTTCCAAAATGACCTCTCCTGTCTCAGATCATGTCTGCTTGGCCAACTCTGTAAAGTTCTCAAGAGCCAGCGGTGAGACACTACCTGCTTTCTCAGGAAAAGCCCCTCTTCAGAGGTTTCCTGGCATTTGGCCATCCTCACATCTGTAGGTACCAAGAAAGACTGACTCTGTCCTTGGTAAATCCAAACATGTCAGAGCACTGGGACTAGGACAGGGACTGTCTCTTGGTGCCTGGCTTCCTGTATTTCAAGTTCAGAGAGTTCCATCACCAAGGAAGTGAGGTGAGATCACTTCCTTCAGGATATGAATGATGTCACTGCCTTGGCAACCACTTTGTCCTAACAGTTGCTTCCAAAAGTATCATGAGGTGGAGGCTGTCCTGATTTTCATGGGACACTTTCTCTAGTTAGAATGTTATATCAACCATAAGCACCCGGGAACAGCTTCCACACAGGACTGGTTTGGTCCATGTTCTATACATTAAGAAGAGAGAGACTGATTCAGACACAACCCTCCATCCTGACCAGGATGATTGCCATGGAAGATGACTTTTGCTTTCTGAGGTACTTCATAGCTGCCTTCATCTTCACCAGGGATCATTTCTGCATGAACATTTGAGTTTCTCAGCAGGTGAAGATCCCCTAGATTCCTGTAGTTTAATACCCACACTGTTATTGCTCTCCTGCAAAGTGAGTGTATAGTTACGGTTAATAATATGTTCGATTTGGGTTAGGAATCATTCTGCAGGAAGAATAATGAGATTGGGAACCTGCGATATTTATAAGAATATATACGTGAAATATATGTATGAAAACGGGAATCTAAGAAAGATTTGAAGCCCAGAAGGGCATTGGGCCCTTTATTTGGATACTTAGTGTTGAATTATGTTCTGTACAGTTGTCTCAGTTAAATCGAAATACAGTGGCATAGGACCTTGTACCTTGGATGATTGAATGTAGACGAGAACATCCAGTCAAAAAGGGATAGTCAGTAGGATTAGGAAGATAGTCAGTAGGTTTAGGAAGAAGAGTGAGTATATGATTTGGAATAAAAAGCTTCTTTAGCAATAGGGTTTCGTTTAGAGAGTGAATGGAAATGTCAGCACATGTGAAGAGTCAGTCACAATGATGAACTGGGGAAAATATGTAGGAAAGCAGGTGTCAATAGAGACATTACGAAATCAGGCAAAGTATAAAGTGAGTGATAGGATTAGACATTTTCAACAGGGTTGAGTTTGAATACACAATCATAGGAAAAAACAAATATCTCGTCATGAATGGGAATGACATTTGAGAGCATTAGGCAACCTGGACATGGATGTTATTAGTTATCCACGTTCACTTTCCTTTTAGGCTTTGGTACAATCATAAGTGTGACATTTTTATGTTTTTTTTTTTGTTCAGAATATTACTGTGATAAAATGTATATGTAGATCAGGTGGCATGAGTATTTCTTTCACCATTTCTGGGAGCAATATTTTGAAGACGTATACATTAGTATTAGGGGTACAAAGAGGTGTACCCTGTGTCTATTAATATAGAGATAATGCATGAATAGACCATACTATGAATAAATAACGTAACTGATTCCAATTTAAATAATGGATTGAATTGATATGTGAAAATATATAAGAAATCTTATATTGATATACAATCATTCATTCCAACCAGTTATATATCTAATGGTAATATTAGGATTATGGTTTATGATGAATGGTGTTTGAGTTTTGCTTTACACGTGATGATGTTAAACAAAAATAATATGTTTGGAAAGAAGTCTCATGAAAAGACCAGTCAAGAAACATGTAGGAATACATGTGTTCTGAATTAGGAAGTGATTGATCGTGAAACAAATGCCTATAAATTTTCTAATTTGTGACTGAAATATATATCCCATCATGTGCATGAACTGAAGACATAGTAACGTACAAGTGTTGAATAAAAATGAAAGTCAAAATACACATCATGTCCCCTAGGAATCTACTTGCATTCATTTTAAACTGGCTAAGTAACTGTAGAAATATTAGGGTTTGTATGCACCATTCACTGAATTTAGTTTTCAGTACTAGGAAACAATATGTATTTCAGGTGGATGATTATTTCTGAAAATAATCTTGTTGAAAGTTGATTATAAATCCACAGATATGAATATGAATGTATTTAGGGGCGTGCATAATAAGACACATATATTTCATATTTTGAAAAATCTAAAGAGTATATATATATATATATATATATATATATATATATATATACACACACACACACACACACGCAAATGCACAGATATTAAAAAGTAGCAATACAGGAGATCCATTATGAAGGCAGGCATGGAGAATTCAATTCTCTGATCTCTTCCCCTGCGCGGGCATAGGGAGTCGTAAACTGTCTAAATGCTGTTTGCTCAGAATCACTAGGCAATATTGACCTGTTGTGAATCTGGGGCGAACAGTCTGGGCCCCTCAGAACACACACAAAGCCCGGATTGGCTACATTCAAGCTTAGATTCATCTGGTTTTTGTGACTCAGCACTAACATTCCCGCTGAAATAATTGGTCGGACTTTCGGAATTGACAGAGTTAAAAGCCAACTGAGCCTTCATAGGCAGTGGCCACAGGATTGAAATGGGGCTTGGGAGAGATAGTCAGGACCCACCTGTTGCATTGGTCACCCAGCAAAGGGAATGAACGGTCACCATTTTAATGGGATACCACCATGGCAGCGAATTGACGTCACAGTCGGAGGAGATAACTTCATTGAAACCAGTGCAACAAGTGTGTTATCCCATTGCCATCTCTCTCAACACCGCAGGGAAACCTCAAGGGCCCTTCCCACCTCTTCTGTAATGGCCCCTCCCAGCTCTCCAAGGAGCGCGATACCCAGACCTAGGGAATCAGGATTGGCTCGGGACTCGAGGCGTGTAATTGCCGGCTACCGCTTCCACCAGTGCTGACAATTGAGGTCTCTTACACCACCTACCGGGGCCATGGCTCCCGAAGGGCAAGCAAATTCGCTGGGGTTTCTCAGCCCCAAGCTCTACAAACTTAGGGTCTGAGGGAGGCAATCAAGGAGAGTGTGCCCAGCCGTTCATGGAAACAGGGCTACCAGGAGCAGAGGCCTGGCTTGTAACCAGTATTGTGGTGAGCGTCACAGGTGAGTGGGGCCTGGCTTGAGGAAGCACAAGAGAAGGCCCTAGGCACTCAGGGTTGGAGACCCGCCCAGTCTGGGAGGAAGAGCTGCTGCACAGTGATTGGTTCCCACTTATTGAGAGGAGAAGCTTGGCCCAGTGCGCACAGCTCCACCTACTGGAAGAGAAGTTAATTGAACTCTAGGACTGCATGTATTATTACTATTTTTTTATTTGTATTTTTTTCTTTTTCTTTCATTTTCATTTTTGTTGTTGTTGTTCATTAACCTTTTTAAATGTTTTTATTTTTTTAATTTCTTTTATTTTATTATTATTATTATTAATATTATTATTTTAAATTTTAATTTTCAATTTTTTAATCAATCATCATTATTACTTAAAATTTTCTTTCTTTATTTTCTATTTTTTTTGTCTTTTCATTTCATTTCAATTTTTTTATTCCCCCTTACTTGAATTCTACCTGCCTACTCTCATTCTCTTTAGTGACTTCTCCCTTCCCTTCTAATATCTTTCCTCTCAAGCATCAAATAAATTTATAAGAGTAAGCAGTAACTCAGTAGTCAAACAGAACGAGAAGTAACATGAGAAGCATAAAAAAGCAAGGAAGAAAAGGAGTACGAACAATGAAGGACAGCCTAAATATTCAAGAGCACCTAGAGTCATCAGAAAAATGGTCATATAAAGAACTCAAGGAATACCTTAGACAGATGGAATGGAACCTTAAAGAGGATACGAGACAGCAAAAACAAACAGTGATAGAACGCATTGAAAATAAATTACATAAACAGATAAAATAAGAAATTAAGCATCTTTATCAGGAGATAGAGATTATTAGAAAAATCAAACAATAATTCTAGAAATCAAGGAAACGATAAACCAAATTAAAAATTCAATTGAGAGTATCACTAACAGTGTAGAGCAAGTAGAAGACAGAATGAAGACAAAATATATCATCTTGAAAAAAGTCTAGCCAACAAAGAAATGCTGTAAAAAATTATGAGAAAACATTCAAGAGATATGGGATAACATAAAAAAAAAAAAACTAATGAGTCATATGGATAGAGGAAGGTACAGAGATTCAAACCAAGGGAATGAGAAACCTGCTGAATGAAATAATTACAGAAAACTTTCCAGAAATAAAAATGGAAAGTATAAACAAATTGTAGATGCTTACAGGACATCGAGCACACAAAATCACAGTAGACCAATGCCAAGACACATTGTTATGAAGATATCCAATATACAGAACAAAGAGAAAATTTTAAAAGCTACCAGAGAAAGGAGGCAGATTACAATCATTACAATCAGGGGTAAACCAAAAAGGTTAACAATGGAATTTTCATCATAGATGCTGGAAGTGAGAAGATCCTGGAACAACGTACTTCAAACACTGAAAGACAATGGATGCCAACCAAGAATTATGTATCCAGCAAAATTAAGCATAAGGTAAGACAACGAGATAAAAATATTTCATGATAAACAAAACCTAAAAGAATTTGCAGCCAGATAACCAGCATTGCAAAGCATCTTGAGCAAAACACTACACGAGGAAGAAATGAAAATCAACAACGAAAACCATGAGTGAGAAGTGCCTCAGTAATGAGAGAGCGCGGGGGAAAAGCTAATCATGGAGAAACAAACTAATTTAAAAAAAAGATATAAGCAAACATGGGTGGCAGTACAAACCATATATCAATAGTAACTCTAAAAGTAAATGGCTTAAACTCTCAAATAAAGTGACATAGGCTTGTAACTTGAAATAAAAAAAAATCCAACAATATATTGCCTCCAGGGGACACATCTGAATGGAAAAGACATACACAGGCTGAAGGTGAAAGATTGGGAAAATTTATACCATGCACACGGTCCTCGTAAGCAAGCAGGGGTGGCCATCCTCCTATCGAATAAAATCGACCTCAAGACTAATTTAATCAAAAGGGATAAAGAAGGACATTATATACTGCTAAAATGAACCATTCACCGACAAGACATAACAATTATCAATATTCACGCAGCAAATAATGGTGCTGCGATGTTCATAAAACAAATTCTCCTCAAGTTAAAGAATCAAATAGACCACAATACAATAATTATGGGTGACTTCAACTCACCTCTCTCACCATTGGACAGATCCTCCAAACAAAAGTTGAAAAAAGAAACTATAGAACTCAATCTCGCAATCAATACCCTAGACTTAACTGACATATATAGAATATATCAACCATCATCAAGTGGATATACTTTTTTCTCAGCAGCACATGGATCCTTCTCAAAAATAGACCATATGTTATGCCATAGGGCAACCCTCAGTAAATATAAAGGGGTGGAGATAATACCATGAATTTTTTGTGATCATAATGGAATGAAACTGGAAACCAATGATAAAAGAAGGAAGAAAAATTCATACATCACATCCAAAATGAAGAATATGTTACTGAATGATCAATGGGTTACAGAAGACATAAAGGAGGAAATCAAAAAATTCTTAGAGATAAATGAAAATACAGACACAACATATCAGATTCTATGGGGTACAATGAAAAGAAGTTTTAAGGGGTAAATTCATCGCCTATAGGTCATTCCTCAAAATAGAAAAGAAAAACAAATAAATGAGCTCACACTTCATCTCAAAGCCTTAGAAAAGGAAGAGCAAAACAACAGCAAATGTAGCAGAAGGCAAGAAATAATTAAAATCATAGCGAAATTGAAACAAAAGAAACTATTGAAAAAATTAACAAAACTAAAAGGTGGTTCTTCAAAAAGATAAATAAGATAGACAGACCCTTAGCCATGCTAACGAAGAGAAGAAGAGAGAGAAATCAAATTACTAACATACGGGATGAAAAAGGCAATATTACAACAGATGCTACATAAATACAGAAGAAAATTAGAAATTATTTTGAAAACCTGTATTCCAATAAAATAGAAAATAGTGAAGACATCGATAAATTTCTTAAGTCATATGATTTGCCCAGACTGAGTCAGGAGGAAACACACAATTTAAACAGACCAATATCAATGGATGAAGTAGAAGAAGCAATCAAAAGACTACCAACCAAGAAAAGCCCAGGACCGGATGCATATACAGCAGAGTTTTACAAAACCTTTAAAGAAGAATTAATACCAATACTTCTCAAGTTATTCAGGAAATAGAAAAACTGGGAGCTCTGCCGAATTCATTCTATGAGGCCAACATCACCCTGATTCTGAAACCAGACAAAGACACCTCAAAGAAAGAAAACTACAGACCAATATCTCTGATGAACCTAGATGCAAAAATCCTCATTAAAATTCTGGCAAATTGGATAGAAAGGCACATCAAAAAAATCGTGCACCATGATCAACTTGGATTCATCCCTGGGATGCAAGGAGGGTTCAATATATGGAAATCAATAAATGTTATTCACAACATCAATAGACTTAAAGATAAGAACCATATGATCATCTCGATAGACGCAGAAAAACCATTCAACAAAGTAGAGCATTTCTTTATGTTCAAAACATTTTAAAAACTAGGGATAACAGGAACTTACCTCCACATTGTAAAAGCTATCTATGTTAATCCTCAGGCTAGCATCATTCTGAATGGAGAAAAATTGAAGGCATTCCCTCTAAAATCTGGAACAAGACAGGGATGTCCTCTATCACCACTTCTATTCAATATAGTTCTCGAAAAACTGGCCAGAGCAATTAGAGAGATGAAAGACATTAAAGGCATAAAAATAGGAAAAGGAGAACTTAAATTATCACTATTTGTAGATGACATGATTCTATACATAGAAGACCCAACAGGGTCTACAGAAAAAACTACTAGAACTCATAAATGAATGCAGCAATGTGGCAGGATACAAAATCAACATGAATAAATCAAAGGCATTTCTGTATATCAGCGACAAAACTTCTGAAACAAAAATGAGTCAAAACACTGCATTCCCAATTTCCTCAAATAATTAAATACTTGGGAATAAACCTAACAAAAGAGGTGAAAGATTTATATAATGCAAACTACAGAACCCTAAAAAGAGAAATAGAATAAGATCTTAGAAGATGGAAAAATATACCGTGTTCATGGATAGGCAGAACTAACATCATCAAAATGGTGATATTACCAAAAGTTCTCTATAGGTTTAATGCAATGCCAATCAAAATCCCATAGAAACTTTTTGTAGAAATAGATAAAGCAATCATAAAATTCAAATGGAAAAATAAAAGACCCAGAATAGCAAAAGCAATTCTAAGCAGGAAGTGTGAATCAGGCAGTATAGCGATACCAGATTTCAAACTATATTACAGAGCAATCATAATAAAAACAGCATGGTACTGGTACCAAAACAGGCGGGTGGACCAATGGTACAGAATGGAGGACACAGAAACTAATCCAAAAAGCTACAACTATCTTATATTTGTTAAAGGAGCTAATGGCCTGCAATGGAGGAAGGATAGCATCTTCATCAAATGGTGTTGGGTAAACTGGAAATCCATATGCAACAAAATGAAACTGAATCCCCTCCTCTCGCCATGCACCAAAGTTAACTCAATGTGGATCAAGGAGCTAGATTCAAATCAGACTCTCTGCGTCTGATAGAATAAAAAGTTGGCTCCGATCTACATATTGTGTGGTCAGGCTCCAAATTCCTTAATAGGACACCCATAGAACAAGAGTTAATAATAAGAATCAACAAATGGGACTTACTTAAACTGAATTATTTTTTCTCAGAAAGAGAAACAATAAGAGAGGTAAATATGGAGCTTACATCATGGGAACAAATTTTTAGTCCTCACCCTTCACATGGAGCCCTAATATCCAGAGTATACAAAGTATACAAAGAACTTAGAAAATTAGACAATAAGATAACCAATAACCCAATGGGCCAAGGACCTGAACAGAAACTTCTCAGAGGAGGACATAGAATCAATTAACAAGTACATCAAAAAAATGCTCTCCATTTCTAGCAGTAAGAGAAATGCAAATAAAAACCACCCTAAAATACCATCTCAATCCAGTGAGATTGGCAGCCATTATGAAGTCAAACAACAACAAGTGCTGGCGAGGATGTGGAAAAAAGGGTACTCTTGTACATTGCTGGTGGGACTGAAACTGGTGCGGCCAATTTGGAAAGCAGTATGGAGATTCCTGGGAAAGCTGGGAATGGAAGCACCATTTGACCAAGCTATTGCCCTTCTCGGACTATTCCCTGAAGACCTTAAAAGAGCGTACTACAGGGATACTGCCACATGGATTTTCATAGCAGCACAATTCACAATTGCTACACTGTGGAACCAACCCAGATGCCCTTCAATAGATGAATGGATAAAAAAATGTGACTTTTATATACTATCGAGAATTACGCAGCACTAAAAAATGACAAAATCATGGAATTTGCAGGGAAATGCATGGCACTGAGCAGATTATGCTTAGTGAATCTAGCCAATCCCTAAAAAACAATTACCAAATGTCTTCTTTGATATAATGAGAGCAACTAAGAACAGAGCAGGGAGGAAGAGCATGAAGAAAAGATTAACATTAAGCAGAAACATGACGTGGGAGGGAAAGGGAGAAAAGAGGGAAATTGCATGGTAATGGAGAGAGACACTTATTGTTACACAAAATTACATATAAGAGGTTGTGGGAAAATAAACAAGGAGAGAAATGAATTACAGTAGGTATGGTAGAGAGAGAAGATGGGAAGAGAGGGGAGTGGGGATAGTAGAGTATAGGAAAGGTAGCAGAATACAACAGTAACTAATAGGGCATTATGTAAAAATATGGATGTGTAACTAATGTGATTCTGCAATCTGTATTTGGAGTAAAAATGGGAGTTCATAACCCACTTGAATCTAATGTATGAAATATGATATTCAAGAGCTTTGTAATGTTTTGAGCAACCAATAAAAGAAAAAAAAAAGTAGCAACATATATGCCAATAGAAATTCATCATGAAAAGTATATAATCCACAGATCAAAAAATTTTCATTTTACTGAACATGGATTCATGTATAATGTTTTTCAACTAGAAAGCTCACCCATAGGTTGAATTTTCAGTTCCAACAGCGTTTAGGAGGAGTGAACTCTTCTCTCAATTTGCATCTGCCAATTCAGCCACCTCACAAGTGTATACGAGTGATATCAGGTAGAATTCTATATGTGCATATAAAAATACATGTGCTGAATAGGCTACAGAGAAAGGGAGACAGGGATTCACATATTTGCTAATTTTAAAAACACATTTAGAACTATTTCAACAAAAAAATTGACTAGACTTATAACTCCTACATTATATAATGCAAAAGGCAATTCCAACTATACACAATGCGTCCTCTGAACTGCTTGTGTTTCTTCTCTTTTTGGCTTATTTTTCACCATCATTTTAGGATTATTAGTCAGAGACTAGTAGGGTATGGGTTAGTGTCAGGGATTCAGTATTTCAAATGGAAAATTGAAAAATGAATCCAATGTGAATGTAAATATGTGCTACACAAAAATCTTCCCACTCACATCCAGAACAATGCCTTGACATTACCTACGCCCCAAGTAAAACACAATTAGAGTAGAAAAGTGTGAAAATCTATGAATACATATATGGAATGGAATATGCTCGGGAGTTCACAACCTTGGAGGTGGTAGAGGAGTTTCCAAAAGTAAAGGACAGGGTAAACACTCCACAAAAAGGAGCTCTGCTGGCCTAAGAATTCTTGGGAAACGGCTTCTGAGGTTGGGCACTTGAAATATATGTTGTTGTCATGAGCTTTAGCTTCCTTTGTAGTGAGACCATCATAGCTGGGTCTGCATCTATGTAACCGAAAGACATGGTTTCTTATATTCCAATGAACATGAGGCAGCAGTGCTCGATTCTCTCTTTGTAGCTAAACTGTGTCCATTGGAAGCTAAGTGTCTCCCAGTGGGGACTGTGAAGACATTTGGTCATCCTCCACTTTTCGTGGTATTTCTTGCTGCTGCACTGGGAATTTGGTATTTGCTTCACAAAACATAAAAAGTTCATCTGAGATACAGTGCTGGAGGGAGTTCTGTCACGTGTGGTGGGTCAGGGTCTGCAGGAGAATGCACCAACCAGGCTTGTATCCCACATAGCTTGCCCCAATAACCATAGCAACCTGATTCTGAATATTGCCCTGAAAACTCTCCATTTAACAAGATGCCTTTACATATAAGGGTCTGATGTCTGCACTATATCAGTCACAAAAAATTTGGAAGCCAATGGCAGATTCACATGGCCCCACCATGATGTTTTATCACACACCTGCCCACCACTGCTCTAGCCCCCCTACTCAGAAGGCTCCAAATTACTGGCTTCTCTTGTTCTACACCATTTTAATGAAACCCAGTCAAAAACAAGGCACTGTCTGGTATACACATGATCAGCAACAGGACATCAAAAGTTTCTGCAGTGCCACCTGGTGATGGGAATTTCAAAAATTTCATGGTATTTATCTAGAAATTTTTCAAGGATGAAGTTAGAGGCACTGTGGGTTTCAATTCATTCAGGAACCATTAAGTGTTGAGAAAGTTCATTACAATGAACGCTCTGGAGAACTCTCACAGTCAATGCTTCTCAAACAGTTGCCAAAAGGTCTCCTAAAGCCAGGCCAACTGACATCTACAATGTGAGGTCCATGTGTGTTTTGACTCTCAAATATGGGTGCTAAGTCTTTCAGAATAAAATCATGTGATATCCTGGCTGAGATTCTCAGGCCTCTGTGGAAACCACCCTGGGCCTAGATCTCAGTTTCCAAGAGTGAGTCTCATGCGTGGCCTCGTAAAATCCCAACACAATTCATGGCAATACTTCTCTGAGGTCAGTTTCAGAACTCAGTCTCTAAGGGGAATCACACCAGAGTTCAAGCCCAGGTGGACCCAGTCATCCCTTCCATCCGCCAAAAAATGACCACAATTAAAATCAAAACACTCCCACAGGGCCATCATCTTCTTCCATGTAGACAATCATCATAACCTCCAGCTGGAGGTTTCTATGAGCCCAAATAAGCTCACTTGCCCCTCATTTGCCTAAAATCATGATGGCCTGGACACTCTTCCTGTGAACCAGGAATGATCAAATATTCCTGCTGTTAAAGTGTTCCACTTCTCCAATTTGAGGCCTACTGGCTGTAGGGTATAGATTCTTTATGTGATTTGCAGTCATGACAAAACCCAAGCAAATATGGGCTAGCCTCTGCAGGGATTTCAAGAACTCATTTGACCCAAAGGATCCCTATTCTCACTTTATGGAGGTCAGGAACCTAAAACAAGAAGGCAAAAATATTCATCAACAATGACTGCTCTTTTGGCCATTTTAGTTTTGGAAGCACATGGGCTCTTTCTTTAGATCCATCAGGTGCTGAGAATCAAAGCCACAACCTCATACAAGGACAAGAGGCTGATTCAGACACATCTCATTCCAAATCAATTAAGCAAAGAGCCACAGGTGATGTCCATACATTTCCATATGAAAACAGTTTTCTTCAGGCTACACAAAGGGGTGGCCTGAGACAAAGACCTTCCTGACATTCAGGGTAATAGAAATAGAAGTAAGCAAATGGCCCAAAGAAGGGTTTCTCCACTGAGACTTTACTGGTCACACTGAAATCTGAGTTTTCTTAGATGCTCCCATTCCCTTCAGCAATCCAGTACATGGCCATGTCACAGAATCTTGTGGTGTTACATATTTGGGAAACAAAACCATGAGCCTATTGTGGAGAGTGGCCAGAATTCACGAAGAAAACAGGAACTTTAGAAGATAGTAGATGTTGCCCATCCATAAGGCAAGCTGTAGTCCATTCATTAATTGGGCAGTATGAATGCGGGGAAGCTTTCAACTAGAGACAACACATCCATTGATGCATTCTCTTTTCTAATGTCTACAACCACGGATACAGTGGGATACACAGACCTAGAAACACTCACCATGTCAAACGACTTACTAGAAACAGTCCACTCCAAACCAAACAAACCACTTTTCCTACCTATTCTCAGAACATGAGAAAAAACCACAAACTCACACCTACAACGGCAAAGGCACTTACTTCCCCCAAATAGGTCTGTGACTATCCGGAGTGTCTTCTGACTGGTGGGCCATATTATGTTCCCCCAAAATGGCCTGTCCTGTTTCAGATCTGGTCTCCTTGTCCAACTCTGTGAAGTTGTCAGGAGCCAAAGGTGAGCCACTACCTGCTTTCTCAGGAAAGGCCCCTCATCAGAGCTCTGCTGGCATTTTTCCATCCTCACATCAGTAGGTACCAAGAATGACTGACTATGTCTTTGGGAAAAGCAAACAAGTTAGCCCACTGGAACTGGGAGTGGGACTGGCTCTGGGTGCCTTCCTTCCTGGATCCCAGGTTCAGAGAATTCCATCACCAAGGAAGTGAAGTGAGGTCACTTCTTTCAGGAACTGAATATGGTCACTACCTTGGTAACCACTTTGTGCTAACAGTTGCATCCAGGGTTCCCATGAGATGGAGGCTGCCCCAACATCCTGTGACACATTCAGAAGTTAGAATGGTATATCAACCATAGGCACCAGGGAACAGCTCTCCACAGAGGCCTGATTCAGTCCATCTTCTCTTCATTAAGAAGAGAGAGGCTGATTCAGACTATCAATTAATCCTGACCAGGTTGTTTGCCGTGGAAGATGACTATTGCTCTCTCAGGTCCTACATAGCTGCCTATATCTTCTGCAAGGATCATTTCTCCATGGATCTTTGATGTTCTCAGCAGGTGGAAGATCATCTACATTCCTATATTGTAAGACCCACACTGTCCCTGCTCTTAAGTAAGTTATACTGAGGGAACAGTGTATGGTTAGGGTTAATAACATGTTCAATTTGGGTTACAAATCATTCTGCGGGATGAATAATGGTATTGGCAAAATGCGATATTTACAAGAGTATATATGTGAAACATAAGTATGAAAGCAGAAATCTAGGTAAGATTTGAAGCCCAGAAGGGCATTGGGGACTTGAGTGGGATACTTAGCTTTGAGTAATGTGCAGCACAGATGTCTCAGATAAATCAATATACACTGTCATCGTACCTTGTACCTTGGATATTGAATGTTGAAGAGAACATCCAGTCAAAAACTGATAGTCGGTAGGATTAGGAAGGTAGTTGGTAGGTTTAGAAAGAAGAGTGAGTATAGGATTTGGACCAAAAGTTCTTTCGCAATAAGATTTCGGGTAGAGAGTATATGTAAATGTAAGCACATGTGAAGAGTCAGTCAAAATGATGAACTGGGGAAAAATATAGGAAAGCAGATATCAATAGAGACATTAGGAAATCAAGCAAAGTATAAATTGTGTGATAGGGTTAGACATTTTCAACAGGTTTGAAGTTGAATATATAATCTTAAGAAGAAACAAACATGTAGTCAAAAATAGAATTGATATTTGAGAGCATTAGGCAACCTGGACATGGATGTTTTTAGTAATCCATGCTCACTTTCCATTTACGCTTTGGTACAATTGTAAGTGTGACCTTTGCTTTTTGTGTCCAGAATATTTCTGTAATAAAATGTGTATGTAGATCAGGTGAAAAGAGTATTTCTTCCACCAATTCTGCGAGCAATATTTTGAAGACTTACAAATTAGTATGGGGGTACAAATAGGTGTACCCTGTTTCAATGAATATAGACATAATGCATGAATAGACCATACTGTGAATAAATAATATAACTGGATCCACTTTAAATAATGGATTGAATAAATATCTGAAAATTTATAAGAAATTTTATATTGATATGCAATCATTCATTCCAACCAGTTATATATCTAATGATAATCTTAGGATTATGGTTTATCATGAAGGGTGTGTGAGTTTTGGTTCAAAATTGATTATGGAAATCGAAAATAATATATTTGGAAAAAAGTCTCATGAATAGACCAGTCAAGAAACATAGAGGAATACATGTGTTCTGGAGCAGGAAGTGATTGAAAGTGAAACAAATGCCTATAAATTTGCTAACTAGTGAATAAAATATATATACTGAGATTTGCATAAACTGAAGAAATAGTAATGTACCAGTGTGGAATAAAAATTAATGTCAAAATACACATCATGTCCCATAGGAACCTACATGCATTGATGTTAAACTGGGTCAGTTAAAGTAGACATATTAGGATTTGTATGCACCTTTTACTGAAGTTAGTTTTCAGTACTAGGAAACAAATATGTATTTCGGGTGGATGAATATTTCTAAGAATAATCTTTTGAAAAGTTGATTATTAATCCACATACATGAACATGAATGAATTTAGGGAGTGTATATAAGACACACATATTTCATATTTTTAAAAATATGGAGAGTATATATATATATATATATATATACACACACACACACACACAAACACAGATATTAAAAAGTAGCAATATATATGCCAATCGAAATTCATCATGAAATATATATCATAAAGATGCAAAAACATTCATTTTAGTTAACATGGGTTTATGTATAATGTTGTTCCACTGGGAAGCTCACCCATAGGTTGAATTTTCAGTTCCAACAGCGTTTAGGAGGAGTGATCACTTCTCACACTTTGTATCTGCTAAGTCATATACCTCACAAGGATGTACGTGTGATACCTTGTAGGATTCTATTGGTGCATATAAAAATACATGTGCTGAATAAGCTCCAGAGAATGGGAGACAGTAATTCACATATTTGTTAACTTTAAAAACACATGGAGAACTATTTCAATTAAATATTGAATAGATTTATAACACCTACCCTTTATCATGCAAAAGGCAAGTCCAACTCTGAACTGCAAGTATTTATGTACTGTTTGGGTTATTTTCTTCCATCATATTTGGATTAGTAGTCAGAGTCTAGTACAATATGGGTTAGTGTCAGGGATTCAGAATTTCAAATGGAAAATAGAAAAATTAATCTTCTGACTCTCATCCAGAACAATGCCTTGTCATTACTTTCGCCCCAAGGGAGACACAATTAGAGTAGAAGAGTTACAAAATCTGTGATTACATTTCTGGAATAGAAAATCCTCAGGAGTGCACAAACTTGGAGGTGGAATAGGAGTTTCCAAAAGTAAGGACAGGGTACACACTCCACAAACATGAAGCTCTGCTTGCCTAAAACTTCTTGAGAAACTGCCAGTGTAATTGGGCACTGAAATATAGGTTGTTGTCAGGAGTTAAGCTTCCTTTGTAGTGAGACCCTCAAAGCTGTGTCTGCATCTATGAGACCTGGAGGACAACATTTCTTATTTTCCAATGAACACGAGGCAGCAGTGCTGAATTCTCTCTTTGTAGGTAAACTGTGGGCACTGGGGGCTTATTGTCTCCCCGTGTGGACTGTGAAACCATTTGGTCATCCTCCACTTTTCGTGGTGTTTCTTGCTGCTGCACTTGGAGTTTGGTTCATGCTTCACGAAATACAAAGAGTTCAACTGGGAAACAGTGCTTGAGGTAGTTCTGTCACGTGTGGTGGGTCGGGGTCTGCAAGAAAATTCACCAACCAGGCTTCTATCTCTCAAAGATTGCTCGCTTGTCCATAGCAACCTGATTCTGAACATTGCCCTGAAACTACGCCATATAACAAGATGCTTTTACATATAAGGGTCTGATGTCTGCACTCTGTCAGTTACAAGCCATTTGGAAGCCAATGGCAGATACAAATGGCCCCACCATGATGTTTTATCACACACCTCTCCACCACTGCTCTAGGCCCACTACTCAGCAGGCTCCAAAATACTGGCTTCTCTGTTTTAAACAAATTTCATGAAATCCTGTCAATCAAGGCACTGTCTGGTACACTCATGGTAAGCAAAAGGACATCAAAAGTTTCTGCAGTTCCACCTGGTCATGGAAATTTCAAAAATTTCGAGTTATTTATCTAGCCATTTTTCAAGGATGACGTTGGATGCACTGTGGATTTCAATTATTCAGGAACCATTAAATGTTGAGAAAGTTCATTTCAAAGAAAATTCTAGAGAACTCTCACAGGCAAGGCTTTCCAAAGAGTGGACAAAGGTCACTTGAAGCCAGGACCATTGAGGTCTACAATGTGAGGTCCTATGTCTTTTGACTCTCAACTATGGCTGTCAAGTCTTTCAGAATAAAATCATGTGATATCCAGGCTGAGATTCCCAGTTCTTTGTGGAAAGCCACCCTGGTCCTAGATCTCAGGTTCCAAGGGCGACTCTCATGCGTGGCCTCCTAAAATCCCAACACAATTCATGGCAATACTTCTCTGAGATCAGTTTCAAAACTCAGTCTCTACGTGGAAACACACCAGAGTTCAAGACCAGTTGACCCAGTCATCTCTTCCAACCGCCACACCAATGACCAGAATTAAAACCAAAACACTCCCACATGGCCCTCATTTTCTTCCATATAGTGACTCATCATAACCTTGGCTGGAAGTTTTTTTGAGGCACACAGCCCAAGACAATGTCAAAATAAGCTCCCTTGCCCTTCATTTGTCTAAAGTCAGTGTTTCCTGGACAACGTTCCTGTGAACCAGGACTGATCAAAAAGGCATGCCATTAATACTGTTCCGCTTTTCCAATTTGAGGCATACTGACTGTCGGGTATAGTTTCTTTATGTGATTTGCAGTCATAAGAAAACCCAAGCACCTATGGGCTAGCCTCTGCAGGGCTTGAAGAACTCAGTTGACCCAAAGATCCCTGTTATCACTTGATGGAGATCAGGAACCCTACAGAGGAAGGCAAGAGACTTCATCACAATGACTTCTCTTTTGGCCATTTTGGATTTGGATGCACACATGGGATCTTTCTTTAGATCCATCAGGTGCTGAGAATCTAAGCGATAATCTCAAACTGCACTGAGAGGCTGATTCAGACATATCCCTTTGCAAAGCAATTAAGCCAGGAGCCACAGGTGATGCCCATTTATTTCCATTTGAAAACTGTTTTTTTCAGGCATTGGAAATGTGAGGCCTTAGGCAAAGACCTTCCATACATTCAGGGCAACAGAACAATAGGTAAGCAAAATCCCAAAGCAGATTTTCTCCACTGAGACTTTCCTGGTCACACTGATATCTGAGTTTTCTGAGATATTCACCATTCTCTTCAGCTATCCAGTACATGGCCATGTCCCAGATTGTGGAGGAGATACATATCTTGAACACAAAACCATGAGCCTATGGGAGAGTGGCCAGAATTCAGGAAGAAATCACGAATGTAGGAAGGTAGTAGGTGTTGCCCATCCATAAGGTAACCTGCAGTCCATTCATAAATTGGACAGGATGAATTCTGCGAAGATTTTTACTAGACAGGACACATCTATTGATGCATTCTCTTTTCTATTGTCTACAACCACGGACACAGTGGGATATCCAGACATAGAAACACTCGCCTTCTCAAAGGACTTACTAGAAACAGTCCACTCCAAACCAAACAAACCGACTTTCCTACATATAGTCAAAACATGAGACAAAATCAAAAACACACACACACACACACACCAACAAAGGCACCTTCTTTCCCCAAATAGGTCTGTGACTATCCAGAGCGTCCTCTGACTGGTGGGCCATACTATGTTCCCCCGAAACGGGCTGTGCTATGTCAGATCTGGTCTCCTTGGCCAAAACTGTGATGTTATCAGGAGCCAGCGGTGAGCCACTGCCTGTTTTCTCAGGTAAAGCCCCTCTTCAGAGCTTTCCTGGCATTTGTCCATCTTCAATTTAGTTGCCAAGAAAGACTGACTCTGTCCTTCTTAAACCCAAACATTTGAGACCACTGGGACTTGGACTGGGACTGCCTCAG
Organism: Callospermophilus lateralis; assembly: GCF_048772815.1. NCBI lineage: Eukaryota > Metazoa > Chordata > Mammalia > Rodentia > Sciuridae > Callospermophilus > Callospermophilus lateralis. The sequence goes on from NW_027512640.1 coordinate 1,558,911, forward strand.
GGTGCCTGGCTTCCTGGATCCCAAGTTCAGAGTGTTCCATCAACAAGAAAGTGACATAGGTCACTTCGTCTAAAACTGAATGAGGTCACTGCCTTGGCAACCACTTTGTCTTAACAGTTGCTTCCAAGGGTCCCTGAGATGGATCCTGCCCCTACTTCCTATGACAGTTTCACAAGCTAGAATGGAATATCAACCACAGGCACCCGGGAACAGCTCTCCACACAAGCCTGGTTTGGTCTATCTTCTCTACATTAAGAAGAGAGAGACTGCTTCAGACACATCCCTTCATCCTGACCTGTTTTTTTTTTTTTTTTTTTTGTCATGAAAGATGACTTTCGCACTCTCACGTCCTTCATAGCTGCCTACATCTTCTTTAGGGATCATTTCTGCATGGACCTTTGAGGTTCTCTGCAGGTTGAAGATCTCCTACATTCCTGTATTGTAAGACCAACTCTGTCCCTGCTATTCTGTAAAGTTAGATTGAGGGAACAGTGTATGGTTACGGTTAATAACATGTTTGATTTGGGTTAGGATCATTCTGCTGGATGAATAATGGTATTGGGAACCTACGATATATATAAGATTATATAGGTGAAATATATGAATGAAAACAGAAATCTCGGTAACATTTGAAGTCCAGAAGGGCATTAGGTCCTTGATTGGGATACTTAGCATTTAATTATGTTCTGCACAGATGTCTCAGATAAATCTATACACAATGGCATAGGACCTGATACCTTGGATGATTGAATGTTGAGGAGAACAACCATTCAAAGAGGGAGAGTCGGTAGGATTAGGAAGATAGTTGGTAGGATTAGAAAAAAGTGTGAGTATAGCATTTGGACAAATAGTTCATTAGCAATAGGTTTTCAGGTAGACAGAAAATGTAAATGTCAGCACATGTGAAGAGTCAGTCACAGTGATGAAATGGGGAAAATATGTAGGAAAGCAGATATCAATAGCGACATTAGGAAATCAGGCAAAGTATAAAGTGAGTGATAGCAATAGACACTTTCAACAGGCTTGAGATTGAATATATAATCTTAGGAAGTAACAAATATGTAGTCACCAATAGGATTGACATTTGAGAGCATTAGGCAACGTGGACATGGGTGATTTTCATAACCCATACTCACATTCCATTTAGGCTTTGGTACAATCGTAAGAGTGACTTTGCATTTTGTGGCCAGAATATTACTGTGATAAAACGTATATGTAGATCAGGTGACATGAGTCTTTCTTGCACCATTTCTTGGAGCAATATTTTGAAGGGGTATAAATTAGTATTGGAGGTACATATAGGTGTACCATGTATGTATGAATATAGAGATAATGCATGAATAGACCATACTGCGAATAAATAATATAACTTGTTCCAACTTTAAATAATGGATTGAATTGATATCTGAAAATACACAGGAATCATATATTGATATATATACATTCATTCCAACCAGTAATACATCTAATGGTAATATTACGGTTGTGGTTTATCATAAAGAGTGTGTGAATTTTGCTTCAAAATTGATTATGTAAATCGAAAATAATGTGTTTGGAAAGAAGTCTCATGAAATGACCAGTCAAAAACAACGAGGAATACATATGTTCTGAAGCAGGAAGTGATTGAATGTGTTACAAATTTCTTTAAATTTGTGAACTTGTGGATGAAATGTATATTCTATGATGTACAAAAACTGCAGAAATAGTAATGTACCAGTGTTTAATAAAAATGAACGTCAAAATACACATCATGTCCCATAGGAATCTACTTGCATTGATGTTAAAGTGGGTCAGCTACTGTAAAAATATAAGGATTTGTTTGCACCATTCACTGAAGTAACTTTTTAGTACTAGAAAACAAATATGTATTTCAGGTGGATGAATATTTTTAAAATAATCTTATGAAAAGTTTAATATAAAACCACATACATGAACAAGAATGAATTTAGGGAGTGTATAATTGGACACATATATTTTATATTTTGAAAAATCTAGAGAGTATATATATATATATATATATATATATATATATATATATATACACACACACACACAAAACACACACAGAGACATTAAAAGTAGCAAAATATATGCCAATTAAAATTCATTGTGAAATATATATCATCCACAGATCCAAAAATATTAATTTTACTGAACATGGATTTATGTATAATGTTCTTGAACTAAGAAGCTCACTCATAGTCTGAATTTTCAGTTCCAAAAGTATTAATGAGGAGTGATCTCTTCTCACACTTTGTGTCTGCCAAGTTAGCCACCTCTCAAGAATATACGTGTGATACCAGGTAGGATTCTATATGTGCGTATAAAAGTACATGTGCTGAATAGGCTACAGAAAAATGGAGACAGGAATTCACAGATGTGTTAACTCTAAAAACACATGCAGAACTATTTCAACAAAAAATTGACATGATTTATAACTCCTACCCTATATCATGCAAAAGGCAAGACCAACTATACACCATGCCTCTTCTGAAGTGCTAGTATTTCTATTCTGTTTCGGTTATTTTTCTCCATCATATTAGAATTAATAGTCAGAGTCTAGTAGGGTATGGGTTAGTGTCAAGGATTCAGTATTTTGAATGGAAAATTGAACAATGAATCCAATGTGTATGTAAATATGTGCTACACAAAATTATTCCCACTCTCAACCAGAACAATGCCTTGACAATCCCTTCACCCCAAGTAAGACACAATTAGAGGAGAAGATTTAGAAAATCTGTGAATAAATTTGTGGAATGCAATATGCTCAGGAGCTCACAACCTTGGAAGTGGTAGAGTAGTTTCCAAAAGTATGGGACAGGGTAAAAACTCCACAAACATGGAGGTCTGCTGGCCTAGAGACTTCTTGAGAAACTGCCTGTGAGGTTGGGCACTTGAAAAATATGTTGTTGTCAAGAGCTTTAGCTTCCTTTCTAGGGAGACCATAAAAGCTTGGTCTGCATCTATGAGACCTGGAGGACATGGTTTCTTATTTCCCAATGTACATGAGGCAGCTTTGCTGAATTCTCTTTTTAGATAAACTGTGGCCACTGGGGGCTAAATGTGTGCTGGTGTGCACTGTGAAGGCATATGGTCATCTTCCATTTTCGTGGTGTTTCTTCCTGCTGCACTGAGAGTTTGGTATTTGCTTCACAAAATACAAGGAGTTCAACTGGGTCACAATGCAAGAGGAAGTTCTGTCATGTATGGTGGGTCAGGTTTTGCAGGAGGATACAAGAACCAGGATCCTATCCCACATATCTTGCCCCCTTGACCATAGCAACCTGATTCTGAACAATGTCCTGAAACCTCTCCATATAACAACTTGCCTTTACATGGAAGGTTCTGCTGGCTGCACCATGTCAGTCACAAGCCATTTGGAAGCCAATGGAAGATCCACATGGCCCCACCACAGATGTTTTATCACACACCTGCCCACCACTGCTCTAACCTACTACTCAACAAAGTCCAACTTACTGGCATCTCTGTTCTACACCATTTACATGAAACCCAGTCAATCAAGGCACTGTCTGCTATATTCATGATCAGCAACAGGACATCAAAAGGTTTTCCAGTGCCACCTGGTTATGGGAAATTCAAAAATTTCATGGTATTTATCTAGCCATTTTTTAAGGATGAAGTTGGAGGCACTGTGAGTTTCAATTTTTTCAGGAACCATTAAATGGTTAGGAAGCTCCTTTCAATGAAATCTCTGGAGAACACTCACAGGTAAGGCTTCCCAAAGAGTGGCCAAAAGATCATATGATACTATGCCCATTTAGGTCTACAATGTGAGGTCCATATGAGTTTTGACTCTCAACTATGGGTGCCAAGTCTTTCAGAATAAAATTTGTGGTATCCTGGCTGAGAGGCTCAGTGCTCTGTGGAAAGCCACCCTGGGCCTAGAACTCAGTTTCCAAGGGCGATGCTCATGCCTGGCTTCCAAAAATCTCAACACTATTCATGGCAATACTTCTCTGAGGTCAGTTGAAGAACTCAGACTCTAAGGGAATCACACCAGAGTTCAAGAACATGTGGAACAAGTCATCTCTTCCAACCGCCACCCAAATGACCACAATTTAAACCAAAACACTCCAACGTGGCGCCCATCTTCTTCCATATAGACACTCACAATAAACTCCACTATGGCTGGAGTTTTCCATGAGGGGCATAGCCCAAGACCGTGTCCAAAATAAGCTCTTTTGCACCTAATTTGCCTAAATTCAGGGTGGCCTGGACACCCTTCTTGTGAACCAGAAGAGATTAAATAGGCCTCCCGTTAATACTGCTCCGCTTCTTCAATTTGAGGCCAAATGACTGTGGGGTTTGGATTCTTTATGTGAATTGGAGTCTTGAGAAAACCCAAGCAACTATGGGCTAGACTCTGCAAGGCTTTGAAGAACTCATTTGACCCAAAGGATCCCTAATCTGACTTGATGGAGGTCAGGAAAGTTACAGAGGAAGGCGAGAGACTTCATCCACAAGGACTGCTCTTTTGGCCATTTTGGTTTTGGATGTACACATGGGATCTTTCTTTAGATCCATCAGGACCTGAGAATCTAAGCCACAGCCTCACACAGGGTAAATAAGCTGATTCAGACACATCCTTTCCAAAGCAATTAAGCAAAGAGCCACAGGTAATGCCCATTCATTTCCATTTGAAAACTGTTTTCTTCAGGCTTCACAAAGTGGTGGACTGAGGAAAAGACCTTCCTGACATTCAGGGCAACAGAAGAGTAGGTAAACAAAAGGCCCCAAGCAGGGTTTCTCCACTAAGACTTTCCTGGTCACACTGATATCTGTGTTTTCTGAGATGCTCACCATTCCCTTCAGCTATACAGGACATGGTCATGTCACAGAGCTTCGAGGTTGTACATATCTTAAACAGAAAACCATGAACCTATTCTGGAGAGTGGCCAGAATTCAGGAATAAAACAGAAACTAAGAAAGATAGCAGGTGTTGCACATCAATAAGGCAAGCTGCAGTCCATTCATAAATAGGGCAGGATGAATGCTGTGAAGCTTTCTACTAGACAGGACATATTAATTGATGCATTCTGTTTTCTAATGTCTACAACCACGGACACAGTGGGATACACAGACATAGAAATTCTCGCCTTGTCAAACGACTTACTAGAAACAGTTCACTCCAAACAAAACAAACCGCCTTTCATACCTATTCTCAGAACATGAGACAAAACCACAAACCCACACCCACACCACAAAGGCACCTCCTTCCCCCAAGTAGGTCTGTGACTATCCGGAGTGTCCTCTGTCTGGTGGGCCTTATTATGTTCCCTGGAAATAGCCTGTTCTGTCTCAAATCTGGTCTTTTGGCCAACTCTGTGAAGTTGTCAGGAGCCAGCGGTGAGCCACTGCGTGCTTTCTCAGGAAAGGCCCCTCTTCATAGCTTTCCTTGCATTTGGCCATCCTTACATCAGTAGGTCCCAAGAAAGACTGAGTCTGTCCTTGGTAAATCAAAATAAGTTTGACCACTGGGACTGGGACTTGGACTGGCTCTGGGTGCCTGGCTTCCTGGATTCCAAGTTCAGAGAGTTCCATCACCAAGGAAGTTAGGTGAAGTCACTTAATTTTGGAACTGAATGAGGTCACTGCCTTGGCAACAACTTTGTCCTAACAGTTGCTTCCAAGTTTCCCATGAGAGGGAGGCTGCTCCTACTTCCTGTGACACTTTCACAGGTCAGAGAGGTATGTCAACCATAGGCATGCAGGAGCAGCTCTCAACACATGCCTGCTTTGGTCCATCTTCTCTACATTAAGAAGAGAGTGGCTGATTCAGACACATCCCTTCATCCTGAGCAGGTTGTTTGCCATGGAAGACTTTTGCTCTCTCAGGTCCTTCATACTTGCCTACATCTTCTCCAGGGATCATTTCTACGTGGACCTTTGAGGTTTTCAGCAGGTGGAAGATCCTCTATTTTCCTGTATTTTAATACCAATTCTGTCCCTGCTCTTCTGTAAAATTAGATTGAGAGAACAGTGTATGGTTAGGATTAATAACAGGTTCGATTTGGTTTAGAAAGAAAACTACACGGTTGAGCAAACAGGGTCCTACAGTTAGCAATAAAATGAGGAATTTTAATGGACCGGCCATGGCAGATAAAAGCGCAGTTAATCAGGTCACTATGTGAACCAAGACTCAAACCTCCCTTTTGGGGCCTCTGTCTCTCTTTGACGCTCTTCAAGTCGTTTTCTTAATTTATTCATAGATTCTTTTACAACTCCAGTATTGTCGGCACAAAAACAACATTCTTCCCTCAATGCAAGCAAAAAGGCACCTTTCTCTCATGAAGAGGAGGTCCAACACTCGCCTGCTTTGTAAAACAACTTCAGAAAGGGAGAGGTTAAAATTCCTGTAAAGCTGTGATGTCGGTTTTTAATGTCTTTAAGGTTTGGCCTATTTCTGCTTCTAATTGTGTCTTTGTTGTGTCTCATGGACTAGCCCACCCCTTAAGCAACTATTATTTCTAATAGGATGGCTAAAGTTAGGGATACAGGTTCCCGCTGGAACCGGGTTGTATGCCCCCCTATTTGATCTTTAAATGAACCTACGTCATGATAGAGAACTCTGGAAAACTTCTGCATCATTACATAGTTAATCACATATATTGACCATTTTATGAAAACATAAATAATGTTAAAGTGTATAGAATTATACTGTTGTAGGGATGGACAAGGAAAGGGACCTAAGATAGCACCAAACACAGGAAAACAGCCTTATTTGGTTGCATCCGGATTTAGAGGGCATTGCTTCTGTTGTAATCAATTAATCCCCTGAACCCCAAGTTTTGGTAGTTTTAGAATTTGTACCCAACATGTAAGGGAAGTGGATCAGAAGTTCACAGTCTGTAGAAATTCACAAAAATCAGTTTTTGTTTCTGTTTTTGTTCCTCTGTTCTGGGCAAGTTAACTTTTCAAGGACACCTTGGAAAGTGAGAGCTTTTTTGTCTCTTTTTTTTCTCCCTGCCAGCTGTCACCATGAAGCCCAGTTGGTAACTTTTTTATCTTAGAAATGTAGTCATCTCTGTGAAGCCCCAGCTCAAGGCCAGAGGCTTTGTTCACATATTTTGTGAAAACCTAGTAAGGCGGTGTCAAGCTTAGGGGTGGTGATTTTTCCAGCCAGTGGCCAAGTAGAACAGGGCAACACGAAAAGTGGAAGTTTATCTACATTGAACTCTTTCAGAGGGACTCTTTTGCTGAAAGACCTAATGTAAGCCTCGGTGAAGACTTCTGGAGAAGGTTATTTAAGACATATCTATGGACCTGGTACAGAGGGGGAAGACTGGGAAGGCGAGGCTGAGAGCAGCTCCGTGGATCTGAGAATGAGGAAGATGAGATGTAAAAGAATAATGGAAAAGGGGTTTGGGATTTTCCTAGAACAAAACTTGAGCAGTAGAACAGGTAGAGCAGAGGTGAAGATGGGAGTGAGTATTCCAAAAACGCCTGAGGGACTTTAAATTTTTAGAAACCTGTTTTCAGTGATGACAAAGCAACTTTAAAGGCCATTTTTATTACATCTTGGATAGGGGTCTGAGGGCTCTTCTCAGCTGGTTTGAGCTTTGGTTTAGCTTCTTAGAGGACTTGGTGGGACCTAGTGCAGGCACAGACAGAAAAAGAGAGGAGTGAGTGAGTGGAGGGGTACCTCGGTACCTGCTACCTCAGCAAGGGGGCAATGGTCTGAGAACTGGCAGAGGTTTGGGTTTTTGATCTAGTAATTGGAGGTGAGAAATCACGTTGCTGAGGTGGGAGTGACATCAGATACTCTAGAGCAGAAGACTGAGGGTGAGGAACTATTGGAGAAGCATAGTACACAATGTGAGTGAAGGAGGGAAAAGGATTCCGCATAGGGGAATTTTCCCCTTTTGAGCACTTGCCGAAGTTAAAAATGTCACGCAGAATTTGAGGATCTAGAGAACCCTCTGGGGGCCATAGCTTTTGGTTGTCTAATTGGTAATATGGCCAATGCTGTGTACTGAATGTGATGAGGAGTTTGGGTTCCACCAGGCAGCCCCGGTATGCTCACATCCCCATGAGTTACACAAGAAGTTGGCTTTTCCCCCACAGAGCCATGGCTGTTTGTGGCTTTGATAGTCCGCCGGACATACATCGTAATCTAGGCTAGCCAACCTGAATCTGGCTCGCGTTTCTGTGCATCCATAATGTTTGTTTCAATTATCTATGGAACGGAAGGGATTTAATGAAACTTTATTGGGATCCTCTTCATCAGGGTTATCTCAATAGGAAAGACGTATACCAAGCTGAAAAATGTCTGGGTGGAGAGATAGCCACCAGGTCCCTAAGGGGGCTGTATGCGAGATATACCATACTTCTTGTCTAGTAGGATTTGAGATCAGCCTTCACTGCTGAACAGGCTGATGAGGGTTAGGAGTACTGGTGGCCAAGTTGAGATTCTACAGTCTTGTCCACATAGCGAATACGAAATTTGAAATGGTTACCAGTCTTTTCCAGTTTCCAACCAGAGTCTGGACACAGCGAAGGCTTGAGATGAGAGGCATGGATCCAAAAAGTGATTCTGTCTACTTTTACCGCTGTAGGTGTTATAAGTAGCACCTGGTATGTTCCTTTCCAGCGGGGTTCTAGGAATGACACCTGATGTTGTCTTATGTAGACGAAGTCTCTTACTTGATATTGATGTGAAATCCCCTGGTCCCCAGGTTGGTAGGCAGTGGCCAGCTGTTTCCACAGTTATCACTGAGTTCTTTCAATGGCTTTAAGTCTGTCAAGCAAGGGGTGTGGAAGGGATTGTTAGGCCTTAGAGTTGGGGATTAGGTCCCTTACTGGATGATGGGCATCATAGAGAATTTCATAGGGGGTGAGGTTACACAAGGAAACTGAGGGAGTATTTCTCGCATGAAACAGTGCATAAGGCAGGGGCATAGTCCAATCTTTTATGCCAGTCTCTAAGCTTAATTTTGTTAAGGTCTCTTTAATGGTTCTATTTATTTTTTCTACCTCTCCTGAGCTCTGGGGTATATAAGCATAATGTAACTTACAATTAATCCACACGTGACTTACCTGGGCCATGAACACAAGTCCATTATCAGACCCTATTACCTTAAACAGACCATATCTCGGAAAAATATCTTCCAGGATCTTCTTGAGAACCATTTGGGCCGTTGTTTTTTTTTTTTTTTCCTGTGTGTGTGTGTGTGTGTGTGTGTGTGTGTGTGTGTAAGGCTTCAATCCATCCTGAAAATGTATCTACAAAGACTAGGAGATATTTAAGTCCATACCTTGCTGGCTTAATTTCAGTAATGTCCACTTCCCAGAATTGTCCTGGTCTGGTTCCTCATAGGTGCTTTCCTCTAAGAAACTTGGAAGGGTAAGCATTAAACAATTGACTGACCCAACAGGCTTTTGTTACCGGTTCAGTTTTTTTCTTTCGCTGTGTGTTGGTTAGTGGAAAACTCTGTTCTTAATCCTACAGGAGTGCCTGCAGTTTCTTTGAACCAAGGTGAGTGAGTTGACGTACATTTTTAACTTAGTGTAGGGCTTTCTGTAATTGCAGGCTGAGCTCAGTAAAGTTGAGGCGTTCAGTGTCAGTGTCCTTAGATGTTATCTAAAACTTCCTGTTACTCAGGGGTCCATTGGAATTGGGCATCTCCCTTTAACAGCGGGTATAAAGGAGCAGCTAAGGACGCGAACCCATTTATCCATAACCTGCAAAACCCAGCAATCCCAAGAAACTATCTTAGTTGTCTGCTGTAAGATGGGGTTGGTATCTGCTCAACGGTTTGTTTTCTGGGCTCAGTGAGCCATCGTTTACCGCCCCTGAGGAAATAGTCATGGAAGGTTACTTCTTGCTGGCAAATTGGGCAATTTTGGCAGAAGCTCTATACCCGAGTTGAGCAAGCTCCGATAATAGTGCTTGGGTCCCAGTTCAGTTTTCCTTGGTGTTGGATGCCAGTAGCAGGTGATCCACATATTGAAGCTGGGTGAATTCGGGGTGTGTAGTTCTGAAATTGTTGAGATCTCTGTGGAGGTCTTCATCAAAGAGAGTGGGGGAGTTTTTGAACCCCTCTGGGAGTCTAGTCCAAGTTAGTTGACTATACTTTCCGGTTTCTGGGTCTACCCACCCAAAAGCAAACAGCAACTGACTATCTTTATGCAGAGGCAAGCAAAAGAAAGCTTGTTTTAAGTCCAGAACAGTATACCATTTCTGCTCAGGGTTCAGAGTGCTAAGCAGTTTGAACAGATTAGGTACTGTGGGGTGAATGTCCTGCACTCTGTTGTTGATCTCTCTTTGGTCTTTAACAGGTTGATAGTCCCCGGTTCCTGGCTTTTTCTTCTAATAACAGGGGAGTGTTCCAGGCCATTGACAGGGCCTTAGGACCCCTAAGGCCAGATATTTATGAATATAGGGCCTTATCCCATCTTTAGCTTTTTATGCTTAGAAGATATTATTTGACATTGATTGGGGAGGCTGAGGTTTTTAACTCCACTGTAATTGGAGGTTGTTTCACGGCCAGGCCTAACACAGCAGTTTTTGCCCAGGCATCTGGGTAATCTGTTATCCATTTCTGCGGTAGCTTGCCTGTTTGATCAGTCTTGGGGGGTGTGAAGAGTGGATGTTTATCTTCTACTAATATAGTTACAGCCGTGACTATAGGAGTTTTTACTGAAGGATTTAGAAATTTCTTTTGGGGGCTTTCAGGGTTAAAAGTTATTTTGGCCCAGAGCTTGGTGAGCAGATCTCTGCCCATCAATGGGTGCGGGCATTCTGGGATTACTAGGAAGGAGTGATGGATTTTTCCTTTCCCCAGGTCCATGGTCCTCTTAGTAGTCTAAGCCCGATATTTACTGCCATTAGCCCTTTGAACTACAGACCTTTTATTTGATAGACGGCCCAATGGGGCCCTAAGGGCTGAGTATACGCTCCTGTATTCATTTCAAAGTTTACTGGGGTCCCCTACTCTTCAAAAGTTACCCTGAGCTAGGGGAAGGAATCTGAGCCCCAACTTTCTTAGTCATCCTCCAGAGTCAGAATGGCTGGCTGGCTTGTCTGTCTCTTTATAGGGCACTCTTTCGCCCAGTGTCCTTTTTTTTACGGTAGGCACATTGATCTGAGGCCAGGGGTGGCCTCTGGCACGGGCCCAGGTATCCCTTCCTGTCACCTTATGTCTTAATTTCTGGCCTCTTTCTTGTTGTGACCAGGATCTAAGTCAATGCCTTAGTCTTTCTTTTGCTTCTCTCATCATCCCTTTGCTCCCTTTCTTTTTCCCTGTTTCTCTTTTATAGTATATTTTTTTGGCTTCTCTGACTAAATCTCTCTTTTAACTTTTTTTTTTTTAATATCCATGGCAGCTTCCCCAATTAAGGCCATCATGACAGATGCCTTTTGATCTGCTGCCTGAGGATCGAAAGGAGTATATCTCTTATATGCCTCCATAATTCTCTCTAGAAACATAGAGGTAGATTCATCAGGCCTTTTAATAATTTCTCTTACCATGGCCAAATTAGTTGGTCACCTAGCGGCCCCTTGGGTACCCGCTATTAGAGCCTGGCAATAATTGGACATATGCTCCCTATCTTCGAAGGTGTTGGGGTCTCAGTTGGGTTGGTTTAAGGGGAAGCCGGCTTTGATTATGTTGGGAAGTTGTGTTGGTCACCCATCAAGTCCGAGGATATTTTTTTCTAGCTTCCAGGAGGTTTTTCCTCTCATTCCTCTGTCGTGAAGAGAGTCCCTAGGAGTTGTTGGCAGTCATCCCAAGTAGGCAGGTGTGAAAACGTTGGCGAGTTCTCTGAGTTTTTTTAGCCGGGCCAGCTTCCTCTAGGGAAGGAGGGGCTGTGTGTGCCATTGGACAGTCATCTGGAGGGTGCTGGGCCATCCTGGCTTCCTCGAATGGTGGAGAGGCTGAGTAAGCAGCAGGGGAATTACTTACAGGGTTTTGGGGGTTGAGGGACAAGGGCAGAGGATAAGGACGAGTAGAGTCTTGAGACTCAGGGAGAACAGAGGGTGGAGGTTGAGGAGCAGAGAGTTTGAGAGATAGAATCGTAGGGGAAGGAGTAGGAGTGGGTGCAGGGACAAGGAAAGGCTTCACCCATGGAGGAGGAGATTTGCAGAGGTCCTGACAAGTTAAGATATATGGCTATTGATCTGGATGGCTATGTGGCCCCAGCTGAAAGACAATATCTCAGACTTTTCAAATTAGTGCGAAGTAGAAACATCTTTCTAGGGGCCATCCGACTACAAAGGTGGGTTATTCTGAGACACAGAATCTGCCAGGTCTGGTGTTTTAATGAAAAAGAAAGAATCTGAGCCCTTAAGCAGACTTTGGTCCAGTGATTATGGGTCAGGGACAGAGGCATTGAAGTGCTCTGTCCCATAATGAAATATACACAGACAGTGAAAGCAAAGACACACGACACAGACAAGACAAGACAATAAAGACAGACAATGGACGTCCAATACAGAGACCAGGACTGAGTAGCGGGCAAATCCTGATGGGCTGCCAATTCCAAATCTGAAAGAAAATATCACTGAGTCGAGGAGACTATGGTTCCTCGATTTCCCGAGTCCATCCCACAGGAACATGGCCTGTGGCTCTGTGACATGTGTGTCAGCCACCGTTTGAGAGAGCTCACGCTCTTTACCAATAGCCATTTTGTCAAACCCTAACCTGAATCCTGAAACCAGAAAGAGGGGCCTGATTTACCCCCAGAGGAGCCCATTGGGGGTCTTTCATCTGCAGCTGCCGGATCTCGCTGGGGCCACCAGAAGTAAAGGTCGGGTGAGCGTCGCTGGAAGAGACCACCAAGAGACTGTCTAATGCAACCTCAAAGGGTTTATTGGGAGTCCGGCATGCAAGGGCTCAGAGCTCGCTTGAATAGAGCAGAGAGCCCTGAGAACAGCTTAAGAAGTGCTTATATATTTTCCTTGGAGAGGGCAGGGAGGGAAGTTTATTGATGGTTAAGGGCGAGTGGGCGGTTTGCGTGCAAATGGTTGATGGAGTACATTCTGCAGTTTGGCAGTTGGGGGCAGCACATTCTGGGAACAAGAAGAGCAAACAGTTCTCAAGATTTCAACAGTGTTTTATTAAGCATACAGAAAAACAGGACGTGACAAGTACCTATTTTATTAACCTTTCAATATAAGTATGAAAACAGAAATCTAGGTAAGATTTGAAGCCCAGAAGTTCATTTGGTCCTTGATTGGTATACTTAGCTTTGAATTACATTCCGTAGAGATGTCCTAGAATTATGGATATACAATGACACAGGACCTTGTACCTTCTCAGAGGTCAGTTCCAAAACACAGTCTCTAAGGGGGAATCACACCAAAATTCAAGACAAGGTGGACCCAATTATCTCTACCAACCGCCACACAAATGCCCACAATTAAAACCAAACACTCCCAAATGGCACTCATCTTCTTCCAAATAGACACTCATCATAACTTCTGGCAGGAGGATTCCATGAGAGGCGCAGCACAAGACAGTGTCCCAAATAATCTCCCATTCCCCTCATTTGCCAAAAGTCAGAGTGGCCTGGACACCCTTCCTGTGAACCAGGAGTGATCAAATATGCCTGCCATTAATACAGCTCTGTTCTTCAATTTGAGGCCTACTGTCTGTGGGGTTTAGAGTCTTTATTTGAATTGGATTCATAAGAAAACCCAAGAACCTATGGGCTAGCATCTGCAGTGCTTTGAAGAGCTCAATTGACCCAATGGATCCCTTTTCTCACTTGATGGAAGTCAGGAACCTTACAGAGGAATGCGAGAGACTTCATCAACAATGAGTGATTTTTTGGCCATTTTGATTATGGATCCACACATGGGATCTTTCTTTAGACCCATCAGGTGCTGATAATCTAAGCCACAGGCTCACACAGGGCCAAGAGGCTGATTCAGACACATCCCTTTACAACGCACTTAAGCAAAGAGCCACAGGTGATGCCCATTCATTTCCATTTGAAAACTGTTTTCTTCAGACTTCACAAAAGCGTGGCCTGAGGCAAAGAACTTCCTGACATTCAGGGCAACAGAACAATAGGTAATCAAAAGGCCCTTTGCAGGGTTTCTCTACTGAGACTTTCCGGGTCACACTGATATCTGACTTTTCTGAGATGCTTGCCATTCTCTTCAGCTATCCAGTACATGTCCATGTCACAGTGGTTGGAGGTGGTACATATCCTGGATGCAAATGCATGAACCTATTCTGGAGAGTGGCTAGATTTCAGGAAGAAAACAGGAACTTAGGAAAATAGCAGGTGTTTCCCATCGATAAGGCAAGCCCTAGTGCATTCATAAATTGGGGAGGATGAATGCTGGGAAGCTTTCTACTTGACAGGAAACATCCATTGATGCATTCTCTTTTCTAATGTCTACAAGCACGGACACTGTGGGATACCCAGACATAGAAACACTCGCCTTGTGAAACAACTTACTAGAAACAGTTCACTCCAAACCAAACAAACCGACTTTCCTGCCTATTCTCAGAACATGAGTCAAAACCACAAACACACATCTACACCCACAAAGGCACCTCCTTCCCCAAGTAGGTCTCTCACTCTCCAGAGTATCCTCTGACTGCTGGGCCATACTATGTTCCCCCAATATGGCGTGTCCTGTCTCAGATCTGGTCTCCTTGTCCAACTTTGTGAAGTGTTCAGGAGCCAGCTGTGAGCCACTACCTGCTTTTTCAGGAAAGGCCCCTCTTAAGAGAACTCCTGGCATTTGGCCATCCTCACATCAGTAGGTACCAAGAAAGACTGACTCTGTCCTTGCTAAATTGAAGCAAGTGAGACACTGGGACTGGGACTGAGACTGACTCTGTGTGCCTGGCTTCCTGGATCCCAAGTTCAGAGAGTTCCATTACCAAGGGATTGAGGTGAGGTCTCATCCTTCAGGAACTGAATTAGGTCTCTGCCTTGGCAACCACTTTATCCAAACAGTTGCTTTCAAGCGTACCATGAGAAGGAGGCTTACCCTATTTTCTGTGGCACTTTCACAAATTAGAATGGTATATCAACCATAGGCACCAAGGAACCGCTCTCCACGAAGGCCTGATTTGGTCCATCTTCTTTATATTTGGAAAAGAGCCTTTAGTCCAGGGAGCACTACAGTGAACCTCTGCACTAAAACTATTAGCAAGCACCTGATGGAGGAGGCCTCCATAGGTAAGTGGCTCCTTTATAACATCTGATATCCAGTTAAGGGAGATCTCTTCTGATGACAGAGATGTGGCACGGGGAGGCTCACATATACTTCTGTGCAGAACAGTAACGAGAATCATTCTGTCCTCTGTTCTGTTCTGTAGGGAATTCCTCTGGAACTGTAGAGAGGTGCCGATGAGCACGCACGCGCTCCTACCCTGGAGCTTTAGCAAGATGTTGCACTGTTCCCCTGTTTCTGTGTTTAGCCACCGGGTTTCTGTTTATTTGTGTTCTGTGTTCTATTTTTTGTTTTTTTGTTTGTTTGTTTTTGTTCGTTTTGTTGTGTGATTTTGGTGGTAAAAACTTAAGTATATTGGGCATGAAAATCAGAAATAAAGAGAGTAAGCCTGACACCCCTTTGGACTGTGTTTTAAGGAACTGCAATGAACTTTATCCCCCTTTGCGAAGCAGGATGATAGAAGCCCCTAGCTGGCTGCCTGGAGCACACCCATTGCAGAGGGAAATGCTTGCTGGGGACCTAAGAACAGAGTATCTCCCAGGTTAACAAGTGAAACTCCTTTAAAACCCCTTGTCCCTCCAGATAAAGAGAGTCACAACTTTGGCAGAGTCCCCAGTGTTTGTCCTTTGTTAGCCAAGCAATAAATCTCCTTTTTTCTTTTTCTCAAAACCCAGTCCTCATTATTAAATTGGTATTAATTGGCTTCAAGGTCAGGAACCAAACTTTAAGTTACAAATCTTGTACCCCCCCTCCGCCCCGGAACTTTGTGAAACCTATCTACTGAAATGTTAGGAGATAGAGCATGCTTGGTGTGGAACTGAATCAGAGGAGCTAATCCTGTATGTAAAAGGAGAAACTGAGGGACTCCCAGCAGCTGCCAAAGCCCTGTTGATTCAGGGAATTACCTCCTTCCTTCCCTGCACTGTAAGGATTATGCCACCTCTGTCTTGTTAAAAAAAGAGAAAAAGAAAAAGGGGACACTAAACGCAGTAAAATCACCATGGAGACACTTTATTTTACATTTCAGGTTGCCCCTCTGTGAAAACATCTGGTCCCCTTGTGGGGACAGCTATGGTCCCACTGGTGTACAAGATTTTTCTCTTATCTGTTATCTTTTAAAGGGTTCTCTCTGACAGCCATAGTCTGGACCTCCTTTTGGTCTGTATTGTGTCTTTGTTTCTGGCCCTTTTAAGCATGTGCAATAATGTGTTGATATTATAAATTGTTTTTTGGGAATGATCTTAGCTGAATGTGTGTCGAAATGATGATGTTTTATTTTAACAATCTGGTATCTGAATGAGTTTTTGAAGCATTGCACAATCTTGCAGTTAAAAGTCGGGTTTAGGTAATTGTTTGGTTTATGATTTCAGATAATTCATGCCAGAGAACTTAAATACTTACAATGGATAACTGAAGAACTCTACTTCCAAGTTGGCAAGAAACTTCCCAATCATACAGTCTTTTTTTTCACCAATTTTGAATTGGGTAGCCTGGGAAAATGTCACTGTGTGTACCAGTGCATTAATTTGGACATGGATAGTAAATCATAGTATGGTGTCTGTTGACCAAACAAGATGGAAAGATATAAAATTTTGTGAATTGTATCTTAAACTTGTATCATAATTTTCAACATCCGAACCTGAAAATTATGGTTAGAATGCCTTAGTCCTGAGATGTCTGTTCAGAATAGCAGTTTTTTTCCTGTTCCTTCCAGACCTCAGCCATGACTTATGTTGAAATGCAAATGAAAGAAGCCTGCAAGCTTTGTAGGAGACTGATTTGAGATCTAAGGGAAAAAAAGGTAAATTGTATGGTATTTTCTAATTACTGGCAAGTCATTTTTTCTAGGACTCTTATTTTTTTCTGAGATACTTTATGTTTTTTGACCTCATGATTTTGAGCATACAGACCTAGGTTAATGTTTTTCTGATCAGTTCTATCTTTGACCAACTGTGGACTTCTTGAAACATTGCAATAAAGATTTCACCTGCGAAATGCTACGAGGCCTTTACTATTATTATGTGTGCACAATTTTGTTATGTGTTGTATGTCTATATATACATATGTCCGTATATCATATATATGATACATAAATTAACATATATAAGGAGCGCTCATAAAAAAAGCGCTCATAAAAACAAATTTTAAAAAGTGGATATAAAGATCTTTAATTCACGTGATTTAAATGTTTCAATTTAAATTGGATAAAGAGATAAAAACAAATGTCTTTAAATTTAAGCTTACAAAGTTTTCTAGGTGTTCAAACATCTAACAAAATATTAACATCTACAAAATGTCTAATATGCCTTGGCTCTAGTACCTTTCCTTCAACATAAAAATGGTTTACACTGTTCAATACGTTTCTCTAACTTTTTGATAAATAAGTAAAGTAAATTTGATATGGGATTACTCATTCATGAGTACTTTTGTTAGATATCTGATTGATTTACTAAGATCTGTATTTTTTTTAGTAAACTCTGTATAAGATTGTAAAAATCAGTCATGTGTTAATGAGGCAAAAATTTCTTAAAACATAAGTTTACCCATAACATTGAGTTTATTAAGATTTATGTTTTCTAGAGCAAGCAACCATAAAAATTAAACAACTGATTAAATAAGAACTGTTATTTTAGAGCACTGTACTGCCATTTCTTTAAAAGCCAAACTTGATTAATGTAGAAACATAAATGTAATTGTTATGCTATTAATGTTTTCATATCTTACAGGTATGCAAGTCTGTAAGGTAGAAACCTTAAAAGAGCATTATATCAATCTGGTGCTCTGAAGTTGTGTGGTAAAAAATATATTGTGGATTTATTTACCTGTTATCAATAAGATATGTAAATTTTTATGTTACTTTTTACATTGGGGAACAATTTAAATGTATTTTTAAGTTAATTAGAGCCTAATCTTTGTAAAGGTTAAAAACTTTCAGCATTTCTTTAATTCATGTTATAAATGTGATATCATATGGTGTTAGCTAATGTTCATGTGACCTCAAACAATTTATGTAAACTTTGTCAAAAGATATTTAAAAATAAAGATCAGCTTTAGAATTAAAATACTTAAGATTTATAAAGAGCCCTGCCTTACCTGAGATAAGGCTGTGTGTCCCATCTTACTACATGTGAGAATGACTATGAAACATGTAGGTCAGATAATATTTCTTTAAAGTTATGTTAAAAAGTTTTTTTTTTTTATTGTCAATATTCCTAGGATCTCAAACAGGGGATATAATGTATAACTCAGCCAAAAAATTCAGGGAAGATATTACACGAACTAAGTATTTTTACTTTTGTTAATTTTAGTTTGAAATTTTCTTTTAAGTGATCTAAAGATTCCCTGTTAGTGTTTTACAAATGTGTTGCTTTAAGAACACAACATGGGTTTATTCAAGATAATAAGTCATCAACTACAATACAGACAGAATAATACAGATCCCAATTAATAAAAAGGTAATTATAAAGTTATAGACATTAAAGCCCAGTACTCTTAATATAAGGCTGTTAAAATTTATTTGCTGGATGTTTAAGATTAGGATTTAAAATTAATGTTAAATGAAAAGGGCCAAGAAAACCAATATTTGGCTCTTGCCTTCTGAGTCAGTCTGAATCCAGGGAACAGGGGACTTCTCTAAAGAGCTTTGCAACTCTGAGCCACATAACCTCCTGATCAGGGAGATTAATGAGACCACTGGAGAACAGAAAGCCAATCAGTGCATTTGTTACAAAGAGGAGAGTCATCAGAGAAAGGAGACATCCCTGATGCTTCTGAGGGAAGCCAAATGGTCAAGCAAGACCTGGACCCACCTAGCGCAAATGGCACTAGAAGAACTGAGAATCTCCTCTCAAGTTTCCCCAGAATTGATTCCCACAAAAGCTCAGCTGACTGTTAACAATAGATAGAAACAAAAGTCAGTTTGACTGCTTCATCTTAAACACTTAGCAAAGACAGTTAAGACCAAAATACAGCCACTCCTGGGCATATTAAATAATAATAATAATAATAATAATAATAATAATAATAATAATAAAATTTTAAGGTATGCACTTTATCTTATCCTCCCAAAACAAGTAAGACTGGAGGCTACAAAGAAGGATTTTCACACAGGAATGCCTAATACTTATAAAAAGAGACTATCAAGAAGAGCTGCCACAGGCAGAAGTTTTCAGTTTAAGACCTACAGATATTCCTAACCTACAAAGGTAGGCTTGGTGTTTGCTAGTACGATTATCCAGCCCTGAGTAACAGAATTAAAGGTTTCTCTATTAGACGCAGAGGTCATACTAGTAAAAGGATTTTACAAGATCAGATGACATTAAATTATTAAACTGTGTCTTATTGGGAGGGCCAACTGTAACACTTAAAGTTAAATATTAAGTTGACAGTCCTGATAACTGGGGATATTAAAGACTGGTGAGGGAATTTCTATACAGTGACATGTTCTAGCTGCTGCAACATTTATCCAGTACTCATGGTTTTTGTTTCACTCATAGAAGAACCCATTCACAGATGACTTTACAACCTGTTCTTCCCCAACCTGACTTCAAACCGAACTGACTTCTAAAAGGCAACTCATGTCTCTCAACTGACTTCTAATAGGCAACTCATGTCCCTCACGCCGACCCCAATCACGTCACCCTGTCTCAGGACAGAAGAAGAAAAAATTAGTGATGCCACTCTTCTTACAACAATGGAGAGAAAGATAAATAGACTATCAATATAAGTAATTAAGAAGGGTAAAATCAGCGAGATTGGTTTTGGGTGAGTTCTAAAAATTTGGAGACTCTTACCTGAGGGATTAAAATTTCCTCAGTGCTCTTCCCATAATCTATCAAAGATTTGAAAGGGACACAGAGAAAAGGGGGGAATTGTAGACCCAACCTGATCTTTTATTAAAATTGGGAGCCATCATGCCACAAAGCCATGAAAAAATAATTTTGGCTTTACCATTAATTACTTCAAATTCTGAACCTGCGTGGAATGCCTGCCCGCGCCTTGAACTCACACATGCCTGGCTCTCTGACCAGATAGCAGCCCTCTCTGAAACTTTAGTGACACATCATAAATATTTGCCTTCTCTGGCAAGACAACAACCCTCTCTGAGGCTCTAATGGTCCTCATGAATTCTCATGTAGGGACAGCAAAAAAATTGTAAACTACCTTTAGTGTGATGTTTATCAGAGTTCTGTTATCTGTAACCCCCCTTTTGTGTAACTTTCTGGGCTATAAAGCTGGGCTGTAGGAAAGCTGGGGTTGCTGTCTTGTTCCCTTCGTTTTGGGAGGGAGAGGCAGCATGGCCGGTGGAAATAATAAGCTTAATTTTATTTGATTTTAATTTGAGTCAGTGGTCTTTTCTAGCGTCCTGGTCTAACAGGTAAACACTCCAAAAACATGGAGCTCTGCCGGCCTAAAGACTTCTTGAGAAACTTCCTCTGTGTTTGGGCACTTGAAATATATGTTGTTGCAAGGAGATTTAGCTTCCTTTCTAGTGACACCATAAAAGCTGGGTCTGCATCTACGTGACCTGGAGGACATGGTTTCTTGTATTCTAATGAACATGAGGCAGCAGTGCTGAATATTCTATTTGTAGGTAAACTGTGGCCACTTGGTGCTAAGTGTCTCCCCATGTGAACTGTGAAGCCATTTGGTAATCCTCCACTTTTCGTGGTGTTTCTTGCTGCTGCACTGGGAGTTTGGTATTTGCTTCATGAAATACAATGAGTTCAACTGGGACCCAGTATTAGAGGGAGTTCTGTCACTTGTGGTGGGTCAGGGTCTGCAGGAGAATGCAACAACCAGGCTTCTATCTCACAAAGCTTGCCCCTTTGTCCATAGAAATCTGACTCTGAACTTTGCCTGGAAACCTCTCCATATAAAAAGAAGGGTCTGCTGGCTGCACCATATCAGTCACAAGCCATTTTGAAGGCAATGGAAAATCCTCCTGGCCACACCATAGCTGTATTATCACACACCTGCCCACCACTGCAAAAGGCCCACTACTCAGCAGGGTCCAACTTACTGGCATCTTTGTTCTACACCATTTTCATGAAATACCGTCAATCATGGCATTCTCTTGTACACTCATGACCAGGAAAAAGACATCCAAAGGTTCTCCAGTGCCACCTGGTTAAGGGAATTTAAAAAATTTTATTGTATTTATCTAGCCATTTTTCATGGATGAAGTTGGAGGCACTGTGGGTTTCAGTTCAGTAGTGAGACACTACCTGCTTTCTCAGGAAAGACCCCTCTTAAGAGCTCTCCTGGAATTTGGCCATCCTCACATCAGTAGTTACCAAGAAAGACCGATTCTGTCCTTGGTAAATCCAAACATGTGTGGCCACTGGGACTGGGACTGGGAATGCCTCTGGGTGCCTGGCATCCTGGATCCCAAGTTCAGAGAGTTCCATCACCAAGAAAATGATATAGGTCACTTCCTTCAGGAACTGAATGAGGTCACTGCCTTGGCAACCTCTTTGTCCTAACAGTTGCTTCCAAGTGTCCCAATAGATGGAGGCTGCCCCTACTTCCTGTGACACTTTCACAAGTAAGAATGGTATATCAAACATAGGCACCCGTGAACAGCTCTCCACACAGGCCTGGTTTGGTCCATCTTCTCTACATTAAGAAGAGATAGACTGCTTCAGACACACCCCTTCATCCTCACCTGTTTTTTTTTTTTTTTTGTCATGAAAGATGACTTTTGCTCTCTCAGGTCCTTCATAGCTTTCTATATCTTCCCCAGGGTTCACTTCTGCATGGACCTTTGAGGTTCTCAGCAGGTGGAAGATCTCTTACATTTCTATATAAGACCAACTCTGTCCTTGCTTTTCTGTAAAGTTAGATTGAGGAAACAAAGTATGGTTAGGGTTAATAACATGTTTGATTTGGGTTAGGAATCATTCTGCTGCATGAATAATGGTATTGGGAACCTGCAATATTTATAAGTATATATAGAGGTGAAATATATGTATGAAAACACAAATCTAGGTAAGATTTGAAGCCCAAAAGGGCATTGGATCCTTGATTGGGATACTTCACTCGGAATTATGTTGTGCACATGTGTCTCAGATAAATCTATACATAATGGCATAGGACCTTGTACCTTGGATAATTGAATGTTGAAGAGAACATCCAGTCAAAAAAGGATACTTGGTAGGATTAGGAAGATAGTTGGTAGGATTAGAAAAAAAGAGTGAGTATAGGATTTGGACAAAAAGTTCTTTAGCAATAGGGTTTCAGGTAGACAGAAAATGTAAATGTCAGCACATGTGAAGAGTCAGTCACAATGATGAACTGGGGAAAATATGTAGGAAAGCAGATATCATTAGAGACATTAGGAAATCAGGCAAATGATGAAGTGATTGATAGGATTAGACATTTTCAACAGGCTTGAGGTTGAATACATAATCTTTGGAAGAAACAATATGTAGTCACCAATAGGATTGACATTTGAGAGCATTAGGCAACCTGGACATGGGTGATTTTCATAATCCATACTCACATTCCATTTAGGCTTTGGTACAATTGTAAGTGTGACTTTGCATTTTGTTGACAGAATATATATGTAGATCAGGTGACATGAGTCTTTCTTGCACCATTTCTGGGAGCAATATTTAGAAGAGATATAAATTAGTATTGGGGGCACAAATAGGTGTACCATGTGTGAATATATAATATAACTGATTCCAACTTTAGAAATTGGAATAAATTGATATCTGAAAATACACAGGAAATGTTATATTGACATACATACATTCATTCCAACCAGTTATACATCTAATGGTAATATTAGGGTTGTGGTTTATCATAAAGTGTGTGAGTTTTGCTTCAAAATTGATTATGGAAATCGAAAATAATGTGTTTGGAAAGAAGTCTCAATAAATAACCAGTCAAAAGCAAGGAGGAATACATGTGTACTGAAGCAGGAAGTGATTGAATGTGTTTCAAATGTCTTTAAATTTGTGAACTTGTCGATGAAATGTATATACTATGATGTACAAAAACTGAAGAAATAGTAATGTACCAGTGTTAAATAAAAATGAACGTCAAAATACACATCATGCCCCTTTGGAATCTACTTGCATTGATGTTAAATTGGGTCAGTTACAGTAGAAATATAAGGATTTGTTTGCACCATTCAGTGAAGTAAGTTTTCAGTACTAGAAAACAAATATGTATTTCAGGTGGATGAATATTTCTGAAAATAATCGTATGAAAATTTGATTATAAAACCACATACATGAGCATGAGTGAATTATTTAGGGAGTGTATAATAGGACACATATATTTTATATTTGGAAAAATCTAGAGAATATATATATATATATATATATATATATATATAGATAGATAGATAGATAGATAGATAGATATATCTCACAGAGAAACATTAGAAAGTAGCAATATATATGCCAATCAAAATTCATCGTGAAATATATATCATCCACCGATCCAAAAATATTAATTTTACTGAACATGGATTTATGTATAATGTTGTTCAACTAAAAATCTCACTCATAGTTTGAATTTTCAGTTCCAAAAGCGTTTAGGAGGGGTGATCTCTTCTCATACTATGTTTCTGCTAAGTTAGCCACGTCACAAAAATGTACGTGTGATATCAGGTAGGATTTTTTATGTGCATATAAAAATACATGTGCTGAATTGGCTACAGAAAAAAGGAGACAGAAATTCACATATGTGTTAACTTTAAAAACACATGGAGTACTATTTCAACAAACAATTGACAAGATTTATAACTCCTACACTATATCATGCAAAAGGCAAGACCAACTATACACCATGCCTCCTCTGAACTGCTTGTATTAATATTATGTTTGGGTTATTTGTCTCCATCATATTAGGATTAGTAGTCAGAGTCTATTAGGGTATGGGTTACTGACAGAAATTCAGTATTTCGAATGGAAAATTGGAAAATGAATCCAATGTGTATGTAAATATGTGCTACACAAAAATCTTCCCACTCTCATCCAGAACAATACCTTGACAACACCTTCACCCCATGTAAGACACAATTAGAGGAGAAGAGTTAGAAAATCCATGAATACATATCTGGAATGGAATGCGATCAGGAGTTCACAACCTTGGAAGTGTTAGAGGAGTTTCCAAAAGTAAGGGACAGGGTAAACACTTCAAAAACATGGAGGTCTGTTGTCCTAGAGACTTCTTGAGATACTGCCTGTGAGGTTGGGCACTTGAAATATATGTTGTTGTCCCGTGCTTTAGCTTCCTTTCTAGTGAAACCATAAACCTGGGTCTGCATCTATGTGACCTGGAGGACATGGTTTCTTATTTTCCCATGAACATGAGACACCAGTGCTGAATTCTCCCTTTGAAGGTAAACTGTGGCCCTTTGGGGCTAAATGTCTCTAGTGTGGACTATGAAGCCATATGGTCATCCTCTATTTTCGTGGTGTTTCTTGGTGCTGCACTGGAAGTTTGGTATTTGCTTGATGAAATACAAGGAGTTCAACGGGGACACAGTGCGTGAGGGATTTCTGTCACATGTGGTGGGTCAGGGTCTGTAGGAGAATACAAGAACCAGGCTTCTATTCCACATAGCTTGCCCTCTTGAACATAGCAACCTGATTCTGAACAATGTCCTGAATCCTCTCCATGTAACAAGATGCCTTTACATATAAGGGTCTGCTGGCTTCACCATGTCAGTCACAAGCCATTTGGAAGCCAATGGCAGATCCTAATGGTCCCACCACTGATGTTTTATCACACACATGCCCACCTTTGCTCTTGGCCCACTAATCAGCAGGATCCAACTTTCTGGCATCTCTGTTAAACACCATTTTCATAAAAACCAGTCAATCAAGGCACTGTCTGGTATACTCATTGTTGGGAAAAGTATAAACGGCAGCCATACCCCAGAAAAAAAAAAAAAACCCAACATGGCGCCTAAGCACTTCTTCTTCCTACATTCTTCTTTTCTGCAGTGGTGCGAAATGTTCCCGCCCGTGCGAACTCTTCTGCTGGCGCCAATTTCAAATCTTGCTGGCCGGGAATCTTAGCCCCAATAAGAACTAATTCCTGGGCTCCGGAGCTGATATCTGAAAGAACTTGCCAATAAACGGATTGCCTGCCATTTATCTAAGCCCTCCCATCTCCTCCTTAGTTCTATATAAGCACACAGCTTTTTGCAATAAAATTGGAATTCTCCCGGTGAAGTGCCTTTGCATGGGGAGTTCTTTCATTCTGGTGCCCCGTGTGAGGATATGGGTGAGCTCTTTCCAACAAGAGCCCTGTCCACTGCTCCACCGTGGCACTCTGCCCTGGTCTGCTCTTTTCAGACGCAGGCTTCCTGAACTCACCACTGATTTGTTGTATGTAAGCCTCCCCTGACCCCGGCTCGCCAACTCCCTTCGGGCTACCGCTGGCTTTGTGACCATGATCGTCTGTCACACTCTAGACGCCTGGTAGGGGGGAGGGAATTCCTCCCACTAAGACCTTTACTGGTTGCAGTGGACCCTCTGGTGATCCGTTTCCCTTTGGGGTGTGAGGCTTCTGAGTTTACATGAGAGGCTCTGTGGTTTTTCCTCCTCTGCTGCTGCTGCCGCTGCCGGCTAGAGTTGCTGTTTCCTGCGAGCCTGCTGTGTCTGGCTGAAGCTGCCTCTCTGCTCGGGGAAAACTGAACTCCCATCCTGGAACTGCATTCTGCTGGAGCCGGAGTTCTGTTTTCATTACTTACTTCTTCTGCTGCGTTCGAAAACTTTCCTGATGTCAGGTTGCCCGTGGCTCCGAACCCATTGGGTCTCACAGATCGCACTTCACTGGTGACGATCAGGTAGTGCCCTCTGTATTTCCTCATTACGGCTGGTCATTTTGGGGATGCCCACCTGACCCCCATTCGCCCTGAGCGCTTCCCGGAGTCCGTTCCAGGCCGGGTTTTCTCTTTGTCTCTCTTGCTTACACTTATTCTCTCTCTCTCTCTCTCTCTCTCTCTCTCTCTCTCTCTCTCTCTCTCTTCCATCTCTCCCTGTGACTGTGGACACCTCTTTATCTGTACCTGAAACCTCACCTCTCAAAAGTTTAATAAAAAATCTGGCCACACTCTCCCTCACACCAGACATCAAGCCCAAACTTCTAATCAAATTCTGTACCCACGATTGGCCTACATATCCACTGGATAATGGCAATCATTGGCCTCCAGAAGGCTCCTTAGATCCAAACCTCCTCTTGGACCTTTTTAATTACTGCCAGCATCTGAAAAAGTGGAGTGAGATTCCCTGTATTGAATGTTTTAGCCTTCTCGCACAGCACCCTGTCTCTGCTCCTCCTGCCCTCCCTCTCAGGTCCTTCTTGCTTGCAAACCCCTCTCTTCCCCTAGTTCTACTCCTGACTTCGCGGATTCTTCCTCATTCGACCCAGCAGATCAACCCCCACCTTATCCCCCAGCCCCAACTGACCCTTCTCTCCCGCAAAATCCTCCTCTTCCTCTGCCTGATTCCACGGATCCTCAACCTTCCATTTCATCCCCCTCCCTTCCCCCCTCTTCTGCCTGCTCCACCTCCTCCTCTTCCACAGAGACATTCCATTCCCCTCCCTCTCCTTCCTGTCCACAGCCTGCCTCTTTCAGTCCTCCTGTTACCAGGTCTAAGGGACTCCTTCCCACCCCCAAGACAATCGCACCCCTTCGTGAGGTAGCTGGTCCCAAGGGTGTCATCAGAGTCCACGTGACCTTCTCCATGTCGGACATTACTCAGCTAGAGAGGAAGTTAGGCTCTTTCACCACTGACCCCACCACTTACATTCGGGAGTTTCAATGGGTACTGCAAGCATATAGCCTCACTCATCATGACATCTACATGCTCTTGGCCAATAAACTTCTCCCCAAGGAAAGGCAATGGTTCTGGGAGCTAGCCCAAGCCCATGCTGATGAAAATCATAGGACCAATCATAACCACCCACAGGCCCTCATGCTGTCCCAGAGCAGGATCCCCTATGGGCTTACAGTCTAGTGACCTTTTTACATCCTGCCTCTTGGCGGGACTGAAAAAGGCCACCCGCAAGGCTGTTAACTTTCAAAAGATGCAGGAGGTCATTCAAAGGAAGGAGGAAACACCTTCAGAATTCCTGGATAGACTAACCAAGTTCCTTCAGCAGTACACAAACCTCGACCCAGAAACCCCTGATGGTCGTCATGTCTTAATGACATATATTCTGGCCCAAAGCTACCCTTACATTAAAGCCAAGCTTAAAAAGTTTGAACAGGACCCTGCTACTCCTCAGACCAAAATCCTCGCTGTCACTTTCAAGGTTTTTCATGGTAGAGAGGATGATAGTGAATTCCGTAGGCAGAAGGCTGAAAATGCCAAATTCCAAATGTTGGCCCAGCTCATTCAGAGAAGGCCATCACCATGCCGTCCCAATATGACCCCCCCTGGAGCTTGCTTCAAATGAGGTAAGGAGGGACATTGGACCAGGAATTGTTCTTCGCCGAGGACACCCTACAACCCCTGCTCAAAATGCCATCAAAGTGGACACTGGGGGGCAGACTGCCCAACAACCCAGAAGGGAGGTTGGTCTGGTGCCCAGCAACCCCAGCCTCACCTGGGCTTGGCAGAGGAGGATTGATGGAGTCCTGGGCCTTCCCTCCAGACTATTACCATCAAGAATCAAGAGCCTAGGGTCACCTTCCTGGTGGATGGACGCTTCATTAACTTCCTCTTGGATACTGGTGCCGCTTTTTCGATTTTGAGGGAGTATTAGGGTCCTACCACACCCTCAAAAACTCCTATTGTCAGGGTAGGAGGTAAAAAGATTTTTCCTCAAACCCCCCCCCCCAATCATGTTATATGCAGCGATTCCTTTTGTCCTTCACTCACTCCTTTCTTGTTATGAGCCATTGCCCCATTCCCTTTCTGGGAAGGGACATACTCTCACTATTAAAAGTCACCATTCACTTATCACCCCACACCTCTCCTACCTCTCATTTCCTCATGATATTCCTAGGGGCAGATACACCTCCTTCATGCACTCTCCCACGACTATCTAAACCATTTAACCCTGAGGTATGGGACACAATTACACCCTTTATGGCTAAATGCAGTCCTATTCATATTGTCTTACGGGACCCTTCAAGATATGTTAGTCAACCACAATATCCACTCACAACCACATCCCTCCTTGGATTAGAACCCATCATCCAGGATTTATTATGAAAGGGGTATCTTAGGCCTACACACTCTCCTTTCAACACACCCATTCTGGCAGTTAAGAAACCTAACGTGTCCTGCAGGCTGGTTCAAGAACTTTGCCTTGTCAACTCCTCTGTGGACCCCATCCACCCGCTAGTGCCCAACCCTTACACCCTCCTCTCTCAGATCCATGCCACTACTACTCACTTCTCAGTCCTAGATTTAAAAGATGCATTCTTTTCGATTCCCTTGTTCTCAGAATTTCAGGATATCTTTGCTTTTTCATGGACAGACTCTCACACCCTCCATTCTCATCAGCTTACCTGGACTGTCCTCCCACAGGGATTCAGGGATAGCCCCCATCTCTTTGGCCAATTTCTTGCCCAGGATCTCACATCCTTTCACCTGACCTGTCCTGACTCTACTCTACTTCAATATGTCTATGACCTTCTTCTATGTAGTCTTTCTGGAACACTCTCAATCCCACACCGCTCAGCTTCATAAATTCCTAGAAGACAAGGGATATAGGGAGTCTCCCCACAAGGCCCAGGTTTCCCAGTCTTCGGTCACCTATCTTGGTTTTTGCCTTACACCCGGGAAAAAGGAAATAACACTGGATAGGAGGCAACTCCTCTGTGATCTTTCAGTGCCCTATACGAAAGCCAAAATACTATCATTCCTAGGATTAGCAGGTTATTTTAGGGCCTGGATCCCAAATTATTCTCTTCTCTCCAAACCCCTGTATGACCTAGCAAAGGGACCCCCTAGTGAATCTCTTGCCTCCTTTCCCATCTACCACTTCCGCAGGCTTCAGCAACTCCTCTTAAAGGCACCTGCCCTTCACCTTCCAGATCTTTCAAGAACATTTCATCTATATGTCCATGAAAAAGGGGGGCAAGCACTTGGGGTCTTAGGTCAAAACTATGGGCGTACATTTGCACCTGTGTCATATTTGTCCAAGCAACTAGACCCTACCATCCGTGGGTGGGCCCCTTGCTTAAGAGCTCTGGCTACTGGACAAATTTTACACAAAGAAGCCTCTAATCTGACTTTTGTGGCCCCTTGAACTATCCACTCCCCACATCACTTGAAGGATCTTTTAGCTTAAAAGGGCCTTCAAACTCTCCCTACATCCAGATTTCTGTCGCCCCTCACTTCCTTTCTGGAAAACCCTAATATTATTTTCCTCCCCTGCTCTGCACTGAACCCTGCCTCACTGCTCCCAATGACTCCCATGTCTCACATACCAACTCATAATTGCTTGGAAACCTTAGATGATTTCCTCCCCTGTCATTCTTCCATTTCTGAGAGACCACTCAGCAAGCCTGACCTTATCTGGTTTACTGACAGCAGTTCCTTTAGGGAGAACGGAACTCATTACTCTGGATACGCTGTATTTTCAGCCACTGAGATTATAGAGGCCAAAGTTTTGCCTTCAGGAACTACAGACAAGTAGGCTGCACGTATAGCATCCACTCGTGCCTGCCTTCTAGCACAAGGCAAATCCCTCACCCTCTAAACTGATTCAAAATATGTCTTCCATATCTTATTATCCCATGCTGATATTAGAAAGTAGCGAGGCCTACTTACCACCAAAGGTAATGCGATCACTAATTCAGCTTTTATAACCAATCTAATAGAGGCCACTTACCCACCCAGTTGGGAGTTGTCCATTGTAGGTCCCATCAGAAGGACGGCTTTCTTATCACTGAGGGCAATGCCAAAGCTGACCAGGCGGCACGAATGGCTGCTACCACTTTCAATTATGGCCTCCATGGGGGACATATAATGGCCACTTTAGACAGCTCATCTGAAGCCCCTACGTCTTTCAGTAAGAACAAGCATCTTTTCAAGTTCCTTCATACTCTATTCCTTTCCAATTCTCAGTCTTTGACCCTCTTTTTACAGAGCTTCTTTTCCCTCACCCCCTCTGACAAGCCATGCTACAGAATATAGCCTCTAATTGTCAGATCTGTCAGCGGACCAACCCTCATACTCCTTTAAGGCCCAAACCTTTCCCTTTCCACCAAGCCCGGGGACACATTCCCGCTGCTGACTGGCAGGTAGACTTCACCAACATGCCCACAGTATGGCGCACTAAATACCTCCTTGTCTTTGTGGACACTTTCTCTGGTTGGGTTGAGGCATTTCCCACTTCCAATAAAAAGGCTTCCACTTTAGCTTCAATCTTACTGACAGACATCATCCCCAGGTTTGGTATGCCCACTTCCCTACAATATGACAATGGCCCTGAGTTTACTTCTAGGATCACACAAAAGGTCTCTCAAGCCCTCTCCTTCAAGTGGCATTTCAACTGTCCATATTTCCCCCAGGCTTCAGGGAAAGTGGAAAGGGTAAATCGTACTCTAAAGGAAGTCCTTACCAAATTGACAATGGAATTAAACATAGACTGGTTCAAACTCCTTCCCTTGGCTTTGCTTCGAATCAGAGCTCTCCCTAAGAAACCATCTTTACTGTCTCCTTTTGAGATAATGTGTGGAAGACCTCTTATAACCCCTGGGTTGGTCATTTCACAAGGACCTCTCACCCGAGATTTGTCTTTGCCTCTCTTGCTCCATCTCCGCTCGGAACTCTGGAAATATCAGGACTGGCTTCTTCCGGACCCAGTCTCCTCTCCAAACACT
Organism: Callospermophilus lateralis; assembly: GCF_048772815.1. Taxonomy (NCBI): domain Eukaryota; kingdom Metazoa; phylum Chordata; class Mammalia; order Rodentia; family Sciuridae; genus Callospermophilus; species Callospermophilus lateralis. Next base: position 1,589,879 of record NW_027512640.1, read on the forward strand.
CCTCCCTTAACACCTGTTAGTCTAGTCTATTATAATACCCCAGAGGAGAAAGGGACTCTTGCCGCAAAATGGGAAGGCCCCTATCCTGTCATTCTCTTTACCCTTACCGCCGCCAAACTCTCCTTACCAGAGAACTGTCTCACTCCCTGGATTCACATGTCTAGGTTGAAGCCACATCACCAGGAGGCCCCACCTGCTGAAGACAGGGCCACCCCAGAGGAACTCCAAGAATCACCTACTGAACCTCCCCTTTACTCCTGCTCTCCACACCCATCTCACCCATTTTAGTTGTGGCTCACACGGTTTTCCTTGCAGCCCAATTCCTCTTAAAGAAGGCACAATGAGCTCTCCCAACACCCTAGTCTTCTCTAACTGCTTGTTTTTTGTGCTCTGCTTATTTTCTGTGCTCTGTCAGGACTGGTCTTTACCCTCCTCACCTACCATGCATTTATTCACTTTTCGGGAACGATACTCAGAACATGGCATGCAGAAGTTCTGCGCAGTGGATGCAACTACTTGCTTCATCCACAACTGCACCTCTATTTTTCCCTAAAATTGTCACCTTCAAGGACCTTCGTCCCTGGTAGCTGGAACTGGCCTTTCATTTGCTTCCTTTTTGATCAAACAAAAGACTATTGTCATTGGTGGCCTGAGATATATAATGGGTGCCCCTATTGGTCATGCATGTTCCATGATGAACGTGGTAGCTATTCTTACCACTCATTTGGTTACCCCGAAGGGTGGACTTCTAGTTACATAAAGTGGCATAAAGGCTCTTCATCCAGTAACAATGGATGGTATACTTTAGATAAACCTGACCCCAAGGCCAAACGATGGGGCTATGTTGAGTTTGCTGTCTATGCTCGGACAACCTCAGTCAGACCTACAGGGTGGATGACTATTGGCTGCACCCTGATTACGCAACCTAAGGCAACCATCCAGGTAGTCGAACACATTAAGGACTCAGAATCAAAACTTCGAGATCATATCCATAGCTCATCCAAAGAGGATTCAGAGCCTTCAACCCTCTCAGGTCCCCCTCCCACATGGCTCAATTTGCTACACCAAACTTTTTGATTATTAAACTCCACCCCTCTTTCTGTGCCTACTTCTCAGTGCTTTCTCTGTGCTTCACTTAGTCGTCCACTTCTAGCAGCAGTCCCATTAGCGGCAGGAAATATTCCAGGAAAACCCTACAATTTCTCTAAAAAGGACAACCCCTACATGTGACACGTATCCCACTGTGGGAAGGTTATTCCACCAATACTTTATTTCCTTTCATCTGTTTCCACCTGCCAATAATGAATCCTTTACCCATTTGTTCCTTGAGCTACAGCACCCCATAGAGCCCTGTGTTTATGCAACCTGGACATTTCCTCTGGTGTAATGGTTCTTTAAGTACCTCAACCATCAATGTCTCTGGCGCCTGTTTCTTGGTTACTGTAGTTCCTCAGCTATCTTTGTATACTCCCACCGAATTCTGACAGTTGACCCTACCTTCCCGCACCCGTAGGGTAGTCTTTCTGCCGGTTCTGGTAGGCCTCATTTTAACAACCTCAGTGACGGGTCTCAGACTCTCTGGTGGAGCTATAGGTCATGCTCTATGGGATCCAATGACCTTCAACAAAAACTGCAGGAAACACTCAATACCATGGCTGAGTCTCTGGGTTCCTTGCAGCGGCAGGTTACTTCATTGGCACAAGTGGCTTTACAGAACCAAAGGGCAATTGATCTTCTCACTGCAGAAAAAGGGGTTACATGCCTATTCCTCAGAGAGGAATTTTGCTATTATGTTAATGAATCTGGGCTAATAAAAAAAAATGTTGTTAAATTGCAGGAATTATCGACCCAATTGCTCAAACCTACCTCCTCCAATCCCATAACGGGGTTCTTCCATTCCTATCTTGCCATGTACTTACTACATATCTTGGGTCCCCTTATTTGGATGCTCCTTTTTTGTGCTCTCTTGCCCTGCATAATGAAGTGCCTTCAAACCCAACTGCATAAAATTCCTAATCAAACTTTCAACCAGCTTTTGCTTAGTCACTACCAGCCTCTGATGACCAATGAATCCACAACATCTCCAAGAGAACAGTTCACTCAGTGATGAAGCTCACTACCAGGCACGATGGAATGCAACGGGTATTAGACAGCAGGAGACAACGAGCGCGGAGAACCTCTTAATCTGCCATCCTGGATTCATAGTCTTTACCACCTTCTAAGCTTTCTCATGGCCCTTGGCCTCTTCTATGTCAGTCCCCCCACATGGAACTTCTGCAAAAATTGACATTTGCTTTAATTTTTATCTTCATTCTGTTTTTATTCGCTCTGATCTTCTTCAGGTGCTGGCGACACCATGTCCAGGCAACGCTTCCAGTATTTCCTTGAGTCTCTGTTACAGGACCAGTGGCTGATAACAACAATCTCTTCCATCCAGGACTGGTTCCATGCCATCGACATCTTTGGCTTCAGGGAACATTCATTGACTTCACCCCTATGAAAATAGCTGTCTATAGCCACTGGGTTTTATTTCTGGCTGCCATGATATCCCCATACCTGCCCCCTGAGCATTCCTCCACTTCTCTTTCTAGGCCCCACACCACCCCCACACAGCAGGAAGCAGCCGGATCTGACAAACGACGCCCCACTTCCTAAGAAAACAAAAAGGGTGGAATGTTGGGAAAAGAATAAATGGCAGCCATACCCCCGAGAAAAACCCCAACATGGCGCCTAAGGACTTCTTCTTCCTACCTTCTTCATTTCTGCAGTGGCGCAAAAAGTTCCCGCCCTTGTGAACTCTCCCGCCAGCGCCAATTTCAAATCTCGCTTGTGGGGAACCTTAGCCCCAATGAGAACTAATTCCTGGGCTCTGGAGCTGATATTTGAAAGAACTTGTCAATAAACGGGTTGCTGCCATTTATCTAAGCCATACCATCTCCCCCTTAGTTCTATATAAGCACACAGCTTTTAGCAATAAAATTGGAATTCTCCCTGTGAAGTGTCATTGCGTGGGGAATTATTTCACTCATGTTCAGCAACAGGATATCCAAAGGTTCTCCAGTGCCATCTGGTAATGGGAATTTCAGAAATTTGATAGTATTTATTTAGCCATTTTTGAAGGATGAAGTTGGAGTCACTGTGCGTTTCAATTAATGCAGGAACCATTATGTGGTGAGGAAGCTCATTTAAATGAAATCTCTGGAGAAATCTCACAGGCAAGGCTTCCCAAAAAGTGGCCAAAAGGTCACATGAAGCCAGGATCATTGAGGTCTACAATATGAGTTCCATTTGTGTTTAGACTCTCAATTATGGCTGCCAAGTCTTTCAAAATAAAATCATGTGATATCCTGGCTGAGATTCTCACTGCACTGTGGAAAGACACCCTGGCCCTCGATCTCAGTTTTCAAGGGCGCATCTCATGCGTGGCCTCCTAAAATCCCAACACATTTCATGGCAATACTTCTTTGAGGTAAATTCCAGAACTCAGTCTCTAAGAGGAATGATGCCAGAATTCAAGCCCAGGTGAATCCAGTTATCTCTTCCAACCGCCAAACAAATGACCACAATTAAAACCAAACACTCCCACATGGCCCTCATCTTCTTCCATATAGACACTTATCATAACCTCTGGCTGGAGTTTTTCATGAGGGGTGCAGCCCAAGACAGTGTCAAAAATAAGCTCCCTTGCTCCTCATTTGCCTAAAGTCAAGGTGGCCTGGACACCCATCCGGTGAACCAGGAGTGATCAGATAGGCCAGCTGTTAATACTGCTCTGCATCTCCAATTTGAGGCCTACTGACTGTCAGGTATAGATTCTTTATATGATTTGGAGCCATGAGAAAACCCAAAAACCTATGGGTTAGCCTCTGCAGGGCTGTGCATAACTCATTTGAACCAAAGGATCCGTATTCTCACTTGATGGTGGTCAGGAACCTTACAAATGAATGCGAGAGACTTCATTCACAATAATTGCTCTTTTGGCCATTTTGGTTTTGGATGCACACATGGGATCTCTCTTTACATCCATCAGGTGCTGAGAATCTAAGCCACAACCTCACACAGGGCCAAGAGGCTGATTCAGACACATCCCTTTCCAAAGCAATTAAGCAAAGAGCCACAGGTGATGCCCATTCATTTCCATTTGAAAACTGTTTTCTTCAGGCTTCACAAAGGGGTGGCCTGAGGCAAAGACCTTCCTGACATTCAGGGAAACAGAACAATTGATAAGCAAAAGGCCGAAAGCATGGTTTCTCCACTGAGACTTTCTTGGTCACACTGATATCTGAGTTTTCTGAGATGCTCGCCATTCCCTTCAGCTATCCAGGACATGGCAATGTCACAGAGCTTGGAGGTGGTACATATTTTGGACACAAAACCATGAGACTATTCTGGAGAGTGGTGAGAATTCTGGAAGAAACAGGAACTTAGGAAGGTAGCAGGTGTTGCCCATGGATAAGGCAAGCTGCAGTCCATTCATAAATTGGGCAGGATGAATGCCGGGAATCTTTCTACTATACAGGACATATCAATTGTTGCATTCTATTTTGTAATGTCTACCACCACGGACACAGTGGGATACACAGAAATACAAACACTTGCCTTGTCCAACGACTTACTAGAAGAAGACCACTCCAAATCAAACAAACCGTCTTTCCTACCTATTATCAGATCATGAGACAAAACCACAAAATCACACCCACCCCACAAAAACACCTCCTTCCCCCATGTAACTCTGTGACTATCCGGAGTTTCCTCTGAGTGGTGGGCCATACTATGTTCCCCCAAAATGGCCTGTCCTATCTCAGATCTGGTCTCCTTGGCCAACTCTGTGAAGTTGTCAGGAGCCTGCGGTGAACCACTACCTACTTTCTCAGGAAAGGCCCCTATTCAGAGCTCTCCTGGTATTTGGTCATCCTCACATATGTAGGTACCAAGAAAGACTGACACTCTCCTTGGTAAATTCAAACAAGTGAGCCTACTGGGTCTGGGACTGGACTGGCTCCGGGTGCCTGGCTTCCTGGATCCCAAGTTAAGAGAGTTCCATCACCAAGGAAGTGAGGTAGATCACTTCTTCAGGAACTGAATGAGGTCATTGCCTTGACAACCACTTTGTCCTAACAGTTGCTTTCAAGAGTCCCATGAGATGGAGGCTGCCCCTACTTCCTGTGACACTTTCACAAGTTAGAATGGTATATAAACCATGGGCACCCGGGAACAGCTCTCCACCTAGGACTGGTTTGGTCCATCTTCTCTACATTAAGAAGAGAGAGGCTGATTCATACACATCCCTTCATGCTGACAAGGTTGTTTGCCATAGAAGATGACTTTTCTCTCTCAGGTCTTTCGTAGCTGCCTACATCTTCTCAAGGGATCATTTCTGCATGGACCTTTGATGTTCTCAACAGGTGGAACATGCCCTACATTCCTGTATTTTAAGAGCAACCCTGTCCTGCTGTTCTGTAAAGTTCGATTGAGAGAACAGTGTATGGTTTGGGTTAGTAACATGTTCAATTTGGGGTTAGGAATCCTTCTGCATGACGAATAATGGTATTGGGAAACTATGATATTTACAAGAATATATAGGTGAAATATAAGTATAAAAACAGAAATCTAGGGAAGATATGAAGTCCAGAAGGGCATTGGGCCCTTAATTGGTACAGTTAGCTTTGAATTATTTTCTGCATAAATGTCTCAGATAAATATATATACAATGGCATAGGAGCTTGTACCTTGGATGATTGAATGTCGAATAGAACACCCACTCAAAAAGGGATTGTCGGTAGGATTAGAAAGATAGTCAGTAGGTTTACAAAGAAGAGTGAGAATAGGATTTAGACCAAAAGTTCTTAAGCAATAGGGTTTCAGGTAGACAGTGAATGTAAATGTCAGCACAAGTGAAGAGTCAGTCACAATGATGAACAGGGGAAAATATGTAGGAAAATAGATATAAATAGAGACATTACTAAATCAGGCAAAGTATAAAGTGAGTGATAGGATTAGACATTTTCAACAGGCTTGAGGTTGAATATATAATCATAGGAAGAAACAAAAATGTTGTCACCAATAAGATTGACATTTGAGAGCATTAGGCCACCTGGACATGGAAGGTTTTAGTAATCCATGCTCACTTTCCATTTAGGCTCTGGTACAACCTTAAGGGTGACCTTTGATTTTTTTTTGTCCAGAATATTACTGTGATAAAATATATATATAGATCAGGTGACATGAGTAATTCTTCCACCATTTTTTGAGGAATATTTTGAAAACTTATAAATTAGTATTGAGGGTAAAAATAGGTGTACCCTGTGTCTATGAATATAGAGATAATGCATGAATAGACCATACAGTTAATAAATAATATAACTGGTTCCACTTTAAATAATGTATTGAATTGATATCTGAAAATACATAAGAAATCATATATTGATATATAATCATTCATAACAACTAGTTATACGTCTAATTGTAATCCTAGGGTTATGGTTTATCATGAAGAGTGTGTGAGTTTTGCTTCAAAAGTGATTATGGAAATCAAAAATAATGTGTTTGGTTAGAAGTCTCATGAAAAGACCAGTTTGAAACATGGCGGAACACGTGTTTTCTGAAGCAGAAAGTGATTCAAAGTGAAATAAATGCCTATAAATTTGTGAACTTGTGGATGAAATATATATCCAATAATGTGCATAAACTGAAGAAATAGTAATGTACTAGTTTTCAATAAAAATGAACTTCAAAATACTTATCATGTCCCATAGGAATCTACTTGCATTGATGTGAAAATGGATCAGTTACTGTAGAAATATTAGGATTTATATGCACCATTCACTGAAGTTAGTTTTCAATACTAGGAAAAAAATACGTATATCAGGTGAATGAATATTTCTGAGAATAATCTTGTGAAAAGTTGATTATAAATCCACATACATAATCATGAATGAATTTAGGGAGTGTATAATAAGACACATATATTAAATATTTTGAAATATCTGGAGAGAATATATATATATATATATATATATATATATATATATATATCCACACACAGATTTTAAAAATTAGCAATATATATGCCAATCGAATTACACCGTGAAATATGAATCATCCACAGATCCAAAAATATTCATTTTACTGGATATGGATTTATGTATAACTTTTTTCAACTAGGAAGCTCACCCATAGGTTGAATTTTCATGTCAAACAGCGTTTATGAGGAGTGATCTCTTCTCACACTTTGTATCTGCCAAGTCATGTAACTCACAAGAATGTACGTGTGATACCAGGTAGGATTCTATATATGCATATAAAAATACATGTGCTGAATAGAATACAGAGAAAGGGAGACAGGAATTCACATATATGTTAACTATAAAGCACATGGAAAACTATTTCAACAAAAAATTTACTAGATTTATAACTCCTACCCTATATAATGCAAAAGGCAAGTCCAAGTATACAACATGCCTCCTCTGAACTGCTTGTATTTCTATTCTGTTTCCGTTATTTTTCTCCATCATATTAGGATTAGTATTCAGAATCTAGCAGGGCATGTGTTAGTGTCAGGAATTCAGTATTTCAAATGTAAAATAGAAAAATGAATCCAATGTGTATGCAAATATTTGCTAAACAAAATCTTCCCACTCTCATCCAGAACAATTCCTTGACATTTTTTTCGCCCAAAGTAAGACACAATTAGAGGAGAAGAGTAATAAAATCTGTGAATAATATGCTCAGGAGTTTACAACCTTGGAAGTGGTAGAGGAGTTTCCCTAGTATGGGACAGGGTAAACACTCCATAAACATGGAGCTCTGCTGGCCTAAATACTTCTTGAGAAACTGCCTCTGAGTTTGGGCACTTGAAATATATGTTGTTGTCAGGAGCTTTAGCTTCTTTTTAGTGAGACTATAAAAGCTGTGTCTGCATCTATGTGACCTGGAGGACATGGTTTCTTATTTTCCAATGAACATGAGGCAGCAGTGCTGAATTCTCTCTTTGTAAGTAAACTGTGGCCACTGGGGGCTAAGGGTATTCCCATGTGGACTGGGAAGCCATTTGGTCATCCTCCAATTCTCGTGGTGTTTCTTGCTGCTGCACTGGGACTTTGGCATTTGCTTCGTGAAATAAAAGAAGTTCAACTGGGACACAGTTCTGGAGGCAATTCTTTCATGTGTGGTTGGTCAGGGTCTGCAGGAGAATGCACCAACCAGGCTTCTATCCCACATAGCTTGGCCCCATGTCCATAGTAACCTGATTCTAAACATTGCCCGGAAACATCTCCATATAACCAGAAGCCTTTACATGGAAGGGTTTGCTGGCTGCACCATGTAAGTCACAAGCCATTTGGGATCCAATGGCAGATCCACATGGCCCCACCACAAATTTTTTATCACACACCTGCCTACCACTGCTCTAGGCCCACTACTCAGCAGGTTCCAACATACTGGCATCTCTGTTCTACACCATTTTCATGAAACCCACTCAATCAAGGCACTGTCTTGCATATTTACGATCAGCAACAGGACATCCAAAGTTTCTCCAGTGCCACCTGGTCATGGGAATTTCAAAAATTTCATGGTATTTATCTAGGCATTTTTCAAGGATGACGTTGCAGGCACTGTGGGTTTCAATTCATTCAGGAACCTTTAAATGGTGAGGAAGCTCATTTCAATGAATGCTCTGTAGAACTCTCACAGGCAAGGCTTCCCAAAGAGTGGCCAAAATGTCACATGAAGCCAGGCCTATTGAGGTCTACAATGTGACGTCCATGGGTGTTGTGACTCTCAACAATGGCTGGCAAGTCTTTCAGAATTAAATCATGTGATCTTCTGGCTGAGATACCCTGGGCTCTGTGGAAAGCCACCCTGGGCCTAGATCTCAGTTTCCAAGGGTGATTCTCATGGGTGGACTCCTAAAATCCCAACAAAATTCATGGCAATACTTCTCTGAATTCAGTCTCTAAGGGGAATCACACCAGAGTTCAAGCCCAGGTGGTCCCAGTCATGTCTTCCAACCGGACACAAATGACCAAAATTAAAACCAAAACCCTCCCATATGGCCCTCATCTTCTTCCATATAGACACTAATCACAACCTCTGGCTGAAGGTTTCCATGAGTGGCGGAGTCCAAGAGAGTGTCCAAAATAACTCCCTTGCCCCTCATTGGCGTAAATTCAGGGTGGTCTGGACACCCTTCATGTGAAACAGGAGTGATCAAATATGCTAGACGTTAATATTTCTATGCTTCTCCAATTTGTGGAAAACTGAGTGTCAGGTATATATTTTTATGTGATTTGCAGTCATGAGAAAACACAAGCTCCTCTGCAGGTCTTTGAAGAACCCATTTGACCCAAAGGATCCCTATTCTCACTTGATGGAGTTCAAGAACTTTAAAGAGGGAGGCGACAGACTTCATCCACAAGGACTGCTTTTTGGCCATTTTGGTTTTGGATGCACACATGGGATCTCTCTTTACATCCACCACGTGCTGAGTATCTAAGCCACAACCTCACACAGGGCCAAGAGGCTGATTCAGACACATCCCTTCTCAAAGCAATTAAGCAAAGAGCCACAGGTGATCCATATTCATTTCCATTTGAAAACTGTTTTCTTCAGGCTTCACAAAGGGGTGGCATGAGTCAAAGACCTTCCTGACATTCAGGGCAACAGAACATTAGGTTAGCAAACGGCCCAAAGCAGTGTTTCTCCACTGAGACTTTCCTGGTCACACTGATATCTGAATTTTCTGAGACGCTCGCCATTCCCTTCAGCTATCCAGTACATGGCCATGTCACAGAGCTTGGAGGTGGTACATAACTTGGTCACAAAATCATGAGCCTACTCTGGAGAGTGGCCAGAATTCAGGAAAAAAACAGGAACTTAGTAAGATAGCAGGTGTTACCCATCCATAAGGCAAGCCGCATTCCTTTCATACATTGGGCAGAAAGAATTCTGGTAAGCTTTCTACTAGCCTGGACACATCCTTTGATGCATTCTCTTTTCTAATGTCTACAACCATGGACACAGTGGGATACACAGACATAAAAACACTCGCCTTGTCAAATCACTTGTTAGAAATCGTCCACTCCAAACCAAACAAACTGCCTTTCCTACCTATTCTCAGAACATGAGACAAAATCACAAACACACACTCACACCCACAAATTCACCTCCTTTCCCAAAGTAGGTCTCTGACTATCGGGTGTGACCTCTGACTGGTGGGCCGTACTATGTTCCCATCAAATGGCCTGTTCTGTCTCAGATCTGGTTTCCTTGGCCAACTCTGTGAAGTTGTCAGGAGACAACGGTGAGCCACTTCCTGCTTACTCAGGAAAGGCCACTCTTCAGAGCTTTCCTGGCATTTGGCCATCCTCACATCAGTAGATACCAAGAAAGACTGACTCTGACTTTGGTAAATCAAAAGAAGTGAAACCACTGGGACTGGGCCTGGGACTAGATTTGTGTGCCTGGATGCCTGGATCCCAAGTTCAGAGAGTTCCATCACCAAGAATGTGAGGTGAGGTCACTTCCTTCAGGAACTGAATGAGGTCAATGCCTTAGCAAGCACGTTGTCCTAACATTTGCTTCCAAAGGTCCCATGAAATGGAGGCTGTCCCTAATTCCTTTGACACTTTCACAAGTTAGAATGGTATATCAAACATTGGTAACCGGGAACAGCTCTCCACAGAGGCCTTGTTTGGTCCTTCTTCTCTACATAAAGAAGAGAGAGGCTGATTCAGACACATCCCTTCATGCTGACCAGGTTGCTTGCAATGAAAGATGACTTTTGCTCTCTCAGTTCCTTCATAGGTGCCTACAACTTCTCTAGGGATCATTTGCGCATTGACCTTTGAGTTTCTCAGCAGTTGGAAGATCCCCTAAATTCCTGTATTTTAAGACCAACTCTGTCCTTGCTCTTCTCTAAAGTTAGATTGAGGGAACAGTGTATGGTTAAGGTTAATAACAGGTTTGATTTGGAATAGAAATCATTCTGCTGGATGAATAATGGTATTGGGAACCTGCGATATTTTCAAGAATATATAGGTAAAATATATGAATCTGAAAACAAAAATCTAGGTAAGATTTGAAGCCCAGAAGGGCATTGGGCCCTTGATTGGGTATTAAGCATAGGACCTTGTAACTTGGATGATTGATTTTCAAAGAGAACTTGCAGTCAAAATGGATAGTCAGTAGTATTAGGAAGATAGTCGGTATGTTTATAAAAGAGAGTGAGTATAGGATTTGGACCAAAAGTTCTTTAGCTATAGGGTTTCGGGTATTGAGTGAATGTAAATGTCAGCACATGTGAAGAATTAATCACAATGATGAACTGGGGAAAATATGTAGGAATGCAGATATCAATAGAGACTTTAGGAAATCTGGCAAAGTATAGTCGGTAGTGAAATGTTAATAAAATAGATTCTTGTCACTTCCTGTTTTTCTGTATGCTTAATAAAACACTGTTGAAATCTTGAGAAGTGATTTCTAAACTTTTTCCCAGAATGTGCTGTCCCCAACTGCCAAACTTCAGAATGTACTCCCTCACCCAGTTGCACGCAAACTGCTCACCCGCCCAGGCCCATCAATAAACTTTCCTCCCTGCCCTCTTCAAGGAAAGTATATAAGCTCTGCTTAAGCTGTTCTCAGGGTTCTCTGCTCTATTCAAATGAGCTCTGAGCCCCAGCATGCTGGACCCCCAATAAACCCTTTGTTTTTGCATGAGAGAGTCTCTTGGTGGTCTCTTCCCCCAATGCTCTTCCGATATTTATATATGGAGGTTCCACCGAAATCCAGCAGTGGTGAACGAGAGACCCCAATGGGCTACTCTCAGGGTAAGTAAGGCATCTCTTTCTCGTTTCAGGTTTCAGGTTAGGGCTTGGCAAAATGGCTGTCGATGAAGTGTGTGAGCTCTCTTTGATGGTGGCTGGCAGACGTGTCACAGAGCCACAAGCCAAGTCCCTGGGGGACACCACAGAGGACTCGGGAATCGAGGAATAATAGTCCCCTCGACTCAGTGATACTTTGTTTCAGATTCGGTATTGCCAGCCCATCGGGTTTTGCCACCTGCTCAGTCTTGGTCTCAGTTTTGGACGTCCATTGCCTGTCTTTATTGTTTTCTCTTGTCTGTGTCCTGTGTCGTTGCTTTTACTGTTTGTGTATCTTTCATTATGGGACAGATCACTTCAATGCCTCTGTCCCTGACCCTTGATCTATGGACCAAAGTCCGCTTAAGGGCTCAGAATGTTTCTTTTTCAGTAAAACGCTGGACCTGGCAGACTCTGTGTGCCACACAATGGCCCACCTTTGGATTCGGATGGCCCCTAGAAGGATCTTTCTACTTCCCACTAATTTAAAAAGACAGAGATATTGTCTTACAGCCAGGGCCACATAGCCATACTGATAAACAGGAATATACCTTAACTTGGCAGGACCTCTGCAAATCTCCTCTTCCGTGGGTGAAGCCTTTCCTTGCTGTGTCCCCGTTCCTACTCCTTCCACCACGATCTCTCAACCCCTCTGCTCCTCCTCCTCCTCCACCCTCTGTTCTCCCTGAGTCACAAGATTTGACTCTACTGGACTCTCGTCCCCCTCCTTATCTTCTACCCTTGTCCCACAACCCCCAACACCCTCTAAGTGATTCTCCAGCTGCTGACTCAGCCTCTCCGCAATTGGAGGAAGCTAAGCCAGCCCAGGGCCCTCCAGATAACTCCCCTGCGTCACACACAGCCCCTCCTCCCCTGGAGGAAGCTGGAGTTGCTAAAGGAACTCGCCGGTGGCAAATGATTGAAAACCCTGGAACTCCCGTGTTGCTTCCCTCTATCCCTAAGGACCAATGATTGATGATGGCCATAGGGAAAAAATGGAATCCTACCAGTATTGGCCTTCTCCTCTTCAGACCTATATAAATGGAAAAATAACAATCCCCCTTTTACTGAGGACCCAACCTGGCTCTCAGGTCTGGTGAAGTCATTGATGTTTTCACACCAACCTACTTGAGATGACTGCCAACAACTCCTAGGGACTCTCTTCATGACAGAGGAACAAAAGAGAATCCTCCTGGATGCTAGAAAAAAGTATCCTCGGACCAAATGCGTGACCTACAAAACTTCCCAATATATTCAAAGCTGGCTTTCTCTTGAAACGACCCAACTGGGACCCCAACACCTTTGAAGGTAGGGAGCATCTGTCCACTTATCGCCGGGCTCTAATAGTGGGTATCTTAGTGGCCGATAGGTGACCAACTAATTTGGCCAAGGTAAGAGAGATTATTTAAGGGCCTGATGAATCTCCCTCTATGATCCTAGAGATAATTATGTAGGTATATAAGAGACATACTCCTTTCTATCCTCAGGCAGAGGACCAAAAGGCATCTGTCACAATGGCCTTTATTGGGAAAGCTGCCCTGGATATTAAAAGAAAGTTACAATGCTTAGATGGATTACAAGATATGACTTTGAGGGATTTAGTCAGAGAACCCGAGAAGGTATACTTTAAGAGAGAAACTGAGGAAGAGAAGGGAGCTGAGTGAGGATAAAAGAAACAAAAGACAGACTAAGGCATTGACTAAGGTCCTGGTCACAACAACAAATAGGCCAGAAATTAAGAAACAGAGAGACAGGAAGGGATACCTGGGCACACACTAGAGGCCACCCCTGGCCTCAGATCAATGTGCCTACTCTAAAGAAAAAGGACACTGGGCCAAAGAGTGCCCTAGAAAGAGACAGCCATGCCAGCCAGATATTCTGACTCTGGAGGAATACTAAGAAAGTCCGGGCTCAGATCCTCTCCCTGACCTCAAGGTAACTTTTGAAGTGGAGGGGAACACAATAAACTTTGAAGTAGATGCAGGGGGAATATACTCAGCCCGTAAGGCCCATTGGGCCCTCTACCGAATAAAAGGTCTCTAATTCAAGAGTCTAACAGAAGTAAATATCGGGCTTTGACAACTACGAGGACCATGGACCAGGGAAAAGGAAAAATCCATCACTCCTTCCTAGTAATCCCAGAATGCCTGGCCCCATTGATGGGCAGAGTTCTGCTCACCAAGCTCTGGGCCAAAATAACTTTTAACCCTGAAGGCCCCCAAGTGGAATTTTTTAATCCTTCAATAACTACTTCTATAATCATGGCTCTAACTATGTCAGTAGCAAATGTTCATCAACTCACTCACCTTTGTTCAAAGAAACTGCATTCATTCGTGAAGGATCAAGAACACAGTTTTCCACTAACCTACTCACAGCAAAAGGAAATAACTGAATGGGTAACAAAAGCCTGTCAGGTCCATTAATTGGTTAAAGCTTACACTTCCAAGCTTCCTGCAGGAAAGCACCTATGAGGAACCAGACGAGGACAATTCTGGGAAGTGGACTTTACTGAAATTAAGCCAGTAAGGTATGGACTTAAATAACTCCTAGTCTTTGAACATACATTTTCAGGATGTATTGAAGCCTTCCCCACACACACACAAAAAAAGAAATAAAAAAGAAGAAAAAAGAAACATTGCAAATGGTTGTAAAGAAGATCCTGGAAGATATTTATTCTCCCCTTGACGACCAGTAGTCTTAACCCTCATCAGCCCCTTAAGCTGCGATGGCTGATCACAAATCCTACTGGACACGAAGTATGGCCTATCTCGAATACAGCCCCCTTACGAACCTGGTGGCCATCTCTCCACCCAGTCATTTGTCAGCTGGCTATAGGTCTTTCCTATTGGGATATCCCTGATTAACAGGATCCCACTAAAATTCCATTAAATCCCTTCCGTACCATAGATAATGGAAACAAACATTATAGATGTAGGGACACGTGAGCCAGATGCAGGTTGGCTAGCCTAGATTACTATGTTTGCCCGGCAGACTATCAAAGCCACAAACAGTCACGGCTGTGGGGGGGGAGAACAGACTTCTATTGTAAGTCATGGGGATGTGAGCATACAGGGACTGTCAGATGAAACCCAAACTCCTCATCAAATTCTGTACACAGCATTGGCCATATTACGAATTAGATAACCAAAACCGATGGCCCCCAGAGGGGTCTCTAGATCCTCAAATTCTGTGTGACCTTTTTAACTTCTGCAAGTGCTCAAAAGGGTGAAAGGAGATTCCGCTATGTGGAGGCCTTCTCTCTCCTTTGCTCACATCCTGAACTATGCTTCTCCAATAGATGCTCACCCTCAGCCTTGTGCTCCAGACTCTCTGCTGTCACTCCCACCTCAGCAACTTGATTTCTTCCCTCCAATATCTAGATCAAAAACCCAAATCTCGACTGGTTCTCAGACCATTGCTCCCTTGCTGAGGTTGCAGGTACTGAGGTACCACTCCATTCACTCACTCCTCTCCTCTCCTGTCAGTGCCCGCACCGGGTCCCACCCAGTCCTCTTACCACCTAATGCAAAGCTCAAACCCGCTGAGAAGAATCCTCAGACCCTAATACAAGATGTAATGAAAATGGCCTTTAATGTTGCTTTGTCATCACTAAAAACAGGTTACTAAGAATTTAAAGTCCCTCACAGGCTTTTTGGAATCTCACTCCCGTCTCCCCCTCTGTTCTATCTGTTCTACTGCTCAAGTTTTTGTTGCTATTAAGATCCCAAAGCCCTCTCCCAATATTCTTTTACATCTCTCCTTCCTCATTCTCAGATCCACAGAGCTGCTCTTATCCCTGCCTTCCAAATTGTCCCCCTCTGTACCAGGCCCACAGAAAAGTCTTAACTGACCTTCTCCAGAAGTCTTCACCATGGCTGATTTAGGACTTTCAGCAAAAGAGTCCCTATAAAAGAGTTCACTGTAGATAAACTTCCTATTTTTGTGTTGCCCTGGTCTCCTTGGCAACTGGCTAAAAAATTCAGCACTCCTGATCTAGACACACCCTTACTAGTTTTTCACAAAATATTTGAAAAAAAGTCCTCTGGCCTTGAGCTGGGGGCTTCACAGAGATGGCTACATTTCTAAGATAAAGAAGTTACAAACTGGGCTGTATGGAAACAGCTGGAAGGGGGAAAAAAAGAAAGGGAAGACACCCCCACCCAGGTGTCCTTGAAAAGTTAACTTGCCCAAACTGAGGAAAAAACAGAAACAAAAACTGCTTTTTGTGAACTTCTGCAGACTGTGAACTTCTGAGCCCCTTCCCTTACGTGTTGGGTACAAAATTCTGAAACTACGTAACTTGGGTTTCAGGGGATTAATTGATTACAACAGAAGCAATGCCCTCTGAATCTGGTTGAAACCAAAAAAGACTGTTTCCGTGTCTTTGGTGCTATCTTAGGTGCCTTGCCTTGTCCGTCCCTACAACAGTATAATTCTATATACTTAAACATTGTTTATGTTTTCATGAAATGGTCAACAGATGTGATTAATTGTGAAATAGTGCAGATGTTTCCCAGAGTGCTCTATCATGACGCAGGTTCATCTGAAGATCAAAGAGGGGGACATACAACCCGGTTCCGCTGGGAACATATGTCCCTCACCTTAGCCATTCTATTACGAATAGGAGTTGCTGCAGGGTTGGGCACAAGAACCACTGCTCTGGTCCATGGGACACAACAATTGACCCAATTAGAAGCAGCAATAGATCAAAACTTAAAGATTTTAGAAACCTCCATCACAGCTTTGCAGGAATCTTTAACCTCTCTCTCTGAAGTTGTTTTACAGAACAGTCGAGGGTTGGACCTCCTTTTCATGACAGAGGGGGGCCTTTGTGCTTCATTGAGGGAAGAATGTTGTTTTTATGTCGACAATACTGGAGTTGTAAAAAAATCTATGAGTAAATTAAAAAGATGCCTTGAAGAGCAACAACGAGAGAGAGAGGCACAAAAGGGGTAGTTTGAGTCTTTTTTTACACAGTCCCCCTGGTAAATTACGTTTTTATCAACCCTGGCAGGTCCAATAATAATCCTCATAGTATTACTAACTATAAAACCCTGTTTCCTCAACCATGTAATTTCTTTTCTCCAAGCTCAAATTGGACAAATTAAAATTATGGTAATACCCCACTAGAAGACATAGAATGTGACACCCCACAAAGATCACTTTTATGATTAAAAGTAGCCAGAAAAAGAAGTGGGGAATGAAAGGTTAATAAAATATGTACTTGTCACTTCCTGTTTTTCTGTACACTTAACGAAACACTGTTGAAATCTTGAGAACTCTTTGCTAATCTTGTTGCCAGAATGTGCTGTCCCCAATTGCCAAACTGCAGAATCTACTCCCTCACCCGGTTGAATAGAAACCTGAACTGTACTTGGATCATTGAATGTAGAAGAGAACATCCATTCAAAAAGTTATAGTCAGTTGGATTAGAAAGATAGTCGGTAAGTTTAGGAAGAAAAGTGAGTATAGGATTTGGAACAAAAGTTCTTTAGCAATAGGGTTTTGGTTAGAGAGTCAATGTAAACGTCAACACAAGTGAAGAGTCAGTCACAATGATGCACAGGGCAAAATATGTAGGAAAGCAGATATCAATAGAGACATTAGGAAATCAGGAAAAGAATAAAGTGAGTGATGGGATATGTGAGCTTAGGATAAAACAAATATGAAGTCAACAATAGGATTGACATTTGATAGCATTAGCGTAGCCCAAGACAGTGTCCAAAATAAGCTCTGTTGCCCCTCATTTGCCTAAATTCCCAGTGGCCTGTACACCCTTCCTGTGTACCAGGAGTGATCAAATAGGCCTGCCCTTAATACTGCTCTGCTTCTCCAATTTGAGTCCTACTGAGTTTCGGGTACAGATTCTTTATGTGAATTGGAAAGATGAGAAAACTCAAGCACATATTGGATAGCCTCTGAATACATTTGAAGAACTCATTTGACCCAAAAGATCCCTATTCTCACTTGATGGAATTCAGGAACCTTACAGAGGAAGGCAAAATACTTCATCAACAATGACTGCTCTTTTTGCCATTTTGGATTTTATGCACCCATGGGATCTTTCTTTAGATCCATCACGTACTGAGAATCTAAGTCAAAGAATCACACTGGGCCAAGAGGCTGATTCACACACATCTCTTTCCAAATCAATTAAGGAAAGAGCCAAAGGTAAAGCATATTCATTTCCATTTGAAAAATCTTTCCTTCAGGATTCACCAAGGGTTGGCCTGAGACAAAGACCTTCCTGACTCTCAGGGCAACAGAACAATAGGTAAGCAAATGGCCCAAAGCAGGGATTCTCCACTGAGACTTTACTGGTCACACTGATATCTGAGTTTTCTGAGATGCTCGCCATTCCATTCAGGTATCCAGTACATGACCATGTCACAGAGCTTGGAGGTAGTACATATCTTGGACACAAAACCATGAGCCTATTCTGGAGATTGGCCATAATTCAGGAAGAAAACAGCAACTTAGGAAGGTAGCAGGTATCGCCCATCAATAAGGCAAGCGGCATTCAATTCATAAATTGTGCTGGATGAATGCTGGGAAGCTTTCTATGAGACAGGACATATCCATTGATGCATTCTCTTTTCTAATGTCTACAAGCACGGACACAGTGGGATACACAGACATAGAAACACTTGCATTGTCAAACGACTTACTAGAAACAGTTCACTCCAAACCAAACAAACCGCCTTTTCTAACTATTCTCAGAACATGAGACAAAACCACAAACCCACACCCGCAATGGCACCTCCTTCCCCCAAATAGGTCTGTGACTCTCCGGAGTGTGCTCTGACTGATGGGCCATACTATGATCCTCCGAAATGGCCTGACCTGTCTCAGATCTGGTCTTCTTGGCCAACAATGTGAAGTTGTTAGAAGCCAGGAGTGAGCCACTATCTGCTTTCTCAGGAAGAGCCCCTCTTCCGAGCTTTCCTGGCATTTGGCCATCCTCACATCAGTAGGTATCAAGAAAGACTGACTCTGTCCTTTGTAAATCCAAAAAAGTGAGACCACTGGGACTAGAACTGAGACTGGCTCTGGGTGCCTGGCTTTCTGTATCCCAAGTTCAGAGAGTTCCATCACCATGGAAGTGAGATGAGATCACGTCTTTCAGGAACTGAATGAGATCACTGCCTTGGCAACCACTTTGTCATAACAATTGCTTCCAACGGTCCCTTGAGTTGAGGGCTGCCCCTACTTCCTGTGACACTTTCACAAGTTAGAATGGTATATCACCCGTAGGCAAAAGGGAACAGCTCTCCACACAGGCCGGGTTTGGTCCATCTTCTCTAAATTAAGAAGAGACAGGCTCATTCTGACTCAACCCCTAATCCTGACCAGGTTGTTTGCCATGGAAGATGATTTTGGCTCTCTCAGGTCTTACATAGCTGACTACATCTTCTCCAGAGATCATTTCTGCATGGAGCTTTGAGGTTCTCAACAGATGGAAGATCCACTGCATTCCTGTATTGTAAGACCAACACTGTCCCTGCTCTTCTGTAAACATAGATGTGAATTGGAGTCATGAGAAAACCCACGAACCTATGGGATAGCCTCTGCAGAACTTTAAAGAATTCACTTGACCCAAATGATCCGTATTCTCACTTAATGGAGGTCAGGAACCTTACAGAGGAAGGCGAGAGACTCTATCCACCATGACAGTTCTTTTGTCCATTTTGGTTTTGGATGCACACATGGGATTTTTCTTTAGACCCATCATGTGTTGTGAATCTAAGCCACAGCCTCACATAGGGCCAAGAGGCTGATTCAGACACATCCATTTCCAAAGCAATTAACCGAAGAGGCACAGGTAATGACCATTCAATTCCATTTGAAAACTATTTTCTTCAGGCTTCACAAAGTGTGGCCTGAGGCAAAGACCTTCCTGACATTCAGGGCAACAGAATAGGTAAGCAAAAGGCCCAAAGCAGGGTTTCTCCACTGAGACTTTCTTGGGCATACTGATATCTGAGTTTTCTGAGATACTCACCATTCCCATAAGCTATCCAGTACATGGCCATGTCACAGAGATGGAGGTGGTACATATCTTGGACACAAAATCATGAGCGTATTCTGGAGAGTGTCCAGAATTCAGGAAGAAAACAGGAATTTAGAAAGATACCAGGAGTTGCCCATTCATACGGCAAGCTGCAGTCCATTCATAAATTGCACAGGATGAATGCTTTGAAGCTTTCTCGTAGACAGGACACATCCATTGATGCATTCTCTTTTCTACTGTCTACAATCACGGACACAGTATGATATATAGACACAGAAACACTCACGTTGTCAAAGGACTTACTAGAAACAGTCCACCCCAAAACAAACAAACCAGCTTTCCTAACTATTCTCAGAACATGAGACAAAACCACAAACTCACACTCACACCCAAAAAGGCACCTCTTTCCCCCAAGTAGGTCTGTGTCTATCCAGAGTGTCCTCTGACTTGTGGGCCATACTATGTTCCCCAAAAATGGCGTGTCCTGTCTCCGATCTGGTCTCTTTAGCAAACTCTGTGAAGTTGTCAGGAGCCCGTGGTCAGAAACTACCTGCTTTCTCTGGAAAGGCCAGTCTTCATAGTTTCCAGGCATTTGGCTGTCCTCACATCAGTAGGTACCAAGAAAGAGTGACTCTGTCTTGTTAAATCCAAACAAGTGAGCCCACTGGGACATGGAGTGGGTTCGACTCTGTGTGCCTGGTTTCCTGGATCCCAAGATCACAGACTTTCATCACCAATAATGTAAGGTGAGGTCACTTCCTTCAAGAACTGAATGAAGTCACTGCCTTGGAAACCACTTTGTTTTAACAGTTGCTTCCAAGGTTCCCAAAAGATGGAGTCTGCCTCTACTTGCTTTGACTCATTCATAAGTTAGAATGGTATATCAACCATAGGCACCGGGGAACAGCTCTCCACACAGCCATGGTTTGGTCCATCTTCTCTACATTAGGAAGAGAGAGGCTAATTCAGACACATGCCTTCAACCTGACCAGGTTGTTTGCCATGGAAGATGACTTTTGCTCTCTCAGATCCTTCATTCCTGCCTACACCTACTCAAGGGATTATTTCTGCAGGGACTTTTGAGGTTCTCAGCTGGTGGATAATACCCTACCTTCCTGGATTTTAAGACCAACTCTGTCCCTGCTCTTCTGTAAAGTGAGATTGAGGGAACAGTGTATGGTTAGTGTTAATTGCATGTTCGATTTGGGTTAGGAGTCATTCTGCTAATGAATTATGGTATTGGGAACCTGTGATATTTATAAGAATATAAATGTGAAATATATGTATGAGATCAGAGATCTAGGAAAGATTTGAAGCCCAGAAAGGCATTGGGCCCTTGATTGGTATACTTAGATTGAATTATGTTCTGCACCGAGGTCTCAGATAAATCGATATACAATGGCATAGGACCCTATACCTCGGATGATTGAAAGTAGAAGAGAACATCCAGTCCAAAAGGGATAGTCTGTAGGATTAGGAAGATAGTCAGTAGGTTTAGGAAGAAGAGTGAGTCTCGGAGTTGGACCAAAAGTTCTTTAGCAATTGGTTTTCAGTTAGAGGGTGAATGTAAATATCAGCACATGTGAAGCGACAGTCACAATGATGAACTGGGAAAAATATGTAGGAAAGCAGATATCAATAGGGGCATTAGGAAATCAGGAAAAGTATAAAGTGAGTGATAGGATTAGATATTTTCAACAGGCTTGAGGTTAAATATACAATCTTAGGAAGAAACAAATATGTAGTAACCAATAGGATTGACATTTGAGAGCAGTAGGCACCCTGGACATAGATGCTTTTAGTAATCCATGGTCACTTTCCATTTAGGCTTTGGTACAATCATATGTGTGACCTTTGCATTTTGTGTCCAGAATACTACTGTGGTAAAATGTATATGTAGATCAGGTGACATAAGTATTTCTTCCACCATAAAGGGGAGTAATATTCTGGAAACTTATAAATTAGTACTGGGGATAAAAATAGGTGTACCTTGTGTTGATGATTATTGAGATGATGCATGAATAGACCATATTGTGAATAAAGTATGTAACTGGATCCAACATTAAATAATGGATTGAGTTTGCATCTAAAAATATATTGGAAATCTTATATTGATATATATACCATCATTCCAACGAGTTATATATGCAATGGTATTATTAGGGTTACGGTTTATCGTGAAGAGTGAGTTTTGCTTCAAAAATGATTATGGAATCGAAAATAATGTGTTTAGAAAGAAGTCTAGTGAAAAGACCAGTAAAGAAACATGGAGGAATACATGTGTTCTGAAGTAGTAAGTAATTGAAAGTGAACCAAATGCCAAAAAAATTTGTGAAGTTGTGGATGAAAAAATACATCCTATGGTGTCCATAAACTGAAGAAATAGTAATGTTCCAT
Organism: Callospermophilus lateralis; assembly: GCF_048772815.1. NCBI lineage: Eukaryota > Metazoa > Chordata > Mammalia > Rodentia > Sciuridae > Callospermophilus > Callospermophilus lateralis. The sequence continues at coordinate 1,612,145 of NW_027512640.1, forward strand.
TGTTGAGTAAAAATGAACTTCAAATTACACATCATGTCCCATAGCAATCTACTTGCATTGATGTTAAACTGGGTCAGTTACTGTAGAAATATTAGGATTTTTAAGCACCATCCACTGAACTTAGTTTTCAGTAGTAGGAAACCAAAATATATTTCAGGTGTATGAATATTACTGAGAATAATCTTGTGAAAATTTGAATTTAAATGAACATAAATGAATATGAATGCATTTAGGGAGTGTATAATAAGACACATATTTTTCATATTTTTTTAAAATCCGTAGAATATACACACACACACACGCACACACACACACACACATGCACACACACACACACATTAATATTTAGCAATATATATGCCAATCGATATTCATCATGAAATATAATTCATTCACAAATCCAAAAATATTCATTTTACTGAACATGGATTTATGTATAGTGTTTTTCACTAGGAAGCTCACCCATAGGTGGAATTTTCAGTTCCATTATTATTTAGGGAGAGTCGTCTCTTCTCACAATTTTTATATTCCAAAGTCAGTGATCTTACAAGAATGTACGTGTGATACCAGGTAGGATATTGTATATGCATAAAAAAATTACATGTGCTGAATAGGATACAGAGAAAGGGAGACAGGAATTTACATATGTGATAACTTTAAAAAATCATGGAGAAATATTAAAATGAAGTTTACTAAATTTAAAACACATACTCTTGATAAAGAGGAAGACAAATACAAATATACACCATGCTTCCTATTAAGGACTGTACCTCTATTCAGTTAGGTTTTTTTTTTCTCCATGATATTAGGATTAGTAGTCAGAGTCTAGTAGGGTATGGGTTAGTGTCAGGGATTCAGTATTTCAAATGGAAAATAGGAAAATGGATCTAATGTGTATGCAAACATGTGATACACAAAAATATTCCCTCTCTTATCCAGAACAATACCTTGACATAACCATCGCTAAAAGTAAGACACAATTAGAGGAGAGGAGTTAGAAAACCTGTGAATACATATGTGGAATGAAAAATGCTCAGGAGTTCACAACACTGGAGGTGGTAAAACAGTTTACAAAAGTATGGGAGAGGGTAAACACTCCAGAAACATGGAGCTGTGCTGACCTAAAGACTTATTGAGAAACTTCCTCTGAGGTTAGGCACAAGAAATATATGTATGGCAATATGTAAATCAATGGTTCTGCAACTGATGTGATTCTGCAATCTGTATATGGAGTAAAAATGGGAGCTCATATCCCACTTGAATCAAAGTGTGAAATTTGATATATCAAGAAGTATGTACTGTTTTGAACAACCTATAATAAAAATTAATTAAAAAAAGAAAAAAGAAATATATGTAATTGTCAGGAGACTTAGCTTCGTTTGTAGTGACACCAAAAATCTGGGTCTGCATCTATGTGACCTGGAGGACATGGTTCTTTATTTTGTAATGAACATGAGGCAGCAGGTCTGAAATCTCCCTTTGTAGGTAAACTGTTGCTACTGGGAGCTAAGTGTCTTCCCGTGTGGTCTGTGAAGCCATTTGGTCATCCTCCACTTTTCAGGGTGTTTCTTACTGCTGCACTGGGAATTTGGTATTTGCTTCATGAAATACAATATGTTCAACTGGGACACAATGGTGCAATGAGTTCTGTCATGTGTGGTTGGTCAGGGTCAGCAAGAGAATGTACGAACCAGGCTTCTATCCCACATAGCTTTCCCCTTGACTATAGCAACCTGATTCTGAACATTGCCCTGAAACCTCTACATATAACAAGATGCCTTTACATAAAAAGGTCTGCTGCCTGCACCATGTCAGTCGCAAGATTTGGAAGCCAATGGAAGATCCAGGTGGTCCTACCAAAAATATTTATTTACACACCTATAGTCCACTGCTCTATGCCCACTACCCAGCAGGCTCCAACTTACTGGCATCTCTGTTCTACACCATTTTCACGAAACTCAGTCAATCAAGGCACTGTTTGTTATTCTCATGATCAGCAACAGGATATCTTAAGGTTATCCAGTGCCACCTGGTCATGGGGATTTCAAAAATTTCATGGTATTAATCTAGTCATTTTTCAAGGATGAAGTTGGAGGCACTGTGGGTTTCATTTAATTCAGGAACCATTAAATGGTGAGGAAGCTCATTTCAATGAAAGCTCTGGAGAACACTCACAGGCAAGCCTTCCCAAAGAGTGGCCAAAAGGACACATGAATCCAGGCCCACTGAGGTATACAATGTGAGGTCCATGTGTGTTTGGACTCTCAACTATGGCTACCAAGTCTTTAAGAATTAAATCATGTGATATCCTGGCTCAGAATCCCTGAGCTCTGTGGAAAGCCATCCTGGGCCTAGATCTCAGTTTCCAAAAGCGATTCTCATGCGTGGTCTCCTAAAATCCCAACACTATTCATGGCAATACTTCTCTGAGGTCAGTTCCAGAACTCAGTCTCTAAGGGGAATCACACCAGAATTCAAGCCCTGGTGGGCCAAGTCATCTCTATCAACTACCACACAAATTACCACAATTAAAACAAGAACCCTCCCATATGGCCCTCATCTTCTTTCATATAGACACTCATCATAATCTGGCTGGAGGTTTCCATGAGGGGCGCAGACCAAGACAGTGTCCCAAATAAGCTCCTTTGCCCCTCATTTGCCTAAAGTCAAGGTGGCCTGGACACCCATCCTGTGAACCAAAAGTGATCAAATAGGCCTGCCATTAATACCGCTCCAATTTGAGGACTACTGTCTGTGGGGTTTAGATTCTTTATGTGAATTTTAGTCATGAGAAAACCCAAGCACAATGGGCTAGCCTCTGCAGGTTTTGTAGAACTCTTTTGACCCAAAGGATCCCATTCTCACTTGATGGAAGTCAAAAACCTTACAGAGGAAGTCGAGAGACTTCATCCCAATAATTGCTATTTTGGCGAATTTTCTTTTGGATGCACACATGGTAACTTTCTTTAGATCAATCAGGTGCTGAGAATCTAAGTAACAGCCACACACAGGGCCAAGGGCCTGATTCAGACACATCCCTTTCCAAAGCAATTAAGGAAAGTGCCACAGGTATGCCAATTCATTTCCATTTGAAATCTGTTTTCTTCAGACTTCACAAAGGGGTGGCCTGAGGCAAAGACCTTCCTGACATTCAGGGCAACAGAACAATAGGTAAGCAAAAGGCCTAAAGCAGGGTTTCTCCTCTGAGAATTTCCTGGTCACACTGATATCTGAGTTTTCTGAGATGCTCGCCATCACCTACAGCTATCCAGTACATGGCCATGTCACAGAGCTTGGAGGTGGTACATATCTTGGACACAAAACCATGGGCCTATTCTTGAGATTGGCCGGAATTCAGGACGAAAATAGAAACTTAGGAAGGTAGCAGGTGTTGCTCATCGATAAGGCAAGCTACAGTCCATTCATAAACGGGGCAATATGAATGCTGAGAAGATTTCTACTGGACACGACACATCCATTGATGGATTCTCTTTTCTAATGTCTACAACCACGGAAACAGTGGAATACACAGACATAGAAACACTCGCCCTGTGAAAAGACTTACTAGAAACAGTCCACTTCAAATGAAACAAACCGACTGTCCTACCTATTCTCAGAAAATGAGACAAAACCACAAACCCACAACCACACCCACAAAGGCACCTCCTTCCCCTAAGTAGGTCTGTGACTATCCAGAGTGTCCTCTGACTTGTGGTCCATAATATGTTCCCCCAAAATGGCCTTTCCTGTCTCAGATCTTGTCTCCTTGGCCAACTCTGTGAACTTCTTAGGAGCCAATGGTGAGCTACTACCTGCTTTCTCATGAAAAGCCCTGCATCCAAGCTTTCCTGGCATTTGGCCCTCCTCACATCTGTAGGTACCAAAAAATACTGACCCTGTCCTCGGTAAATCCAAACAAGTGAGACCACTGGGACTGGGACTGGGACTGGCTCTGTGTGTCTGGCTTCCTGGATCCCACGTTCAGAGAGTTCCATCACCAAGAAAGTGAGGTGAGGTCACTTCCTTCCTGAACTGAATGAGGGCACTGTCTTGGCAGCCACATTGTCCTAACTGTTGCTTCCAAGGGTCCCAAGAGATTGAGGCCACCCCTACTTCCTGTGACATTTTCACAAGTTAGAATGGTATATCAACCAAAGGCACCCAGGAATAGATCTCCACACAGGCCTGGTTTGGTCCATGATCTCTACATTAAAAAAAATCTGATTCAGACACAACCTTTTATCCTGACCGGGTTGTTTGCCATGGAAGATGACTTTTGGTCTCTCAGGTCCTTTATTGCTTCCTATATCTTCTCCAGGGATCATTTCTGCATGGACCTTTGAGGTTCTCAGCAGGTGGAAGTTTTTCTACATTTCTGTATTGTAATATCAACTCCTTCCCTGCTCTTCTGTAAAGTTAGATTGAGGGAACAGTGTCCGGTTATGGTTAAAAACATGCTCAATTTGGGTTAGAAATCATTTTGCTGGATGAATGATGGTATTGGGAACTTGCTATGTGTAGAAGAATATATAGGTGAAATATATGTATGAAAAAAAAAATTTAAGTCTGATTTGAAGCCCAGAAGGGCATTGGGCCCTTGATAGGGATACGTGGTGTTGAATTACGTTCTGCAGAGTTGTCTCAGATAAATCGATATACAATGGCATAGCACCTTGTACGTTGCATGAATTAATGTAGAAGGAACATCAAGTCAAAAAGGCATAGTCGGTAGTGAAAGGTTAATAAAATTAATAAAATAGGTACTTGTCACTTCCTGTTTTTCTGTATGCTTAACAAAACACTGTTGAAATCTTGAGAAATGTTTGCTAATCTTGTTCTAGAATGTACAGTTCCCAACAGCCGAACTGCAGAATGTACTCCCTCACTCGGTGTCACGCAAACCGCCCACTCGCCCTGACACATCAATACAATTCCCTCCCTTCTCTCTCCAGGGAAAGTATATAAGCTCTACTTCAGCTATTCTCAGGGCTATCTGCACTATTCAGGTGAGCTCTGAACCCCAGCATTCTGGACACCCAATAAACCCTTTGAGGTTGCATGAGATAGCCTGTTGGTAGTCTCCTCCTCTGAAGCTCACACCACGTTTACTTGGATGATGGAATGTAGAAGAGAACATCCAGACAAAAAGAGATAGTCTGTAGCATTAGGAAGATAGTCAGTAAGTTTAGGAAGAAGGGTGAGAATAAGATTTGGAACAAAAGTTTCTTAGCAATAGGATTTCGATTAGAGAGTGAATGTAAATGTCAACACAAGTGAAGAGTCAGTCACAATGATGAAGTGGGGAAAATATGTAGGAAAGCATATATCAATAGAGACATTACAAAATCAGGCAAAGTATAAAGTGTGTGATAGGATTAGACATTTTGAACAGGGTTGAGTTTAAATATATAATCTTAGGAAGAAACAAATATGTAGTCACAAATAGGATTGACATTTGAGAGCATTGGGCAAATTTCAGGTGGATGAATATTTTGAGAATAATCTTGTGAATAGTTGATTATAAATCCACATACATGAACATGAATGAATTTAGGGAGTGAATATAAGACACATATATTTCATATTTTGAAAAATCTGGAGAGTGTGTATATATATATATATATATATATATATATATATATATACACATATATATATATATACATATATATACATATACATAAAACAAACACACAGACAAAAAAGTAGCAATATATATGTCAATCAAAATTCATTATAAAATATATACCATCCACAGATCTAAAAATATTCATTTTACTGAACATGGATTTATGTATAATGCTGTTCAACTAGCAAGCTCACCCATAGGTTGAATATTCAGTTCCAACAGGGTTTAGTAGGAGTGATCTCTTCTAACAATTTGTATCTGCCAAGTCAGCCACCTCACAAGAATGTACGTGTGGTACCAGATAGGAATCTATATGTGCATATAAGAATACAGAGAAAGGGAGACAGGAATTCACATATTTGTTAACCTTAAAAATACAAGGACAACTATTTCAACAAACAATTGACTAGATTTATAACTCCAACTCTGTATCATGCAAAAGGCAAGTCCATCTATACACCATGCCTACTCTGAACTGCTTGTATTTCTATTCTTTATGGGTTATTTTTCTCCATCATATTAGGATTAGTAGTAAGAGTCTGGTAGGGTATGGGTTAGAGTCAGGTATTCAGTATTTTGAATTGAAAATAGGACACTGAATCCAATGTGTATGCAAATATATGCTACGGAAAAATCTTCCCACTCTCCTCCAGAACAATGCCTTGACATTACCTTCGCCCCAAGTAAGACACAATTAGAGGAGAAGAGTTAGAAAATCTGTGAATACATATCTAGAATGGAAAATGCTCCAGATTTCACATCTTTGGAGGTGGTAGAGGAGTTTCCAAAAGTAAGAGACAGGGTAAACACTCCACAAACATGGAGCTCTGCTGGCCAAAAGACTTTTTGAGAATCTGCCTCTGAGGTTGGGCACTTGAAATATATGTTGTTGTCAGGAGCTTTAGCTTTCTTTGTAGTGAAACCATCAAAGCTGGATCTGCATCTATGTGACCTGGAGGAAATGGTTACTTATTTTCAAATAAAAATGAGGCAGCAGTGATGAATTCTCTTTTTGTAGGTAAACTTTGGCCACTGAGGGCTAAGGGTCTTCCCGTGTGGACTGTGAAACCAATGGTCATCCTCCAATTTTCGTGGTGTTTCTTGCTGCTGCACTGGGAGTTTGGTATTTGCTTCATGAAATACAATGAGTTCAAATGGGACACAGTGCTGAAGGGAGTTTTGTCAGGTGTGGTTGGCAGGGTCTCCAGGAGAATGCACCAACCAGGGTTCTATTTCAAGTAGCTTGCCCCCTTGACAATAGCAACATGATACTGAACATTGCCCTGAAACCTCTCCATATAAAAATATGCCTTTACATATATGGGTTTGATGGTTGCACCATGTCAGTCACAGCCATTTGGAAGCCAATGGAAGATCCACATGGCCCCACCACAGATGTTTTATCACACATTTGCATAACACAGCTCTAGGCCCACTACTTACCAGGCCCCAACTTACTGGCATCTCTGTTCTACACCATTTTCATGAAACCCAGTCAATCAAGGCCCTGTCTTGTATACTCATGATCATCAACAGGACATCAAAGGTCCTCCAGTGCCAGCTGGTCATCGGAATTTCTAAAATTTCATGGTAATTATCTAGCATTTTTTCACAGATGCATTTGGAGGCAATGTTGGTTTCAATTCATTCAGGAACCATTAAATGGTGAGGAAGCTAATTTCAGGGAAATCTCTGGAGCACTCTCACAGGCAAGTCTACCCAAAGAGTGGTCAAAAAGTCACATGAAGCCAGGCCCATTGAGGTCTACAAAGCGAGGTCCAAGTGTGTTTTGAATCTCAATTATGCCTGCCAAGTCTTTCAGAATAAAATCATGTAATATCCTGGCTGTGATTCCCAGTGTTCTGTGGAAAGCCACTCTGGGCCTTGATCCCAGGTTCCAATGGCAACTCTCATTCCTGGCCTCCTAAAATCCCAACACAATTCATGTCAATACTTCACTGAGGTCAGTTCCAGAACTCAGTCTCTAAGGGGAATCACAGCAGAATTCAAGCCCAGGTTTACCCAGTCATCTCTTCCAACTGCCACACAAATGACCACAATTATAACCAAAACACTCCTACATGGCCCTCATCTTCTACCATAAAGATACTCATCATAACATCTGGATGGAGGTTTTCATGAGAGGCACATCCCAAGACAGTGTCCAAAATAAGCTCCCTTGCCCCTCATTTGCCGAATGTCAGGGTGGCTTGGACACCCTTCCTGTGAACCAGGAGTGATCAAATAGGCCTGCCCTTAATACTGCTTCGCTTCTCCAATTTGAGGCTCTCTGACTGTGGGGTCTATATTCTTTTTGTGAATTGGAGTCATGAGAAAAGCCAAGCCCCTCTGCAGAGATTTGAAGAACTCATTTCACCCAAAGAATCCCTATTCTGACATGATGGATTTCAGAAACCTAACAAAGGAAGGCAATATAATTCATGCACATTGATTGAACGTTTTTCCATTTTGGTTTAGATGCACATATGGGATCTTTTTTTACATCCATCAGGTGCTGAGAATCTAAGTCACAGCCTAAACAGGGCAAAGGGCCTGGATCAGACACATCCTTTTTCAATGAAATTAAGAAAAGAGCCAGAAGTGATGCACATTCATTTCCATTTGAAAACTGTTTTCTTCAGGCTTAACAAAGGGGTTGCATGAGACAAAGACCTTCCTGATATTCAGGGCAACAGAACAATAGGTAAGCAAAAGGCCCAAAGCAGGGTATCTCCACTGAGAGTTTCCTGGTCACACTGATATCTGAGTTTTCTGAGATGCTGGCCATTCCATTCAGGTATCCAGCACATGGCCATGTCAAAGACCTTGGATTTGGTACATATCTTGGACACATAACCATGAGCCTATTCTAGAGAGTGGCCAGAATTCAGGAAGAAAACAGGGAATTAGGAAGGTATTAGGTGTTGCCCGTGCATAAGGCAAGCCACACTCCATTCATAAATTGGGCAGGATGAATGCTGGGAAGCTTTATACTAGACATGACACATCCATTGCTGCATTCTCTTTTCTCATGTCTACTACCACAGGCACAGTGGGATACACAGACATGGAAACACTCACCTCTTCAAACGACTTACCGGAAACAGTTCACTCCAAAACAAACAAACCGCCATTCCTACCTATTTTCAGAACATGAGACAAACCACAAACCCACACCCACTCCCAAAAAGGCACCTCCTTCCCCATAGGTGTATGACTAACCAGAGTGTCCTCTGACTGGTGGCCATACTCTGTTCTTCCGAAATGGCCTGTCCTCTCTCAGATCTGTTTTCCTTGGCCAACTCTGTAAAGTTGTAAGGAAAAAGTGGAGAGCCACTACCTGCTTTCTCAGGAAAGCTCCCTATTCAGAGCTCTCCAGGCATTTGGTAATCCTCACTTCAGTAGGTACCAAGAATGACTGACTCTATCTTTGGTAAATCCAAACATGTGAGCCCACTGGGACTGGGACTGGGACTGCCTCTGGGTTCCCTGCTCCTTGGATACAAAGTTCAGAGAGTTCCATCAAAAAGGAAATGAGGTATGTCACATTCTTTGGAACTGAATGAGGTCACTGCCTTGGCAAAGGTATATCTTATGATGTGCAAAAACTGAAGAAATAATAATGTACCAGTGTCGAATTAAATGAATGACAAATTACATATCATGTCCCATAGGAGTCTACTTGCATTGATGTTAGACTGGGTCAGTTACTGTAGAATAATTAGGATTTGTATGCACCATTCACTGAAGTTAGTTTTCAGTACTAGGAAACAAATATGTATTTCAGGTGGATGAATATTTCTGATTATAATCTTGTGAAAAGTGGATTATAAATCCACATACATGAACATGAATGAATTTAGAGAGTGTATATTAGACACATATATTTCATATTTTGAAAAATTTGGAGAGTATATCTATATCTATATCTATATCTATATACACACACACACACACACACACAAACACACACACACAACACTCACAGACATTAAAAAGTACCAATATAAATGCCAATCGAATTCATCAGTAAATATATATCATCCACAAATGCAAAAATATTTATTTTACTGAACATGAGTTAATGTTTAATGTTGTTCTACTAGGAAGCTCTCCTATAGGTTGAATTTTCATTTCCAACAGCATTTAGGAGGAGTGAACTCTTCTCACAATTTGTATCTGCCATGACAGCCACCTCACAAAAATGTACGTGTGATACCTGGTAGGTTTCTATATATGCATATAAATATACATGTGTGAATAGGCTACAGAAAAGGGAAACAAGAATTCACATATTTGTTAAGTTTAAAAACACATGGAGAATATTTCAATTAAAATTTGACTAGATTTATAACTCCTACCTAATATAATGCAAATGTCAAGTCCAACAATACAACATGTCTCCTCTGAAGTGCTTGTATTTCTATTGTGTTGGGTTAATTTTCTCCATTATATTAGGATGAATAGTCTGAGTCTACTAGGTATGGGTTAGTGTCAGGGATTCAGTATTTCGAATGGAAAATTGGAAAATGAATCCAATGTGTATGTAAATATATGCTGCACAAATATCCTCCTGCTCTATCCAGAACAATGCCTTGACATTACCTTCACCCCAAGTAAGACACAATTAGAGGAGAAGAGTTACAAAATCAGTGAATACATATCTGGAATGGAAAATGCTCAGGAGTTCACAACCTTGGAGGTGGTAGAGCAGTTTCCAAAACTAAGGGACAGGGTAAACACTCCACAAACATGGAGCTCTGCTGGCCTAAAAATTTTGTGAGAAACTGCCACTGAGTTTTGCACTTGAAATATATGTTGTTTTCAGGAGATTTGGCTTCCTTTGTAGTGAGACCATCAAAGCTGGGTCTGCATCTATGTGACCTGGAGGACATGGTTTCTTATTTCCAATGAACTAGATGAAGCAGTGCTGAATCCTCTCTTTGTAGGTAAACTGAGGCCACTGGGGACTAAGTGTCTCCCCGTGTGGACTGTGAAGCCATTTGGTCCTCTTCCACTTTTTGTGGTGTTTTTGCTGCTGCACTGTGAGTTTGGTATTTGTTTCACGAAATACTAGGAGCTAAACTGGGACACAGTGCTGGAGGGAGTTCTGTCACGTGTGGTGGGTCAGGGTCTGCAAGAGAATGCACCAACTAGGCTCCTATCTCTCACAGCTTGCCCCATTGCCCTTTTGTCCATATGAACCTGATTCTTAATTTTCCTCTGAAAACTCTCCATATAACAACATGCCTTTACATATAAGGGTCTGCTGGCTGCACCATGTCAGTTACAAGCCATTTGGAATCCAATGGTAGATCCACATGGCCCTACCACGGATGTTTTATCAAACCCCTCCCCACCACTGCTCTAGACCCACTACTCAGCAGGCTCCAACTTACTGGCATCTCTGTTCTACACCATTTTCATGAAACTCAGTAAGTCAAGGCACTGTCTGGTATAATCATGATCAGCAACAGGACATCCAATGTTTCTCCAGTGCCACCTGGTCATAGGAATTTCAAAAATTTCATGGTATTTATCTAGCCATTTTTCAAGCATGAAGTTGGAGGCACTGTGGATTTCAGTTCATTCAGCAAACATTAAATGGTGAGGAAGCTCATTTCAATGAAATCTCTGGAGAACTCTCACAGGCACGGCTTCCCAAAGAGTGGACAAACGGTCACATTAGGCCAGGCCCATTGAGGTCTACAATGTGAGGTCCATGTGTGTTTTGACTCTCAACTATGGCTGCCATTTCTTTAAGAATAAAATCATGTGATATCCTTGCTGAGATTTCCAGTCCTCTGTTGAAATCCACCCGGGGCCTAGGTCTCATTTTCCAAGAGCGACTTTCATGCGTGGCCTCTTAAAATCCAAACAAAATTCATGGCAATGCTTCTCTGAGTTCATTTCCAAAACCCAGTCTCTAAGGGGAATCACACCAGAGTTCAACCCCACGTGTACCCAGTCATTTTTTCCAATGCCACACAAATGACCAAAATCAAAACCAAAACACTCCCACATGTCCCTCATCTTATTCCATATATTCAATCATCTTCACCTCTGGCTGGAGGTTTCCATGAGGGGCGCAGCCCAAGACAGTGTCCAAAATCAGCTCGTTTGCCCCTCATTTGCCTAAAGTCAGGGTAGCCTGGACACCGTTTCTGTGAACCAGGAGTGAACAAATAAGCCTGCCTTTAATACTTCTTTCTTTCTCCAATTTCAGGCCTACTGATTTTAGGTATCAATTCTTTAGGTGATTTAGAGTCATGCGAAAACACAAGCACCTCTGCAGGGCTTTGAAGAACTCATTTGACCCAAAGAATCCCTATTCTCATTTGATGGAGTGCAGGAACCTAACAGAGGAAGGCAAGAGACTTCATCCACAATGAATGATATTTTTTGCCATTTTGGTTTTGGAAGCTCACATGGGATCATTCTTAAGATCCATCAGGTGCTGAGAATCTAAGTCACAGCCACACACAGGTCCAAGAGGCTGATAAAGACACATCTCTTTCCAAAGCAATTAAGCAAAGAGCCACAGGTGAGGCCCATTCATTTCCATTTGAAAACTGTTTTCTTCAGGCTTCACAAAGGGGTGGCCTGAGGCAAAGACCTTCCTGACATTCAGTGCAACACAACAATAAGTAAGCAAAAGGCCCAAAGCAGGGTTTCTGCACTGAGATTTTTCTGGTCACACTGATATCTGAGTTTCCTGAGATGCTCGCCATTCTCTTCAGCTATCCAGTACATGGCCATGTCACAGAGCTTGAAGGTGGTACATATTTTGGACACAAATCCATGAGCCTATTCTGGAGAGTGGCCAGAATTCAGGAAGAAAACAACAACTTAGAAAGATAGCAGGTGTTGCACATCGATAAGACAAGCTGCAGTCCATTCATATATTGCGCAGGATGAATTATGGGAAGATTTATACTAGACAGGACACATCCATTAATGCATTCTCTTTTCTAATGTCTACAACAATGGACACAGTGGGATACACAGAAACAGAAACACTCGCTGTGTCAATGACTTTCTAGAAACTGTCCACTCCAAACCAAACAAACCGCCTTTCCTATCTATTCTCAGAACATGAGACAAAACAACAAACCCACACCCACTCCCACAAAGGCACCTCCTTGCCCCAAGTAGGGCTGTGACTATCCGGAGTGTCCTCTGACTGGTGGGCCATACTATGTTCTCCCAAAATGGCCTGTCTTCTTTCAGACCTTCTTTCCTTGACCAACTCTGTGAAGATGTCAGGAAAAAGTTGTTAGCCACTACCTGTTTTCTCAGGAAAGGTCCATCTTCAGAGCTCTCCTGGCATTTGGCCATCCTCACATCATTAGGTACCAAGAAAACTGACTCTGTCCTTGGTAAATACAAACAAGTGAGCCCACTGGGACTGGGACTGGGACTGCCTATGGGAGCCTGGCTTCTTGGATACCAAGTTCAGAGCGTTCCATCACCAAGGAAATGAGGTATGTCACATTCTTTGGAACTGAATGAGGTCACTGCCTTGGCAACCACTTTGTCCTAACAGTTGCTTCCAAGGGTAACATAAGATGGAGGTTGCCCCTACTTCCTGTAACACTTTCATAAGGTAGAATGTATATCAACCATTGGCACCCGGGAACAGCTCTCCACTCAGGCCTGGTTTGGTCCATCTTCTCTACAATAAGAAGAGAGAGATTCAGATTCAGACACATCCCTTCATCCTGACCAGGTTGTTTGCCATGGAAGATGACTTTTGCTCTCTCAGGTGCTTCATACCTGCCTACAACTTCTCCAGGTATCATTTGTGCATGGACATTTGAGGTTCTCATCAGGTGGAAGGTCCCCAACTTTCCTGTATTGTAAGAACCACTCTGACAGCTCTTTTGTCCATTTTGGTTTGGGATGCACACATGGGATTTTTCTTTAGACCCATCATGTGCTGTGAATCTAAGACACAGCCTCACATAGGGCTGAGAGGCTGATTCAGAAACATCCATTTCCAAAGCAATTAAGCAAAGAGGCACAGGTAATGACCATTCTTTTCCATTTGAAAACTATTTTCTGCAGGCTTCACAAAGTGTGGCCTGAGGCAAAGACCTTCCTGACATTCAGGGCAACAGAATAGGTAAGCAATAGGCCCAAAGCAGGGTTTCTCCACTGAGACTTTCTTGGGCATACTGATATCTGAGTTTTCTGAGATACTCGCCATTCCCATCAGCTATCCAGTACATGGCCATGTCACAGAGATGGAGGTGGTACATATCTTGGACACAAAATCATGAGCGTATTCTGGAGAGTGTCCAGAATTCAGGAAGAAAACAGGAATTTAGAAAGATGGCAGGAGTTGCCCATCCATACGGCAACCTGCAGTCCATTCATAAATTGCACACAATGAATGCTTTGAAGCTTTCTCGTAGACAGGACACATCCATTGATGCATTCTCTTTTCTAATGTCTACAATCACGGACACAGTATGATATATAGACACAGAAACACTCACCTTGTCAAAGGACTTACTAGACACAGTCCACTCCAAAACAAACAAACCAGCTTTCCTAACTATTCTCAGAACATGAGACAAAACCACAAACTCACACTCACACCCAAAAAGTCACCTCCTTTCCCCAAGTAGGTCTGTGACTATCCGGAGTGTCCTCTGACTTGTGGGCCATACTATGTTCCCCAAAAATGGCGTGTCCTGTCTCCAATCTGGTCTCTTTGGCCAACTCTGTGAAGTTGTCAGGAGCCCGTGGTGAGAAACTACCTGCTTTCTCTGGAGAGGCCAGTCTTCATAGTTTCCAGGCATTTGGCTGTCCTCACATCAGTAGGTACAAAGAAAGAGTGACTCTGTCTTGTTAAATCCAAACAAGTTAGCCCACTGGGACATGGAGTGGGTTTGACTCTGTGTGCCTGGTTTCCTGGATCCCAAGATCACAGACTTTCATTACCAAAACTGTAAGGTGATGTCACTTTCTTCAAGATCTGAATGAAGTCACTGCCTTGGAAACCACTTTGTTTTAACAGTTGCTTACATGGTTCCCAAAAGATGGAGGCTGCCTCTACTTGCTGTGACTCATTCATATGTTAGAATGGTATATCAACCATAGGCACCGGGGAACAGCTCTCCACACAGGCATGGTTTGGTCCATCTTCTCTACATTAGGAAGAGAGAGGCTAATTCAGACACATCCCATCAACCTGAAAAGGTTGTTTGCCATGGAAGATGACTTTTGCTCTCTCATGTCCTTCATAGCTGCCTACATTATCTCCAAGGATCATTTCAGCATGGACCTTTTAGGTTTTCAGCAGCTGGAAGATCGCCTATATTCCTGTATTGTAAGACCAACTCTGTCCCTGCTCTTCTGTAAAATTAGATTGAGGGAAAAGTGTATGGTTAGGGTTAATAACATGTTCAATTTGGGTTAGGAAACATTCTCTGGAATGAATATTTGTATTAGGAACCTGCGATATTTATAAGAATATATAGGTGAAATATAAGTATGAAAACAGAAATCTAGGTAAGTTTTGAAGCCCAGAAGGGCATTGGGCCCTTGATTGGGTTACTTAGCATTGATTTATGTCCTGCACAGTTGTCTCAGTTAAATCAATATACTATGGCATAGGACCTTCTAATTTGGATGATTGAATGTGGAAGAGAACATCCAGTCAAAAAGGGATATTCGGTAGGATTAGGAAAATAGTCGGTAGGTTTAGATAAAAGAGTGAGTATAGGATTTGGACAAAAATTCTTTAGCAATAGGGTTTAAGGTAGAGAGTGAATGTAAATGTCAGCACATGTGAAGAGTCAGTCACAATGATGAACTGGGTAAAATATGTAGGAAAGCAATATTTTGAAGACGTATAAATTAATTGGGGGTACAAATAGGTGTACCTTGTGCCTATGAATATAGAGATAATGCATGAATAGACCATACAGTGAATAAATAATATAACTGGTTCGAACTTTAAATAATGGATTGAATTGATTTCTGAAAATATAGAGGAAACCTAATATTGATATACAGTCATCCATTCCAAACAGTTATGCTTCTAATGGTGATATTAGATTTATGGTTTATCATGAAAAGTGTGTGAGTTTTGCTTCAAAACTGATTATGAAATTAAAAAAAAATGTGTTTGCAGAGAAGTCTCATGAAAAGACCAGTCAAGAAACCGGGAGGAATACATGTGTTCTGAAGCAGGAAATGATTAAAAGTGAAAAAATACCTATAAAGTTGTGAACTTGTGGATGAAATATATATCCTATGATGTGCAAAAACTGCAGAAATATTAATGTAGCAGTGTTGAATATAAATGAACGTCAAAATACACATCATGTCCCATAGGAATCTACTTGCATTGACGTTAAACTGGGTCAGATACTGTAGAATTATTAGGATTTGTATGCACCATTCACAGAAGTGAGTTTTCAGTACAAAGAAACAAATATGTATTTCAGGTGGATGAATATTTCCAATAATAATCTTGAGAAAAGTTGATTATATTTCCTCATGCATGAACATGAATGAATGTATGAATGTAGAGAGTGTATATAAGACACATATATTTCATGTTTTGATAAATCAGGAGAGTATATATATATATATATATATATAAATATATATATATATATACCAAAAAAACACACAGAGAAACATAAAAAAGTAGCAATATATGCCAAATGAAATTTATAATGAAATATATAACATCTACTGATGCAAAAATATATACTTTACTGAACATGGAATTATGTATAATGTTGTTGTACTAGGAAGCTCACCCATAGGTTGAATTTTTAGTTCCAACAGCGTTTAAGAGGGGTAGTCTCTTCACACAATTTATATCTGCCGAGTCAGCAACCTCACAAAAATGTACGTGTGATACCAGGTAGGATTCTATATGTACATATAAAAATACATGTGCTGTATAGGCTACAGAGAAAGGGAGGCAGGGATTCACATATTTGTTAATTTTAAAAACACATGAAAAACTATTCCAAATAAAAATTCACTAGATTTATAACACGTACCATTTATTATGCAAAAGAAAAGTTCAAAAATACACCATGCCTCCTCTGACCTGCTTGTATTTCTGTTCTATTTGGGTTATTTTTCTCCATCATATTAGGATTAGTAGTCAGAGTCTAGTAGGGTATGTGTTAGTGTCAGGGATTCAGTATTTTGAATGGAAAATAGGAAAAAGAATCCAATGTCTATCAAATATGTGCTACACAAAATATTTTCCCTCTCTCATCCAGAACAATGCCTTGACATTACCTTCGCCCCAAGTAAGACACAATTAGTGGAGAAGAGTTATAAAATCTGTGAATATATAACTGGAATGGAAAATGCTCAGGAGTTCACAACCTTGGATGTGGTAGAGAAGTTTCCATAAGTAAGGGACAGGTTAAAAACTCCACAAACATGGAGCTCTGCTGGCCTAAAGGACTTCTTGATAAACTGCCTCTGAGGTTGGGCACTTGAAATATATGTTGTTTTCAGGAGCTTTAGCTTCCTTTGTCGTGAGACCATCAAAGCTGTGTCTGATTCTATGTGACCTGGAGGACATGGTTTCTTATTTTCTAATGAACATGAGGCAGCAGTGGTGAATTCTCTCTTTTAAGTAAAATGTGACCAGTGCGTGCTAAGTCTCTCCCCATCTGGGCTGTGAAGCCATTTGGTCATCCTCCACTTTTTCATGGTTTTTCTTTCTCCTGCATTGGGAGTTTGGTATTTGCTTCACGAAATACAAGGAGTTCAAAAGGGACACAGTGCTGGATGGAGTTCTGCCACATGTGGTGGGTCAGGGTCTGCAGGAGAATGCACCAACCAGGCTTCTATCCCACATAGCTTTTTCCCTTGTCTATTGCAACCTGATTCTTAACATTGCCATGAAACCTCTCCATATAACAAGACGCCCTTACATAATAGTGTCTGCTGGCCTCACCATGTCTGTCACAAGCCATTTGGAAGCCAATGGCAAATCCATATGGCCACATCAGAGATGTATTATGACACACATACACACCACTGCTCTAGGCACACTACTCAGCAGGCACCAACTTACTGGCATGTCTTTTCTAGATCATTTTCATGAAACACAGTCAATCAAGGCACTGTCTAGTATACTCATGATAAACAACAGGACATCCAAAGGTTCTCCAGAGACATGTTGTATAGTTGGACTTGACATTTGCATTATATAAGGTAGGAGTTATAAATCTAGTCAAATTTTAATTGAAATATTCTCCATGTGTTTTTAAACTTAACAAATATGTGAATTCTTGTTTCCCTTTTCTGTAGCCGATTCACACATGTATATTTATATGCATATATAGAATCCTACCAGGTATCACACGTACATTTTTGTGAGATGGCTGTCTTGGCAGATACAAATTGTGAGAAGAGTTCACTCCTCCTAAATGCTGTTGGAAATGAAAATTCAACCTATAGGAGAGAGTCCTAGTAGAACAACATTATACATTAACTCATGTTCAGTAAAATAAATATTTTTGCATTTGTGGATGATACATATTTACTGATGAATTTCGATTGGCATTTATATTGGTACTTTTTAATGTCTGTGAGTGTTGTGTGTGTGTGTGTGTGTGTGTGTGTGTGTGTGTATATATATATAGATATAGATATAGATATAGATATACTCTCCAAATTTTTCAAAATATGAAATATATGTGTCTAATATACACTCTCTAAATTCATTCATGTTCATGTATGTGGATTTATAATCCACTTTTCACAAGATTATAATCAGAAATATTCATCCACCTGAAATACATATTCGTTTCCTAGTACTGAAAACTAACTTCAGTGAATGGTGCATACAAATCCTAATTATTCTACAGTACCTGACCCAGTCTAACATCAATGCAAGTAGACTCCTATGGACATGATATGTAATTTGTCATTCATTTGTATTCGACACTGGTACATTATTGTTTCTTCAGTTTTTGCACATCACAGGGTATACATTTCATCCACAAGTTCACAAATTAATAAGCATTTGTTTCAACTTTCACCACTTCTTGCTTCAGAACACATGTATTGTCAGGGTTTCTTGACTGGTCTTTTCATGAGACTTCTTTCCAAACACATTATTTTGAATTTCCATAATCATTTTGAAGCAAAACTCACACACTCTTCATGATAAACCTAAACACAAATATTTCCATTACATATATACCTGGTTGGAATGAATGATTGTATATCAATATACGATTTCCTTTAATTTTTCAGATATCAGTTCAATTCATTATTTAAAGTTCAAAAAAGTTTTATTATTTATTCACAGTATGGTCTATTCATGCTTTTTCTCTATGTTCCTAGAAACAGGGTACACCTCCTTGTACCCCCGATTCTCATTTTACATCTTCAATATATTGCTCCCAGAAATGGTGAAAGAAATACTCATGTCACCTCATTATCACAGTAATATTCTGGACAAAAAATGGAAAGGTCACACTTATGATTGTACCAAAGCCTAAATGGAAAGTGAACATGGATTTCTAAAAACATCCATGTCCAGGTTGCCTAATGCTGTCAATTGTCAATCCTATTGGTGACTACATATTTGTTTTTTTCCTAATTTATATATTCAAACTCAACCCTGTTGAAAATGTCTAATTCTATCACTCACTTTATACTTTGCCTGATTTCGTAATGTTTCTATTGATATCTGCTTTTCTAAATATTTTCCCCAGTTCAACATAGTGACTGACTCTTCAAATGTGCTGACATTTACATTCACTCAACAACCGAAAGTCTATTGCTAAAGAACTTTTGGTCCAAATCCTATACTCACTCTTCTTCCTAAACCTACCGACTATCTTCCTAATCCTACTGAATATCCCTTTTTGACTGGATGTTCTCTTCTAAATTCAATCATCCAATGTACAAGGTCCTATGCCATTGTATATCGAATTATCTGAGGCATCTTTGCAGAACATCATTCAAAGCTAAGTATCCCAATCAAGGGCAAAACCCTTCTGGGCTTCAAATCATACCTAGATTTGTGTTTTTCTACTTATATTTCACCTCTATATTTTTGTAAATATTGCAGGTTCCCAATACCATTATTCATCACACAGAATCACTCGTAATCCAAATCAAACCTGTTTTTAACCCCAAGTATACACTGTTCCCTCAATCATTTCATAGAAGAGCAGAGACAGAGTGGTTCTTACAATACAGGAATGTTGGGGACCTTCCACCTGATGAGAACCTCAAATGTCCATGCACAAATGATACCGGGAGAAGTTGTAGGCAGGTATGAAGCACCTGATAGAGCAAAAGTCATCTTCCATGGCAAAAAACCTGGTCAGGATGAAGGGATGTGTCTGAATCTGCCTCTCTCTCTTCTTATTGTACAGAAGATGGACCAAACCAGGGCTGAGTGGAGAGCTGTTCCCGGGTGCCAATGGTGATATACATTCTACCTTATGAAAGTGTCACAGGAAGTAGGGGCAACCTCCATCTTATGTTACCCTTGGAAGCAACTGTTAGGACAAAGTGGTTGCCAAGGCAGTGACCTCATTCAGTTCCAAAGAATGTGACATACCTCATTTCCTTGGTGATGGAACTCTCTGAACTTGGTATCCAAGAAGCCAGGCACCCAGAGGCAGTCCCAGTCCCAGTCCCCGTGGGCTCACTTGTTTGGATTTACCAAGGACAGAGTCAGTTTTCTTCGTTCCTAATGATGTGAGGATGGCCAAATGCCAGGAGAGCTCTGAAGATGGACCTTTCCTGAGAAAACAGGTAGTGGCTAACCACTTTTTTTTGACATCTTCACAGAGTTGGTCAAGGAAACAAGATCTGTGAGAAGACAGGCCATTTCGGGGGAACATAGTATGGCCCACCAGTCAGAGGACACTCCGGATAGTCACAGACGTACTTGGGGGAAGGAGGTGCCTTTGTGGGAGTGGGTGTGGGTTTGTTGTTTTGTCTCATGTTCTGAGAATAGATAGGAAAGGCGGTTTGTTTGGTTTGGAGTGGACAGTTTCAAGTAAGTCATTTGACATGGCGAGTGTTTCTGTTTCTGTGTATCCCACTGTGTCCATTGTTGTAGACATTAGAAAAGAGAATGCATTAATGGATGTGTCCTGTCTAGTATAAATCTTCCCATAATTCATCCTGCGCAATATATGAATGGACTGCAGCTTGTCTTATCGATGTGCAACACCTGCTATCTTTCTAAGTTGTTGTTTTCTTCCTGAATTCTGGCCACTCTCCAGAATAGGCTCATGGATTTGTGTCCAAAATATGTACCACCTTCAAGCTCTGTGACATGGCCATGTACTGGATAGCTGAAGAGAATGGCGAGCATCTCAGGAAACTCAGATATCAGTGTGACCAGAAAAATCTCAGTGCAGAAACCCTGCTTTGGGCCTTTTGCTTACTTATTGTTGTGTTGCACTGAATGTCAGGAAGGTCTTTGCCTCAGGCCACCCCTTTGTGAAGCCTGAAGAAAACAGTTTTCAAATGGAAATGAATGGGCCTCACCTGTGGCTCTTTATCAGCCTCTTGGACCTGTGTGTGGCTGTGACTTAGATTCTCAGCACCTGATGGATCTTAAGAATGATCCCATGTGAGCTTCCAAAACCAAAATGGCAAAAAATATCATTCATTGTGGATGAAGTCTCTTGCCTTCCTCTGTTAGGTTCCTGTACTCCATCAAATGACAATAGGGATTCTTTGGGTCAAATGAGTTCTTCAAAGCCCTGCAGAGGTGCTTGTGTTTTCGCATGACTCTAAATCACCTAAAGAATTGCTACCTAAAATCAGTAGGCCTGAAATTGGAGAAACAAAGAAGTATTAACGGCAGGCTTATTTGTTCACTCCTGGTTCACAGAAACGGTGTCCAGGCTACCCTGACTTTAGGCAAATGAGGGGCAAACGAGCTGATTTTGGACACTGTCTTGGGCTGCGCCCATCATGGAAACCTCCAGCCAGAGGTGAAGATGATTGACTATATGGAATAAGATGAAGGCCATGTGGGAGTGTTTTGGTTTTAATTTTGGTCATTTGTGTTGCATTGGAAAAAATGACTGGGTCCACGTGGGCTTGAACTCTTGTGTGATTCCCCTTAGAGACTGGGCTTTGGAACTGAACTCAGAGAAGCATTGCCATGAATTTTGTTGGGATTTTAAGAGGCCACGCATGAAAGTCGCTCTTGGAAACTGAGACCTAGGCCCCGGGTGGATTTCCACAGAGGCCTGGGAATCTCAGCAAGGATATCACATGATTTTATTCTTAAAGAAATGGCAGCCATAGTTGAGAGTCAAAACACACATGGACCTCACATTGTAGACCTCAATGGGCCTGGCCTAATGTGACCTTTTGTCCACTCTTTGGGAAGCCGTGCCTGTGAGAGTTCTCCAGAGATTTCATTGTAATGAGCTTCCTCACCATTTAATGTTTGCTGAATGAACTGAAACCCACAGTGCCTCCAACTTCATGCTTGAAAAATGGCTAGATAAATACCATGAAAATTTTTGAAATTCCTATGACCAGGTGGCACTGGAGAAATATTGGATGTCCTGTTGCTCATCATGAGTATACCAGACAGTGCCTTGATTTACTGAGTTTCATGAAAATGGTGTAGAACAGAGATACCAGTAAGTTGGAGCCTGCTGAGTAGTGGGTCTAGAGCAGTGGTGTGGAGGTGTTTGATAAAACATCCGTGGTAGGGCCATGTAGATCTACCATTGAATTCCAAATGGCTTGTAACTGACATGGTGCAGCCAGCAGACCCTTATATGTAAAGGCATGTTGTTATATGGAGAGTTTTCAGAGGAAAATTAAGAATCAGGTTGATATGGACAAGGGGGCAATGGGGCAAGCTGTGAGAGATAGGAGCCTAGTTGGTGCATTCTCTTGCAGACCCTGACCCACCACACGTGACAGAACTCCCTCCAGCACTGTGTCCCAGTTTAGCTCCTAGTATTTCATGAAACAAATACCAAACTCACAGTGCAGCAGCAAAAACACCACAAATTGGAGGAGGACCAAATGGCATCACAGTCCACACGGGGAGACACTTAGTCCCCAGTGGCCTCAGTTTACCTACAAAGAGAGGATTCAGCACTGCTTCATCTTGTTCATTGGAAAATAAGAAACCATGTCCTCCAGGTCACATAGATGCAGACCCAGCTTTGATGGTCTCACTACAGAGGAATCCAAATCTCCTGAAAACAACATATATTTCAAGTGTGGAAGCTCAGAGGCAGTTTCTCAAAAAGTTTTTAGGCCAGCAGAGCTCCATGTTTGTGGAGTGTTTACCCTGTCCCTTAGTTTTGGAAACTCCTCTACCACCTCCAAGGTTGTGAACTCCTGAGCATTTTCCATTCCAGATATGTATTCACTGATTTTGTAACTCTTCTCCTCTAATTGTGTCTTACTTGGGGTGAAGGTAATGTCAAGGCATTGTTCTGGATGAGAGCGGGAGGATATTTGTGCAGCATATATTTACATACACATTGGATTCATTTTCCAATTTTCCATTCGAAATACTGAATCCCTGACACTAACCCATACCTAGTAGTCTCAGACTATTCATCCTAATATAATGGAGAAAATTAACCCAACACAATGGAAATACAAGCACTTCAGAGGAGACATGTTGTATAGTTGGACTTGACATATGCATTATATGAGGTAGGAGTTATAAATCTAGTCAAATTTTAATTGAAATATTCTCCATGTGTTTTTAAACTTAACAAATATGTGAATTCTTGTTTCCCTTTTCTGTAGCCGATTCACACATGTATATTTATATGCATATATAGAATCCTACCAGGTATCACACGTACATTTTTGTGAGGTGGCTGTCTTGGCAGATACAAATTGTGAGAAGTGTTCACTCCTCCTTAATGCTGTTGGAAATGAAAATTCAACTTATAGAAGAGCGTCCTAGTAGAACAACATTATACATTAACTCATGTTCAGTAAAATAAATATTTTTGCATTTGTGGATGATATATATTTACTGATGAATTTCGATTGGCATTTATATTGGTACTTTTTAATGTCTGTGAGTGTTGTGTGTGTGTGTGTGTGTGTGTGTGTGTGTGTATAGATGTAGATATAGATATAGATATACTCTCCAAATTTTTCAAAATATGAAATATATGTGTCTAATATACACTCTCTAAATTCATTCATGTTCATGTATGTGGATTTATAATCCACTTTTCACAAGATTATAATCAGAAATATTCATCAACCTGAAATACATATTTGTTTCCTAGTACTGAAAACTAACTTCAGTGAATGGTGCATACAAATCCTAATTATTCTACAGTAACTGACGCAGTCTAACATCAATGCAAGTAGAATCCTATGGGACATGATATGTAATTTGTCATTCATTTGTATTCGACACTGGTACATTATTATTTCTTCAGTTTTTGCACATCATAAGATATACATTTGCCAAGGCAGTGACCTCATTCAGTTCCAAAGAATGTGACATATCTCATTTCCTTGGTGATGGAACTCTCTGAACTTTGTATCCAAGGAGCCAGGAACCCAGAAGCAGTTTCAGTCCCAGTCCCAGTGGGCTCACTTGTTTGGATTTAGCAAGGATAGAGTCAGTCATTCTTGGTACCTACTGAAGTGAGGATTACCAAATGCCTGGAGAGCTCTGAAGAGGGAACTTTCCTGAGAAAGCAGGTAGTAGCTCTCCATTTTATCCTTATAACTTTACAGAGTTAGCCAAGGAAAACAGATCTGAGAGAGGACAGGCCATTTCGGAAGAACAGAGTATGGCCACCAGTCAGAGGACACTCTGGTTAGTCACACAGCTACTTGGGGAAGGAGGTGCCTTTTTGGAAGTGGGTGTGGGTTTGTGGTTTGTCTCATGTTCTGAAAATAGGTAGGAATGGTGGTTTGTTTGTTTTGGAGTGAACTGTTTCTGGTAAGTCGTTTGACGAGGTGAGTGTTTCCATGTCTGTGTATCCCACTGTGCCTGTGGTAGTAGACATGAGAAAAGAGAATGCAGCAATGGATGTGTCATGTCTAGTATAAAGCTTCCCAGCATTCATCCTGCCCAATTTATGAATGGAGTGTGGCTTGCCTTATGCACGGGCAACACCTAATACCTTCCTAATTCCCTGTTTTCTTCCTGAATTCTGGCCACTCTTTAGAATAGGCTCATGGTTATGTGTCCAAGATACGTACCAAATCCAAGGTCTTTGACATGGCCATGTACTGGATACCTGAATGGAATGGCCCGCATCTCAGAAAACTCAGATATCAGTGTGACCAGGAAAGTCTCAGTGGAGATACCCTGCTTTAAGCCTTTTGCTTACCTATTGTTATGTTGCCCTGAATATCAGAAAGGTCTATGTCTCATGCAACCCCTTTGTTAAGCCTGAAGAAAACAGTTTTCAAATGGAAATGAATGTGCATCACCTCTGGCTCTTTGCTTAAATTCATTGGAAAAGGATGTGTCTGATTCAGGCCCTTTGCCCTGTTTTAGGCTGTGACTTAGATTCTCAGCACCTGATGGATGTAAAGAAAGATCCCATATGTGCATCTAAACCAAAATGGAAAAACGTTCAATCAATGTGCATGAATTATATTGCCTTCCTTTGTTAGGTTTCTGAAATCCATCATGTCAGAATAGGGATCCTTTGGGTGAAATGACTTCTTCAAATCTCTGCAGAGGGGCTTGCTTTTCTCATGACTCCAATTCACAAAAAGAATATAGACCCCACAGTCAGAGAGCCTCAAATTGGAGAAGCGAAGCAGTATTAAGGGCAGGCCTATTTGATCACTCCTGGTTCACAGGAAGGGTGTCCAAGCCACCCTAACATTCGCCAAATGAGGGGCAAGGGAGCTTATTTTGGACACTGTCTTGGGATGTGCCTCTCATGAAAACCTCCATCCAGATGTTATGATGAGTATCTTTATGGTAGAAGATGAGGGCCATGTAGGAGTGTTTTGGTTATAATTGTGGTCATTTGTGTGGCAGTTGGAAGAGATGACTGGGTCCACCTGGGCTTGAATTCTGCTGTGATTCCCCTTAGAGACTGAGTTCTGGAACTGACCTCAGTGAAGTATTGACATGAATTGTGTTGGGATTTTAGGAGGCCAGGAATGAGAGTTGCCATTGGAACCTGGGATCAAGGCCCAGAGTGGCTTTCCACAGAACACTGGGAATCACAGCCAGGATATTACATGATTTTATTCTGAAAGACTTGGCAGGCATAATTGAGATTCAAAACACACTTGGACCTCGCTTTGTAGACCTCAATGGGCCTGGCTTCATGTGATTTTTGGCCACTCTTTGGGTAGACTTGCCTGTGAGAGTGCTCCAGAGATTTCCCTGAAATTAGCTTCCTCACCATTTAATGGTTCCTGAATGAATTGAAACCAACATTGCCTCCAAATGCATCTGTGAAAAAATGCTAGATAATTACCATGAAATTTTAGAAATTCCGATGACCAGCTGGCACTGGAGGACCTTTGATGTACTGTTGATGATCATGAGTATAACAGACAGGGCCTTGATTGACTGGGTTTCATGAGAATGGTGTAGAACAGAGATGCCAGTAAGTTGGGGCCTGGTAAGTAGTGGGCCTAGAGCTGTGTTATGCAAATGTGTGATAAAACATCTGTGGTGGGGCCATGTGGATCTTCCATTGGCTTCCAAATGGCTGTGACTGACATGGTGCACCATCACACCCATATATGTAAAGGCATATTTTTATATGGAGAGGTTTCAGGGCAATGTTCAGTATCATGTTGCTATTGTCAAGGGGGCAAGCTACTTGAGATAGAACCCTGGTTGGTGCATTCTCCTGGAGACCCTGCCAACCACACCTGACAGAACTCCCTTCAGCACTGTGTCCCATTTGAACTCGTTGTATTTCATGGAGCAAATACCAAACTCCCAGTGCAGCAGCAAGAAACACCACGAAAATTGGAGGATGACCATTGGTTTCACAGTCCACACGGGAAGACCCTTAGCCCTCAGTGGCCAAAGTTTACCTACAAAAAGAGAATTCATCACTGCTGCCTCATTTTTATTTGAAAATAAGTAACCATTTCCTCCAGGTCACATAGATGCAGATCCAGCTTTGATGGTTTCACTACAAATAAAGCTAAAGCTCCTGACAACAACATATATTTCAAGTGCCCAACCTCAGAGGCAGATTCTCAAAAAGTCTTTTGGCCAGCAGAGCTCCATGTTTGTGGAGTGTTTACCCTGTCTCTTACTTTTGGAAACTCCTCTACCACCTCCAAAGATGTGAAATCTGGAGCATTTTCCATTCTAGATATGTATTCACAGATTTTCTAACTCTTCTCCTCTAATTGTGTCTTACTTGGGGCGAAGGTAATGTCAAGGCATTGTTCTGGAGGAGAGTGGGAAGATTTTTCCGTAGCATATATTTGCATACACATTGGATTCAGTGTCCTATTTTCAATTCAAAATACTGAATACCTGACTCTAACCCATACCCTACCAGACTCTTACTACTAATCCTAATATGATGGAGAAAAATAACCCATAAAGAATAGAAATACAAGCAGTTCAGAGTAGGCATGGTGTATAGATGGACTTGCCTTTTGCATGATACAGAGTTGGAGTTATAAATCTAGTCAATTGTTTGTTGAAGTAGTTGTCCTTGTATTTTTAAGGTTAACAAATATGTGAATTCCTGTCTCCCTTTCTCTGTATTCTTATATGCACATATAGATTCCTATCTGGTACCACACGTACATTCTTGTGAGGTGGCTGACTTGGCAGATACAAATTGTTAGAAGAGATCACTCCTACTAAACCCTGTTGGAACTGAATATTCAACCTATGGGTGAGCTTGCTAGTTGAACAGCATTATACATAAATCCATGTTCAGTAAAATGAATATTTTTAGATCTGTGGATGGTATATATTTTATAATGAATTTTGATTGACATATATATTGCTACTTTTTTGTCTGTGTGTGTGTTTTATGTATATGTATATATATGTGTATATACATACATATATATATATATATATATATATATATATATATATATATATACACTCTCCAGATTTTTCAAAATATGAAATATATGTGTCTTATATTCACTCCCTAAATTCATTCATGTTCATGTATGTGGATTTATAATCAACTATTCACAAGATTATTCTCAGAAATATTCATCCACCTTAAATTTGCCCAATGCTCTCAAAGGTCAATCCTATTTGTGACTACATATTTGTTTCTTCCTAAGATTATATATTTAAACTCAACCCTGTTCAAAATGTCTAATCCTATCACTCACTTTATACTCTGCCTGATTTTGTAATGTCTATATTGATATATGCTTTCCTACATATTTTCCCCACTTCATCATTGTGACTGACTCTTCACCTGTGCTGACATTTACATTCACTCTCTAATCGAAATCCTATTGCTAAGAAACTTTTGTTCCAAATCTTATACTCACCCTTCTTCCTAAACTTATTGACTATCTTCCTAATGCTACAGACTATCCCTTTTTGACTGGATGTTCTCTTCTACATTTAATCATCCAAGTAAATGTGGTGCGAGCTTCAGAGAAGGAGACTACCAACAGACTATCTCATGCAACATCAAAGGGTTTATTGGGTGTCCAGCATGCTGGGGTTCAGAGCTCACCTGAATAGAGCAGATAGCCCTGAGAATAGCTGAAGTAGAGCTTATATACTTTCCCTGGAGAGGGAAGGGAGGGAATTGTATTGATGGGTCAGGGCGAGTGGGCGGTTTGCATGCAACTGGGAGAGGGAGTACATTCTGCAATTTGGCAGCTGGGGATAGAACATTCTGGGAACAAGATTTGCAAACATTTCTCAAGATTTCAACAGTGTTCTGTTAAGCATACAGAAAAACAAGATGTGACAAGTACCTATTTTATTAATATTTCATTCCCCACTTCTTCTTCTGGCTAATTTTAACCATAAAAATGATCATTGGAGCGTGTCACATTCAATGTCTGCTAGTGGGGTATTACCATAAGTTTAACTCGTCCAATTTGAGCCTGGAGAAAAGACATTACACGGTTGAGCAAACAGGGTTTTATAGTTAGCAATAATATGAGGATTATTATTGGACCGGCCAGGGTTGATAAAAACGTAGTTAACCAGGGGGACTGTGTGAACCAAGACTCAAGCCACCCTTTTTGGGCCTCTCTCACTTGTTGATGCTCTTCAAGTTGTCTTCTAATTTTACTCATAGATTTTATTACAACTCCAGTATAGTCAGCATAAAAACAACATTCTTCCCTCAATGCAGCACAAAGGCCCCCTTCTCTAATGAAGAGGAGGTCCAACCCTCAATTGTTCTGTAAAACAACTTCAGAGAGAGAGGTTAAAGTTTCATGCAAAACCCTGAAGGAGGTTTCTAATATCTTACTTTTGCTCTATTGCTGCTTCTAATTGGGTCATCTTTTGTGTCCCATGGACAATGCCACTGGTTCCTCTGCCCACCCGTGCAGCAACTCCTATTCCTAATATGATGGCTAAAGTGAGGGATATATGTTCCCAGTGGAACCGGTTGTATGCCCCCCCTATTTGATCCTCAAATGAACCTGCGTCATGATAGAGCACTCTGGGAAACAACTGCACCATTACACAATTTATCACATATCTTGATCATTTCATGAAAACATAAACGACGTTTAAGTATATAGAATTATGCTGTTGTAGGCACTGACAAAGCAAGGCACCTAAGATAGCACTCAAGACAGGGAAACAGTCCTATTTGGTTGCAACCGGATTCAGAGGGCATTGCTTCTATTGTAATCAATTAATCCCCTGAAACTCAAGTTTAGGTAGTTTCAGAAATTTGTACCCAACATATAAGGGATGGGGCTCAGAAGTTCACAGTGTTCAGAAGTTTAAAAAAGCAGTATTTGTTTCTGTTTTTCCTTCTGTTCTGGGCAAGTTAACTTTTCAAGGACACCTGGGAGGAGGAGAGCTTTTTCTTCCCTTTCTTATTTTCCCCCTGCCAGCTGTTACCATGGAGCCCGGTTGGTAATTTCTTTATCTTAGAAATGTAGCCATCTCTGTGAAGCCCCAGCTGAAGGCCAGAGGACTTGTTCACATATTTTGTGAAAAACTAGTTAGGGGTTGTCTAGCTTAGAAGTACTGAGATTTTTAGCCAATGGCCAAGTAGAACAGGACAATACAAAAGAGAATGTTTATCTACATTAAAGTCTTTATTGGGACTGTTTGGCTGAAAGTTCAAAACTCAGCCATGGTGAAGACTTCTGAAGAAGGTCATTTAAGACTTTTCTGTGGACCTGGTACAGAGGGGGAAAGACGGGGAAGGTGGGGCTGAGAGCACCTCCGAGGATCTGAGAATGAGGGAAAAGAGAGATGTAAAAGAATAATGCAAAAGGGTATTGGGAATTTCCTAGCAGCAAACTTGAGCAGTAGATCAGGTAGAGCAGAGTGAAAGACGGGAGTGAGGATCCCAAAATCCTGTGAGGGACTTTAAATTTTAGTAACCTGTTTTGAGTGATGACAAAGCAACTTTAAAGGCCAATTATATTACATCTTGGATAAGGGTCTCAGGGCTCTCCTCAGCTCGTTTGAGCATTGGGTTAGCTGGTAAGAGGACCTGGTGGGACCCGGTGAGGGCACTGACAGGAGATGAGAGGAATGAGTCGGTGGAGCGGTACCTATGTACCTGCTACCTCAGCAAGGGGGCGATGGTCAGAGAACTGGTGGAGCTTTGGGTTTCTGATCTAGTTATTGGAGGGGAGAAATCAAGTTGCTGAGATGGGAGTGACAGTAGAGGGTCTGGAGCAGAAGGCTGAGGATAATGATCTATTGGAGAAGCATAGTTCAGGATGTGAGTGAAGGAGGGAAAAGGCTTCCACATAGGGGAATTTCCTTTCACTCTTTTGAGCACTTGCAGAAGTCAAAAAGGTCACGCAAAATTTGAGGATCTAGAGACCCCTCTGGGTGCCATAGTTTTTGGTTGTCTAATTGGTAATGTGGCCAATGCTGTGTACTGAATTTGATGAAGAATTGGGGTTCCATCAGGCAGCCCCTGTATGCACACATTCCCATGACATACAGAAAAAGTCGGCTTTTCCCCCACACAGCCGTTACTCTTTGTGGCTTTGATAGTCTGCCAGGCAAACTTAGTAATCTAGACTAGCCAACCTGCATCTGGCTTGCGTGTCCCTACATCCATAATGTTTGTTTCCATTATCTATGGTACAGAAGGGATTTAATGGTATTTTAGTGGGATCCTCTTCATCAGTGATATCACAATAGGAAATACCTATAGCCAGCTAACAAATGTCTGGGTGGAGAGATGGCCACCAGGTCCCTAAGGGGGCTGTATGCGAGATAGACCATACTTCTTTTCCAGTAGGATTTGTGATCAGCCATCACTGCTTAATGGGCTGATGAGGGTTAGGACTACTTGTAGCCAAGGGGAGAGTATATAACCTTATTCACATTGCGAATACACAATTTGAAACTGTTACCAGTCTTTTTCAGTTTCCAGAAAGATTCTGTACAGGGAGCAGGCTTGAGATGAGAGGCATGGATCCTGGAAGTGATTCTGTTTACGTTTACCACTGTAGGTGTTATAATAGCACCTGGTATGGTCCTTTTCAGCGGGGTACCAGGGATGACACCTGATATCATCTTACATAGATGAAATCTCTTACTTGATATGGATGTGGAATCCCCTGGTTCCCAGTTGGGTAGGCAGTGGCCAGCTGTTTTCACAGGTATTACTGAGTTCTTTCAAGATCTTTAAGTCTGTCAAGCAAGGGGGTGTGGAAAGGATCTTTAGGTTTTACAGTTGGGCTTAGGTCCCCTACTGGAGGAGGGCCACCATAAAGAATTTCACACGTGGTAAGGTTACTCAAAGAAACAAAGGGATTTTTTCTTGCATGAAACATTGCATAAGGCAGGAGCATAGTCCAATCCTATGCTGGTCTCTAAGCTTAATTTCGTTAAGGTCTCTTTAATGGTTCTATTCATTCTTTCTACTTGTCTTGAACTCTGTGGTCTATAAGCACAATTTAACTTCCAATTAATCCCCAGGTTCCTGGCTACCCCCTGACTTACCTGGGCCATGAACATCGGTCCATTGTCAGATCCTATTACCGGCTTAGCTTCCTCCAATGGTAGAGAGGCTTATTCAGCAGCAGCGGAATCACTTAGAGTGTGTTGTGTGTTAGGGGACGAGGGCAGGGGATAAGGAGGGGGAGAAGAGTCCAGTAGAGTCAAATCTGTGACTCAGGGAGATCAGAGGGTGGAGGAGGAGGAGGTTGAGAGGGTTTGAGAGATCATGGGGGAAGGAGTAGGAGCAGAGGTAGGGGCAAGGAAAGGCTTCACCCATGGAGGAGGAGATTTGCAGAGGTCCTGCCAAGTTAAGATATATGGCTGTTGATCCGGATGGCTATGTGGCGCTGGCTGAAAGACAATACCTCTGACTTTTTAAATTAGTGGGAAGTAGAAAGATCCTTCTAGGGGCCATACGACTCCAAAGATGGGCCATTCTGAGGCACAGAGATTCTGCCAGGTCCAGCATTTTACTAAAAAAAGAAAGATTCTGAGCCCTTAAGCGGACTTTGGTCCAGTGATCAAGGGTCAGGGACAGAGGCATTGACGTGCTCTGTTCCATAATGAAAGTTCCACAAACAGTAAAAGCAAGGACACACGACACAGATAAGACAAGACCATAAAGACAGGCAATGAACGTCCAACACTGAGACCAGGAATGAGTAGCCGGCAAAACCCAATGGTATGGCAATAATGAATCTAAAAGAAAATATCACTGAGTCGAGAAGACTATTGTTCCTTGATTTCCCGAGTTCTCTGCGGGGTCCTCCAGAGAGGTGCCCTTTGTCTCTGTGACACATCTCTCAGCCACCGTCGGAGAGAGCCCAGGCTCTTCATCGCCAGCAATTTTGCCAAGCCCTGACAAGAAACCTGAAACCAGAAAGAGGCGCCTTACTTGCTCTGAGAGGAGCCCGTTGGGGTCTCTCATCCGCCACTGCTGGAACTCGGTGGAACCTCAATATGTAAAGGTCAGGCGAGTGTCAGAGGAAGATACTATCAAGAGACTGTCTCATGCAACAGCAAAGGGTTTATTTGTGGTCCAGCATGCTGGAGCTCAGAGCTAAATTAAATAGAGCAGAGACCTCTGAGAACAGCTTAAGCAGAGCTTATATACTTTCCTTGGAGAGGGAAGAGAGGGAAGTTTAGTGATGGGTAAGGGCGAGTGGGCGGTTTGCATGACACCGAGTGAGGGAGTACATTCTGCAGTTCGGCTGTTGGGAACAGTACATTCTAGAACAAGATTAGCAAACATTTCTCAAGATTTCAAAAGTGTTTTGTTAAGCATACAGAAAAACAGGAAGTGACAAGAACCTATTTTATTAATTTTATTAACCTTTCACTACCGACTATGCCTTTTTGACTTGATGTTCCTTCTACATTAATTCATGCAACGTACAAGGTGCTATGCCATTGTATATCGATTTATCTGAGACAACTCTGCAGAACGTAATTCAACACCACGTATCCCTATCAAGGGCCCAATGCCCTTCTGGGCTTCAAATCAGACTTAGATTTCTTTTTTCATACATATATTTCACCTATATATTCTTCTACACATAGCAAGTTCTCAATACGATCATTCATCCAGCAAAATGATTTCTAACCCAAATCGAGCATGTTTTTAACCATAACCGGACACTGTTCCCTCAATCTAACTTTACAGAAGAGCAGGGAAGGAGTTGATATTACAATACAGAAATGTAGAAAAGCTTCCACCTGCTGAGAACCTCAAAGGTCCATGCAGAATGATCACTGGAGAAGATGTAGGAAGCAATAAAGGACCTGAGAGACCAAAAGTCATCTTCCATGGCAAACAACCCGGTCAGGATAAAAGGGTGTGTCTGAATCAGATTTTTTTAATGTAGAGATCATGGACCAAACCAGGCCTGTGTGGAGATCTATTCCTGGGTGCCTTTGGTTGATATACCATTCTAACTTGTGAAAATGTCACAGGAAGTAGGGGCAGCCTCAATCTCTTGGGAACCTTGGAAGCAACAGTTAGGACAAAGTGGCTGCCAAGACAGTGCCCTCATTCAGTTCAGGAAGGAAGTGACCTCACCTCACTTTCTTGGTGATGGAACTCTCTGAACTTTGGATCCAGGAAGCCAGGCACACAGAGCCAATCCAAGTCCCAGTCCCAGTGGTCTCACTTGTTTGGATTTACCAAGGACAGGGTCAGTATTTTTTGGTACCTACAGATGTGACGAAGGCCAAATGCCAGGAAAGCTCAGATGCAGGGTTTTTCATGAGAAAGCAGGTAGTTGCTCACCGTTGGCTCCTAAGAAGTTCACAGAGTTGGCCAAGGAGACAAGATCTGAGACAGGAAAGGCCATTTTGGGGGAACATATTATGGACCACAAGTCAGAGGACACTCTGGATAGTCACAGACCTACTTAGGGGAAGGAGGTGCCTTTGTGGGTGTGGTTGTGGGTTTGTGGTTTTGTCTCATTTTCTGAGAATAGGTAGGACAGTCGGTTTGTTTCATTTGAAGTGGACTGTTTCTAGTAAGTCTTTTCACAGGGCGAGTGTTTCTATGTCTGTGTATTCCACTGTTTCCGTGGTTGTAGACATTAGAAAAGAGAATTCATCAATGGATGTGTCCTGTCTAGTAGAAAGCTTCTCAGCATTCATATTGCCCCGTTTATGAATGGACTGTAGCTTGCCTTATCGATGAGCAACACCTGCTACCTTCCTAAGTTTCTATTTTCGTCCTGAATTCTGGCCAATCTCAAGAATAGGCCCATGGTTTTGTGTCCAACATATGTACCACCTCCAAGCTCTGTGACATGGCTATGTACTGGATAGCTGTAGGTGATGGCGAGCATCTCAGAAAACTCAGATATCAGTGTGACTAGGAAAGTCTCAGAGGAGAAATCCTGCTTTGGGCCTTTTGCTTACCTATTGTTCTGTTGCCCTGAATGTCAGGAAGTTCTTTGCCTCAGGCCACCCCTTTGTGAAGCCTGAAGAAAACAGTTTTCAAATGGAAATGAATGGGCATACCTGTGGCACTTTCCTTAATTGCTTTGGAAAGGGATGTGTCTGAATCAGGCCCTTGGCCCTGTGTGTGGCTGTGGCTTAGATTCTCAGCACCTGATGGATCTAAAGAAAGTTACCATGTGTGCATTCAAAAGAAAATTCGCCAAAAGAACAATTATTGGGATGAAGTCTCTCGACTTCCTCTGTAAGGTTCCTGACCTCCATCAAGTGAGAATGGGATCCTTTGGGTCAAAAGAGTTCTACAAAACCTGCAGAGGCTAGCCCATTGTGCTTGGGTTTTCTCATGACTAAAATTCACATAAAGAATCTAAACCCCACAGACAGTAGTCCTCAAATTGGAGCGGTATTAATGGCAGGCCTATTTGATCACTTTTGGTTCACAGGATGGGTGTCCAGGCCACCTTGACTTTAGGCAAATGAGGGGCAAAGGAGCTTATTTGGGACACTGTCTTGGTCTGCGCCCCTCATGGAAACCTCCAGCCAGATTATGATGAGTGTCTATATGAAAGAAGATGAGGGCCATATGGGAGGGTTCTTGTTTTAATTGTGGTAATTTGTGTGGTAGTTGGAAGAGATGACTGGGTCCACCAGGGCTTGAACTCTGGTGTGATTCCCCTTAGAGACTGAGTTCTGGAACTGACCTCAGAGAAGTATTGCCATGAATAGTGTTGGGATTTTAGGAGACCACGCATGAGAATCGGTTTTGGAAACTGAGATCTAGGCCCAGGATGGCTGTCCACAGAGCTCAGGGATTCTGAGCCAGGATATCACATGATTTAATTCTTAAAGACTTGGTAGCCATAGTTGAGAGTCCAAACACACATGGACCTCACATTGTATACCTCAATGGGCCTGGATTCATGTGTCCTTTTGGCCACTCTTTGGGAAGGCTTGCCTGTGAGTGTTCTCCAGAGCTTTCATTGAAATGAGCTTCTTCACCATTTAATGGTTCCTGAATTAAATGAAACCCACAGTGCCTCCAACTTCATCCTTGAAAAATGACTAGATTAATACCATGAAATTTTTGAAATCCCCATGACCAGGTGGCACTGGATAACCTTTAGATATCCTGTTGCTGATCATGAGTATAACAAACAGTGCCTTGATTGACTGAGTTTCGTGAAAATGGTGTAGAACAGAAATGCCAGTAAGTTGGAGATTGCTGGGTAGTGGGTGTAGAGCAGTGGACTGTAGGTGTGTAAATAAATATTTTTGGTAGGACCACCTGGATCTTCCATTGGCTTCCAAAACTTGCGATTGACATGGTGCAGGCAGCAGACCTTTATATGTAAAGGCATCTTGTTATATGTAGAGGTTTCAGGGAAATGTTCAGAATCAGGTTGCTATAGTCAAGGGGAAAGCTATGTGGGATAGAAGCCTGGTTCGTACATTCTCTTTCCGACCCTGACCAACCACACATGACAGAACTCCCTCCAGCATTGTGTCCCAGTTGAACATATTGTATTTCGTGAAGCAAATACCAAATTCCCAGTGCAGCAGTAAGAAACACCCTGAAAAGTGGAGGATGACCAAATGGCTTCACAGACCACACGGGAAGACACTTAGCTCCCAGTGGCAACAGTTTACCTACAAAGGGAGAATTCAGACCTGCTGCCTCATGTTCATTACAAAATAAAGAACCATGTCCTCCAGGTCACATAGATGCAGACCCAGATTTTTGGTGTCACTAAAAACGAAGCTAAATCTCCTGACATTTACATATATTTCTTTTTCTTTTTTTAATTAATTTTCATTGTAGGTTGTTCAAAATATTACATACTTCTTGATATATCATATTTCACACTTTGATTCAAGTGGGATATGAGCTCCCATTTTTACTCCATATACAGATTGCAGAATCACATCAGTTGCAGAACCATTGATTTACATATTGCCATACATATATTTCTTGTGCCTAACCTCAGAGGAAGTTTATCAATAAGTCTTTAGGTCAGCACAGCTCCATGTTTCTGGAGTGTTTACCCTCTCCCATACTTTTGTAAACTCTTTTACCACCTCCAGTGTTGTGAACTCCTGAGCATTTTTTATTCCACATATGTATTCACAGGTTTTCTAACTCCTCTCCTCTAATTGTGTCTTACTTTTAGCGATGGTTATGTCAAGGCATTGTTCTGGATAAGAGAGGGAAGATTTTTGTGTATCACATGTTTGCATACACATTAGATCCATTTTCCTATTTTCCATTTGAAATACTGAATCCCTGACACTAACCCATACCCTACTAGACTCTGACTACTAATCCTAATATCATGGAGAAAAAAAAACCTAACTGAATAGAAGTACAGTCCTTTCATAGGAAGCATGGTGTATATTTGTATTTGTCTTCTGCTTTATCAAGAGTATGTGTTTTAAATTTAGTAAACTTTTCATTTTAATATTTCTCCATGATTTTTTAAAGTTATCACATATGTAAATTCCTGTCTCCCTTTCTCTGTATCCTATTCAGCACATGTAATTTTTTTATGCATATACAATATCCTACCTGGTATCACACGTACATTCTTGAAAGATCACTGGCTTTGGAATATAAAAATTGTGAGAAGAGATGACTTTCCCTAAATAATGATGGAACTGAAAATTCCACCTATGGGTGAGCTTCCTAGTGAAAAACACTATACATAAATCCATGTTCAGTAAAATGAATATTTTTGGATTTGTGAATGAATTATATTTCATGATGAATATCGATTGGCATATATATTGCTAATTATTAATGTGTGTGTGTGCGTGTGTGTGTGTGTGCGTGTGTGTGTGTGTGTATTCTCCAGATTTTAAAAAAAATATGAAAAATATGTGTCTTATTATACACTCCCTAAATTCATTCATATTCATTTATGTTCATTTCAATTCAAATTTTCACAAGATTATTCTCAGTAATATTCATACACCTGAAATATATTTTGGTTTCCTACTACTGAAAACTAAGTTCAGTGGATGGTGCTTAAAAATCCTAATATTTCTACAGTAACTGATCCAGTTTAACATTAATGCAAGTAGATTGCTATGGGACATGATGTGTAATTTGAAGTTCATTTTTACTCAACACTGGTACATTACTATTTCTTCAGTTTATGGACATCATAGGATGTATTTTTTCATCCACAACTTCACAAATTTTTTTGGCATTTGGTTCACTTTCAATTACTTACTACTTCAGAACACATGTATTCCTCCATGTTTCTTTACTGGTCTTTTCACTAGACTTCTTTCTAAACACATTATTTTCGATTCCATAATCATTTTTGAAGCAAAACTCACTCTTCACGATAAACTGTAACCCTAATAATACCATTGCATATATAACTCGTTTGAATGATGGTATATATATCAATATAAGATTTCCAATATATTTTTAGATGCAAACTCAAACCATTATTTAATGTTGGATCCAGTTACATACTTTATTCACAATATGGTCTAGTCATGCATCATCTCAATAATCATCAACACAAGGTAAACCTATTTGTATCCCCAGTACTAATTTATAAGTTTCCAGAATATTACTCCCCTTTATGGTGCAAGAAATACTCATGTCACCTGATCTACATATACATTTTACCACAGTAGTATTCTGTACACAAAATGCAAAGGTCACACATATGATTGTACCAAAGCCTAAATGGGAAGTGACCATGGATTACTAAAAGCATCTATGTCCAGGGTGCCTACTGCTCTCAAATGTCAATCCTATTGGTTACTACATATTTGTTTCTTCCTAAGATTACATATTTAACCTCAAGCCTTTTGAAAATATCTAATCCTATCACTCACTTTATACGTTTCCTGATTTCCTAATGCCCCTATTGATATCTGCTTTCCTACATATTTTTCCCAGTTCATCATTGTGACTGTCTCTTCACATGTGCTGACATTTACACTCACCCTCTAACTGAAAACCAATTGCTAAAGAACTTTTGGTCCAACTCCGAGTCTCACTCTTCTTCCTAAACCTACTTACTATCTTCCTAATCCTACAGACTATCCCTTTTGACTGGATGTTCTCTTCTACTTTCAATCATCCGAGGTATAGGGTCCTATGCCATTGTATATCGATTTATCTGAGACATCGGTGCAGAACATGATTCAATCTAAGTATACCAATCAAGGGCCCAATGCCTTTCTGGGCTTCAAATCTTTCCTAGATCTCTGTTCTCATACATATATTTCACATTTATATTGTTATAAATATCACAGGTTCCCAATACCATAATTCATCCAGCAGAATGACTCCTAACCCAAATCGAACATGCTATTAACACTAACCATACACTGTTCCCTCAATCTCACTTTAAAGAAGAGCAGGGACAGAGTTGGTCTTAAAATCCAGGAAGGTAGGGTATCATCCACCAGCTGAGAACCTCAAAAGTCCCTGCAGAAATAATCCCTGGAGAAGGTGTAGGCAGGTATGAAGGATTTGAGAGAGCAAAAGTCATCTTCCATGGCAAACAACCTGGTCAGGTTGAAGGGATGTGTCTGAATTAGCCTCTCTCTTCCTAATGTAGAGAAGATGGACCAAACCATGGCTGTGTGGAGAGCTGTTCCCCGGTGCCTATGGTTGATATACCATTCTAACTTATGAATGAGTCACAGCAAGTAGAGGCAGACTCCATCTTTTGGGAACCTTGGAAGCAACTGTTAAAACAAAGTGGTTTCCAAGGCAGTGACTTCATTCAGTTCTTGAAGGAAGTGACCTCACCTTACATTATTGGTGATGAAAGTCTGTAATCTTGGGATCCAGGAAACCAGGCACACAGAGTCGAACCCACTCCATGTCCCAGTGGGCTCACTTGTTTGGATTTAACAAGACAGAGTCACTCTTTCTTGGTACCTACTGATGTGAGGACAGTCAAATGCCTGGAAACTATGAAGACTGGCCTTACCAGAGAAAGCAGGTAGTTTCTCACCACGGGCTCCTGACAACTTCACAGAGTTGGCTAAAGAGACCAGATTGAAGACAGGACACGCCATTTTTGGGGAACATAGTATGGCCCACAAGTCAGAGGACACTCCGGATAGACACAGACCTACTTTGGGGAAAGAGGTACCATTTTGGGTGTGAGTGTGAGTTTGTGGTTTTGTCTCATGTTCTGAGAATAGTTAGGAAAGCTGGTTTGTTTGTTTTGGAGTGAACTGTTTCTAGTAAGTCCTTTGACAACGTGAGTGTTTCTGTGTCTATATATCATACTGTGTCCGTGATTGTAGACAGTAGAAAAGAGAATGCATCAATGGATGTGTCCTGTCTACGAGAAAGCTTCAAAGCATTCATCCTGTGCAATTTATGAATGGACTGCAGCTTGCCGTATGGATGGGCAATTCCTGCCATCTTTCTAAATTCCTGT
The DNA here is from genome assembly GCF_048772815.1 of Callospermophilus lateralis. Classification (NCBI taxonomy): domain Eukaryota; kingdom Metazoa; phylum Chordata; class Mammalia; order Rodentia; family Sciuridae; genus Callospermophilus; species Callospermophilus lateralis. The sequence goes on from NW_027512640.1 coordinate 1,652,211, forward strand.
TTTCTTCCTGAATTCTGGACACTCTCCAGAATACACTCATGATTTTGTGTCCAAGATATGTACCACCTCCATCTCTGTGACATGGCCATGTACTGGATAGCTGATGGGAATGGTGAGTATCTAAGAAAAATCAGATATCAGTATGCCCAAGAAAGTCTCAGTGGAGAAACCCTGCTTTGGGCCTTTTGCTTATCTATTCTGTTGCCCTGAATGTCAGGAAGGTGTTTGCCTCAGGCCACAGTTTGTGAAGCCTGAAGAAAATAGTTTTCAAATTGAATTGAATGGTCATTACCTGTGCCTCTTCGGTTAATTGCTTTGGAAATGGATGTGTCTGAATCAGGCTCTTGGCCCTATGTGAGGCTGTGGCTTAGATTCACAGTACATGATGGGTCTAAAGAAAAATCCCATGTGTGCATCCAAAACCAAAATGGACAAAAGAACTGTCATGGTGGATAGAGTCTCTCGCCTTCCTCTGTAAGGTTCCTGACCTCCATTAAGTGAGAATAGGGATCATTTGGGTCAAGTGAATTCTTTAAAGCCCTGCAGAGGCTATCCCATAGGTTCGTGGGTTTTCTCATGACTCCAATTCACATCTATGTTTACTGAAGACCAGGGACAGTGTTGGTCTTACAATACAGGAATGCAGTGGATCTTCCATCTGTTGAGAACCTCAAAGCTCCATGCAGAAATGATCTCTGGAGAAGATGTAGGCAGCTATGTAAGACCTGAGAGAGCAAAAATCATCTTCCATGGCAAACAACCTGGTCAGGATTAAGGGTTGCGTCAGAATGAGCCTATCTCTTCTTAATGTAGAGAAGATGGACCAAACCCGGCCTGTGTGGAGAGCTGTTCCCTTTTGTCTACGGGTGATATACCATTTTAACTTGTGAAAGTGTCACAGGAAGTAGGGGCAGCCCTCATCTCATGGGACGGTTGGGAGCAATTGTTATGACAAAGTGGTTGCCAAGGCAGTGATCTCATTCAGTTCTTGAAGGAAGTGATCTCATCTCACTTCCTTGGTGATGGAACTCTCTGAACTTGGTATACAGAAAGCCAGGCACCCAGAGCCAGTCCCAGTCCTAGTCCCAGTGGTCTCACTCTTTTGGATTTACAAAGGACACAGTCAGTCTTTCTTGATACCTACTGATGTGAGGATGGCCAAATGCCAGGAAAGCTCGGAAGAGGGGCTCTTCCTGAGAAAGCAGATAGTGGCTCACTCCTGGCTTCTAACAACTTCACATTGTTGGCCAAGAAGATCAGATCTGAGACAGGGCAGGCCATTTCGGAGGATCATAGTATGGCCCATCAGTCAGAGCACACTCCGGAGAGTCACAGACCTATTTGGGGGAAGGAGGTGCCATTGCGGGTGTGGGTTTGTGGTTTTGTCTCATGTTCTGAGAATAGGTAGAAAAGGCAGTTTGTTTGGTTTGGAGTGAACTGTTTCTAGTAAGTCGTTTGACAATGCAAGTGTTTCTATGTCTGTGTATCCCACTGTGTCCGTGCTTATAGACATTAGAAAAGAGAATGCATCAATGGATGTGTCCTGTCTCATAGAAAGCTTCCCAGCATTCATCCAGCACAATTTATGAATTGACTGTGGCTTGCCTTATTGATGGGCGATACCTGCTACCTTCCTAAGTTGCTGTTTTCTTCCTGAATTATGGCCAATCTCCAGAATAGGCTCATGGTTTTGTGTCCAAGATATGTACTACCTCCAAGCTCTGTGACATGGCCATGTACTGGATAGCTGAATGGAATGGCGAGCATCTCAGAAAACTCAGATATCAGTGTGACCAGTAAAGTCTCAGTGGAGAATCCCTGCTTTGGGCCATTTGCTTACCTATTGTTCTGTTGCCCTGAGAGTCAGGAAGGTCTTTGTCTCAGGCCAACCCTTTGTGAATCCTGAAGGAAAGATTTTTCAAATGGAAATGAATATGCTTTACCTTTGGCTCTTTCCTTAATTGATTTGGAAAGAGATGTGTGTGAATCAGCCTCTTGGCCCAGTGTGATTCTTTGACTTAGATTCTCAGCACCTGATGGATCTAAAGAAAGATCCCATGGGTGCATAAAATCCAAAATGGCAAAAAGAGCAGTCATTGTTGATGAAGTATTTTGCCTTCCTCTGTAAGGTTCCTGAATTCCATCAAGTGAGAATAGGGATCTTTTGGGTCAAATGAGTTCTTCAAATCTATTCAGAGGCTATCCAATAGGTGCTTGAGTTTTCTCATCTTTCCAATTCACATAAAGAATCTGTACCCGACACTTAGTAGGACGCAAATTGGAGAAGCAGAGCAGTATTAAGGGCAGGCCTATTTGATCACTCCTGGTACACAGGAAGGGTGTACAGGCCACTGGGAATTTAGGCAAATGAGGGGCAACAGAGCTTATTTTGGACACTGTCTTGGGCTACGCTAATGCTATCAAATGTCAATCCTATTGTTGACTTCATATTTGTTTTATCCTAAGCTCACATATTCATCCTCAACCCTGTTGAAAATATGTAATCCCATCACTCACTTTATTCTTTTCCGGATTTCCTAATGTCTCTATTGATATCTGCTTTCCTACCTATTTTGTCCTGTGCATCATTGTGACTGACTCTTCACTTGTGTTGACATTTACATTGACTCTCTAACCAAAACCCTATTGCTAAAGAACTTTGGTTCCAAATCCTATACTCACTTTTCTTCCTAAACTTACCGACTATCTTTCTAATCCAACTGACTATAACTTTTTGGGGTGTCACATTCTATGTCTGCTAGTGGGGTATTACCATAATTTTAATTTGTCCAATTTGAGCTTGGAGAAAAGAAATTACATGATTGAGGAAACAGGGTTTTATAGTTAGTAATACTATGAGGATTATTATTGGACCGGCCAGGGTTGATAAAAACGTAATTAACCAGGGGGACTGTGTAAAAAAAGACTCAAACTACCCTTTTTGTGCCTCTCTCTCTCGTTGTTGCTCTTCAAGTCATCTTTTTAATTTACTCATAGATTTTTTTACAACTCCAGTATTGTCGACATAAAAACAACATTCTTCCCTCAATGAAGCACAAAGGCCCCCTTCTGTCATGAAAAGGAGGTCCAACCCTCGACTGTTCTGTAAAACAACTTCAGAGAGAGAGGTTAAAGATTCCTGCAAAGCTGTGATGGAGGTTTCTAAAATCTTTAAGTTTTGATCTATTGCTGCTTCTAATTGGGTCACTTGTTGTGTCCCATGGACCAGAGCAGTGGTTCTTGTGCCCAACCCTGCAGCAACTCCTATTCGTAATAGAATGGCTAAGGTGAGGGACATATGTTCCCAGCGGAACCGGGTTGTATGTCCCCCTCTTTGATCTTCAAATGAACCTGCGTCATGATAGAGCACTCTGGGAAACATCTGCACCATTTCACAATTAATCACATCTGTTGACCATTTCATGAAAACATAAACAATGTTTAAGTATATAGAATTATACTGTTGTAGGGACGGACAAGGCAAGGCACCTAAGATAGCACCAAAGACACGGAAACAGTCTTTTTTGGTTTCAACCAGATTCAGAGGGCATTGCTTCTGTTGTAATCAATTAATCCCCTGAAACCCAAGTTACGTAGTTTCAGAATTTTGTACCCAACACGTAAGGGAAGGGGCTCAGAAGTTCACAGTCTGCAGAAGTTCACAAAAAGCAGTTTTTGTTTCTGTTTTTTCCTCAGTTTGGGCAAGTTAACTTTTCAAGGACACCTGGGTGGGGGTGTCTTCCCTTTCTTTTTTTCCCCCTTCCAGCTGTTTCCATACAGCCCAGTTTGTAACTTCTTTATCTTAGAAATGTAGCCATCTCTGTGAAGCCCCAGCTCAAGGCCAGAGGACTTTTTTTCAAATATTTTGTGAAAAACTAGTAAGGGTGTGTCTAGATCAGGAGTGCTGAATTTTTTAGCCAGTTGCCAAGGAGACCAGGGCAACACAAAAATAGGAAGTTTATCTACAGTGAACTCTTTTATAGGGACTCTTTTGCTGAAAGTCCTAAATCAGCCATGGTGAAGACTTCTGGAGAAGGTCAGTTAAGACTTTTCTGTGGGCCTGGTACAGAGGGGGACAATTTGGAAGGCAGGGATAAGAGCAGCTCTGTGGATCTGAGAATGAGGAAGGAGAGATGTAAAAGAATATTGGGAGAGGGCTTTGGGATCTTAATAGCAACAAAAACTTGAGCAGTAGAACAGATAGAACAGAGGGGGAGACGGGAGTGAGATTCCAAAAAGCCTGTGAGGGACTTTAAATTCTTAGTAACCTGTTTTTAGTGATGACAAAGCAACATTAAAGGCCATTTTCATTACATCTTGTATTAGGGTCTGAGGATTCTTCTCAGCGGGTTTGAGCTTTGCATTAGGTGGTAAGAGGACTGGGTGGGACCCGGTGCGGGCACTGACAGGAGAGGAGAGGAGTGAGTGAATGGAGTGGTACCTCAGTACCTGCAACCTCAGCAAGGGAGCAATGGTCTGAGAACCAGTCGAGATTTGGGTTTTTGATCTAGATATTGGAGGGGAGAAATCAAGTTGCTGAGGTGGAAGTGACAGCAGAGAGTCTGGAGCACAAGGCTGAGGGTGAGCATCTATTGGAGAAGCATAGTTCAGGATGTGAGCAAAGGAGAGAGAAGGCCTCCACATAGCGGAATCTCCTTTCACCCTTTTGAGCACTTGCAGAAGTTAAAAAGGTCACACAGAATTTGAGGATCTAGAGACCCCTCTGGGGGCCATCGGTTTTGGTTATCTAATTCGTAATATGGCCAATGCTGTGTACAGAATTTGATGAGGAGTTTGGGTTTCATCTGACAGTCCCTGTATGCTCACATCCCCATGACTTACAATAGAAGTCTGTTCTCCCCCCCCACAGCCGTGACTGTTTGTGGCTTTGATAGTCTGCCGGGCAAACATAGTAATCTAGGCTAGCCAACGTGCATCTGGCTCACGTGTCCCTACATCTATAATGTTTGTTTCCATTATCTATGGTACTGAAGGGATTTAATGGAATTTTAGTGGGATCCTGTTAATCAGGGATATCCCAATAGGAAAGACCTATAGCCAGCTGACAAATGACTGGGTGGAGAGATGGCCACCAGGTTCGTAAGGGGGCTGTATTCGAGATAGGCCATACTTCGTGTCCAGTAGGATTTGTGATCAGCCATGGCAGCTTAAGGGGCTGATGAGGGTTAAGACTACTGGTCGTCAAGGGGAGAATAAATATCTTCCAGGATCTTCTTTACAACCATTTGCGATGTTTCTTTTTTCTTCTTTTTTATTTCTTTTTTTGTGTGTGTGTGGGGAAGGCTTCAATACATCCTAAAATGTATGTTCAAAGACTAGGAGTTATTTAAGTCCATACCTTACTGGCTTAATTTCAGTAAAGTCCACTTCCCAGAATTGTCCTCGTCTGGTTCCTCATAGGTTCTTTCCTGCAGGAAGCTTGGAAGTGTAAGCTTTAACCAATTAATGGACCTGACAGGCTTTTGTTACCCATTCAGTTATTTCCTTTTGCTGTGAGTAGGTTAGTGGAAAACTGTGTTCTTGATCCTTCACGAATGAATGCAGTTTCTTTGAACAAAGGTGAGTGAGTTGATGAACATTTGCTACTGACATAGTTAGAGCAATGATTATAGGAGTAGTTACTGAAGGATTAAAAAATTCCACTTGGGGGCCTTCAGGGTTAAAAGTTATTTTGGCCCAGAGCTTGGTGAGCAGAACTCTGCCCATCAATGGGGCCAGGCATTCTGGGATTACTAGGAAGGAGTGATGGATTTTTCCTTTTCCCTGGTCCATGGTCCTCTTAGTTGTCAAAGCCCGATATTTACTTCTGTTAGACTCTTGAATTAGAGACCTTTTATTCGGTAGAGGGCCCAATGGGCCTTATGGGCTGAGTATATTGCCCCTGTATCTACTTCAAAGTTTATTGTGTTCCCCTCCACTTCAAAAGTTACCTTGAGGTCAGGGAGAGGATCTGAGCCCGGACTTTCTTAGTATTCCTCCAGAGTCAGAATATCTGGCTGGCATGGCTGTCTCTTTCTAGGGCACTCTTTGGCCCAGTGTCCTTTTTCTTTAGAGTAGGCACATTGATCTGAGGCCAGGGGTGGCCTCTAGTGTGTGCCCAGGTATCCCTTCCTGTCTCTCTGTTTCTTAGTTTCTGGCCTATTTGTTGTTGTGACCAGGACCTTAGTCAATGCCTTAGTCTGTCTTTTGTTTCTTTTATCCTCACTCAGCTCCCTTCTCTTCCTCAGTTTCTCTCTTAAAGTATACCTTCTCGGGTTCTCTGACTAAATCCCTCAAAGTCATATCTTGTAATCCATCTAAGCATTGTAACTTTCTTTTAATATCCAGGGCAGCTTTCCCAATAAAGGCCATTGTGACAGATGCCTTTTGATCCTCTGCCTGAGGATCGAAAGGAGTATGTCTTTATATGCCTACATAATTATCTCTAGGAACATACAGGGAGATTCATCAGGCCCTTAAATAATCTCTCTTAGATTGGCCAAATTAGTTGGTCACCTAGCGGCCACTAAGATACCCACTATTAGAGCCCGGCGATAAGTGGACAGATGCTCCCTACCTTCAAAGGTGTTGGGGTCCCAGTTGGGTCGTTTCAAGAGAAAGCCGGCTTTGAATATGTTGGGAAGTTGTGTCGGTCACGCATTTGGTCCGAGGATACTTTTTTCTAGCATCCAGGAGGATTCTCTTTTGTTCCTCTGTCATGAAGAGAGTCCCTAGGAGTTGTTGGCAGTCATCCCAAGTAGGTTGGTGTGAAAACATCAATGACTTCACCAGACCTGAGAGCCAGGTTGGGTCCTCGGTAAAAGGGGGATTGTTATTTTTCCATTTATATAGGTCTGAAGAGGAGAAGGCCAATACTGGTAGGATTCCATTTTTTTCCCCATGGCCATCGTCAATCATTGGCCCTTAGGGATGGAGGGAAGCAACACGGGAGTTCCAGGGTTTTCAATCATTTGCCACCGGCGAGTTCCTTTAGCAAGTCCAGCTTCCTCCAGGGGAGGAGGGGCTGTGTGTGACGCAGGGGAGTTATCTGGAGGGCCCTGGGCTGGCTTAGTGTCCTCCAATTGCGGAGAGGCTGAGTCAGCAGCTGGAGAATCACTTAGAGGGTGTTGGGGGTTGTGGGACAAGGGTAGAAGATAAGGAAGGGGAGGAGAGTCCAGTAGAGTCAAATCTTGTGACTCAGGGAAAACAGAGGGTGGAGGAGGAGGAGGAGCAGAGGGGTTGAGAGATCGTGGGGGAAGGAGTAGGAACGGGGACACAGCAAGGAAAGGCTTCACCCACGGAAGAGGAGATTTGCAGAGGTCCTGCCAAGTTAAGGTATATTCCTGTTTATCAGTATGGCTATGTGGCCCTGGCTGTAAGACAATATCTCTGTCTTTTTAAATTAGTGGGAAGTAGAAAGATCCTTCTAGGGGCCATCCGAATCCAAAGGTGGGCAATTCTGAGGCACACAGAGTCTGCCAGGTCCAGCGTTTTACTGAAAAATAAACATTCTGAGCCCTTAAGCGGACTTTGGTCCATAGATCAAGGGTCAGGGACAGAGGCATTGAAGTGATCTGTCCCATAATGAAAGATACACAAACAGTAAAAGCAACGACACAGGACACAGACAAGAGAAAAAATAAAGACAGGCAATGGACGTCCAACACTGAGACCAAGACTGAGCAGGCGGCAAAACCCGATGGGCTGGCAATACCGAATCTGAAACAAAGTATCACTGAGTCGAGGGGACTATAATTCCTCGATTCCCGAGTCCTCTGTGGCGTCACCCAGGGACTTGGCTTGTGGCTCTGTGACACGTCTGCCAGCCACCATCAAAGAGAGCTCACACACTTCATCGACAGCCATTTTGCCAAGCCCTAACCTGAAACCTGAAACCAGAAAGAGGCGCCTTACTTACCCTGAGAGTAGCCCATTGGGGTCTCTCGTTCACCGCTGCTGGATTTCGGTGGAACCTCCATATATAAATATCGGAAGAGCATTTGGGGAAGAGACCACTAAGAGACTCTCTCATGCAAAAACAAAGGGTTTATTGGGGGTCCAGCATGCTGGGGCTCAGAGCTCATTTGAATAGAGCAGAGAACCCTGAGAACAGCTTAAGCAGAGCTTATATACTTTCCTTGAAGAGGGCAGGGAGGAAAGTTTATTGATGGGCCTGGGCGGGTGAGCAGTTTGCGTGCAACTGGGTGAGGGAGTACATTCTGAAGTTTGGCAGTTGGGGACAGCACATTCTGGGAAAAAGTTTAGAAAACACTTCTCAAGATTTCAACAGTGTTTTATTAAGCATACAGAAAAACAGGAAGTGACAAGAATCTATTTTATTAACATTTCACTACCGACTATACTTTGCCACATTTCCTAAAGTCTCTATTGATATCTGCATTCCTACATATTTTCCCCAGTTCATCATTGTGATTAATTCTTCACATGTGCTGACATTTACATTCACTCAATACCCGAAACCCTATAGCTAAAGAACTTTTGGTCCAAATCCTATACTCACTCTCCTTTATAAATATACCGACTATCTTCCTAATACTTCTGACTATCCATTTTGACTGCAAGTTTTCTTTGAAAATCAATCATCCAAGTTACAAGGTCCTATGCTTAATACCGCAATCAAGGGCCCAATGCCCTTCTGGGCTTCAAATCTTACCTAGATTTCTTTTTTCAGATTCCTATATTTTACCTATATATTCTGGAAAATATCGCAGATTCCCAATACCATTATTCATCCAGCAGAATGATTTCTATTCCAAATCAAACCTGTTATTAACCCTAACCATACACTGTTCCCTCAATCTAACTTTAGAGAAGAGCAAGGACAGAGTTGGTCTTAAAATACAGGAATGTAGGGGATCTTCCAACTGCTGAGAAACTCAAAGATCTATGTGCAAATGATCCCTAGAGAAGTTGTAGGCACCTATGAAGGAACTGAGAGAGCAAAAGTCATCTTTCATTGCAAACAACCTGGTCAGCATGAAGGGATGTGTCTGAATCAGCCTCTCTCTTCTTTATGTAGAGAAGAAGGACAAAACGAGGCCTCTGTGGAGAGCTGATCCTGGTTACCAATGTTTGATATACCATTCTAACTTGTAAAAGTGTCAAAGGAATTAGGGACAGCCTCCATTTCGTGGGACCTTTGGAAGCAAATGTTAGGACAATGTGCTTGCCAAGGCATTGACCTCATTCAGTTCCTGAAGGAAGTGACCTCACCTCACATTCTTGGTGATGGAACTCTCTGAACTTGGGATCCAGGCATCCAGGCACACAAATCTCGTCCCAGGACCAGTCCCAGTGGTCTCCCTTCTTTTGATTTACCAAGGATAGAGTCAGTCTTTCTTGGTGTCTACTGATGTGAGGATGGCCAAATGCCAGGAAAGCTCTGAAGAGTGGCCTTTCCTGAGTAAGCAGGAAGTGGCTCACCGTTGTCTCCTGACAACTTCACAGAGTTGGCCAAGGAAACCAGATCTGAGACAGAACAGGCCATTTGATGGGAACATTGTACGGCCCACCAGTCAGAGGTCACTCCCGATAGTCAGAGACCTACTTTGGGAAAGGAGGTGACTTTGTGGGTGTGAGTGTGTGTTTGTGATTTTGTCTCATGTTTTGAGAATAGGTAGGAAAGGCAGTTTGTTTGGTTTGGAGTGGACGATTTCTAACAAGTGATTTGACAAGGCGAGTGTTTTTAAGTCTGTGTATCCCACTGTGTCCATGGTTGTAGACATTAGAAAAGAGAATGCATCAAAGGATGTGTCCAGGCTAGTAGAAAGCTTACCAGAATTCTTTCTGCCCAATGTATGAAATTAATGCGGCTTGCCTTATGGATGGGTAACACCTGCTATCTTCCTAAGTTCCTGTTTTCTTCCTGAATTCTGGCCACTCTCCAGAATAGGCTCATGATTTTGTGACCAAGATAAGTACCACCTCCAAGCTCTGTGACATGGCCATGTACTGGATAGCTGAAGGGAATGGTGAGCATCTCAGAAAATTCAGATATCAGTGTGACCAGGAAAGTCTCAGTGGAGAAACACTGCTTTGGGCCATTTGCTAACCTATTGTTGTGTTCCCCTGAATGTCAGGAAGTCTTTGCCTCAGGCCACCCCTTTGTGAAGCCTAAAGAAAACAGTTTTCAAATGGAAATGAATGGGCATCACCTGTGGCTCTTTGCTTAATTGCTTTGGAAAGGGATGTGTCTGAATCAGCCTCTTGGCCCTGTGTGAGGTTGTGGCTTAGATTCTCAGCACCTGGTGGATGTAAAGAGAGATCCCATGTGTGCATCCAAAACCAAAATGGCCAAAAAGCAGTTTTTGTGGATGAAGTCTGTCGCCTTCCTCTTTAAAGTTCTTGAACTCCATCAAGTGAGAATAGGGATCCTTTGGGTCAAATGGGCTCTTCAAAGACCTGCAGAGGTGCTTGTGATTTCTCATGACTGCAAATCACATAAAAATATATACCTGACACTCAGTTTTCCACAAATTGGAGAAGCATAGAAGTATTAACGTCTAGCATATTTGATCACTCCTGTTTCACATGAAGGGTGTCCAGACCACCCTGAATTTACGCCAATGAGGGGCAAGGGAGTTATTTTGGACACTCTCTTGGACTCCGCCACTCATGGAAACCTTCCGCCAGAGGTTGTGATTAGTGTCTATATGGAAGAAGATGAGGGCCATATGGGAGGGTTTTGGTTTTAAATTTGGTCATTTGTGTCCAGTATGAAGACATGACCTGGACCACCTGGGCTTGAACTCTGGTGTGATTCCCCTTAGAGACTGAATTCAGAGAAGTATTGCCATGAATTTTGTTGGGATTTTAGGAGTCCACCCATGAGAATCACCCTTGGAAACTGAGATCTAGGCCCAGGTTGGCTTTCCACAGAGCCCTGGGTATCTCAGCCAGGATATCACATGATTTAATTCTGAAAGACTTGGCAGCCATAGTTGAGAGTCACAACACCCATGGACGTCACATTGTAGACCTCAATGGGCCTGGCTTCATGTGACATTTTGGCCACTCTTTGGGAAGCCTTGCCTGTGAGAGTTCTACAGAGCATTCATTGAAATGAGCTTCCTCACCATTTATTGGTTCCTGAATGAATTGAAACCCACAGTGCCTGCAACGTCATCCTTGAAAAATGCCTAGATAAATACCATGAAATTTTTGAAATTCCCATGACCAGGTGGCACTGGAGAAACTTTGGATGTCCTGTTGCTGATCGTAAATATGCAAGACAGTGCCTTGATTGAGTGGGTTTCATGAAAATGGTGTAGAACAGAGATGCCAGTATGTTGGAACCTGCTGAGTAGTGGGCCTAGAACAGTGGTAGGCAGATGTGTGATAAAAAATTTGTGGTGGGGCCATGTGGATCTGCCATTGGCTTCCAAATGGCTTGTGACTGACATGGTGCAGCCAGCAGACCCTTCCATGTAAAGGCTTCTTGTTATATGGAGATGTTTCCGGGCAATGTTCAGAATCAGGTTGCTATGGACATGTGGCCAAGCTATGTGGGATAGAAGCCTGGTTGGTGCATTCTCCTGCAGACCCTGACCAACCACACATGACAGAATTGCCTCCAGAACTGTGTCCCAGTTGAACTTCTTTTATTTCATGAAGCAAATGCCAAAGTCCCAGTGCAGCAGCAAGAAACACCACGAAAAGTGGAGGATGACCAAATGGCTTCCCAGTCCACATGGGAATACCCTTAGCCCCCAGTGGCCACAGTTTACTTACAAAGAGAGAATTCAGCACTGCTGCCTCATGTTCATTGGAAAATAAGAAATCATGTCCTCCAGGTCACATAGATGCAGACACAGCTTTGATGGTCTCACTAGAAAGAAGCTAAAGCTCCTGACAAAAACATATATTTCAAGTGCTCAAACTCAGAGGCAGTTTCTCAAGAAGTATTTAGGCCAGCAGAGCTCCATATATATGGAGTGTTTATCCTGTCCCATACTAGGAAAACTCCTCTACCACTTCCAAGGTTGTAAACTCCTGAGCATATTATTCACAGATTTTATTACTCTACTCCTCTAATTGTGCCTTACTTTGGGGGAAGGAAATGTCAAGGAATTGTTCTGGATGAGAGTGGGAAGATTTTGTTTAGCACATATTTGCATACACATTGATTTCATTTTTCTATTTTACATTTGATATACTGAATCCCTGACACTACCACATACCCTACTAGATTCTGAATACTAATCCTAATATGATGGAGAAAAATAACCGAAACAGAATAGAAATACAAGCAGTTCAGAGGAGGCACGTTGTATACTTGGACTTGCCTTTTGCATTATATAGGGTAGGAGTTATAAATCTAGTAAATTTTTTGTTGAAATAGTTTTCCAAGTGCTTTTACAGTTAACAAATATGTGAATTCCTGTCTCCCTTTCTCTGTATTCTATTCAGCACATGTATTTTTATATGCACATTTAAAATCCTACCTGGTATCACACGTACATTCTTGTGAGTTACATAACTTGGCAGATACAAAGTGTGAGAAGAGATCACTCCTCCTAAATGCTGTTTGAACTGAAAATTCAAACTATGGGTGAGCTTCCTAGTTGAAAAAAGTTATACATAAATCCATGTCCAGTAAAATGAATATTTTTGGATCTGTGGATGATATGTATTTCACGGTTAATTCGATTGGCATATATATTGCTAATTTTTAAAATCTGTGTGTGGTTATATATATATATATATATATATATATATATATATATATATATTCTCTCCAGATATTTCAAAATATTTAATATATGTGTCTTATTATACACTCCCTAAATTCATTCAGAATATGTATGTGGATTTATAAAAAACTTTTCACAAGATTATTCTCAGAAATATTCATTCACCTGATATACGTATTTTTTTCCTAGTAGTTGAAAACTAACTTCAGTGAATGGTGCATATGAATCCTAATATTTCTACAGTAACTGATCCAGTTTCACATCAATGCAAGTAGATTCCTATGGGACATGATAAGTATTTTGAAGTTCATTTTTATTTCAACACTGGTACATTACTATTTCTTCAGTTTATGCACATTATAGGATATATATTTCATCCACAAGTTCACAAATTTATAGGCATATATTTCACTTTCAATCACTTTCTGCTTCAGAAAACACGTGTTCCGCCATGTTTCAAACTGGTCTTTTCATGAGACTTCTTTCAAAACACATTATTTTTCATTTCCATAATCACTTTTGAAGCAAAACTCACACACTCTTCATGATAAACCATAAGCCTAGGATTACAATTAGACGTATAACTAGTTGTTATGAATGATTCTATATCAATATATGATTTCTTGAGAGGCAAGATGGCCACAAAGGGAGTGCAGTAACTCCGTGTACTGCGTCACTGTGACGGAAAATGACGAGTTAGAACGGCTAAAAGCTATCTTGTTAGGAATTTCCAGCAAAATCGGGGTGCTCCAAAACCTAGTGGAAGGATTTTCATCGCACGAGGATCAGCTTCAGGGGCTCAAATGCGAGCGATCTGTCCGTCTGTATGGAGCGCTGCTTGTTCGGCAGATCACCCCATGGCTGGAGTCTGCGGCGCGCGCTGGGAAACGACAGGCTGGTGGCGCAGAGATACAGCGATGCTGATTCTGTGGGCTCCTGCCAGCTAGGCATTTGCTGAGCTCGGAGCTGAATTCTGGGTTGGAGACGGGGAAAGGAAACGGTCCAGTTTGGTTCTCCACACCGGTCAGACCACGGAGGAAGCCAGCGGCCACCATCTTGGACAGCTGACGTCACCATCCTTGTTTTCGACTGATTGCAGCTCTTTCAGCTATAGAACAGGTAATTTCAGGCTGACAATTGTCTGCATCTCACAGACAAATTGCTCAGACTTAGTGCTAAATAACCCGCGGAAACTGTTTCTTGGAGCCTGCTCCTATCAGAACACGCACCGAGCCCGGAGTGTCGGAGTTCCGGCTCCCGGAGCTGCTCTGGCCCAGGGCTATAGAACCCGCTGAAACTGCTTCTTGGAGCCTGCTCCTGTTGGAGCATGCACCAAGTCCGGAGAGGCCGAATTCTGGCTCCCGGAACCGTTTTGGCCCGGTGATAAAGAATCCGCGGAAACTGTTTCTCGGTCCGGGTCCTGCTGAATACTGTGGAGGCCAGAGGGGCCGAACAGAGCCGCCGCAAGGGACCGGAACAGGTCCAGCGACCTGCCGGCGTGGTAGTCAAGAAAACCCGGAGGCAGCACTGGCACAGGAGCCGGCGGGAGCTGCGCGGCGCGGGTCTCCCAGCTACCGCTCCCACCAGTGCTGACAACTGAGGTCTCTTGCACCAACTCACCTCGGCGTGGGACTCACGGCTACCGCTCCCACCAGTGCTGACAACTGAGGTCTCTTGCAGCAGATACGGGGGCGTGGCTACCAGAAGGTAAGCAAATTGGCTGGGGGTTCTCAGCCCCAAGCTCTACAAACTTAGGGCCTGAGGGAGGCCAACAAGAAGAGTGTGCCCAGGCACTAATGAAACAGCTGCTCCACGCGTGTGCAAGGTAGGCGGAACTGTGAACACCGACAAAACAGGCCCAGTGAACCGCCAGACACATCCCTCCGGTTGGGGGAGGGGCAGAGCCACCGGGCGCCTGCAAGGTAGGCGGACCCGCCACCCACCAGCAGAAAAGGCACAGCAATCCACAGAGCGGCATAGCCACCCCCCGAGCCTACAAGGTAGGCAGACCTGTGACCTACCGGCAGGTCATGCCCAAAAACCTGCGGAGGGGCACAGCTGCCCCACTTGCCTGCTAGGTAGGCTGAACCGTGACCACCAACAGAACAGGCCCAGCGGCCGGCCAGACACATCGCCCCGCCCAGGTTGGGGGAGGGGCAGAGCCGCCGGGCGCCTGCAAGTTAGGCATTCCTGCGAATCACCAGCAGATCAGGCCCAGCAACAGCGGAGCGGCAGAGCCACCCCCGGGCCTGCAAGGTAGGCACACTTGCCACCCACCGGCAGGTCAGGCCCAAGAAACTGCGGAGGGGCACAGCTGCCCCACGAGCCTGCTAGGTAGGCAGAACCCTGACCACCAACAGAACAGGCTCAGAGGCCGGCCAGACACATTGCCCACCCCGGTTGGGGGAGGGGCAGAGCCGCCGGGCGCCTGCAAGTTAGGCAGACCTGCATCTCACCAGCATATCAGGCCCAGCAACCCGCGGAGCGGCAGAGCCACCCCCGGGCCTGCAAGGTAGGCGCACTTGCCACCCACCGACAGGTCAGGCCCAGCAACTCTCAGAGAGACACAGCTGCTCCACGCGTGTGCAGGGTAGGCGGAACCGTGACCACCGACAAAAGAGGCCCAGTGGACCGCCAGACACATAGCTCCGGTTGGGGGAGGAGCAGAGCCGCCGGGTGCCTGCAAGGTAGGCGGACCCGCGACCCACCAGCAGAACAGGCACAGCAATCCACAGAGCGGCAGAGCCACCCCCCGAGCCTACAAGGTAGGCAGACCTGCGACCCACCGACAGGTCAGGCCCAAAAACCTGCGGAGGGACACAGCTGCCCCAAGTGCCTGCTAGGTAGGCTGAACCGTGACCACCAACGGAACAGGCCCAGCCGCCGGCCAGACACATCGCCCCGCCCCGGTTGGGGGAGGGGCAGAGCCGCCGGGCGCCTGCAAGTTAGGCAGACCTGCAACTCACCAGCAGATCAGGCCCAGTGACCCGCGGAGCGGCAGAGCCGCCCCTGCGCCTGCAAGGTAGGCACACTTGCCATCCACCGGCAGGTCAGGCTCAGCAACTCTCAGAGGGACACAGCTGCTCCACGCACGTGAAATGTAGGCGGAACCGTGACCACAGACAAAACAGGCCCAGTGGCCCGCCAGATACATCACCCCGGTTGGGGGAGGGGCAGAGCCGCCACCAGCGCCTTTTAGGTAGACAGACCTGCAACCAACAGACAGAACAGGCCTAGTGGCCAGAGGAGGGGCAAAACCGATGCTCACTCCTGCAAGGTAGGCGGACCTGTGACCACCGAAAGAACAGGCCCATCGAAAGTACAGGCACAGCGGCCTCCCGGCATGGTAGGCACATTGCCTCAATTGAAGGAGGGGCAGAACCACCGCCAAAGCCTGCAAGGGAGACGATGCAGCTATACAAAAGCAATATAAATATATAGGGGGAAAAATCAATAACACAACAGTTTCACCAAGCAGAAAGAAACGCGATCAATATAAAAAGACAAGGAAAAAAAGGAGCACAAGCAATGCAGGTCAATTCAACTTTAGAAGAGGTAATATCTGCAGCAGATGGAATGTCAGATAAAGAATTCAGGATATACATGCTTCAGATGATCTGGAGTCTCAAGGAAGACATTAGACAGCAAAATCAGACAATGAAAGACCACTTCGACCACTTCAACAATGAATTACATAAACAAATCCAAGAAGCAAAAGATCAATTATTCAGGGAGATAGAGGTTATAAAAAACAAACAAACAGAAATCCTGGAAATGCAGGAAACAATAAACCAACTTAAAAACTCAATTAAGAATACTACCAGCAGAGTAGAACACTTAGAAGATAGAACATCAGACAATGAAGACAAAGTATTTCAACTGGAGAAGAACATAGACAGCTCAGCAAAGCTGTTAAGAAACCATGAGCAGAACATTCAAGAAATATGGGATAACATAAAGAGACCAAACTTAAGAGTCATTGGGATACAGGAAGGTATTGAGGTCCAAACCAAAGGAATGAGCAATCTATTCAACGAAATAATACGAGAAAACTTCCCAGACTTGAAGAATGAGACAGAATCCCAAATCCTAGAAGCCTACAAGACGCCGAATGTGCAAAATCATAAGAGATCCACACCTAGACACATTATAATGAAGATGCCCAACATACAGAATAAGGAGAGAATTTTAAAAGCTACAAGAGAAAGGAAGCAGATTACATTTAAGGGTAAACCAATCAGGATAACAGCTGATCTTTTAACACAGACTCTGAAAGCTAGAAGATCCTGGAATAACATATTTCATACACTAAAAGAAAATGGGTTCCAACCAAGAATTGTGTATCCCGTGAAATTAAGCTTCAGGATGGAAGATGAAATTAAAACCTTTCATGATAAACAAAAGTTAAAAGAATTTGCAGCTAGAAAACCATCTCTTCAAAACATCCTCGGCAAAATATTACAGGAAGAGGAAATGGAAAATGTCAATGAAAACCAACAGCGGGAGGTAGTACAGTGAAGGGGGGGAATAATCAAAGAGGAAAACAAACCATGTTTAGTAACATAAATAAACCAATATGGCTGGAAGAACACCCATATCTCAATAATAACCCTAAATGTTAATGGCTTAAACTCACCAATTAAGAGACACAGGCTAGTAGAATGGATCACAAAACAAGACCCAACAATATGCTGCCTTCAGGAGACGCATTTGATAGGAAAAGACATACTTAGACTGAAGGTGAAAGGTTGGGAAAAATCATATCACTCATATGGACTTCGGAAACAAGCAGGAGTGTCCATATTCATATCAAATAAAATAGATTTCAAGCCAAAGTTAATCAAAAGGGATGAAGATGGACACTACATACTTCTCAAGGGAACCATACACCAACAAGACATAACAATCATAAATATATATGCCCCAAACAATGGTGCAGCTATGTTCATCAAACAAACACTTCTCAAGTTCAAGAGTCTAATAGACCACCATACAATAATCATGGGAGACTTCAACACACCTCTCTCACCACTGGACAGATCTTCCAAACAAAAGTTGAATAAGGAAACTATAGAGCTCAATAACACAATTAATAACCTAGACTTAATTGACATATATAGAATATACCACCCAACATCAAGCAGTTACACTTTTTTCTCAGCAGCACATGGATCCTTCTCAAAAATAGATCATATATTATGTCACAGGGCAACTCTTAGACAATATAAAGGAGTAGAGATAATACTATGCATCTTATCTGATCATAATGGAATGAAATTGAAAATTAACGATAAAAGAAGTAAGGAAAAATCATGCATCACTTGGAGAATGAACAATAGGTTATTGAATGATCAATGGGTTATAGAAGACATCAAGGAGGAAATTAAAAAATTCTTAAAGATAAATGAAAACACAGACACAACATATTGGAATCTATGGGACACATTGAAAGCAGTTCTAAGAGGAAAATTTATTGCTTGGAGTTCATTCCTTAAAAAAAGAAAAAACCAACAAATAAATGATCTAATACTTCAACTCAAAATCCTAGAAAAAGAAGAGAAAAACAACAGCAAAAGAAGTAGAAGACAAGAAATAATTAAAATCAGAGCTGAAATTAATGAAATCGAAACGAAAGAAACAATAGAAAAAATTGACAAAACTAAAAGTTGGTTCTTTGAAAAAATAAAAAAAATCGACAGACCCTTAGCCACGCTAACGAAGAGAAGAAGAGAGAGAACTCATATTACCAGCATACGGGATGAAAAAGGCAATATCACAACAGACACTTCAGAAATACAGAAGATTATCAGAAATTATTTTGAATCCTTATACTCCAACAAAATAGAAGATAGTGAAGGCATCGATAAATTTCTTAAGTTATATGATTTGCCCAGATTGAGTCAGGAGGATATTGACAACCTAAACAGACCAATATCAATTGAGGAAATAGAAGATACCATCAAAAGACTACCAACTAAGAAAAGCCCAGGACAGGATGGGTATACAGCAGAGTTTTACAAAACCTTTAAAGAGGAACTAATACCAATACTTTTCAAGCTATTTCAGGAAATAGAAAAAGAGGGAGAACTTCCAAATTCATTCTATGAGGCCAACATCACCCTGATTCCTAAATCAGACAAAGGCACTTCAAAGAAAGAAAACTACAGACCAATATCTCTAATGAACCTAGATGCAAAAATCCTCAATAAACTTCTGGCGAACCGGATACAAAAACATATCAAAAAATTGTGCAACATGATCTGGTAGGATTTAAACCTGGGATGCAAGGTTGGTTCAATATACGGAAATCAATAAATGTTATTCACCACATCAATAGGCTTAAAAATAAGAACCATATGATCATCTCGATAGATGCGGAAAAAGCATTCGACAAAGTAGAGCATCCCTTTATATTCAAAACTCTAGAAAAACTAGGGATAACAGGAACATACCTCAATATTTTAAAAGCAATCTATGCTAAGCCTCAGGCTAGCATCATTCTGAATGGAGAAAAACTGAAGGCATTCCCTCTAAAATCTGGAACAAGACAGGGATGCCCTCTCTCACCACTTCTGTTCAACATAGTTCTCGAATCACTGGCCAGAGCAATTAGACAGACGAAAGAAAATAAAGGCATAAAAATAGAAAAGAAGAACTCAAATTATCACTATTTGCAGATGACATGATTCTATACCTAGCAGACCCAAAAGGGTCTACAAAGAAACTATTAGAGCTAATAAATGAATTCAGCAAAGTGGCAGGCTATAAAATCAACACGCATAAATCAAAGGCATTCCTGTATATCAGCGACAAATCCTCTGAAATGGAAATGAGGACAACCACCCCATTCACAATATCCTCAATAAAAGTAAAATACTTGGGAATCAACTTAACAAAAGAGGTGAAAGACTTATACAATGAAAACTACAGAACCCTAAAGAAAGAAATAGAAGAAGATCTTAGAAGATGGAAAAATATACCCTGTTAATGGATAGGTAGAAGTAACAACATCAAAATGGCGATATTACCAAAAGTTCTCGTTAGGTTTAATCCAATGCCAATCAAAATCCCAACGGCATTTCTCGTAGAAATAGAGAAAGCAATCATGAAATTCATATGGAAAAATAAAAGACCCAGAATAGCAAAAACAATGCTAAGCAGGAAGTGTGAATCAGGCAGGATAGCTATACCAGACTTCAAACTATACTTCAGAGCAATAGTAACAAAAACACCATGGTACTGGTAACAAAACCGGCGGGTGGACCAATGGTACAGAATAGAGGACACAGAAGCCAATCCACAAAACTACAACTATCTTATATTCGATAAAGGGGCTAAAAGCATGCAATGGAAGAAGGATAGCATCTTCAACAAATGGTGTTGGGAAAACTGGAAATCCATTTGCAACAAAATGAAACTGAATCCCTTTCTCTCGCCATGCACAAAATTTAACTCAAAGTGGATCAAGGAACTTGATATCAAATCAGAGACATGGCATTTGATAGAAGAAAAAGTTGGCTATGATCTAATTACTGTGGGGTCGGGCTCCAAATTCCTCAATAGGACACCCATAGCACAACAGTTAATAACTAGAATCAACAAATGGGACTTACTCAAACTAAAAAGTTTTTTCTCAGCAAAAGAAACAATAAGAGAGGTAAATAGGGAGCCTACGTCCTGGGAACAAATCTTTACTCCTCACACTTCAGACAGAGCCATAATATCCAGAATATACAAAGAACTAAAAAAATTAGACAATGAGATAACGAATAACCCAATCAACAAATGGGCCTAGGACCTGAACAGAAATTTCTCAGAGGAGGACATACAATCAATCAACAAGTATATGAAAAAATGCTCACCATATCTAGCAGTCAGAGAAATGCAAATCAAAACCACCCTAAGATACCATCTCACTCCAGTAAGATTGGCAGCCATTAGGAAGTCAAACAGCATCAAGTGCTGGCGACGATGTGGGGAAAAGGGTACTCTTGTACATTGCTGGTGGGACTGCAAATTGGTGCGGCCAATTTGGAAAGCAGTATGGAGATTTCTTGGAAAGCTCGGAATGGAACCACCATTTGATCCAGCTATTCCCCTACTCGGTCTATTCCCTAAAGACCTAAAAAGAGCACACTATAGGGACACTGCTACATCCATGTTCATAGCAGCACAATTCACAATAGCAAGACTGTGGAACCAACCTAGATGCCCTTCAATAGACGAATGGATAAAAAAAATGTGGCATTTATACACAATGGAGTATTACTCTGCATTAAGAAATGACAAAATCATAGAATTTGGAGGGAAATGGATGGCATTAGAGCAGATTATGCTAAGTGAAGCTAGCCAATCCCTTAAAAACAAATGCCAAATGTCTTCTTTGATATAAGGAGAGTAACTAAAAACAGAGTAGGGACGAAGAGCATGAGAAGAAGATTAACATTAAAGAGGGATGAGAGGTGTGAGGGAAAGGGAGAGAGAAGGGAATTGCATGTAAATGGAAGGAGACCCTTAGGGGTATACAAAATTACATACAAGAGGATGTGAGGGGAAAGGAGGAAAATATAAGGGGGAGAAATGAACTACAGTAGAGGGGGTAGAGAGAGAAGAGGGGAGGGGAGGGGGGAGGGGGGATAGTAGAGGATAGAAAAGGCAGCAGAATACAACAGACACCAGAATGGCAATATGTAAATCAATGGTTCTGCAACTGATGTGATTCTGCAATCTGTATATGGGGTAAAAATTGGAGCTCATATCCCACTTGAATCAAAGTGTGAAATATGATATATCAAGAACTATGTAATGTCTTGAACAACCTACAATAAAAATTAATTAAAAAAATATATGATTTCTTATATATTTTCAGATATCAATTCAATACATTATTTAAAGGGGAACCAGTTATATAATTTATTAACTGTATGATCTATTCATGCATTATCTCTATATTCATAGACACAGGGTACACCTATTTTTACCCTCAATACTAATTTATACGTTTTCAAAATATTCCTCAAAAAATGGTGGAAGAAATACTCATGTCACCTGATCTATATATACATTTTATCACAGTAATATTCTGGACAAAAAAATCAAAGGTCACCCTTAAGTTTGTACCAAAGCCTAAATGGAAAGTGAGCATGGATTACTAAAACCTTCCATGTCCAGGTGGCCTAATGCTCTCAAATGTCAATCTTATTGGTGACAACATTTTTGTTTCTTCCTAAGATTATATATTCAACCTCAAGCCTGTTGAAAATGTCTAATCCTATCACTCACTTTATACTTTGCCTGATTTAGTAATGTCTCTATTTATATCTATTTTCCTACATATTTTCCCCTGTTCATCATTGTGACTGACTCTTCACTTGTGCTGACATTTACATTCACTGTCTACCTGAAACCCTATTGCTTAAGAACTTTTGGTCTAAATCCTATTCTCACTCTTCTTTGTAAACCTACTGACTATCTTCCTAATCCTACCGACTATCCTTTTTTGAGTGGATGTTCTCTTCGACATTCAATCATCCAAGGTACAAGCTCCTATGCCATTGTATATAGATTTATCTGAGGGTCTCCTTTCATTTCCAAGCAATTTCCCTTAAATAATTCAAAGCTAAGTGTACCAATTAAGGGCCCAATGCCCTTCTGGACTTCATATCTTCCATAGATTTCTGTTTTTATACTTATATTTCACCTATATATTCTTGTAAATATCATAGTTTCCCAATACCATTATTCGTCATGCAGAAGGATTCCTAACCCCAAATTGAACATGTTACTAACCCAAAACCATACATTGTTCTCTCAATCGAACTTTACAGAACAGCAGGGACAGGGTTGCTCTTAAAATACAGGAATGTAGGGCATGTTCCAGCTGTTGAGAACATCAAAGGTCCATGCAGAAATGATCCCTTGAGAAGATGTAGGCAGCTACGAAAGACCTGAGAGAGAAAAGTCATCTTCTATGGCAAACAACCTTGTCAGCATGAAGGGATGTGTATGAATCAGCCTCTCTCTTCTTAATGTAGAGAAGATGGACCAAAACAGTGCTAGGTGGAGAGCTGTTCCCGGGTGCCCATGGTTTATATACCATTCTAACTTGTGAAAGTGTCACAGGAAGTAGGGGCAGCCTCCATCTCATGGGACTCTTGAAAGCAACTGTTAGGACAAAGTGGTTGTCAAGGCAATGACCTCATTCAGTTCCTGAAGAAGTGATCTACCTCACTTCCTTGGTGATGGAACTCTCTTAACTTGGGATCCAGGAAGCCAGGCACCCGGAGTCAGTCCAGTCCCAGACCCAGTAGGCTCACTTGTTTGAATTTACCAAGGAGAGTGTCAGTCTTTCTTGGTACCTACATATGTGAGGATGGCCAAATACCAGGAGAGCTCTGAATAGGGGCCTTTCCTGAGAAAGTAGGTAGTGGTTCACCGCAGGCTCCTGACAACTTCACAGAGTTGGCCAAGGAGACCAGATCTGAGATAGGACAGGCCATTTTGGGGGAACATAGTATGGCCCACCACTCAGAGGAAACTCCGGATAGTCACAGAGTTACATGGGGGAAGGAGGTGTCTTTGTGGGTGTGGGTGTGATTTTGTGGTTTTGTCTCCTGATCTGAGAATAAGTAGGAAAGACGGTTTGTTTGATTTGGAGTGGTCTTCTTCTAGTATGTCGTTGGACAAGGCAAGTGTTTCTATGTCTGTGTATCCCACTGTGTCCGTGGTTGTAGACATTAGAAAATAGAATGCAACAATTGATATGTCCTGTATAGTAGAAAGATTCCAGGCATTCATCCTGCCCAATTTATGAATGGACTGCAGCTTGCCTTATCCATGGGCAACACCTGCTACCTTCCTAAGTTCCTGTTTCTTCCAGAATTCTCACCACTCTCCAGAATAGTCTCATGGTTTTGTGTCCAAAATATGTACCACCTCCAAGCTCTGTGACATTGCCATGTCCTGGATAGCTGAAGGGAATGGCGAGCATCTCAGAAAACACAGATATCAGTGTGACCAAGAAAGTCTCAGTTGAGAAACCATTCTTTCGGCCTTTTGCTTATCAATTGTTCTGTTTCCCTGAATGTCAGGAAGGTCTTTGCCTCAGGCCACCCCTTTGTGAAGCCTGAGGAAAACAGTTTTCAAATGAAAATGAATGGGCACCACCTGTGGCTCTTTGCTTAATTGCTTTGGAAAGGGATGTGTCTAAATCAGCCTCTTGGCCCTGTGTGAGGTTGTGGCTTAGATTTTCAGCACCTGATGGATATAAAGAGAGATCCCATGTGTGCATCCAAAACCAAAATGGCCAAAAGAGCAATTATTGTGAATGAAGTCTCTCGCATTCATTTGTAAGGTTCCTGACCACCATCAAGTGAGAATACGGATCCTTTGGTTCAAATGAGTTATGCACAGCCCTGCAGAGGCTAGCCCATAGGTTTTTGGGTTTTCTCATGGCTCCAAATCATATAAAGAATCTATACCTGACATTCAGTAGGCCTCAAATTGGAGATGCAGAGCAGTATTAACAGCTAGCCTATCTGATCACTCCTGGTTCACCGGATGGGTGTCCAGGCCACCTTGACTTTAGGCAAATGAGGGGCAAGGGAGCTTATTTTTGACACTGTCTTGGGCTGCACCCCTCATGAAAAACTCCAGCCAGAGGTTATGATAAGTGTCTATATGGAAGACGATGAGGGCCATGTGGGAGTGTTTGGTTTTAATTGTGGTCATTTGTTTGGCGGTTGGAAGAGATAACTGGATCCACCTGGGCTTGAACTCTGGCATGATTCCTCTTAGAGAGTGAGTTCTGGAATTTACCTCAAAGAAGTATTGCCATGAAATGTGTTGGGATTTTAGGAGGCCACGCATGAGAAGCCTCCCTTGAAAACTGAGATCGAGGGCCAGGGTGTCTTTCCACAGTGCAGTGAGAATCTCAGCCAGGATATCACATGATTTTATTCTGAAAGACTTGGCAGCCATAGTTGAGAGTCTAAACACATATGGAACTCATATTGTAGACCTCAATGATCCTGGCTTCATGTGACCTTTTGGCCACTCTTTGGGAAGCCTTGCCTGTGAGATTTCTCCAGAGTTTTAATTTAAATGAGCTTCCTCACCACATAATGGTTCCTGCATTAATTGAAACGTACAGTGACTCCAACTTCATCCTTCAAAAATGGCTAAATAAATACCATCAAATATCTGAAATTCCCATGACCAGGTGGCACTGGAGAACCTTTGGATATCCTGTTGCTGATCATGAGTGAAATAATTCCCCACGCAATGACACTTCACAGGGAGAATTTCAATTTTATTGCTCAAAGCTGTGTGCTTATATAGAACTAAGGGGGAGATGGTAGGGCTTAGATAAATGGCAGCAACCCGTTTATTGGCAAGTTCTTTCAGATATCAGCTCCAGAGCCCAGGAATTAGTTCTCATTGGGGCTAAGGTTCCCCACAAGTGAGATTTGAAATTGGCGCTGACGTGAGAGTTCACAAGGGTGGGAACTTTTTGCGCCACTGCAGAAATGAAGAAGGTAGGAAGAAGAATTCCTTAGGCGCCATGTTGAGGTTTTTCTCTGGGGTATGGCTGCCATTTATTCTTTTCCCAACATTTCACCCTTTTTGTTTTCTTAGGAAGTGGGGCGTCATTTGTCAGATCCAGCTGCTTCCTGCTATGTGAGGGTGGTGTGGGGCCTAGAAAGAGAAGTGGAGGAATGCTCAGGGAGCAGGTTTGGGATTATCATGGCAGCCAGAAATAAAACCCAGTGGCTATAGACAGCTACTTTCGTAGGGGTGAAGTCAATGAATGTTCCCTGAAGCCAAAGTTGTCGATGGCATGGAACTAGTCCTGGATGGAAGAGATTGTTGGTATCAGCCACTGGTCCTGTAACAGAGACTCTAGGAAATACTGGAAGCGTTGCCTGGACATGGCGTCACCAGCACCTGAAGAAGATCAGAGCAAATAAAAACAGAATGAAGATAAAAATTAAAGGAAATGTCATTTTTTGGCAGAAGTTCCATGTTGGGGGACTGACATAGAAGAGGCCAAGGGCCATGAGAAATCTTAGAAGGTGGTAAAGACTCATGAATCCAGGATGGCAGATTAAGAGGTTCTCAGAGCTCGTTGTCTCCCGCTGTCTGATACCCATTGCATTCCATCATGCCTGGTAGTGA
The DNA here is from genome assembly GCF_048772815.1 of Callospermophilus lateralis. Lineage (NCBI taxonomy): Eukaryota > Metazoa > Chordata > Mammalia > Rodentia > Sciuridae > Callospermophilus > Callospermophilus lateralis. The sequence goes on from NW_027512640.1 coordinate 1,678,100, forward strand.
GCTTCATCACTGAGTTACTGTTCTCTTGGAGATGTTGGGGGTTCATCGGTCATCAGAGGCTGGTAGTGCCTAAGCAAAAGCTGGTTGAAAGTTTGATTAGAAATTTTTTGCAGTTGGGTTTGAAGGCACTTCATTTTGCAGGGCAAGAGAGCACAAAAAAGGAGCATCCAAATAAGGGGCCCCAAGATATGTAGTAAGTACATGGCAAGATAGGATTGGAAGAACCCCATGATGGGATTGGAGGAGGTATGTTTGAGAAATTCGGTCGAAAATTCCTGCAATTTAACAACATTTTTTTTATTAGCCCAGATTCATTAACATAATAGCAAAATTCCTCTCTGAGGAATAGGCATATAACCCCTTTTTCTGCAGTGAGAAGATCAATTGCCCTTTGGTTCTGTAAAGCCACTTGTGCCAATGAAGTAACCTGCCGCTGCAAGGAACCCAGAGACTCAGCCATGGTATTGAGTGTTTCCTGCAGTTTTTGTTGAAGGTCATTGGATCCCATAGAGCATGACCTATAGCTCCACCAGAGAGTCTGAGACCCGTCACTGAGGTTGTTAAAATGAGGCCTACCAGAACCGGCAGAAAGACTACCCTACAGGTGCGGGAAGGTAGGGCCAACTGTCAGAATTCGGTGGGAGTATACAAAGATAGCTGAGGAACTACAGTAACCAAGAAACAGGTGCCAGAGACATTGATCGTTGAGGTACTTAAAGACCCATTACACCAGAGGAAATGTTCAGGTTGCCTAAACACAGGGCTCTATGGGGTGTTGTAGCTCAAGGAACAAACGGGTAAAGGATTCATTATTGGCAGGTGGAAACAGATGAAAGGAAATAAAGTATTGGTGGAATAACTTTCCCACAGTGGGATACGTGTCACATGTAGGGGTTGTCCTTTTTAGAGAAATTGTAGGGTTTTGCTGGAATATTTTCTGCCGCTAATGGGACTGCTGCTAGAAGTGGACGACTAAGTGAAGCACAGAGAAAGCACTGAGAAGTAGGCAAAGAAAGACGGGTGGAGTTTAATAATCAAAACGTTTGGTGTAGCAAATTGAGCCATGTGGGAGGGGGACCTGAGGGGGTTGAAGGCTCTGAATCCTCTTTGGATGAGCTATGGATACGATCTCGAAGTTTTGATTCTGAGTCCTTAATGTGTTCGACTACCTGGATGGTTGCCTTAGGTGGCGTAATCAGGGTGCGGCCAATAGTCATCCACCCTGTGGGTCTGACTGAGGTTGTCTGAGCATAGACAGCAAACTCAACATAGCCCCAACGTTTGGCCTTGGGGTCAGGTTTATCTAAAGTATACCATCCATTGTTATTGGATGAAGAGCCTTTATGCCACTTTATGTAACTAGAAGTCCACCCTTCAGGGTAACCGAGTGAGTGGTAAGAATAGCTACCACGTTCATCATGGAACCTGCATGACCAATAGGGGCACCCATTATATATCTCAGGGCACCAATGACAATAATCTTTTGTTTGATCAAAAAGGAAGCAAATGAAAGGCCAGTTCCAGCTACCAGGGACGAAGGTCCTTGAAGGTGACAATTTTAGGGAAATAGAGGTGCAGTTGTGGATGAAGCAAGTAGTTGCATCCACTCCGCGGACCTTCTGCATGCCATGTTCTGAGTATCGTTCCCGAAAAGTGAATAAATGCATGGTAGGTGAGGAGGGTAAAGACCAGTCCTGACAGAGAATAGAAAATAAGCAGAGCACAAAAAACAAGCAGTTAGAGAAGACTAGGGTGTTGGGAGAGCTAATTGTGCCTTCTTTAAGAGGAATTGGGCTGCAAGGAAAACCGTGTGAGCCGCAACTTAAATGGGTGAGATGGGTGTGGAGAGCAGGAGTAAAGGGGAGGTTCAAGAGGTGATTCTTTGAGTTCCTCTGGGGTGGCCCTGTCGTCAGCATGTGGGGCCTCCTGGTGATGTGGCTTCAACCTAGACATGTGATTCCAGGGAGTGAGACGGTTGTCTGGTAAGGAGAGTTTGGCGGCGGTGGGGGTACAGAGAATGACAGGATAGGGGCCTTCCCATTTTGGGGCAAGAGTCCCTTTCTCCTCTGGGGTATTATAATTGACTAGACTAACAGGTGTTAAGGGAGGAGTGTTTGGAGAGGAGACTGGGTCCGGAAGAAGCCAGTCCTGATATTTCCAGAGTTCCGAGCGGAGATGAATCAACAGAGGCAAAGACAAATCTCAGGTGAGAGGTCCTTGTGAAATGACCAACACAGGGTTATAAGATGTCTTTCATACATTATCTCAAAAGGAGACAGTAAAGATGGTTTCTTAGGGAGAGCTCTGATTCGAAGCAAAGCCAAGGGAAGGAGTTTGACCCAGTCTATGTTTAATTCCATTGTCAATTTGGTAAGGACTTCCTTTAGAGTACGATTTACCCTTTCCACATTCCCTGAAGCCTGGGGGAAATATGGACAGTTGAAATGCCACTTGAAGGAGAGGGCTTGAGAGACCTTTTGTGTGATCCTAGAAGTAAACTCAGGGCCATTGTCATATTGTAGGGAAGTGGGCATACCAAACCTGGGGATGATGTCTGTCAGTAAGATTGAAGCTAAAGTGGAAGCCTTTTTATTGGAAGTGGGAAATGCCTCAACCAAACCAGAGAAAGTGTCCACAAAGACAAGGAGGTATTTAGTGTGCCATACTGTGGGCATGTTGGTGAAGTCTACCTGCCAGTCAGCAGAGGGAATGTGTCCCCGGGCTTGTTGGGAAGGGAAACGTTTGGGCCTTAAAGGAGTATGAGGGTTGGTCCGCTGACAGATCTGACAATTAGAGGCTATATTCTGTTGCATGGCTTGTCAGAGGGAGTGAGGAAGAAGAAACTCTGTAAAAAGAGGGTCAAAGACTGAGAATTGGAAAGGAATAGAGTATGAAGCAACTTGAAAAGATGCTTGTTCTTACTGAAAGAAGTAGGGGCTTCAGATGAGCTGTCTAAAGTGGCCATTATATGTCCACCTTGGGGGCCATGATTGGAAGTGGTAGCAGCCATTCGTGCCACCTGGTCAGCTTTGGCATTGCCCTCAGTGATAAGAAACCCGTCCTTCTGATGGAACCTACAATGGACATCTCCCAACTGGGTGGGTAAGTGGGAGGCCTCTATCAGATTGGTTATAAGAGCTGAATTAGTGATCGCATTAACTTTGGTGGTAAGTAGGCCTCGCTTCTTTCAAATTGCAGCATGGGATAATAACATATGGAAGACATATTTTGAATCAGTTTAGAGGGTGAGGGATTTGCCTTGTGCTAGAAGGCAGGCACGAGTGGATGCTATAAAATCAGCCTGCTGGTCTGTAGTTCATGAAGGCAAAACTTTGGCCTCTATAATCTCAGTGGCTGAAAATACAGCGTATCCAGAGTAATGAGTTCCATTCTGCCTAAAGGAACTGCTGTCAGTAAACCAGATAAGGTCAGGCTTGGTGAGTGGTCTCTCAAAAATGGAAGAATGACAGGGGAGGAAATCATCTAAGTTTTCCAAGCAATTATGAGTTGGTGTGTGAGACATGGGAGTCATTGGGAGCAGTGAGGCAGGGTTCAGTGCAGAGCAGGGGAGGAAGATAATATTAGGGTTTTCCAGAAAGGAAGTGAGGAGTGACAGAACTCTGGATGTAGGGAGGGTTTGAAGGCCCTTTTAAGGTAAAAGATCTTTCAAGTGATGTGGGGAGTAGATAGTTCAAGGGGCCCCAAAAGTCAGATTAGAGGCTTCTTTGTGTAAAATTTGTCCAGTAGCCAGAGCTCTTAAGCAAGGGGCCCACCCACGGATGGATAATAAGAAACCATGTCCTCCAGGTCACATAGATGCAGACCCAGGTTGATGGTTTCACTAGAAAGGAAGCTAAAGTACGTGACAACAATATATATTTCAAGTGCCCAACCTCACAGGCAGTATCTCAAGAAGTCTCTAGGACAACAGACCTCCATGTTTTTGAAGTGTTTACCCTGTCCCTTACTTTTGGAAACTCCTCTAACACTTCCAAGGTTGTGAACTCCTGATCGCATTCCATTCCAGATATGTATTCATGGATTTTCTAACTCTTCTCCTCTAATTGTGTCTTACATGGGGTGAAGGTGTTGTCAAGGTATTGTTCTGGATGAGAGTGGGAAGATTTTTGTGTAGCACATATTGACATACACATTGGATTCATTTTCCAATTTTCCATTCGAAATACTGAATCCCTGTCAGTAACCCATACCCTAATAGACTCTGACTACTAATCCTAATATGATGGAGACAAATAACCCAAACATAATATTAATACAAGCAGTTCAGAGGAGGCATGGTGTATAGTTGGTCTTGCCTTTTGCATGATATAGTGTAGGAGTTATAAATCTTGTCAATTGTTTGTTGAAATAGTACTCCATGTGTTTTTAAAGTTAACACATATGTGAATTTCTGTCTCCTTTTTTCTGTAGCCAATTCAGCACATGTATTTTTATATGCACATATAAAATCATACCTGGTATCACACGTACATTTTTGTGAGGTGGCTAACTTGGCAGAAACAAAGTATGAGAAGAGATCACCCCTCCTAAACGCTTTTGGAACTGAAAATTCAAACTATGAGTGAGATTTTTAGTTGAACAACATTATACATAAATCCATGTTCAGTAAAATTAAGATTTTTGGATCGGTGGATGATATATATTTCACGATGAATTTTGATTGGCATATATATTGCTACTTCCTAATGTTTCTCTGTGTGATATATATATATATATATATATATATATATATATATATATATATATATATATATATATATATTTTTTTTTTTCCAAATATAAAATATATGTGTCTTATTATACACTCCCTTAATAATTCACTCATGCTCATGTATGTGGTTTTATAATCAAATTTTCATACGATTATTTTCAGAAATATTCATCCACCTGAAGTACATATTTGTTTTCTAGTACTGAAAACTCACTTCACTGAATGGTGCAAACAAATCCTTATATTTCTACAGTAACTGACCCAATTTAACATCAATGCATGTAGATTCCAATGGGGCATGATGTGTATTTTGACGTTCATTTTATTTAACACTGGTACATTACTATTTCTTCAGTTTTTGTACATCATAGTATAAACATTTCATCCATAAGTTCACAAATTTAAAGACATTTGAAACACATTCAATCACTTCCTGCTTCAGTACACTTGTATTCCTCCTTGCTTTTGACTGGTCATTTCATGAGACTTCTTTCCAAACACATTATTTTCGATTTCCATAATCAATTTTGAAGCAAAACTCACACACTTTATGATAAACCACAACCCTAATATTACCATTAGATGTATAACTTGTTGGAATGAATGTATGTATATCAATATAACATTTACTGTGTATTTTCAGATATCAATTTATTCCAATTTCTAAAGTTGGAATCAGTTATATTATATATTCACACATGGTACACCTATTTGTGCCCCCAATACTAATTTATATCTCTTCTAAATATTGCTCCCAGAAATGGTGCAAGAAATACTCATGTCACCTGATCTACATATACATTTTATCACAGTAATATTCTGGCCACAAAATGCAAAGTCACACTTACAATTGTACCAAAGCCTAAATGGAATGTGAGTATGGATTATGAAAATCACCCATGTCCATGTTGCCTAATGCTCTCAAATGTCAATCCTATTGGTGACTACATATTTGTTTCTTCCTAAGATTATGTATTCAACCACAAGCCTGTTGAAAATGTCTAATCCTATCAATCACTTCATCATTTGCCTGATTTCCTAATGTCTCTAATGATATCTGCTCTCCTACATATTTTCCCCAGTTCATCATTGTGACTGACTCTTCAAATGTGCTGACATTTACATTTTCTGTCTACCTGAAACCCTATTGCTAAAGAACTTTTTGTCCAAATCCTATACTGACTCTTTTTTCTAATCCTATCAAGTATCTTCCTAATCCTACCAACTATCCTTTTTTGACTGGATGTTCTCTTCAACATTCAATTATCCAAGGTACAAGGTCCTATGCCATTATGTATAGATTTATCTGAGACACATGTGCACAACATAATTCAGAGTAAAGTATCCCAATCAAGGATCCAATGCCCTTTTGGGCTTCAAATCTTACCTAGATTTGTGTTTTCATACATATATTTCACCTCTATATATCCTTATAAATATTGCAGGTTCCCAATACCATTATTCATGCAGCAGAATGATTCCTAACCCAAATCAATCATGTTATTAACCCTAACCATACTTTGTTTCCTCAACCTAACTTTACAGAAAAGCAAGGACAAAGTTGGTCTTATATAGAAATGTAAGAGATCTTCCACCTGCTGAGAACCTCAAAGGTCCATGCAGAAGTGAACCCTGGGGAAGATATAGAAAGCTATGAAGGACCTGAGAGAGCGAAAGTCATCATTCATGACAAAAAAAAAAAAAAAAAAAAACAGGTCAGGATGAAGGGGTGTGTCTGAAGCAGTCTCTCTCTTCTTAATGTAGAGAAGATGGACCAAACCAGGCTTGTGTGGAGAGCTGTTTACGGGTGCCTATGTTTGATATACCATTCTTACTTGTGAAAGTGTCACAGGAAGTAGGGGCAGCCTCCATCTATTGGGACACTTGGAAGCAACTGTTAGGACAAAGATGTTGCCAAGGCAGTGACCTCATTCAGTTCCTGAAGGAAGTGACCTATATAACTTTCTTGGTGATGGAACTCTCTGAACTTGGGATCCAGGAAGCCAGGCACCCAGAGTCATTCCCAGTCCCAGTCCCAGTGGCCACACATGTTTGGATTTACCAAGGACAGATTCGGTCTTTCTGTGTAACTACTGATGTGAGGATGGCCAAATTCCAGGAGAGCTCTGAAGAGGGGCCTTTCCTGAGAAAGCAGGTAGTGTCTCACTACTGGCACCTGACAACTTCACAGTGTTGGCCAAGGAGACCAGATGTGACATAGGACAGCCCATTTCGGGGAAACGTAGTATGTCCCATCAGTCAGAGGACACTCCGGATAGTCACAGACCTACTTGGGCGAAGGAGTTGACTTTGTGGGTGTGCGTGTGAGTCTGTGGTTTTGTCTCATGATCTGAGAATATATAGGAAAGTCGGTTTGTTTGATTTGGAGTGGACTGTTTCTAGTAAGTCTTTTGACAATGCGAGTGTTTCTATGTCTGCTTATCCCACTGTGTCCGTGGTTGTAGACATTAGAAAAGAGAATGCATCAATGGATGTGTCCTGTCTAGTAGAAAACTTCACAGCATTCATCCTGCCCAATTTATGAATGGACTGTGGCTTTCCTAATGGATGGGCAACAACTACTATCTTCCTAAGTTCCTGTATGTCTTCTTGAATTCTGGCCACTCTCCAGAATAGGTTCAGGGTTTTGTGTCCACGATATGTACCACCTCCAAGCTCTGTGACATGGCCATGTACTGGATAGCTGAAGGGAATGGGATCATCTCAGAAAACTCAGATATCATTCGAGAAACCCTGCAATGGGCCATTTGCTTATCTATTGTTCTGTTGCCCTGAATGTCAGAAAGGTCTTTGCCTCAGGCCACTCCTTTGTGAAGCCTGAAGGAAACGGTTTTCAAGGGGAATTAATGGGCATCACCTGTTGCTCTTTGCTTAATTGCTTTGGAAAGGAATGTGTCTGCATCAGACTCTTGGCCATGTGTGAGGCTGTTGCATAGATTCTCAGCACCTGATGGATCTAAAGAAAGTTCCCACGTGTGCTTCCAAAACCAAAATGGCCAAAAAAGCAGTCATTGTGGACGAAGTCTCTCGCCTTCCTCTTTAACGTTCCTAACCTCCATCAAGTGAAAATAGGGATCCTTTGTGTCAAATGAGTTCTCAAAACCCTGCAGATGATAGCCCATATGTGCTTGGGTTTTCTCATGATTCCAATTCACATAAAGAGTCTATACCCGAGAGTCAGAAGGCCTCAAATTGGAGAAGCAGAGCAGTATTTATGGCAGGCTTATTTGATCACTCCTGGTTCTCAGGAAGGGTGTCCAGGCAACCCTGACTTTAGGCAAATTATGCGCAAGGGAGTTTATTTTGTACACTGTCTTGGGCTGAGCCCCTCATGGAAACCTCTAGCCACAGGTTATGATGAGTGTCTATATGGAAGAAGATGAGGGCCTTGTGGGAGTGTTTTGGTTTTAATTGTGGTCATTTGTGTAGTGCTTGGAAGTGATGACAGGGTCTACCTGGGCTTGAACTCTGGTGTGATTCCCCTTAGAGTCTGAGTTCTGGAACTGATCTCAGAGAAATATTGCCATGAACTGTGTTCAGATTTTAGGAGGCCATGCATTGGATTTCCCCTTGGAAACTGAGATCAAAAAAGAAGGGTGACTTTCCACAGAGCCTTGGAATCTCAGCTAAGATATCACATGATTTTATTCTGAAAGATGTGGCAGCCATTGTTGACAGTCAGAACACCCATGGACGTCACATTGAAGACCTCAATGGGCCTGGCTTCATGTGACCTTTTGACCACTCTATGGGATGACTTGCCTGTGAGATTTCTCCAGAGATTTCATTGAAATGAGTTTCCTCACCATTTAATGGTTCCTGAATGAACTGAAACCCACAATGCCTCCAACTTCATCCATGAAAAATGGCTAAATAAATACAATAAAATTTTTGAAATTCCCTTAACCAGGTGGCACTGGAGAACCTTTGGATGTCTTTTTCCTGATCATGAGTGTACAAGAGAATGCCATGATTGACGGGGTTTCATGAAAATGGTGTAGAACAAAGATGCCAGTAAGTTGGACCCTGCTGAGTAGTGGGCCTATTGCAGTGGTGGGCAGGTGTGTGATAATACATCTGTGGTGTGGCCAGGAGGATTTTCCATTGCCTTCAAAATGGCTTGTGACTGATATGGTGCAGCCAGCAGAGCCTTCTTGTTACATGGAGAGGTTTCTGGGCAAAGTTCAGAGTCAGATTTCTATGGACAAATGGGCAAGCTTTGTGAGATAGAAGCCTGGTTGGTGCATTCTCTGTCACCACAAGTGACAGAACTCCGTCCAATACTGGGTCCCAGTTGAACTCGTTGTATTTCATGAAGCAAATACCAAACTACCAGTGCAGCAGCAAGAAACACCACGAAAAGTGGAGGATGACCAAATGGCTTGACAGTTCACACGGGGAGACACTTAGCACCACGTGGCCACAGTTTACCTACAAATACAAAATTCAGCACTGCTGCCTCATGTTCATTAGAATACAAAAAACCATGTCCTCCAGGTCACGTAGATGCAGACCCAGCTTTTATGGTGTCACTAGAAAGGAAGCTAAATCTCCTTACAACAACATATAATTCAAGTGGCCAACCTCAGAGGAAGTTTCTCAAGAAGTCTTTAGGCCGGCAGAGCTCCACGTCTTTGGAGTGTTTACCTGTTAGACCAGGACGCTAGAAAAGACCACTGACTCAAATTAAAATCAAATAAAATTAAGCTTATTATTTCCACCGGCTGTGCTGCCTCTCCCTCCCAAAATGGTGGGAACAAGACAGCATCCCCAGCTTTCCTACAGCCCAGTTTTATAGCCCAGAAAGTTACACAAAAGGGGGGTTACAGATAACAGAACTCTGATAAACATCACATTAAAGGTAGTTTACAATTTTTTTGCTGTCCCTACATCAGAATTCATGAGGACCATTAGAGCCTCAGAGACGGTGGTTGTCTGGCCAGAGAAGGCAAATATTTATGATGTGTCACTAAAGTTTCAGAGAGGGCTGCTATCTGGTCAGAGAGCTGGGCATGCGTGAGTTCAAGGCGTGGGCAGGCATTCCACGGAGGTTCAGAATTTTAAGTAATTTATGGTAAAGCCAAAATTATCTTTTCATGGCTTTGTGGCATGATGGCTCCCAATTTTAATAAAAGATCAGGTTGGGTCTACAATTTCCCCCTTTTCTCTGTGTCCCTTTCAAATCTTTGATAGATTATGGGAAGAACACTGAGGAAATTTTAATCCCTCAGATAAGAGTCTCCAAATTTTTACAACTCACCCAAAACCGATCTCCCTGATTTTACCTGACTTAATTAATTATTTATATTGATAGTCTATTTATCTTTCTCTCCATTGTTGTAAAAAGAGTGGCATCACTAATTTTTTCTTCTTCTGTCCTGAGACAGGGTGACGTGAGTGGGCTCGTCGTGAGGGACATGAGTTGCCTATTAGAAGTCAGTTGAGAGACATGAGTTGCCCTTTAGAAGTCAGTTCGGTTTGAAGTCAGGTTGGGGAAGAACAGGTTGTAAAGTCATCTGTGAATGGATTCTTCTATGAGTGAAACAAAAACCATGAGTACTGAATAAATGTTGCAGCAGCTGGAACATGTCATTATATAGAAATTCCTTCACCAGTCTTTAATATCCCCAATTATCAGGACTGTCAACTTAATATTTAACTTTAAGTGTTACAGTTGGCCCTCCCAATAAGACACAGTTTAATAATTTAATGTCATCTGATCTTGTAAAAATCCTTTTACTAGTATGACCTCTGCGTCTAATAGAGAAACCTTTAATTCTGTTACTCAGGGCTGGATAATCGTACTAGCAAACACCAAGCCTACCTGTGTAGGTTAGGAATATCTGTAGGTCTTAAACTGAAAACTTCTGCCTGTGGCAGCTCTTCTTGATAGTCTCTTTTTATAAGTATTAGGCATTCCTGTGTGAGAATCCTTCTTTGTAGCCTCCAGTCTTACTTATTTTGGGAGGATAAGATAAAGTGCATACCTTAAAATTTTATTATTATTATTATTATTATTATTATTATTATTATTATTATTATTTAAAATGCCCAGGAGTGGCTGTATTTTGGTCTTAACTGTCTTTGCTAAGTGTTTAAGATGAAGCAGTCAAACTGACTTTTGTTTCTATCTATTGTTAACAGTCAGCTGAGCTTTTGTGGGAATCAATTCTGGGGAAACTTGAGAAGAGATTCTCAGTTCTGCTAGTGCCATTTGCGCTAGGTGGGTCCAGGTCTTGCTTGACCATTTGGCTTCCCTCAGAAGCATCATGGATGTCTCCTTTCTATGATGACTCTCCTCTTTGTAACAAATGCACTGATTGGCTTTCTGTTTTCCAGTGGTCTCATTAATCTCCCTGATTGGGAGGTTATGAGGCCCAGAGTTGCAAAGCTTTTAGAGAAGTCCCCTGTTCCCTGGATTCAGACTGACTCAGAGGGCAAGAGCCAAATATTGGTTTTCTTGGCCCTTTTCATTTAACATTCATTTTAAATCCTAATCTTAAAAAACCAGCAAATAAATTTTAACAGCCTTACATTTAGAGTACTGGGCTTTAATGTCTATAACTTTATAATTACCTTTTTATTAATTGGAATCTGTATTATTCTGTCTGTATTGTAGTTGATGACTTATTATCTTGAATAAACCCATGTTGTGTTCTTAAAGCAACACATTTGTAAAACACTAACAGGGAATCTTTGGATCACTTATAAGAAAATTTCAAACTAAAATTAACAAAAGTAAAAATACTTAGTTCGTGTAATATCTTCCCTGAATTTTTTGGCTGAATTATACATTATATCCCCTGTTTGAGATCCTAGGAATATTTGACAATAAAAAAAAACTTTTTAACATAACTTTAAAGAAATATTATCTGACCTAATGGTTTCATAGTCATTCTCACATGTAGTAAGATGGGACACACAGCCTTATCTCAGGTAAGGCAGGGCTCTTTATAAATCTTAACTATTTTAGTTCTAAAGCTGATCTTTATTTTTAAATATCATTTGATAATGTTTAAATAAATTGTTTGAGGTCACATGAACATTAGCTAACACCATATGTTATCACATTTAAAACATGAATTAAAGAAAGGCTGAAAGTTTTTAACCTTTACAAAGATTACGTTCTAATTAACTTAAAAATACATTTAAATTGTTCCCCAATGTAAAAAGTAACATAAAAATTTACATATCTTATTGATAACAGGTAAATAAATCCACAATATATTTTTTACCACACAACTTCAGAGCACCAGGTTGATATAATACTCTTTAAACGTTTCTACCTTACAGACTTGCATACCTGTAAGATATGAAAACATTAATAGCAAAAACAATTACATTTATGTTTCTACATTAATCAAGTTTGGCTTTTAAAGAAATGGCAGTACAGTGCTCTAAAATAACAGTTTTTATTTAATCAGTTGTTTAATTTTTATGGTTGCTTGCTCTAGAAAACATAAATCTTAATAAACTCAATGTTATGGGTAAACTTATGTTTTAAGAAATTTTTGTCTCATTAACACATGACTGATTTTTACAATCTTATACAGAGTTTACTAAAAAAAATACAGATCTTAGTAAATCAATCAGATATCTAACAAAAGTACTCATGAATGAGTAATCCCATATCAAATTTACTTTACTTATTTATCAAAAAGTTAGAGAAATGTATTGAACAGTGTAAACCATTTTTATGTTGAAGGAAAGGTACTAGAGCCAAGGCATATTAGACATTTTGTAGATGTTAATATTTTGTTAGATGTTTGAACACCTAGAAAACTTTGTAAGCTTAAATTTAAAGACATTTGTTTTTATCTCTTTATCCAATTTAAATTGAAACATTTAAATCACGTGAATTAAAGATCTTTGGATCCACTTTTTTAAAATTTGTTTTTACGAGCGCTATTTTTTTATGAGCGCTCCTTATATATGTTAATTTGTGTATCATATATATGATATACGGACATATGTATATATAGACATACAACACATAACAATTTGTGCACACATAATAATAGTAAAGGCCTTGTAGCTTTTCGTAGTCGAAATCTTTATTGCAATGTTTCAAAAAGTCCACAGTTGGTCAAAGATAGAACTGATCAGAAAAACATTAACCTAGGTCTGTATGCTCAAAATCATGAGGTCAAAAAACATAAAGTATCTAAGAAAAAAAATAAGAGTCCTAGAAAAAATGACTTGCCAGTAATTAGTAAATAACATACAATTTACCTTTTTTTCCCTTAGACCTCAAATCACTCTCCTACAAAGCTTGCAGGCTTCTTTCATTTGCATTTCAACATAAGTCATGGCTGAGGTCTGGAAGGAGCAGCAAAAAAACTGCTATTCTGAACAGACACCTCAGGACTAAGGCATTTTAACCATAATTTTCAGGTTCAGATGTTGAAAATTATGATACAAGTTTAAGATACAATTCACAAAATTTTATATCTTTACATCTTGTTTTGTCAACAGACACCATACTATTATTTACAATTTATGTCCAAATTAATGCACTGGTACACACAGTGACATTTTCCCAGGCTACCCAATTCAAAATTGGTGAAAAAAAAAAAAAAAGACCGTATGATTGGGAAGTTTCTTGCCAACTTGGAAGTAGAGTTCTTCAGTTATCCATCCTAAGTATTTAAGTTCTCTGGCATGAATTATCTGAAATCATAAACTAAACAATTACCTAAACCCGACTTTTTACTCCAAGATTGTGCAATGCTTCAAAAACCCATTCAGTTACCAGATTGTTAAAATAAAACATCATCATTTAGACACACATTCAGCTAAGATCATTTCCCAAAACCAATTTATAATATCAACACATTATTGCAGATGCCTTAAAGGGCCAGAAACTAAGACACAATACAGACAGAAAGGAGGTCCAGACTATGGCTGTCAGACAGAACCCTTTAAACCAGAGCAGATAAGAGAAAAATCTCCTACAGCAGTGGCACCATAGATGTCCCCACAAGGGGAACAGATGTTTTCACAGAAGGGCAACCTGAAATGTAAAATAAAGTGTCTCCATGGTGACTTTACTGCATTTAGTGTCACCTTTTTCTTTTTCTCTTTTTTTAACAAGACAGAGGTGGCATAATCCTTACAGTGCAGGGAAGGAAGGAGGTAATTCCCTGAATCAACAGGGCTTTGGCAGCTGCTGGGAGTCCCTCAGTTTCCCCTTTTACATACAGGATTAGCTCCTCTGATTCAGTTCCACATCAAGCATGCTCTATCTCCTAACATTTCAGTAGATAGCTCTCACAAAGTTCAGGGGCGGAGGGTGGGTACAAGATTTGTAACTTAAAGTTTGGTTCCTGACCTTGAAGCCAATTAATACAAATTTAATAATGAGGACTGGGTTTTGAGAAAAAGAAAAAAGGAGTTTTATTGCTTGGCTAACAAAGGAGAAACACAGGGGACTCTGCCAAAGTTGTGACTCTCTTTATCTGGAGGGACAAGGGGTTTTAAAGGAGTTTCACTTGTTAACCTGGGAGATACTCAGTTCTTAGGTCCCCAGCAGGCATAGCCCTCTGCAATGGGTGTGCTCCAGGCAGCCAGCTAGGGGCTTCTATCATCCTGCTTTACAATGGGGGATAAAGTTTATTGCAGTTCCTTAAAACACAGTCCAAAGGGGTGTCAGGCTTAATCTCTTTATTTCTGATTTTCATGTCCAATATACTTAAGTTTTTACCACCAAAATCACACAACAAAACGAACAAAAACAAACAAACAAAAAACCAAAAAATAGAACACAGAACACAAAAAAACAGAAACCCAGCGCCTAAACACAGAAACAGGGCAAGAGTGCAACATCTTGCTAAAGCTCCAGGGTAGGAGCGCATGCGTGCCCGTCGGCACCTCTCTACAGTTCCAGAGGAATTCACTACAGAACAGAACAGAGGACAGAAAGATTCTCGTTACTGTCCTGGACAGAAGTATATGTGAGCCTCCCCGTGCCACATCTCTGTCATTAGAAGAGATCTCCCTTAACCAGATATCAGATGTTATAAAGGAGCCACTTACCTATGGAGGCGTCCTCCATCAGGTGCTTGCTAATAGTTTTAGTGCAGAGGTTCACTGCAGTGCTCCCTGGACTAAAGGCTCTCTTCCAAATATAAAGAAGATGGACCAAATCAGGCCTGTGTGGAGAGCGGTTCCTTGGTGCCTATGGTTGATATACCATTCTAATTTGTGAAAGTGCCACAGAAAATAGGGTAAGCCTCCTTCTCATGGTACGCTTGAAAGCAACTGTTTGGACAAAGTGGTTGCCAAGGCAGTGACCTAATTCAGTTCCTGAAGGATGTGACCTCACTTCAATCCCTTGGTAATGGAACTCTCTGAACTTGGGATCCAGGAAGCCAGGCACACAGAGTTAGTCTCAGTCCCAGTCCCAGTGTCTCACTTGCTTCAATTTAGCAAGGACAGAGTCAGTCTTTCTTGGTACCTACTGATGTGAGGATGGCCAAATGCCAGGAGTTCTCTGAAGAGGGGCCTTTCCTGAAAAAGTAGGTAGTGGCTCACAGCTGGCTCCTGACCACTTCACAGAGTTGGACAAGGAGACCAGATCTGAGACAGGAAACGCCATATCGGAGGAACATAGTATGGCCCAGCAGTAAGAGGATACTCTGGAGAGTGAGAGACCTACTGGGGAAGGAGGTGCCTTTGTGGGTGTGGATGTGTGTTTGTGGTTTTGTCTCATGTTCTGAGAATAGTCAGGAAAGTCGGTTTGTTTGGTTTGGAGTGAACTGTTTCTAGTAAGTTGTTGGACAAGGCGAGTGTTTCTATGTCTGTGTATCCCACTGTGTCCGTGCTTGTAGACA
The DNA here is from genome assembly GCF_048772815.1 of Callospermophilus lateralis. Classification (NCBI taxonomy): domain Eukaryota; kingdom Metazoa; phylum Chordata; class Mammalia; order Rodentia; family Sciuridae; genus Callospermophilus; species Callospermophilus lateralis. The sequence goes on from NW_027512640.1 coordinate 1,693,685, forward strand.
TTAGAAAAGAGAATGCATCAATGGATGTTTCCTGTCAAGTAGAAAGCTTCCCAGCATTCATCCTGCCCAATTTATGAATGCACTAGTGCTTGCCTTATCGATGGGCAACACCTGCTATTTTCCTAAGTTCCTGTTTTCTTCCTGAAATCTAGCCACTCTCCAGAATAGGTTCATGCATTTGCATCCACGACATGTACCACCTCCAAGCACTGTGACATGGACATGTACTGGATAGCTGAAGAGAATGGCAAGCATCTCAGAAAAGTCAGATATCACTGTGACCCAGAAAGTCTCAGTAGAGAAACCCTGCGAAGGGCCTTTTGATTACCTATTGTTCTGTTGCCCTGAATGTCAGGAAGGTCTTTGCCTCAGGCCACGCTTTTGTGAAGCCTGAAGAAAACAGTTTTCAAACGGAAATGAATGGGCATCACCTGTGGTTCTTTGCTTAAATGCATTGTAAAGGGATGTGTCTGAATCAGCCTCTTGGCTCTGTGTGAGCCTGAGGCTTAGATTATCAGCACCTGATGGATCGTAAGAAAGATCCCATGTGTGGATCCAAAATCAAAATGGCCAAAAATCAGTCATTGTTGATGAAGTCTCTCGCATTCCTCTGTAAGGTTCCTGACCTCAATCAAGTGAGAAAAGGGATCCATTGGGTTAATTGAGTTCTTCAAAGCCTTGCAGATGCTAGCCCATAGGTTCTTGGGTTTTCTTATGAATCCAATTCAAATAAAGAATCTAAACCCCACCGTCAGTAGGCCTCAAATTGAAGAACAGAGCTGTATTAATGGCAGGCATATTTGATCACTCCTGGTTCACAGGAAGGGTGTCCAGGCCACTCTGACTTTTGGCAAATGAGGGGAAAGGGAGATTATTTGGGACACTGTCTTGTGCTGCGCCTCTCATGGAATCCTCCTGCCAGAAGTTATGATGAGTGTCTATTTGGAAGAAGATGAGTGCCATTTGGGAGTGTTTTGGTTTTAATTGTGGGCATTTGTGTGGCGGTTGGTAGAGATAATTGGGTCCACCTTGTCTTGAATTTTGGTGTGATTCCCCTTAGAGACTGTGTTTTGGAACTGACCTCTGAGAAGGTACAAGGTCCTGTGTCATTGTATATCCATATTTCTGGGACATCTCTACGGAACGTAATTCAAAGCTAAGTATACCAATCAAGGGCCAAATGAACTTCTGGGCTTCAAATCTAACCTAGATTTCTGTTTTCATACTTATATTGAAAGGTTAATAAAATAGGTACTTGTCACTTCCTGTTTTTCTGTATGCTTAATAAAACACTGTTGAAATCTTGAGAACTGTTTGCTCTTCTTGTTCCCAGAATGTGCTGCCCCCAACTGCCAAACTGCAGAATGTACTCCATCAACCATTTGCACGCAATCCGCCCACTCGCCTTTACCCATCAATAAACTTCCCTCCCTGCCCTCTCCAAGGAAAATATATAAGCACTTTTTAAGCTGTTCTCAGGGCTCTCTGCTCTATTCAAGCGAGCTCTGAGCCCTTGCATGCCGGACTCCCAATAAACCCTTTGCTGTTGCATTAGACAGTCTCTTGGTGGTCTCTTTCATCGATGCTCACCCGACCTTTACTTCTGGTGGCCCCAGCAAGATCCGGCAGCTGCAGATGAAAGACCCCCAACGGGATGCTCTGGGGGTAAATAAGGCACCTCTTTCTGGTTTCAGGATTCAGGTTAGGGTTTGACAAAATGGCTATTGGTAAAGAGCGTGAGCTCTCTCCCACGGTGGCTGACACACATGTCACAGAGCCACAGGCCATGTCCCTGGGGGATGGACTCGGGAAATCGAGGAACCATAGTCTCCTCGACTCAGTGATATTTTCTTTCAGATTCGGAATTGCCAGCCCATCAGCTTTTGCCGGCTACTCAGTCCTGGTCTCAGTATTGGACGTCCATTGCCTGTCTTTATTGTCTTGTCTTGTCTGTGTCATGTGTTGTTGCTTTCACTGTCTGTGTATATTTCATTATGGGACAGAGCACTTCAGTGCCTCTGTCCCTGACCCTTAATCACTGGACCAAAGTCTGCTTAAGGGCTCAGAATCTTTCTTTTTCATTAAAACACCAGACCTGGCAGATTCTGTGTCTCAGAGTAACCCACCTTTGTATTCGGATGGCCTCTAGAAGGATGTTTCTACTTCGCACTAATTTGAAAAGTCTGAGATATTGTCTTTCAGTCGGGGCCACATAGACATCCAGATCAATAGCCATATATCTTAACTTGTCAGGACCTCTGCAAATCTCCTCCTCCATGGGTGAAGCCTTTCCTTGTCCCTGCACCCACTCCTACTCCTTCCCCTATGATTCTATCTCTCAAACTCTCTGTTCCTCAACCTCCACCCTCTGTTCTCCCTGAGTCTCAAGACTCTACTCGTCCTTATCCTCTGCCCTTGTCCCCCAACCCCCAAAACCCTGTAAGTAATTCCCCTGCTGCTGACTCAGCCTCTCCACCATTCGAGGAAGCCAGAATGGCCCAGCGCCCTCCAGATGACTGTCCCATGACACTCACAGCGCCTCCTTCCCTGGAGGAAGCTGGCCCGGCTAAAAAAACTCAGAGAACTCGCCAACGTTTTCACACCTGCCTACTTGGAATGACTGCCAACAACTCCTAGGGACTCTCTTCATGACAGAGAAATGAGAGAAAAACCTCCTGGAAGCTAGAAAAAAATATCCTCGGACCTGATGGGCAACCAACACAACTTCCCAACATAATAAAAGCTGCCTTCCCCTTTAACCAACCCAACTGGGACCCCAACACCTTTGAAGATAGGGAGCATCTGTCCAATAATTGCCAGGCTCTAATTGCGGGTATCCAAGGGGCCGCTAGGTGACCAACAAATTTGGCCATGGTAAGAGAAATTATTTAAAGGCCTGATGAATCTTCCTCTATGTTTCTAGAGAGAATTATGGAGGCATATAAGAGATATACTCCTTTCGATCCTCTGGCAGCATTCAAAAGGCATCTGTCACGATGGCCTTAATTGTTGAAGCTGCCATGGATATTAAAAAAAAAAGTTAAAAGAGAAATTTAGTCAGAGAAGCCGAAAAAGTATACTATAAGAGAGAAACAGGGAAAAAGAAAGGGAGCAGAGGGAGGATGAGAGAAGCGAAAGAAAGACTAAGGCATTGACTAAGATCCTGGTCACAACAAGAAAGAGGCCAGAAATTAAGACATAAGGTGACAGGAAGCGATACCTGGGCCCGTGCCACAGGCCACCCCTGGCCTCAGATCAATGTGCCTACTGTAAAAAAAAAGGTCACTGGGCCAAAGAGTGCCCTATAAAGAGACAGACATGCCAGCCAGCCATTCTGACTCTGGGGGATGACTAAGAAAGTTGGGGCTCAGATTCTTTCCCCTAGCTCAGGGTAAGATTTGAAGTGTAGGGGACCCCAGTAAACTTTGAAGTGAATACAGGAGCAGTATACTCAGCCCTTAAGGCCCCATTGGGCCGTCTATCAAATAAAAGGTCTGTAGTTCAAAGGGCTAATGGCAGTAAATATCGGGCTTAGACTACTAAGAGGACCATGGACCTGGGGAAAGGAAAGTTCCATCACTCCTTCCTAGTAATTTCAGAATGCCCGCACCCATTGATGGGCAGAGATCTGCTCACCAAGCTCTGGGCCAAAATAACTTTTAACCCTGAAGGCCCCCAAATGAAATTTCTAAATCCTTCAGTAAAAACTCCTATAGTCACGGCTTTAACTATATTAGTAGAAGATGAACGTCCACTCTTCACACCCCCCAAGACTGATCAAACAGGCAAGCTACCCCAGAAATGGATAACAGATTACCGAGATGCCTGGGCAAAAACTGCTGTGTTAGGCCTGGCCGTGAAACAACCTCCAATAATAGTGAAGTTAAAAACCTCAGCCTCCCCAATCAATGTCAAATAATATCTTCTAAGCATAAAAAGCTAAAGATGGGATAAGGCCCTATATTCAGAAATATCTGGCCTTAGGGGTCCTAAGGCCCTGTCAATTGGCCTGGAACACTCCCCTGCTATTAGAAGAAAAAGCCAGGAACCAGGGACTATCACCCTGTTAAAGACCTAAGAGAGATCAACAACAGAGTGCAGGACATTTACCCCACGGTACCTAATCTGTTCAATCTGCTTTGCACTCTGAACCCTGAGCAGAAATGGTATACTCTTCTGGACTTAAAACAAGCTTTCTTTTGCTTGCCTCTGCATAAAGATAGTCAGTTGCTGTTTGCTTTTGGGTGGGTAGACCCAGAAACCGGAAAGTCTAGTCAACTAACTTGGACTAGACTCGCAGAGGGGTTCAAAAACTCCCCCACTCTCTTTGATGAAGCCCTTCACAGAGATCTCAACAATTTCTGAACTACACACCCCGAATTCACCCAGCTTCAATATGTGGATCACCTGCTACTGGCATCCAACACCAAGGAAAACTGTGAACTGGGACCCAAGCACTATTATCCGAGCTTGCTCAACTCGGGTATAGAGCTTCGGCCAAAATTGCCCAATTTGCCAGCAAGAAGTAATCTTCCTCGACTATTTCCTTAGGGGCGGTAAACGATGGCTCACTGAGCCCAGAAAACAAACCATTGAGCAGATACCAACCCCATCTTACAGCAGACAACTAAGAGTTTCTTGGGATTGCTGGGTTTTGCAGGTTATGGATAAATGGGTTTGAGTCCTTAGCTGCTCCTTTATACCCGCTGTTAAAGGGAGATGCCCAATTCCAATGGACCCCTAAGTACCAGGAAGTTTTAGATAACATCTAAGGATACTGACATTGAACGCCTCAACTTTACTGAGCTCATCCTGCAATTACAGAAAGCCCTACACTACGTTAAAAATGTACATCAACTCACTCACCTTGGTTCAAAGAAACTGCAGGCATTCCTGTAGGATTAAGAACAGATTTTTCCACTAACTGACTCACAGCGAAAGGAAATAATTGAACTGGTAACAAAAGCCTGTCGGGTCAGTCAATTGTTTAATGCTTACCCTTCCAAGTTTCTTAGACGAAAGCACCTACGAGGAACCAGACCAGGACAATTCTGGGAAGTGGACATTACTGAAATTAAGCCAACAAGGTATGGACTTAAATATCTCCTAGTCTTTGTGGATACATTCTCAGGATGGATTGAAGCCTTACACACACACACACACACACACACACACACTCACACACACACACAGAAAAAAAAAAACGGCGCAAATGGTTCTCAAGAAGATCCTGGAAGATATTTTTCCAAGATACGGTCTGTCTAAGATATAGGGTCTAATAATGGACTTGTGTTCATGGCCCAGGTAAGTCAGGTGTTGATTAATTGTAAGTTACATTATGCTTATATACCCCAGAGCTCAGGTGAGGTAGAAAAAATAAATAGAACCATTAAACAGACCTTAACATTATGATCACAAAAAATTCATGGTATTATCTCCACCCCTTTATATTTACTGAGGGTTGCCCTATGGCATAACATATGGTCTATTTTTGAGAAGGATCCATGTGCTTGATGATGGTTGATATATTCTATATATGTCAGTTAAGTATAGGGTATTGATTGTGATATTGAGTTCTATAGTTTCTTTATTCAACTTTTGTTTGGAGGATCTGTCCAATGGTGAGAGAGGTGAGTTGAAGTCACCCATAATTATTGTATTGTGGTCTATTTGATTCTTGAACTTGAGGATAAATTGTTTTATGAACGTCGCAGCACCATTATTTGCTGCGTGAATATTGATAATTGTTATGTCTTGTCGGTGAATGGTTTCTTTTAACAGTATATAAAGTCCTTCCTTATCCCTTTGATTAAATTAGTCTTGAGGTCTATTTTATTCGATAGGAGGATGGCCACCCCTGCTTGCTTTCGAGGACCGTGTTTATGGTATAAATTTTCCCAATCTTTCACCTTCAGCCTGTGTATGTCTTTTCCATTCAGATGTGTCCCTTGGAGGCAACATATTGTTGGATTTGTTTTTTTTTATTTCAAGTTACAAGCCAATGTCACTTTATTCGAGAGTTTAAGCCATTATCATTTAGAGTTACTATTGATATATGGTTTGTATTGCCACCCATGTTTTTATATATATATTTTTTAATTAGTTTGATTCTCCATGATTTGCTTTTCCCCTTCCCTCTGTCATTACTGAGGCACTTCTCACTGATGGTTTTCGTTGTTGATTTTCATTTCTTCCTCGTGTAGTGTTTTGCTCAAGATGCTTTGCAATGCTGGTTATCTGGCTGAAATTCTTTTAGCTTTTGTTTATCATGAAATATTTTTATCTCGTTGTCTTATCTTAAGCTTAATTTTGCTGGATACATAATTATTGGTTGGCATCCATTGTCTTTCAGTGTTTGAAGTACGTTGTTCCAGGATCTTCTCACTTCCAGCGTCTATGATGAAAAATCCATTGTTAAACTTTTTGGTTTACCCCTGATTGTAATGATTGTAATCTGCCTCCTTTCTCTGGTAGCTTTTAATATTTTCTCTTTGTTCTGTATATTGGATATCTTTATAACAATGTGTCTTGGCATTGGTCTACTGTGATTTTGTGTGCTCGGTGTCCTGTAAGCATCTACAATTTGTTTATCCGTTTCCATTTTTATTTCTGGAAAGTTTTCTGTAATTATTTCATTCACCAGGTTTCTCATTCCCTTGGTTTTAATCTCTGTACCTTCCTCTATCCATATGACTCATTAGTTTGTTTTTTTTATGTTATCCCATATCTCTTGAATGTTTTCTCATAATTTTTTACAGCATTTCATTGTTGGCTAGACTTTTTTCAAGATGATATATTTTGTCTTCATTATCTGACATTCTGTCTTCTACTTGCTCTACTCTGTTAGTGATACTCTCAATTGAGTTTTTAATTTGGTTTATCATTTCCTTGATTTCTAGAATTATTGTTTGATTTTTCTAATAATCTCTATCTCCTGATAAAGATGCTTAATTTCTCATTTTATCTGTTTATGTAATTCATTTTCAATGCGTTTTATCACTGTTTGTTTTAGCTGTCTCGTATCCTCTTTAAGGTTCCATTCCATCTGTCTAAGGTATTACTTGAGTTCTTAATATGACCATTTTTCTGATGACTCTAGGTGCTCTTGAATATTTAGGCTGTCCTTCATTGTTCGTACTCCTTTTCTTCCTTGTTTTTATATGCTGCTCATGTTACTTCTTCTTCTGTTTGACTACTGAGTTACTGCTTACTCTTATAAATTTATTTGATGCTTGGGAGGAAAGATATTAGAAGGGAAGGGAGAAGTCACTAAAGAGAATGAGAGTAGGCAGGTAGAATTCAAGGAAGGGGGAATAAGAAAAATGAAAAGAAATGAAAAGACAAAAGAAAAAATAGAAAATAAAGAAAGAAAGTTTTAAGTAATGATGATGATTAAAAAATTGAAAATTAAAATTTAAAATAATAATAATAATAATAATAATAATAATAATAAAATTAAAAAATAAAAACATTTAAAAAAGTTAAAGAACAACAATAACAAAAATGAAAATGAAAGAAAAAAAAACAAATAAAAAAATAATAATAATACATGCAGTCCTAGAGTTCAAATAACTTCTCTTCCAGTAGGTGGAGCTGTGCGCACTGGGCCAAGCTTCTCCTCTCAATAAGTGAGAACCAATCACTGTGCAGCAGCTCTTCCTCCCAGACTGGGCGGGTCTCCAATTCTGAGTGCCTAGGGCTTTCTCTTGTGCTTCCTCAAGCCAGGCCCCACTCACGTGTGATGCTCACCACAATACTGGTTACAAGCCAGGCCTCTGCTCCTGGTAGCCCTGTTTCCATGAACGCCTGGGCACACTCTCCTTGTTTGCCTTCCTCAGACCCTAAGTTTGTAGAGCTTGGGGCTGAGAACCTCCAGCGAATTTGCTTGCCCTTCAGGAGCCATGGCCCCGGTAGGTGGTGTAAGAGACCTCAATTGTCAGCACTGGTGGGAGCGGTAGCAGGGAATTCCACGCCGCGAGTCCCGAGCCAATCTTGATTCCCTAGGTCTGGGTATCGCGCTCCTTGGAGAGCTGGGAGGGGCCATTACGGCAGAGGTGGGAAGGGCCCTTGAGGTTTCCCTGCGTTGTTGAGAGATATGGCAATGGGATTACACACTTGTCGCGCTGGTTTCAATGAAGTTATCTCCTCCGCCTGTGACGTCAGTTCTCTGCCATGGTGGTATCCCATTCAAATGGTGACCGTTCGTTCCCTTTGCTGGGTGACCAATGCAACAGTTGGGTCCTGACTATCTCTCCCAAGCCCCATTTCAATCCTGTGGCAACTGCCTATGAAGGCTCAGTTGGCTTTTAACTCTCAATTCAGAAAGCCCGACCAGTTATTTCAGCGGGAATGTTAGTGCTGAGTCACAAAAACCAGACGAATCTAAGCTTGAATGCAGCCAATCCGGGCTTTGTGTGTGTTCTGAGGGGCCCAGACTGTTCACCCCAGATTCACAACAGGTCAATATTGCCTAGTGATTCTGAGCAAACAGCATTTAGACAGTTTACGACTCAATATGCCCGCGCAGCTGAAGAGATCAGAGACTTGATTTCTCCATGCCTGCCTTCATAATGGATCTCCTGTATTGCTACTTTTTAATATCTGTGCTTTTGCGTGTGTGTGTATATATATATATATACATATATATATATATATATATATATATATATATATATATATATACTCTTTAGATTTTTCAAAATATGAAATATATGTGTCTTATTATGCACTCCCTAAATTCATTCATATCATATCTGTGGATTTATAATCAACTTTCCTCAAGATTATTTTCAGAAATAATCATCCACCTGAAATACATATTGTTTCCTAGTACTGAAAACTAAATTCAGTGAATGGTGCATACAAACCCTAATATTTCTACAGTTACTTAGCCAGTTTAAAATCAATGCAAGTTGATTTCTAGGGGACATGATGTGTATTTTGACTTTCATTTTTATTCAACACTTGTACGTTACTATGTCTTCAGTTTATGCAAAATCATGGGATATATATTTCTGTCACAAATTAGAAGATTTATAGGCATTTGTTTCACGATCAATCACTTCCTGATTCAGAACACATGTATCCCTCCATGTTTCTTGACTGGTCTTTTCATGAGACTTCTTTCCAAACACATTATTTTTGTTTAACGTCATCACGTATAAAGCAAAACTCAAACACCATTCTTCATAAACCATAATCCTAATATTACCATTAGATATATAACTGGTTGGAATGAATGATTGTATATCAATATAAGATTTCTTATATATTTTCACATATCAATTCAATCCATTATTTAAAGTGGAATCAGGTACGTTATTTATTCATAGTATGGTCTACTCATGCATTATCTCTATATTAATAGACACTGGGTACACCTCTTTGTACCCCTAATACTAATGTATACGTCTTCAAAATATTGCCCCCAAAAATGGTGAAAGAAATACTCATGTCACCTGATCTACATATACATTTTATCACAGTAATATTCTGAACAAAAAAAACATAAAAATGTAACACTTATGATTGTACAAAAGCCTAAAAGGAAAGTGAACGTGGATAACTAATAACATCCATGTCCAGGTTGCCTAATGCTCTCAAATGTCATTCTCATTCGTGACGACATATTTGTTTTTTCCTATGATTATGTATTCAAACTCAACCCTGTTGAAAATGTCTAATCCTATGACTCACTTTATACTTTGCCTGATTTCGTAATGTCTCTATTGACACCTGCTTTCCTACACATTTTCCCCAGTTCATCATTGTGACTAACTCTTCACATGTGCTGACATTTACATTCACTCTCCCAATGAAACCCTATTGCTAAAGAAGCTTTTTATTCCAAATCATATACTCACTCTTCTTCCTAAACCTACTGACTATCTTCCTAATCCTACTGACTATCCCTTTTTGACTGGATGTTCTCTTCTACATTCAATCATCCAAGGTACAAGGTCCTATGCCACTGTATTTCGATTTAACTGAGACAATTGTACAGAATATAATTCAACACTAAGTATCCAAATCAAGGGCTCAATGCCCTTCTGGGCTTCAAATCCTTCTTAGATTCCCGTTTTCATACATATATTTCACCTATATATTCTTATAAATATCGCAGGTTCCCAATCTCATTATTCATCCTGCAGAATGATTCCTAACCCAAATCGAACATATTATTAACCCTAACCATACACTAACTTTGCAGGAGAGCAGGAACAGTGTGTGTATTAAACTACAGGAATCTAGGGGATGTTCACCTGCTGAGAAACTCATATGTTCATGCAGAAGTGATCCCTGGTGAAGATGAAGGCAGCTATGAATTACCTCAGAAAGCAAAAGTCATCTTCCATGGCAATCATCCTGGTCAGGATGAAGGGTTGTGTCTAAATCAATCTCTCTCTTCTTAATGTATAGAACATGGACCAAACCAGTCCTGTGTGGAAGCTGTTGCCGGGTGCTTACGGTTGATATAACATTCTAACTAGAGAAAGTGTCCCATGAAAATCAGGGCAGCCTCCACCTCATCATATTTTGGAAGCAACTGTTAAGACAAAGTGGTTGCCAAGGCAGTGACATAATTCAGATCCTGAAGGAAGTGATCTCACCTCACTTCCTTGGTGATGGAACTCTCTGAACTTGAAATCCAGGAAGCCAGGCACCCAGAGACAGTCTCTGTCAAAGTCCCAGTGGTCTGACATGTTTGGATTTACCAAGGACAGAGTCAGTCTTTCTTGGTACCTACAGATGTGAGGAAGGCCAAATGCCAGGAAACCTCTGAAGAGGGGCTTTTCCTGAGAAGGCAGGTAGTGCCTCACCGCTGGCTCTTGAGAACTTCACAGAGTTGGCCAAGCAGACATGATCTGAGACAGGAGAGGTCATTTTGGAGGAACATAGTATGGCTCACTAGTCAGAGGATACTCCGGGGAGTCACAGACCTACTAGGGGGAAGGAGGTGCCTTTGTGGGTGTGGGTGTGAGTTTGTGGTTTTTTCTCATGTTCTGAGGATAGGTAGGAAAGGCGGTTTGTTTGGTATGGAGTGGAATATTTGTATTAAGTCCTTTGACAAGGCGAGTGTTCCTATGTGTGTGTGTATCCCACTGAGTCCATTGTTGTAGACATTAGAAAAGACAATGCATCAATGGATGTGTTCTGTCTAGTAGAAAGCTTCCCAGCATTCATCCTGCCCAATTCATGAGTGGACTCTGGCTTGCCTTATGGATGGGCAACACCTACAAGCTTCCTAATTTCCTGTTTTCTCTCTCAATTCTGGCGACTCTCCAGAATAGTATCATGGTTTTGTGTCCAAGATTTGTACCGCCTCCAAGATCTGTGACATTGCTATGTACTGGAAGCTGAAGGAAATGGCTAGCATCTCAGAAATCTCAGATATCTGTTGACCAGGAAAGTCTCATTGGAGAAACCCTGCTTTGGTCCTTCTGCTTACCTATTGTTCTGTTGAATGTCAGGAAGTTTTTTGCCTCAAGCCACCACTTTGTGAATCCTGAAGAAAAGAGTTTTCAAATGGAAATGAAAGGGCATCACCTGTGGCTCTTTGCTTAATTGCTTAGGATTGGGATATGTCTGAATCAGCCTGTTGGCCCTGTGTGAGGCTGTGGCTTCGATTCTCAGCACCTGATGGATCTAAAGATAGATCCCATGCGTGCATCCAAAACCAAAATGGCAAAAAGATCAGATATTGTTAATGAACTCTCTTGCCTTCCTCTGGTAGGTTCCTGATATTCATCAAGTGAGAATAGGGATCCTTTGGGTCAAATGAGTTCTTCAAAGCCCTGCAGAGGCTAGGCCATAGGTGCTTGATTTTCATGACTCCAATTCACTTAAAGAATCTAAACCCCAAAGCTAGAAGGCCTCAAGTTGGAGAAGCCAAGCAATATTAAAGGCAGGCCTATTTGATAACTCCTGGTTCACAGGAAGAGAGTCCAGGCCACCCTGACTTTAGGCAAATGAGGGGCAGGGAGCTTATTTTAGATACTGTCGTGGGCTGCGTCCCTTATGGAAACCTCCAGCCAGAGGATATGATGAGTGTCTATATGGAAGAAGATGAGGGCCATGTGAGAGTGTTTGGTTTTAATTGTGGACATATGTCTGGCGGTTGGAAGAGATCACTGGGTCCACCTAGGCTTGCACTCTGGTGTGATTCCCCTTAGAGACTGAGTTCTTTTACTGATCTCAGAGAATTATTGCCAGGAATTGTGTTGGAATTTTAGATGGCCATGCATGAGAGTTGTCCTTGGAAAGTGACATCTAGGCGCAAGGTGACTTTCCACAGAGCACAGGGAATCTCAGCCAGGATATCACATGATATTATTCTTAAAGACTTGGCAGCCATATTTGAGAGTCAAAACACACATGGAACATACATTGTAGACCTCAATGGGCCTGGCTTAATCTGACTTTTGGGCACTTTTGGAAGCCTTGCCTGTAAGAATTCTCCAGAGTTTTCTTTGAAATGAGCTTCATCACCATTTAATGGTTTCTGAGTGAATTGAAATCCACAGTGCCTCCAACTTCATCCTTGAAAATTGGCTAGATCAATACCATGAAATTTTTGAAATTCCCATGACCGGGTACCTCTGGAGAACATTTGAATGTCCTGTTGCTGATCATGAGTATACAAGACAGTGCCTTGATTGACTGGGTTTTATGAAAATGGTGTTTAACAGAGATGCCAGTAAGTTGGATCCTGCTGAGTAGTTGTACTAGAGTAGTGGATGGCAGGTTTGTAATAAAACATCTGTGGTGGGGGCATGTGGATCTGCCATTGGCATCCAAATGGATTGTGACTGACATTTTGTAGCCAGTAGACCCTTATATGTAAAAGCATATTGTTATATGGAGAGGTTTTAGGGCAATGTTCAGAATCAGGTTGCTATGGAAAATGGGGCAAGCTATGTGGGATAGAAGCCTGGTTGGTGCATTCTCCTGACGAACCTGACCCACCACACTTGACAGAACTCCCTTCAGCACTGTGTCCCAGTTGAACTCCTTGTATTTCATGAAGCAAATAACAAACTCCCAGTGCAGCAGCAAGAAATACCACGAATAGTGGAGGATGACCAAATGGAATTACAGTCCACAAGGGGAGACATTTAGACCCCAGTGGCCACAGGTTACCTACAAATAGAAAATTCAGCACTGCTGCCTCATGCTCATTGGAAAATAAGAATCCATGTCATCCAGATCACATAGATGAAGACTCAGCTATGATGGTCTCACAACAAATGAAACTAATGCTCCTGACAACAGCATATATTTCATTACCCAACCTCAGAGGCAGTTTCTCCAGATGTTAGGCTGGCAGAACTTCATGTTTGTGGAGTTTTTACCCTGTCCCTTACTTTTGGAAACTCCTCTACCACCTGCAAATTTGTGAACTCCTGAGCATTTTTCATTCCACATATGTATTCACAGATTTTCTAACTCTTCTCCTCTAATTGTGTCTTATGTGGGGCCAAGGTAATGTCAAGGCATTGTGCTGAATGAGAGTGGGAATTTTTTGTGTAGCACATATTTGCATACACATTGGATACATTTTCCAATTTTCCATTCGAAATACTGAATCCCTGACACTAACACATACCCTACTAGACTTTGACTTCTAATCCTAATATGGTGGAGAAAAATAACCCAAACAGAATAGAAATACAAGAGGTTCACAGGAGGCATGGTGTATAGTTGGACTTGCCTTTCGTATGATAAATGGTAAGTGTCATAAATCTAGTGAATTTTAATTGAAATAGTTCTCCATGTGTTTTAAAAGTTAACAAATATGTGAATAACTGTCTCCCTTTCTCTGTAGCCTATTCATCACATGTATTTTCATATGCACATTTAGAATTCTACCTGGTATCACTCATACATTTTGTGAGGTGGCTGGCTTGGCAGATGCAAATTGTGAGAAGAGATCACTCCTACTAAACGCTGTTGGAACTGAAAATACAACATATGAGTGAGCTTCTTAGTTGAACAACATAAATCCATGTTCATTAAAATGAATATTTTTGGATCTGTGGATGATATATTATTTCATGTGAATTTCTATTGGCATACATAATGCTACTTTTTAATGTCTGTGAGTGTATATATATATATATATATATATATATATATATATATATATATATATATTCACTCTCCAGATTTTTCAAAATATGAAGCATATTTTTCTTATTATACACTCCCTAAATTCATTCATATTCATGTATGTGGATTTATAATCATGTTTTCACAAGAATATTTTCAGAAATATTCATCCACCTGAAATACATATTTGTTTCTTAGTACTGAAAACTAACTTTGGGGGATCATATGATGGTGGTGAAGGGAGTGCATCACCCCCATGTACCGCGTCACTGTGCGGGAGAATGACGAGTTATAACGGCTAAAATATATCTTGTTAGAAATTTCCAGCAAAATTGGGGTGCTCCAAAACCTAGTGGACATATTTCCATCTCACGAGGATCAGCTACGCGAGCTCAAACACGAGTGATTTGTCCGCATGGAGCGTCATGCTGCTTATTCAGGAAATCGGTCTGTGGCTAGAGTCTGCGGCGCGCACTGGGAAACGAAGAGATAGCAATGCAAATATACAGCGGTGTGGATTCTGTGGGCTCCTGCCAGGTATGCAATCACTGTGCTAAGTGCTGAATTCTTTGTTTGAGATGGGGAAGGATGCGGTCCAATTCGGTTCTCCACACCAGTCAGACCACAGAGGAAGCCAGCGGCCACTATCTTGGAGAGCTGATGTCACCATCCCTGTTTTTGACTGATCGAAGCTCATTCAGCTATAGAACAGGTAATTTCAGGATGCCATTCACCTTTTTGTTGCAGACAAATTACTCAGGCTCAGTGCTAAAGAACCTGCAGAAACTCCGTCTTGGAGCCTGCTCCTATTAGAACATACACAAAGCCCAGAGCGGCCGAATTCCACCTCTCGGAACTGATCTGGCCCAGGGCTAAAGAACCCGCGGAAACTGCTTCTCGGTCCGAATCTTGCTGAATACTGTGGAGGTAAATATCAACCGAGCCTTCATAGGCAGTGGCAACAGGATTGAGACACGGCTTGTGAGGGCCGGTCAGGACTCACTCATTGCTTTGGTCACCCAGAAAAGGGAACGAAATGCTGCCTTTCACATGGGATACCAACATGGCAAATTTCTGATGTCATCAGAAAGCAGCAGAGTAGATAACTTCATTGATACCAGCAGTGACAGAAACAGTTGGTCTCCTGGTGAAGAAAGTGAGTCACAAACACCCCGATCTCTCTCACTTTGTCATCAAGCCAGAGGGGCAGAGCAGAGCAGCTGCCCGCGACTGGAACAGACCCAGTGACACACCTGCATGGAAGTTACGTCAACCCAATTGGAGTAGAGGCAGAACAGAGCCGCCGCCCGTGCACAGAACAGGCCCAGCGACCCGCAGGTGTGGTAGTCACGTCACCCCAATTGGAGTAGTTGCAGAGCAGAGCCTTCTCCCACGCCTAGTAAAATCCCAGTGGGTCACCAGCATGTTAGTCACATCACCCCAATAGGAGTAGGGGCAGAGCAGAGCCTTCGCCCAAGCACAGAACAGTCACAGCAACCTGCCGGCATGGTAGTCACGACACACCAATTGGAGTAGGGGCAGAGCAGAGCCACCACCCACGCCCGCAAGGTAGCAGACCTGCACCTGACCAGAAGAAGAGGCCCAGCGGCCGGCTGGCGCGGCAGACACTTTACCATATTTGGAGTAGGGGCAGAACAGATCTGTAGCCCGTGCTCACAAGGTAGGCAGACCTGCGACCAACCGGCGGACCAGGCACAGCGGCCGGCCGGCATGGTAGTCACGTCACCCCAATTGGAGTAGGAGTAGAGCAGTGCCGCCACCCACGCCTGCAAGGTAGGCAGACCTGCAACTGATTGGCAGAACACCACAGGGGTCCACGGGCGTGGTAGACACGTCACACCAATTGGAGGAAAAAATAAATAAAATGGACAGACCCCTAGCCATGCTAACGATGAGGAGAGAGAACTCAAATTACTATCATACGGGATGAAAAAGGCAATATCACAACAGATATTTCAGAAATACAGAAGATAATCAGAAATTACTTTGAATCCTTATACTCTAAAATAATAGAAGATAGTGAAGGCATCAAAAAATTTCTTAAGTCATATGATCTGACCAGAGTGAGTTAGGAGGATATAGACAACCTAAACATACCAATATCAATTGAGGAAATAAAAAAAAAAAAACATCCAAAGATTACCAACTAAGAAAATCCCAGGACCGTATGGGTATACAGCAGAGTTTTACAATACCTTTAAATATGAACTAATACCAATACTTTTAAAGCTATTTCAGAAAATTGAAAAAGAGGGAGATCTTCCAAATTCATTCTACGAGGCCAATATCACCCTGATTCCTACACCAGATAGACACTTCAAAGAAAGAAGACTAAAGACCGATATCTCTAATGAACCTAAATGCAAAAATCTTAAATTAAATTCTGGCAAATCAGATACAAAAACATATCAAAAAAATGTGCACCATGATCAAGTAGGATTCATCCCTGGGATGCAAGGAGGGTTCAATATACGAAAATCAATAAATGTTATTCACCACATCAATAGACTTAAAATAAAAACCATATTATCATCTAGATAGATGCAGAAAAAGCATTCGACAAAGTACAGCATCCCTTTATGTTCAAAACTCTAGAAAAACTAGGAATAACAGGAACATTCCTCAATATTGTAAAAGCAATCTATGCTAAACCGCAGGCTAGCATCATTCTGAATGGAGAAAAATTGAAGACATTCCCTCTAAAATCTGGAACAAGACAGGGATGCCTGCTCTCACCACTTTTGTTCAATATAGTTATCAAAAGACTGGCAAGAGCAATTAGACAGATGAAAGAAATTAAAGGCATATAAATAGGAAAAGAATAACTTAAATTATCACTATTGCAGATGACATGATTCGATACCTAACAGACCCAAAAGGTTCTACAAAGAAACTAATAGAGCTAATAAATGAATTCAGCAAAGTGGCAGGATATAAAATCAACACGCATAAATCAAAGGCATTCCTGTATATCAGTGACAAATCCTCTGAAATGGAAATGAGGACAACCACTCCATTCACAATATCCTAAAAAAAAATGGGAATCAACCTAACAAAAGAGGTGAAAGTCTTATACAATGAAAACTACAGAACCCTAAAGAGAGAAATAGAAGATCTTAGAAGATGTAAAAATATACCCTGTTCATGGATAGGCAGAACTAACATCATCAAAATGGCGATATTACCAAAAGTTCTCTTTAGGTTTAATCCAATGCCAATCAAAATCCCAAAGGCATTTCTTGTAGAAATAGAGAAAGCAATCATGAAATTCATATGAAAAAATAAACGACCCAGAATTGCAAAACAATGCTAAGCAGGAAGTGTGAATCAGGCGGTATAGCGATACCAGACTTCAAACTATACTACAGAGCAATAGTAACAAAAATAGCATGGTACTGGTACCAAAACAGGCAGGTGGACCAATGGTACAGAATAGAGGACACAGAAACCAATCAACAAAACTACAACTATCTTATATTTGATAAAGGAGCTAAAAGCATGCAATGGAGGAAGGATAGCATCTTCAACAAATGGTGTTGGGAAAACTGAAAATCCATATATAACAAAATGAAACTGAATCCCTTTTTCTCACCATGCACGAAAGTTAACTCAAAATGAATCAAGGACCTTGATATCAAATCAGAGACACACTGTCTGATAGAAGAAAAATTTGGTTACGATGTACATACTGTGGGGTTGGGCTCCAAATTCCTCAATAGGACACCTATAGTACAAGAGTTAATAACTAGAATCAACAAATGGGACTTACTCAACTAAAAAAGTTTTTTCTCAGCAAAAGAAACAATAAGAGGTAAATAGGGAGCCTACATACTGGAAAGAAATCTTTACTACTCACACTTCAGATAGAGCCCTAATATCCAGAGTATACAAAGAACTCAAAAAATTAGACAATAAGATAACAAATAACCCAATCAACAAATGGGCCAAGGACCTCAACAGACACTTCTCAGATGAGGACATACAATCAATCAACAAGTACATGAAAAAATGCTCACCATCTCCAGCAGTCAGAGAAATGCAAATCAAAACCACCCTAAGATACCATCTCACTCCAGTAAGATTAGCAGCCATTATGAAGTCAAACAACAAGAAGTGCTGGCAAGGATGTGGGAAAAGAGGTACATTTGTACATTGCTGGTGGGACTGCAAATTGGTGCAGCCAGTTTGGAAAGCAGTATGGAGATTTCTTGGAAAGCTTGGAATGGAACCACCATTTGACCCAGCTATTGCCCTTCTTGGTCTATTCACTAAAGACCTAAAAAGAGCATGCTACAGGGACACTGCTACATCGATGTTCATAGCAGCACAATTCACAACAGCAAGACTGTGGAACCAACTTAGATGCCCTTCAATAGAAGAATGGATAAAAAAATGTGGCATTTATACACAATGGATTATTACTTTGCATTGAAAAATAAAAAATCATAGAATTTGCAGGGAAATGGATTGCATTAGACTAGATTATGCTAAGTGAAGCTACACAATTCCTATAAAACAAATGCCAAATGTCATCTTTGATATAAGGAGAGTAACTAAGAACAGATAGGGATGAAGAGCATGACAAGATGATTAACATTAAACAGGGATGAGAGGAGGAAGGGAGAAAGAAGGGAAATTGCATGGAATTGGAAGGAGACCCTCTGGGTTATACAAAATTACATACAAGAGGAAATTAGGGGAAAGGGAAAAATAATACAAGGGGGAGAAATTTATTACAGTAGAGGGAGTAGAGAGAGAAGTGGGGAGGGGCGGGGAGGCCAGGGGGAATAGTAGAGGATACGAAAGGCAGCAGAATACAACAGACACTAGTATGGCAATATGTGAATCAATGGATGTGTAACTGATGTGATTCTGCAATCTGTATACAGGGTAAAAATGGGAGTTCATAACCCACTTGAATCAAAGTGTAAAATATGATATATCAAGAACTATGTAATGTTTTGAACAACCATAAATAAAAATAAAAAAAACCCCTCTTTGGTGAATAATGCATGCAATTCTAATATTTCTACAGTAACTGACCCAGTTTAACATCAATGCAAGTAGATTCCTATTGGACATGATGTGTATTTTGACGTTCACTTTTATTCAACACTGGTACATTACTATTTCATCAGTTTATGCACATAACAGGATATATATTTCATTCACAATTTAGAAAATTTATAGGCACTTGTATCACTTTCAATCACTTCCTGCTTCAGAACACATGAATTCCTCCATATTTCTTGATTGGTCTTTTTATGAGACTTTTTTCCAAACATATTATTTTCGATTTCCATAATCACTTTTGAAACAAAACTCACACACACTTCATGATAAACAATAACCCTAAGATTACCATTAGATATATAACTGGTTGGAGTGAATGATTGTATGTCAATATATGATTTCCTATATATTTTCAGATATCAATTCAATCCATTATTTAAAGTGGAACCAGTTATAATATTTATTCACAGTATGGTCTATTCATGCATTATCTCTATATTCAAAGACACAGGGTACACCACTTTGTACCCCCAATACTAATTTATATGTCTTCAAATATTGCTCCCAGTAATGGTGGAAGAAATACTCATGTCATATGATCTACATACACATTTGATCACAATATTTTTCTGGGCACAAAATGCAAAGATCACACTTATGATTGTACCAAATCCTAAATGGAAAGTGAACATGGATTACTAAAACGATAAATGTCCAGGTTGCCTAATGCTTTCAAATGTCATTCCTATTGGTGACGACATATTTGTTTCTTCCTAAGATTATGTATTCAATCTCATCCCTATTGAAAATGTCTAATCCTATCACTCACTGTATAATTGCCTCATTTCATAATGTCTGTTTTGATATTTTCCTTTTTACATATTTTCCCCAGTTCATCATGTGACTGACTCTTCACATGTGCTGAAATTTACATTCACTCTATAACAAAAACCCTATTGCTACAGAACTTTTGCCCCAAATCCTATACTCACTCTATTTCCTAAACCTACTGACTACCTTCCTAATCCCACCGACTATCTCAATTTGAGTGGATGTTCTCTTCTAAAATCAATCATCCAAGGTGTAAGGTCCTATGCCATTGATTATCGATTTATCTGAGACATCTGTGCAGAACGTAATTATAAGCTAAGTATCCCAATCAAGGGCCTAATGCCCTTCTGGGCTTCAAATCT
This sequence comes from Callospermophilus lateralis, assembly GCF_048772815.1. Classification (NCBI taxonomy): domain Eukaryota; kingdom Metazoa; phylum Chordata; class Mammalia; order Rodentia; family Sciuridae; genus Callospermophilus; species Callospermophilus lateralis. Next base: position 1,714,021 of record NW_027512640.1, read on the forward strand.
TACCTAGATTTCTGTTTCCATACTTATATTTCACCTCTATAATCTTATAAATATCGCAGGGTCCCAATACTATTAATCATCCTTCGCAATGATTCGTAACCCAAATCGAACATGTTATTAACCCTAACCATACACTCTTACCTAAATCTAACTTTGCAGAAGAGCAGGGACAGAGTTCGTCTTACAATACAGGAATGTAGGGTATCTTCCTCCTGCTGAGAACCTCAAATGTCCATGCAGACTTGATCCCTGGAGAAGATGTAGGCAGCTATGAAGGACCTGAGAGAGCAAATGTCATCTTCCATTGCAAACAACCTTCCGAGGATGAAGGGTTGTGTCTGAATAAGCCTCTCTCTTGTTAATGTAGAGAAGATAGACCAAACCAGGCATGTGTGGAGAGCTGTTCCGGGGTCCCTATGGTTGATATACCATTCTAACTTGTAAAAGTGTCACAGGAAGAAAGGGCAGCCTCCATCTCATAGGAGTATTGTAAGCAACAGTTAGGACAAAGTGGTTGCCAAGGCAATGACCTCAAAGAATTCCTGAAGGAAGTAATCTCACCTCACTTCCTTGGTGATGGAACTCTCTGAACTTGGAATCCGGGAAGCCAGGCACCCAGAGCCAGTCTCAGTCCCAGTCCCTGTGGTCGTATTTTTTGGATTTACCAAGGACAGAGTCAGTCTTTCTTGGTACCTACTGAGGTGAGGATGAACAAATGTCAGGAAAGCTCTAAAGAGGGGCCTTTCCTGAGAAAGCAGGTAGTGGCTCACCGCTGGCTAGTGACAACTTCACAGATTTGGCCAAGGAGACCATATGTGACACAGGACAGGCGATTTCATCAGAACATAGTTTGGCCCACCAGTCAGAGGACACTCCCAATAGTCACAGACCTACTTGGGGGAAGGAGCTTCCTTTGTGTGTGTGGGTGTGGGTTTGAGATTTTGTCTCATGTTCTGAGAATAGGTAGGAAAGGCGGTTTGTTTGGTTTGGAGTGAACTGTTTCTGGTAAGTCGTTTGACAAGGCCAGTGTTTCTTTGTCTGTGTATCCCACTGTGTCCGTGGTTTTAGATATTAGAAAAGAGAATGAATCATTGGATGTGTCCTGTCTAGACTCAACTTGCCCAATTTATGAATGGACTGCGGCTTGACTTATGGGTGGACAACTCCAACAATCTTCCTAAATTCCTGTTTTCTTCCTGAATTCTGCCCAATTTATGAATGGACTGCGGCTTGACTTATGGGTGGATAACTCCAACAATCTTCCTAAGTTCCGGTTTTCTTCCTGAATTCTGGCCACTCTCCAGAATAGGCTCATAGTTTTGTGTCGAAAATATGTACCACCTCCAAGCTCTGTGCATTGGCCATGTACTGGATAGCTGAAAGAAATGGGAGCATCTCAGAAAACTCAGATATCAGTTTGACCAGGAAATTCTAAGTGAAGAAACCCTGCTTTGGGCCTTTTGCTCATCTTTGTTCTGTTGCCCTGAATGTCAGGAAGGCCTTTGCCTCAGGCCACACCATTGTAGAGCCTAAAGAAACAGTTTTCAAATGGAAATGAAAGGGCATCACCTGTGGCTCTTTGCTTAATTGCTTTTGAAAGGGATGTGTCTGAATCAGTCTTTTGGCCCTGTGTGAGACTGTGGCTTAGATTCTCAGCACCTAATGGATATAAAGAAGGATCCCATGTGTGCATCCAAAACCAAAATGGACAAAAGAGCAGTCAGTGTGGATGAAGTCTCTCGCATTCCTCTGTAAGTGTCCTGTTCTCCATCATGGGAGAACAGTGATCATTTGGTTCAAATGTGTTCCTCAAAACCCTGCAGAGGCTAGCCCATAAGTGCTTGGTTTTTCTCAAGACTCCAATTCACATAAAGAATCTAAAACACACTGTCAGTAGGCCTCAAATTGGAGAAGCAGTGCCATATTAATGGCAGGCCTTTTTGATCACTCTTGGTTCACTGGAAGGATGTCCTGGCCACCCTGATTTTAGGCAAAAGAGGGACAAGGGAGGTTATATTGGACACTGTCTTGGGCTGCACCCATCATGGAAACCTCCAGCCAGAGGTTATGATGATTGTGTAAATGGAAGAAGATGAGTGCCATGTGGAAGTGTTTTGGATTTAATTGTGGATATTTGTGTGACAGTTGGAAGACATAACAAGGTCTACCTGGGCTTGAACTCTGGTGTGATTCCCCTTATAGACTGAGTTCAGGAACTGATCTCAGAGAAGTATTGCCATGTATTGTGTTGTGATTTAAGAGGCCATGTATGAGAGTCACCCTTGGAAACTGAGATCTAGCCCCAGAGTGGCTTTCCACAGAGCTCTGGGAATTTCAGCCAAGATATCACATGATTTCATTCGAAAGACTTGGCAGCCATAGTTGAAAGTGAAAACACACATGGACCTCATATTGTAGACCTCAATGGGCCTGGCTTAATGTGACCTTTTGGCCATTCTTTGGGAAGCCTTGCCTGTGAGGGTTCTCCAGAGCTTTCATTGAAATAATCTTGCTCACCATTTACTGGTTCCTGAATGAATTGAAACCCACAGTGCCTCCAACTTCATCCTTGAAAAATGTCTAAATAAATACCATGAAATTTTTGAAATTCCCATGACCAGGTGGCACTGGAGAACCTTTGGATGTCCTGTTGCTGATCATGGATGTACCAGACAGTGCCTTGCTTGACTGGGTTTCATGAAAATGGTGTAGAACAGAGGTGCCAGAAAGTTGCAGCCTGCTGAGAAGTGGGCCTAGAGCTTTGGTGGGCAGGAGTGTGATAAAACATCTCTGTTGGAGCAATGTGGATCTTCCATTGGCTTCCAAATGGCTTGTGGATTACAAGAAGCAGCCAGCAGACCCTTGTATTTAAAGGCATCTTGTTATATGAAGAGGATTCAGGGCAATGTTCAGAATCAGGTTGCTATGGACAAGGATGCAATGTGGCAAGCCTTGAGGGATAGAAGCGTGGTTGGTGCGTTCTTCTGCAGACTCGGAACCACCGCACATGGCAGAACTCCCTCCAGCACTGTGTCTCAGTTGAACTCCTTGAATTTCATGAAGCAAATACCAAACTCCCAGTTCAGCAGCAAAAACCCCACAAAAAGTGGAGGAGGACCAAATGGCTTCACAGTCCAACGGGGAGACACTTAGCCCCCAGAGGCCACAGTTTACCTAAAAAGAAGAAAATCAACACTGCTACCTCATGTTCATTGGAAAAAAAGATACCATGTCCTCCACGTCACATAGAGGCAGACCCAGCTTTGATGGTCTCACTACAAAGGAAGCCAATTCTCCTGACAACAACATAATTTTCACGTTCCCAAACTCAGAGGCAGTTGGTCTAAAAGTTTTTAGGCCAGCAGAGCTCCATGTTTGTGGAGTGTTTACCCTGTCCCTTACTTTTGGAAACTCCTCTACAACCTCCAAGGTTGTGAACTCCTGAGCATTTTCCATTCCAGATATGTATTCACTGATTTTCTATCTATTCTCCTCTAACTGTGTCTTACTTGGGGTGAAGGTAATTTCAAGGCATTGTTCTGGATGAGAGTGGGAGGATATTTGTGCAGCATATATTTGCATACAAATTGGATTAAATTTCCAATTTTCCTTTTGAAATACTGAATCCCTGACACTAACCCATACCTACTAGACTCAGACAACTCATCCTAATATGATAGAGAAAAATAACACAAACCTATAGAAATACAAGCAGTTCATTGGAGGCATGTTGTATAGTTGGACTTGCATTTTGCATTATACAAGGTAGGAGTTATAAATCTGGTCAATGTTTAATAGAAAAAGATCTCCATGTGTTTTTAAAGTTAACAAATATGAGAATTCATGTTTCCCTTTCTCTTTAGGCTATTCACACTTGTATATTTATATGCATATATAGAATCCTACCAGGTATCACACGTACATCTTTGTGAGGTGGCTGACTTGGCAGATACAAATTGTGAGAAGAGATCACTCCTCCTAAACGCTGTTGGAACTGAAAATTCAACCTATAGGGAGCGTCCTAGTAGAACAACATTATACATAAACTCATGTTCAGTAAAATAAACATTTTTGCATCTGTGGATGATATATATTTACTGATGAATTTCGATTGGCATTTATATTGCTACTTTTTAATGTCTGTGAGTGTTTTTTATTTGTGTGTGTGTGTGTGTTTATACACTCTCCAGATTTTTCAAAATATGAAATATATGTGTCTAATATACACTCTCTAAATTCATTCATGTTCATGTATGTAGGTTTTTAATCAACATTTCACAAGATTATTCTCAGAAATATTCATCCACCTGAAATACATATTTGTTTCCTAGTACTGAAAACTAACTTCAGGGAATGATGCATACAAATCCTAATTATTCTACAGTAACTGACCCAGTCTAACATCAATGCAAGTAGATTCCTATGGGACATGATATGTAATTCTTTATTCATTTGTATTCGACACTGGTACATTATTCTTCAGTTTTTGCACATCATAGGATATACATTTCATCCACAAGTTCACAAATTTATAGGCATTTGTTTCAAATTTAATCACTTTTTGCTTCAGAACACATGCATTGTCAGGGTTTCTTTACTGGTATTTTCATGAGTCTTCTTTCCAAACACATTATTTTCGATTTCCAAAGACACTTTTGAAGCAAAACTCACACACTCTTCATGATAAACCAAAACACGAATATTACCATTAGATGTATAACTGCTTGGAATGAATGATTGTATATCAATATACAATTTCCTGTAATTTTTCAGATATTAGATCAATTCATTTATTAAAGTTGAAAAAAGTTATATTATTTATTCACATTAAGGTCTATTCATGCTTTATCTCTATATTCATAGACACAGGGTACACCTCTTTGTACCCCCGATTCTAATTTTACATCTTCAATATATTGCTCGCAGAAATGGTGGAAGACATACTCATGTCACCTGATGTACATATACATTTAATCAAAGTAATATTCTGGACAAAAAAATGTAAAGGTCACATTTATGATTGTACCAAAGCCTAAATGTAAAGTGTACATGGATTACTAAAAACATCCTTGTCCAGGTTGCCTAATGCTGTCAATTGTCAATCCTATTGGTGACTACATATTTGTTTCTTCCTAATTTATATATTCAAACTCAACCCTGTTGAAAATGTCTAATCCTATCACTCACTTTATACTTTACCTGATTTCATAATGTTTCTATTGATATCTGCTTTTTTACATATTTTCCCAAGTTGATCCTAGTGACTGACACTTCATATGTGCTGACATTTACATTCACTCTATAATCGAAACCCTATTGCTAAAGAACTTTTGGTCCAAATCCTATACTCACTCTTCTTTCTAAACCTACCGACTATCTTCCTAATCTTACCGACTATCCCTTTTTGATTGGATGTTCTCTTCTACATTCAATCATCCAATGTAAAAGGTCCCATGCCATTGTATATGGAATTATCTGAGACAACTTTGCAGAGCATAATTCAAACTAAGTATCCCAATCAAGGGAAAAACCCTTCTGGGCTTCAAATCATACCTAGATTTCTGTTTTCATACTTATATGTCACCAGATCTTAGAGAAGACGGACCATTTCAGGGGAACATAGTATGGCCCACCTGTCAGAGGACAATCTGGATAGTCACAGACCTAATTGGGGGAAGGAGGTGCCTTTGTGGGAGTGGGTATGGGTTTATTGTTTTGTCTCATGTTCTGAGAATAGATGGGAAAGGCGGTTAGTTTGGTTTGGAGTGGACAGTTTCTAGTAAGTCATTTGACAAGGCAAGTGTTTCTATGTCTGTGTATCCCACTGTGTCCGTTGTTGTAGATATTGGAAAAGAGAATGCATTAATGGATGTGTACTGTCTAGTGTAAATCTTCCCATAATTCAACCTGCCCAATATATGAATGGAGTGCAGCTTTTCTTTTTGATGTGCAACACCTGCTATCTTTCTAAGTTGCTGTTTTCTTCCTGAATTCTGGCCACTATCCAGAATAGGCTCATGGATTTGTGTCCAAAATATGTACCACCTCCAAACTCTGTGACATGGCCATGTACTGGATAGCTGAAGAGAATGGCGAGCATCTCAGAGAACGCAGATATCAGTGTGACCAGGAAAGTCTCAGTGGAGAAACCCTGCTTTGGGCCTTTTGCTTACTTATTGTTGTCTTTCACTGAATGTCAGGAAGTTCTTTGCCTCAATCCACCACTTTGTGAAGCCTGAAGTAAACAGTTTTCAAATGGAAATGAATGTCATCACCTGTGGCTCTTTGCTTAATTGCTTTGGGAAGGGATGTGTCTGAATTAGTCTCTTGGCCATGTTTGTGTCTATGACTTAGATTCTCAGCACCTGATGGATCTAAAGAATGGTCCCATGTGTGCATCCAAAACCATAATGGCAAAAAAAAAATCATTCATTATGGATGAAGTCTCTTGCCTTCCTCTGTTAATTTCCTGAACTCCATCAAGTGAGAATAGGGATTCTTTGGGTCAAATGAGTTCTTCAATTCCCTGCAGAGGTGCTTGGGTTTTCGCATAACTCCAAATCACATAAAGAATTGATACCTGAAATCAGTAGGCGTCAAATTGGAGAAACACAGAAGTATTAACGGCAGGCTTATTTGATCACTCCTCGTTCACAGAAACGGTGTCCAGGCCACCCTGACTTTAGGCAAATGAGGGGCAAGCGAGCTGATTTTGGACACTGTCTTGGCTTTTCTCATGACTCCAATTCACATAAAGAATCTACACCCCACAGTCAGAGAGCCTCAAATTGGATAAGCGGAGCAGTATTAAGGGCAGGCCTATTTGATCACACCTGATTCACAGGAAGGGTGCCCAGGCCACCCTGAAGTTAGGCAAAAGAGGTGCAAGAAGCTTATTTTGGACATTCTCTTGGGCTGCACAACTCATGGAAAACTCCAGGAAGAGGTTATGATTAGTGTCTATATGGAAGAAGAATAGGGCCATGAGGGAGTATTTTGGTTTTAATTGTTTTCATTTGAGTCGCGGTTGGAAGAGTTGTCTGGGTCCACCTGGACATGAACTCTGGTGTGATTCTCCTTATAGACTGAGTTCTGGAACTGACCTGAGAGAAGTATTGCCATGAATTGTGTTGGGATTTTAGGAGGCCAGGCATGAAGTTGCCATTGGAACCTGAGATCTAGGCACAGGTTGGCTTTCCACAGAACACTGCGAATCTCAGCCAGGATATTACATGATTTTATTCTGAAAGACTTGACATGCATTATTGAGATTCAAAACACACAGGGACCTCGCTTTATAGACCTCAATTGGCCTCGCTTCATGTGACTTTTTGGCCACTCTTTGGGTAGCCTTGCCTGTGAGAGTGCTCCAGAGCTTTCCCTGAAATTAGCTTCCTAACCCTTTAATGGTTCCTGAATGAATTGCAAACCACAGTGCCTCCAACTTCATCCGTGAAAAATTGCTAGATAATTACCATGAAATTTTTAAAATTCCCATGACCAGATGTCACTGGAGGACCTTTGATGTCCTGTTGATGATAATGAATATACCAGACAGGGCCTTGATTGACTGGGTTTCAGGAAAATGGTGTAGAACAGAGATGCTGGTAAGTAGAAGCCTAGTGAGTAGTGGGCCTAGAGAAGTGTTATGCAAGTGAGTGATAAAACATCTGTGGTGGGGCCATGTGGATCTTCCATTGGCTTCCAAATGGCTTGAGACTGACATGGTGCAGCCATCAGACCCATATACGTAAAGGCATATTTTTATATGGAGAGGTTTTAGGGCAATGTTCAGAATCATGTTGCTATTGTCAAGGGGGCAAGCTACGTGGGATAGAACCCTGGTTGGTGCATTCTCCTGGAGACCGTGCACACCACAGCTGACAGAACTCCCTTCAGCACTGTTTCCCATTTGAACTCGTTGTATTTAATGAAGCAAATACCAAACTCCCAGTGCAGCAGCAAGAAACACCACGATAATTGGAGGATGACCAAGTTGTTTCACAGTCCACACGGGGAGACACTTAGCCCTCAGTGGCCACAGTTTACCTACAAAGAGAGAATTCAGCACTGCTGCCTAATTTTTATTGAAAAATAAATAACCATGTCCTCCAGGTCACATAGATGCAGATCGAGCTTTGATTGTCTCACTACAAATAAAGCTAAAGCTCCTGAAAACAACATATATTTTAAGTGCCCAACCTTAAAGGCAGATTCTCAAAAAGTCTTTAGGCCAGCAGAGCTCCATATTTGTGGAGTGTTTACCCTGTCCCTTACTTTTGGAAACTCCTCTACCGCCTCCAAAGATGTGAAATCTGGAGCATTTTCCAGTCCTGATAGGTATTCACAGATTTTCTAACTCTTCTCTTCTAATTGTGTCTTACTTGGGACGAAGGTAATGTCAAGGCATTGTTCTGGAGGAGAGTGGGAAGAATTTTCTGTAGCATATATTTGCATAAACATTGGATTCAGTTTTCTATTTTCCATTCAAAATACTGAATCCCTGACTCTAACCCATACCCGACCAGACTCTGACTACTAATTCTAATATGATGGAGAAAAATAACCCAAACAGAATCGAAATACAAGCAGTTCAGAGTAGGCCTGGTGTATTGTTGTACTTTTCTTTTGCATGATACAGAGTTGGAGTTATGAATCTAGAAAATTTATTGTTGAAATAGTTGTCCATGTATTTTTAAGGTTAACAAATATGTGAATTCCTGTCTCCCTTTCTCTGTATTCTTATATGCACATATAGATTCCTCCCTGGTACCACACGTACATTCTTGTGAGGTGGCTGACTTGGCAGATACAAATTGTTAGAAGAGATCACTCCTACTAAACTTGTTGGAATTGGATATTCAACCTATGGTTGAGCTTGCTAGTTGAACAGCATTATACATAAATCCATGTTCAGTAAAATTAATATTTTTAGATCTGTGGATGATATATATTTTATAATGAATTTTGATTGACATATATTTTGCTACTTTTTTGTCTGTGTGTGTGTTTTGTATATATATATATATATATATATATATATATATATATATATATATATATATATACACTCTCCAGATTTTTCAAAATATGAAATATATGTGTCTTATATACACTCCCTAAATTCATTCATGTTTATTATGTGGATTTATAATCAACTATTCACAAGATTATTCTGAGAAATATTCATCCACCTGAAATTTGCCTAATGCTCTCAAATGTCAATCCTAATTGTGACTACATATTTGTTTCTTCCTAAGATTATATATTTAAACTCAACCCTGTTCAAAATATCTAATCCTATCACTCACTTTATACTTTGCCTGATTTTGTAATGTCTCTATTGATATCTGCTTTCCTACATATTTTCCCCAGTTCATCATTGTGACTTACTCTTCACCTGTGCTGACATTTACATTCACTCTCTAATCGAAACCCTATTGCTAAAGAAATTGTTTTTCCAATTCCTATACTCACCCTTCTTCATAAAAGTACTGACTATCTTCCTAATGCTACAGACTATCGTTTTTGACTGAATGTTCTCTTCTACATTCAATCATCCAAGTAAATGTGGGGCGAGCTTCAGAGGAGGAGACCACCAACAGACTATCTCTTGCAACATCAAAGGGTTTTTTGGGTGTCCAGCATGCTGGGGCTCAGAGATCACTTGAATAGAGCAGATAGCCCTGAGAATAGCTTAAATAGAGCTTATATACTTTCCCTGGAGAGGGCAGGGAGGGAATTTTATTGATGGGTCAGGGTGAGAGGGTGGTTTGCATTCACCTGGGTGAGGGAGTACATTCTGCAGTTGGGCAGTTGGGGACAGAACATTCTGGGAACAAGATTTGCAAGCATTTCTCAAGATTTCAATAGTGTTTTGTTAAGCATACAGAAAAACAAGAAGTGACAAGTACATATTTTATTAACCTTTAATTCCCCACTTCTTCTTCTGGCTACTTTTAATCATAAAAATGATCATTGGAGGGTGTCACATTCTATGTCTGCTAGTGGGGTATTACCATAAGTTTAACTCGTCCAATTTGAGCCTGGAGAAAAGAAATTACACGGTTGAGCAAACAGGATTTTATAGTTAGCAATAATATGAGGATTATTATTGGACCGGCCAGGGTTGATAAAAACGTAGTTAACCAGGAGGAGTGTGTGAACCAAGACTCAAGCCACCCTTTTTGGGCCTCTCTCTCTTGTTGATGCTCTTCAAGGTGTCTTTTAAATTTACTCATAGATTTTATTACAACTCCAGTATGGTCAGCATAAAAACAACATTCTTCCCTCAATGCAGCACAAAGGACCCTTCTCTAATGAAGAGGAGGTCCAACCCTCAACTGTTCTTTAAAACAACTTCAGAGAGAGAGGTTAAAGATTCATGCAAAGCTCTGACGGAGGTTTCTAATATCTTAGTTTTGCTCTATTGCTTCTTCTAATTGGGTCATTTGTTGTGTCCCATGGACAATGGCAGTGGTTCCTGTGCCCACCCGTGCAGCAACTCCTATTCCTAATAGGATGGCTAAAGTGAGGGATACAAGTTCCCAGTGGAACCGGTTGTATGCCCCCCCTATTTGATCTTCAAACAAACCTGCGTCATGATAGAGCTTTCTGGTAAACATCTGCAACATTTCAAAATAATCACATCTGTTGACCATTTCATGAAAACATAAACAATGTTTAAGTATATAGAATTATGCTGTTGTAGGGACAGACAAGGCAAGGCACCTAAGATAGCACTGAAGACAGGGAAACAGTCCTATATTGTTGCAACTGGATTCAGAGGGCATTGCTTCTGTTGTAATCAATTAATCCCCTGAAACTCAAGTTTAGGTAGTTTCAGAATTGTGTACCCAACATATAAGGGATGGGGCTCAGAAGTTTACAGTCTGCAGAAGTTCAAAAAAGCAGTATATTTTTCTGATTTTTCCTCTGTTCTGGGCAAGTTAAATTTTCAAGGACACCTGGGAGGAGGAGAGCGTTTTATTCCCTTTCTTATTTTCCCCCTCCCAGCTGTTACAACGGAGCCCAGTTGGTAATTTCTTTATCTTAGAAATGTGGCCATTTCTGTGAAGCCCCAGCTGAAGGCCAGAGGACTTGTTCACATATTTTGTGAAAATCTAGTTAGGGGTTGTCTAGCTTAGAAGTACTGAGTTTTTTAGCCAGTGGCCAAGTATAACAGGGCAATACAAAAAGAGAAAGTTTATCTACATTGAACTCTTTATAGGAACTCTATGCTGAAAGTTCTAAAGTCAGCCATGGTGAAGACTTCAGGAGAAGGACATTTAAGACTTTTCTGTGGGCCTGGTACAGAGGGGGAATACGGGGAAGGTGGGGCTGAGAGAAGCTCCGAGGATCTGAGAATGAGGAAAAAGAGAGATGTAAAAGAATAATTGGAAAGGGGTTTGGGAATTTCCTAGCAAAAAACTTGAGCAGTAGAACAGGTAGAGCAGAGCAGAAAACGGGAGTGAGTATCCCAAAATCCTGTGAGGGACTTTAAATTTTAGTAACCTGTTTTCAGTGATGACAAAGCAACTTTAATGGCCATTTATATTACATCTTGGATAAGGGTCTGAGAGCTCTCCTCAGCTCGTTTGAGCTTTGGGTTAGCTGGAAAGAGGACCTGGTGGGACCCGGTGTGGGCACTGACAGGAAGAGAGAGGAGTGAGTGGGTGGAGGGGTACCTCAGTACCTGCTACCTCACAAGCGGGCAATTGTCTGAGAACTGGTGGAGGTTTGGGATTCTGATCTAGTAATTGGAGGGGAGAAATCACGTTGCTGAGGTGGGTGTGACAGCAGAGAGTCTGGAGCAGAAGGCTGAGGATAAAAATCTATTGGAGAAGCATAGTTCAGGATGTGAGTGAAGGAGGGAAAGGGCTTCCACATAGGGGAATCTCCTTTCACCCTTTTGAGCACTTGCAGAAGTTAAAAAGGTCACGCAAAATTTGAGGATCTAGAGACCCCTCTGGGGGCCATCCTTTTTCTGTTGTCTACTTGGTAATATGGCCAATGCTGTGTACTGAATTTGATGAAGTATTGGGGTTCCATCAGGCAGCCTCTGTATGATCACATCTCCATGACATACAGAAGAAGTCGGTTTTTCCCCCACACAGCCGTTACTGTTTGTGGCTTTGATAGTTTCCCGGGCAAACAAGTAATCTAGGCTAGCCAACCTGCATCTGGCTCGCGTGTCCCTACATCCATAATGTTTGTTTCCATTATCTATGGTACAGAAGGGATTTAATGGTATTTTAGTGGGATTTTCTTCATCAGGGATATCCCAATAGAAAAAACCTATTGCCAGCTGACAAATGTCTGGGTGGAGAGATGGCCACCAGGTCCCTAAGGGGGATGTATGTGAGATAGATTATACACTTTTCCAGTAGGATTTGTGATCAGCCATCGCTGCTTAAAAGGCTGATGAGGGTTAGGACTACTTGTGGCCAAGGGGAGAGTATATAACCTTATCCACATGGCGAATACACAATTTGAAACTGTTACCAGTCTTTTCCAGTTTCCAGAAAGATTCTGGACAAGGAGCAGGCTTGAGATGAGAGGCATGGATCCAAGAAGTGATTCTGTATACCTTTACCACTGTAGGTGTTATAAGTAGCACCTGGTATGGTCCTTTCCAGCTGGGTTCCAGGGATGACACCTGATGTCATCTTACATACATGAAGTCTCTTATTTGATATGGATGTGGAATCCCCTGGTACACAGTTTGTTACGCAGTGGGCAGCTATTTTCACAGGTATCACTGAGTTCTTTCAAGAGCTTTAAGTCTGTCAAGCAAGAGGGTGTGGAAAGGATCCTTAGGTCTTACAGTTGGGCTTAGGACCCTTACTGGACGAGGGCCACCATAGAGAATTTCTCAGGGGGTAAGGTTACTCAAAGAAACAGAAGGATTTTTTCTTGCATGAAACATTGCATAAGTCAGGAGCACAGTCCAATCTTTTATGCTGGTCTCTAAGCTTAATTTCTTTAAGGTCTCTTCAATGGTTCTATTCATTCTTTCTACTTGTCCTGAACTCTGGGGTCTATAAGCACAATATAACTTCCAATTAATCCCCAGGTTCCTGGCTAACCCCTGACTTACCTGGGCCATGAACATCGGTCCATTATCAGATCCTATTACCAGCTTAGCTTCCTCCAATGGTAGAGAGGCTTAGTCAGCAGCAGGGGAATCACTTAGAGTGTGTTGTGTGTTAGGGGACGAGGGCAGGGGATAAGGAGAGGAGGAAGAGTCCAGTAGAGTCAAATCTTCTGACTCAGGGAAAACAGAGGGTGGAGGAGGAGGAAGAGGTGAGGGTTTAACAGATCATGTGGGAAGGAGTATGAGCAGAGGCATGGGCAAGGAAAGGCTTCACCCATGGAGGAGGAGATTTGCAGAGGTCCTGCAAAGTTAAGATATATGGCTCTTGATCAGGATGGCTATGTGGCCCTGGCTGAAAGACAATATCTCTGACTTTATAAATTAGTGGGAAGTAGAAAGATCTTTCTTGGGGCCATACGACTCCAAAGATGGGCCATTCTGAGGCACAGAGAGTCTGCCAGGTCCAGCGTTTTACTAAAAAAAGAAAGATTCTGAGCCCTTAAGCGGACTTTGGTTCAGTGATCAAGGGTCAGGGACAGAGGCATTGAAGTGCTCTGTCCCATAATGAAAGGTACACAAACAGTAAAAGCAAAGACACATGACACAGATAAGACAAGACCATAAAGACAGGCAATGGACATCCAACACTGAGACCAGGAATGCGTAGCCGGCAAAACCCGATAGGATGGCAATACCGAATCTAAAAGAAAATATCACTGAGTTGATGAAGCAATTGTTCCTTGATTCTCCGAGTCCTCTGCGGGGTCCCCCAGGGAGGTGCCCTATGTCTCTGTGACACGTCTCTCAGCCACCGTCGGAGAGACCCCAGGCTCTTCATCGCCAGCAATTTTGCCAAGCCCTAACATGACACCTGAAACCAGAAAGAGGCGCCTTACTTGCTCCGAGAGGAGCCCGTTGGGGTCTCTCATCCGCCACTGCCGGAACTCGGTGGAACCTCAATATGTAAAGGTCAGGTGAGTGTTGGAGGAAGAGACTACCAAGAGACTGTCTCATGCAACAGCAAAGGGTTATATTGGGTCCAGCTTGCTGGGGCTCACAGCTAACTTAAATAGATCAGAGAGCTCTGAGAAGAGCTTATGCAGAGCTTACATACATTCCTTGGAGATGGAAGGGAGGGAAGTTTACTGATGTGTAAGAGTGAGTGGGCGGTTCGCGTGACACCGACTGAGGCAGTACATTCTGCAGTTTGGCAGTTGGGAACAGTACATTCTAGAACAAGATTAGCAAACATTTCTCAAGATTTCAACAGTGTTTTTTTAAGCATACAGAAAAACAGGAAATAGCAAGTACCTATTTTATTAACCTTTCACTACCGACTATCCCTTTTTGACTGGATGTTCCTTCTACATTAATTCATGCAATGTATAAGGTCCTATGCCATTGTATATCGATTTATATGAGACATCTCTGCAGAACGTAATTCAATGCTGCGTATCCCAATCAAGGGCCCAATGCCCTTCTGGCCTTCAAATCATACTTAGATTTCTTTTTTCATACATATATTACACCTATATATTCTTATACACATAGCAGGTTCCCAATACCATTATTCATCCAGCACAATGATTTCTAACCCAAATCAAACATGTTTTTAACCATAATCATACACTATTCCCTCAATCTAACTTTATAGAAGAGCAGGGAAAGAGTTGATTTTACAATACAGAAATGTAGGGAAACTTCCACCTGCTGATAACCTCAAAGGCCCATGCAGAAATGATCCCTGGAGAAGATGTAGGCAGCTATGAAGGACCTGAGAGACCAAAAGTCATCTTCCATGGCAAACAACCCGGTCAGGATAAAAGGTTGTGTCTGAATCAGATTCTCTTCTTAATGTAGAGAACATGGACCAAAACAGGCCTGTGTGGAGATCTATTCCTGGGTGCCTATGGTTGATATACCATTCTAACTTGTGAAAGTGTCACAGGAAGTAGGGGCAGCCTCAATCTCATGGGACCCTTGGAAGTAACAGTTAAGACAAAGTGGTTGCCAAGACAGGGACCTCATTCAGTTCAGGAAGGAAGTGACCTCACCTCACTTCCATGGTGATGGAACTCTCTGAACTTTGGATCCAGGAAGCCAGGCACCCAGAGCCAGTCCCAGTCCCAGTCCCTATGGTCTCACTTGTTTGGATTTACTAAATGCAGTCAGTCTTTCTTGGTACCTTCAGACGTGAGAAGGCCAAATGCCAGGAAAGCTCGGAAGCGGGGCTTTTCTTGAGAAAGTCGTTAGTGGCTCACCGTTGGCTCCTGAGAAGTTCACAGAGTTTGCCAAGGAGACCAGATCTGAGACAGGACAGGCCATTTCGGGGGAACGTATTATGGCCTACAAGTCAGAGGACACTCCGGATAGTCAAAGACCTACTTAGGGGAAGGAGGTGCCTTTGTGGGTGTGGTTGTGGGTTTGTGGTTTTGTCTCATTTTCTGAGAATAGGAAGGACAGTCGGTTTGTTTCATTTGAAGTGGACTGTTTCTAGTAAGTCTTTTCACAGGCGAGTGTTTCTATGTCTGTGTATTCCACTGTTTCCGTGGTTGTAGACATTAGAAAAGAGAATTCATCAATGGATGTGTCGTGTCTAGTAGAAAGCTTCTCAGCATTCATATTGCCCCGTTTATGAATGGACTGTAGCTTGCCTTATCGATGAGCAACACCTGCTACCTTCCTAAGTTTCTATTTTCGTCCTGAATTCCGGCCAATTTCAAGAATAGGCCCATGGTTTTGTGTCCAAGATATGTACCACCTCCAAGCTCTGTGACATGGCCATGTACTGGATAGCTGTAGGTGATGGCGAGCATCTCAGAAAACTCAGATATCAGTGTGACGAGGAAAGTCTCAGAGGAGAAACCCTGCTTTGGGCCTTTTGCTTACCTATTGTTCTGTTGCCCTGAATGTCAGGAAGTTCTTTGCATCTGGCCACCCCTTTGTGAAGCCTGAAGAAAACAGTTTTCAAATGGAAATGATTGGGCATACCTGTGGCTCTTTTCTTAAGTGCTTTGAAAAGGGATGTGACTGAATCAGCCCCCTGGCCCTGTGTGTGGCTGAGGCTTAGATTCTCAGCACCTGATGGATCTAAAGAAAGTTCCCATGTTTGCATCCAAAGGAAAAATGTCAGAAAGAGCAGCCATTGGGATGAAGTCTCTCGACTTCCTCTGTAAGGTTCCTGAACTCCATCAAGTGAAAATAGGTATCCTTTGGGTCAAATGAGTTCTTCAAAACCTGCAGAGGCTAGCCCATAGGTGCTTGGTTATTTCATGACTAAAATTCACATAAAGAATCTAAACCAAACAGTCAGTAGGCCTCAAATTGGAGAATTGGAGCGGTATTAATGGCAGGCCTATTTGATCACTCCTGGTTCACAGGATGGGTGTCCAGGCCACCTTTACTATAGGCAAATGAGGGTCAAAGGAGCTTATTTTGAACACTGTCTTGGTCTGCTCCCCTCATGGAAACCTCCAGCAAAATTATGATGAGTGTCAATATGAACGAAGATGAGGGCCATATGGGAGTGTTCTTTTTTTAATTGTGGTAATTTGTGTGGTAGTTGGAAAAGATGACTGGGATCACCTGGGCTTGAACTCTGGTGTGATTCCCCTTAAAGAATGAGTTCTGGATCTGACCTCAGAGAAGTATTGTCGTGAGTTCTCTTGGGATTTTACTAGGCCACACGTGAGAATCGCCTTTGGAAACTGAGATCTAGGCCCAGGATGGCTTTCCACAGAGCTCGGGGATTCTGAGCCAGGATATCACATGATTTAATTCTTAAAGACTTGGCAGCCCTAGTTGAGAGTCCAAACACATATGGACCTCACATTGTATACCTCAATGTGTCTGGATTCATGTGACCATTTGGCCAGTCTTTTGGAAGGCTTTTCTGTGAGTGTTCTCCAGAGCTTTCATTGAAATGAGCTTCCTCACCATTTAATGGTTCCTGAATTAATTGAAACCCACAGTGCCTCTAACTTCATTTTTGAAAAATGACTAGATTAATGCCATAAAATTTTTGAAATTCCCATGACCAGGTGGCACTGGATAAACTTTGTATTTCCTGTTGCTGATCATGAGTGTACCAAAGAGTGCCTTGATTGACTGGTTTTCGTGAAAATGGTGTAGAACAGAGATGCCAGTAATTTGGAGCCTAATGAGTAGTGGGCGTAGAGAAGTGGACTGTAGGTGTGTAAATAAATATTTTAGGTAGGACCACCTGGATCTTCCATTGGCTTCGAAAGACTTGCGACTGACATGGTGCAGGCAGGAGACCTTTATATGTAAAGGCATCTTGTCATATGGAGAGGTTTCAGGGCAATGTTCAGAATCAGGTTGCTATAGTCAAGGGGAAAGCTATGTAGGATAGAAGCCTGGTTCGTACATTCTCTTTGCGTCCCTGACCAACCACACATGACAGAACTCCCTCCAGCATTTTGTCCCAGTTGAACTCCTTGTATTTCGTGAAGCAAATACCAAACTCCCAGTGCAGCAGTAAGAAACACTCTGGAAAGTGGAGGATCACCAAATGGCTTCACAGTCCACACGGAAAGACACTTAGCTCCCAGTGGCCACAGTTTACCTACAAAGAGAGAATTCAGAACTGCTCCCTCATGTTCATTAGAAAATAAGGACCATGTGCTCCAGGTCATAGAGATGCAGACCCAGATTTCATGGTGTCACTACAAACGAAGCTAAATCTCCTAACAATTACATATATTTCTTGTTCCCAACCTCAGAGGAAGTTTCTCAAGAAGTCTCAAGGCCAGCACAGCTCCATGTTTCTGGATTGTTTACCCTCTCCCTTACTTTTGGAAACTGTTCTACCACCTCCAGTGTTGTGAACTCCTGAGCATTTTCCATTCCACATATATATTCAGATTTTCTAACTCCTCTCCTCTAATTGTGTCTTACTTTTAGCGATGGTTATGTCAAGGCATTGTTCTGGATGAGAGAGGGAAGATTTTTGTGTATCACATTTTTGCATACACATTAGATTCATTTTCCTTTTTTCCATTTGAAATACTGAATCCCTGACACTAATCCATACCCTACTAGACTCTGACTACTAATCCTAATATCATGGAGAGAAAGAAACCTAACCGAATAGAAATACAGGCCTTTCATAGGAAGCATGGTGTATACTTCTATTTGCCTTCTGCATTATCAAGAGTATGTGTTTTAAATCTAGTCAACTTTTCATTGTAATATTTCTCCATGATTTTTTAAAATTATCACATATATAAATTCCTGTCTCCCTTTCTCTGTATCCTTTTCAGCACATGTATTTTTTTATACATATATATATATATATATATATATATATATATATATATATATATATATATATAATATCCTACCTGGTATCACACGGACATTCTTGTGAGCTCCCTGATTTTGGAATATAAAATTGTGAGAACAGATGACTCTCCCTAAATAATGATGGAACTGAAAATTCAACCTATGGGTGAGCTTCCTAGTGAAAAACACTATACATAAATCCATGTTCAGTAAAATGAATATTTTTGGATATGTGGATGAATTATATTTCATGATGAATTTCGATTGGCATATATATTGCTAAATATTAATGTGTGTGTGTGTGTGTGTGTGTGTGTATGTATTTTTTTTTAAATCTGGAAAAAAATATATATGTGTATATATATACATATATATATATATATTATATATGTATATATATGTATATATATATATATATATATATATATGTATATATATTCTCCAGATTTTAAAAAAATATGAAAAATATGTGTCTTATTATACACTCCCTAAATTCATTTATATTCATGTATGTGGGTTCAAAATCCAATTTTTACAAGATTATTTTCAGCAATATTTATACACCTGTAATACATATTGGTTTCCTACTACTGAATACTAAGTTCAGTAGGTGGTGCATACAAATCCTAATATTTCTACAGTACCTGACCCAGTTTAACATCAATGCAAGTAGATTGCTATGGGACATGATGTGTATTTTGAAGTTCATTTTTACTCAACACTGGTACATTACTATTTTTTCAGTGTATGGACATCATAGGATATATTTTTTCACCCACAACTTCACAAAATTATAGGCATTTGGTTCAATTTCATTTACTTACTACTTCAGAACACATGTATTCCTCCATGTTTCTTTACTGGTCTTTTCACTAGACTTCTTTCTAAACACATTATTTTTGATTCCATAATCATTTTTGAAGCAATACTCACTCTTCACGATAAACCATAACCCTAATATTACCATTACATATATAACTGGTTGGAATGATTGTATATATATCAATATAAGATTTCCAATACATTTTCAGATGCAAACTCAATCCATTATTTAAAGTTGGAACCAGTTATATACTTTATTCACAATCTGGTCTATTCATGCAACATCTCAATAATGATCAACACAAGGTACACCTATTTGTATCACCAGTACTAATTGATAAGTTTCCAGAATATTACTCCCCATAAGGGTGGAAGAAATACTCATGTCACCTTATCAACATATAAATTTTATCACGGTAGTATTCTGGACACAAAATGCAAAGGTCACACATATGATTGTACCAAAGCCTAAATGGAAAGTGACCATGGATTACTAAAAACATCCATGTCCAGGGTGCCTAATGCTCTCAAATGTCAATCCTATTGATTACTACATATTTGTTTTTTCCTAAGATTATATATTCAACCTAAAGCCTGTTAAAAATGTCTAATCCTATCACTCACTTTATACTTTGCCTGATTTCCTAATCTCTCTATTGATATCTGCTTTCCTACATATTTTTCCCTGTTCATCATTGTGACTTTCTCTTCAGATGTGCTGACATTTACATTCACTCTCTAACTGAAAAACTATTGCTAAAGAACTTTTGGTCCAACTCCTAGTCTCACTCTTCTTCCTAAACCTACTGACTATCTTCCTAATCCTACAGACTATCCCTTTTTGACTGAATGTTCTCTTCTACATTCAATCATCCGAGGTACACGGTCCTATGCCATTGTATATCGATTTATCTGAGACCTCCGTGCAGAACATAATTCAAGCTCAGTATACCAATCAAGGTTCTGTTGCCCTGAATGTCAGGAAGGTCTTTGCCTCAGGCCACCCCTTTGTGAAGCCTGAAGAAAAAAATTTCAAATGGAAATAAATGGGCATCACCTGTGGCTCTTTGCTTAATTGCTTTGGAAAGGGATTTGTCTGAATCTGCCTCTTGGCCCTGTGTGAGGCTGTGGCTTCGATTCTCAGCACCTGATGGATCTAAAGAAAGATCCCATGTGTGCATTCAAAACCAAAATGGCAAAAAGAGCAGTCATTGTGGATGAAGATTCTTGCCTTTCTCTGTTAGGTTCCTGACCCCCTTCAAGTGAGATTAGGGATCCTCTTTGTCAAATGAATTCTTGAATGCTCTCCAGATGTGCTTGGGTTTTCTCATGACTCCAAATCACATAAAAAATCTATACCTGACATTCAGTAAGCCTCAAATTATAGAAACAAAGCGGAATTAATGGCAGGCCTTTTTGATCACTCCTAGTTCACAGGAAGGGTGTCCAGGCCACCCTGACTTTAGGGAAATTAGAGGCAAGGGAGATTATTCAGAAAACTGTCTTTAGTTGCAACCCTCATGGAAACTTCCATCCAGAACTTTTGATGAGGGTCTTTATGGACGAAGATGAGGGCCATGTGGTAGTTTTTTTTGTTTTAATTGTGGTCATTTGTGTGGGGGTTGGAAGACATGACTTGGTCCACCTGTGCTTGAACTCTGGTGTGATTCCCCTTAGAGCCTGAGTTCTGGAACGTACCTCATAGAAGTATTGATATGAATTGTGTTGGTTTTTAGGAGGCCACGCATGATTGTCACCCTTTCAAACTGAGATCTAGGCCCAAGGTGGCTTTCCACAGAGCAATGGGAATCTCAGCCAGGAAATCACATGATTTTATTCTGAAAGACTTCGCAGCCATTGTTGGCCCTCGGAAGCAAGAAGGAGTGGCCATACTCATATCAAATAAAATCAACTTAAAACCTAAGTTAATCAAAAGTGATAAAGAAGGACACTATATACTGTTAAGAGGCAACATTCACCAACAAGACATAACAATTATCAATTTGTATGCACCAAACAATGGTGGTGCCAAGTCATAAAACAAACTCTCTTCAAGTTCAAGAGTCATATAGGCTATAGCACTATAATTACGGGTGACTTCAGCACACAACCCTCGCCATTGGACAGATCCTCTAGAGAAAATCTGAATTAAGAAACTATAGAACTCAATAGCACAATCAATAACCTAGACTTAACCAACATATATAGAATATATCAAACATCATAAAGTGGATACATGTTCTTCTCAGCAGCACATTGGTCCTACTCAAATATAGACCATATATTATGCCATATGGAAACTCTTAGTAAATATAAAAGTATGGAGATAATACCATGCACCATATCTGATCATAATGGAATGAAACTTGAAATTAATGTTTGAAGAAGGAAGGAAAAATTCTACATCACATGGAAAATGAACAATATGTTACTGAATAATCAATGGGTTACAGAAGACATAAAGGAGGAGATAAAAAATCTCTTAGATACAAATGAAAATACAGACACAACATACCGGATTCTGTGGGAAACAATGAAAGCAGTTTTAAGAGGGAAATTCATTTCTTGGAATTCTTTCCTGAAAAAAAGAAAAAAACAACAAATAAATGATCTCACACTACATCTCAAAAACCTAGAAAAAAAAGAGCAAAACAACAAATGTAGTAGAAGACAAGAAATAATTAAAATTAGAGGAGAAATCAACAAAATTGAAACAAAAAAGTTGAACAAATAAAAGTTGGTTCTTTGAAAATAAATTAAATTGACAGGACCTTAGCCATGCTAATGAAGAGAAGCAGAGAGAGAACTCAAATTACTAACATATGGGATAAAAAAGGCAATATCACAACAGACACTACAGAAATACAGAAGATAATTCGAAAGTATTTTGAAACCCTATATTCCAATAAAACAGAAGATAATGAAGATATCGATAAATTTCTTATGTCATATGATCTGCCCAGATTGAGTCCGGAAGACACACAAAATTTAAATAGACCAATAACAAAGGAAGAAATAGAAGAAACCTTCAAAAGACTACCTACCAAAAAAAACCCTGGACCAGATGGTTATACAGCAGAGTTCTACAAAACGTTCAAAGATGAATTAATACCAATACTTTTCAAGCTATTTCAAAAAATAGAAAAAGAAGGAGTTCCTCCAAATTCATTCTATGAGGCCAACATCACCCTGATCCCAAAACCAGACAAAGACACTTCAAAGAAAGAAAACTACAGACCAATATCTCTAATAAACTTGGATGCAAAAATTCTCAATAAAATCCTGGCAAATCAAATACAAAAGCACATAAAAAAATTGTGCATCATGATCAAGAGGGATTCATCCCAGGGATGCAAGGCTGGTTCAATATACGGAAATCAATAAATACTATTCACCACATCAATAGACTTAAAGAGAAGAACCATATGATCATCTCGATAGATGCAGAAAAAGCATTCTACAAAGTACAGCATCCCTTTATGTTTAAAACTCTATAAAAACTAGGAATAACAGGAACTTACCTCAACATTGTAAAAGCTATATATGCTAAACCTCAGGCTAGCATCATCGTAAATGGAGAAAAACTGAAGGCATTCCCTTTAAAATCTGGAACAAGACAGGAATGCCATCTATCACCACTTCTATTCGATTTAGTTCTTGAAATACTAGCCAGAGCAATTAGACAGACAAAAGAAATTAAAGACTTAAAAATAGGAAAAGAAGAACTTAAATTATCGCTATTTTTGGATGACATGATAATATATTTAACAGACCCAAAAGGGTCTACAAAGAAACTGCTAGAGTTAGTAAATGAATTCAGCAAAGTGGCAGGATATAAAATCAACACGCATAAATCTAAGGCATTCCTGTATATCAGCAACAAAACTTCTGAAATTTAAATGAGGAAAACCACTCCTTTTACAGTATACTCAAAGAAAATAAAAAACTTGGGAATCAACCTAACCAAAGAGGTGAAAGATTTATGCAATGAAATCTACAGAACCCTAAAGAGAGAGATAGAAGAAGATGTTAGAGGATGGAAAAGTATGCCCTGTACATGGATAGGCAGAAATAACATCATCAAGATGGCGATATTACCCAAAGTTCTCTACAGGTTTAATGCGATGCCAATCAAAAACCCAATGGCATTTCTTGTAGAAATAGATAAAGTAATCATGAATTTCATATGGAAAAACAAAAGACCCAGAATAGCAAAAGCAATTCTAAGCAGGAAGTGTGAATCCAGAGTTCAAACTGTACTACAAAGCAATAGTAACAAAAACAGTGTGGTACTGGTATCAAAACAGGCAAATGGACCAATGGTACAGAATAGAGGACACAGAGACAAATCCACAAAATTACAACTTTTTTATATTTGAAAAAGGGCCTAAAAGCATGCAATGGAAGAAGGATAGCATATTCAACAAATGGTGCAGGGACAACTGGAAATTCATATGCAACAAAATGAAACTGAATCCCTTTCTCTCACAATGCACAAAAGTTAACTCAAAATGGATCAAGGAGCCAGATATAAAATCAGAGACACTGCGTCTGATAGAAGAAAAAGTTGGCTACGATGTACATACTGTGGGGTTGGGCTCCAAATTCCTTAATAGGAAACCCATAGCCCAAGAGTTAATAAAAAGAATAAACAAATGGGACTTACTTAATCTAAAGAGATCTTTCTCAGCAAGAGAAAAAATAAGAGAGGTAAATAGAGAGCCTACATCCTGGGAACAAATTTTTACCCCTTACACTTCAGATAGAGCCCTAATATCTAGAATATACAAAGAACTCAAAAAAATTAAACAATGAGATAACAAATAACCCAATCAACAAATGGGCCAAGGATCTTAACAGACACTTCACAGAGGAGGACATACAATCAATCAACAAGTACATGAAAAAATGCTCACCATCTCTAGCAGTCAGAGAAATGCAATCAAAACCACCCTAAGATACCATCTCACTCCAGTAAGATTGGCAGCCATTATGACGTCGAACAACAATAAGTGTTGGTGAGGATGTGGGGTAAAGGGTACACTTGTACACTGCTTGTGGGACTGCAAATTGGTGAGTACAATATGGAAAGCAGTATGGAGATTCCTGGGAAAGCTGGGAATGGAACCACCATTTGACCGAGTTATCGCCCTTCTCAGACTCTTCCCTGAGGATGTTAATAGAGAGCAGTATAAGGATACTGCCACATCGATGATCATAGCGGCACAATTCACAATAGCTAGACTTTGGAACCAACCTAGATGCCCTTCAATAGACGAATGGATAATAAAAATGTGGCATCTATACACAATGGAGTATTACACAGCACTGAAAAATGACAAAATCATAGAATTTGCAGGGAAATGAATGGCATTAGAATAGATTATGCTAAGCGAAACTATCCAATCCTTAAAAAACAAATGCCAAATGTTTCCTTTTATATAGAGAGAGCAAATAAGAACAGAACAGGGAGGAAGAACATGAGAAAAATATTAAAACTAAACAGAGATGAGTGGGGGGAGAGAAAGGGAGAGAGAAGGAAAAGCATATGGAAATGGTAGGAGACTACTCAATGTTACACAAAATTACATATAAGAGGTTGTGAGGCTAAAGAGGGGAAAACAAGGGAGAGAATTAAACAACAGCAGATGAGGTAGAGAGGGAAGATGGGAGGGGAGGGGGAATAGTAGGGGATAGGAAAGGTAGCAGAATACAACAATAACTAGTATGCTATTATGTAAAAACGTGAGTGTGTAACTGATGTGATTCTTCGATTTGTATTTGGGGTAAAAATGGGAGTTCATAACCCAATTGAGTCAAATGTATGAAAGATGATATATCATGAGTTTTATAATGTTTTGAACAACCAAAAATAAAAAGAATTGAATTTCCAATATTTGAGTCATTTAACAACTTTATTTTTTAATAAAATTGTCTTTTATTTGTTATCTTACTTGCTGGTATCTGCCTTTCAGTTTTAAAAAACTATGAGCTGTAGCCATTCATCCATGTAGTATGTAAAAGAAAATTTTGAGTGTCTCCATGTTACCAGATTGGCAAGGCATCAAGGTTTCCTTCACAAACAAGGTGAAGGCTTTGCCATTAGAAATTTAACATTCTGCAAAACAATTTTTTTAACTTTCCAATTAAATTTCCAAAAAAATTTAGAAAAAGAAGAATATAATCCCCACAGTAAGAAGGCCTCAAAGTGGAGAAGTGGAGCATTTACGGCAGGCCTATTTGATCACTCCTGGTTCACAGGAAGCATGTCCAATCCTCCCTGACGTTAGGCAAATGAGGGGCAAGGGAGCTTATTTTGGGCACTGGTTTGGCTGTGCCCCTCATGGAAAACTCCATCCACAGGTTATGATGTGTGTCTATATGGAAGAAGATGAGAACCATGTGGGAGTGTTTTGGTTTTAATTGTGGTCATTTGTGTGGTAGTTGGAAGAGATGACTGGGTCCACCTGGGCTTGAACTCTAATGTGATTCCCCTTAGAGAATGAGATTTGGAACTAACTTCAGAGAAGTATTGCCATGAATGTTGTTGGGATTTCAGGAGGCCACATATGAGAGTCGCCCTTGGAAACTGAGGTCTAGGCCCAGGGAGGCTTTCCAGAGAGCACTGGGAATCTCAGCTAGGATATCACAGGTTTTATTCTGAAAGACTTGGCAGCCATCGTTGAGAGTCAAAACACACATGACCTCACATTGTAGACCTCAATGGGCCTGGCTTCATGTGACAATTTGGATACTCTTTGGGAAGCCTTGCCTGTGAGAGATCTCCAGATCCTTCATTAAAATGAGCTTCCTCAACATTTAATGGATCCTGAATGAATTGAAACCCACAGTACCAACAACTTCATCTGTGAAAAATAGTTAGATAAATACCATAAAATTTTAGAAATTCTCATGACCAGGTGGCACTGGAGAACCATTGGATGTCCTGTTGCTGATAATGAGTATACCAGACAGTGCCTTGATTGACTAGGTATCATGAAAATCGTGTAGAACAGAGATGCCAGTAAGTTGGAGCCAGCTGAGTAGTGGGCCTAGAGCAGTGGTGTGCAGGTGTGTGATAAAACATCTCTGGTGGGGCCATGTGGATCTGCCATTGACTTTCAAATGCCTTGAGACAGACACGGTGCAGCCAGCAGACCCTTCTATATAAAGGCATCTTGTTATATGGAGATTTTTCACGGCAATGTTTAGAATCAGGTTGCTATGGTCAAGGGGCAAGCTATGTGGGATAGAAGCCTAGTTGGTGCATTCTCATGCAGACACTGACCCACCACACGTGACAGAACTTCCTCCAGCACTGTGTCCCACTTGAACTCCTTGTATTTCGTGAAGCAAATTCCAAACTCCCAGTGCAGCAGCAAGAAACAAAACGAAAAGTCGAGGATGACCAAATGGCTTCACAGTCCACATGGGGAGACACTTAGCACCAGTGGCCACAATTTAGCTACAAAGAGAGAATTTAGCACTGCTGCCTCATGTTCATTGGAAAATAAGAAACCATGTCCTCCTGGTCACATAGATGCAGACCTAGCTTTGATGGTCTCACTACATCGGAAGTTAAAGCTCCTGAAAACAACATATATTTCAAGTGCCCAAGCTCAGAGGCAATTTCCCAAGAAGTGTTTAGGCCAGCAGATCTCCATGTTTGTGGAGTGTTTACCATGTCACTTACTTTTGGAAACTGCTCTATCAACTCCAAGGTTGTGAATTCCTGAGCATTTTCCATTCTAAATATATATTCACAAATTTTCTAACTCTTCTCCTCTAATTCTGACTTACTTGGGGCGAAGGGAATGTCAAGTCATTGTTCTGGATGAGAGAGAGAAGATTTTGTTTAGCACATATTTGCATAAACATTGGATTCATTTTACAATTTTCTGTTTGAAATACTGAATCCCTGACACTAACCCATACCCTACTAAACTCTGACTACTAATCCTAATATAATGGAGAAAAATAACCCAAACAGAATAGAAATACAAGCATTTCAGAGGAAGCATGGTGTATAGTTGGACTTACCTTTTGCATGATATAAGGTAGGAGTTATAAATCTAGTCAATTATTTGTTGAAATAATTCTCCATGTGTTTTTAAAGTTAAGAAATATGTGAATTCCTGTCTCCCTTTCTCTGTAGCCTATTAAGCAAATGTATTTTTATATGCACAAATAGAATTCTACCTGGTTTCACATGTACATTCTTGTGAGGTGGCTGAATTGGCAGATACAAATTGTGAGAAGAGATCACTCCTCCTAAACGCTGTTTTAACAGAAAATTCAACCCATGAGTGAGCTTCCTAGATGAACAACACTATACATATATTACTGTTCAGTAAAATGAATATTTTGGGATATGCGGATGAGTTATTTTTCATGATGAATTTCAATTGGCATATATATTGCTACATTATAATGTGTGTGTGTTTGTGTGTCTATATATATATATATTCTCCAGATTTACCAAAATATGAAATATATGTGTCTTCTTATACACCGCCTGAATTCATTCATATTCGTATATGTGGATTTATAATCAACTTTTAACAAGTTTATTCTCAGAAATATACATCCACTGAAATACATATTTGTTTCCTAGTACTGAAAACTAACTTCAGGGAAGGGTGCTTACAAATCGTAATATTTCTACAGTAACTGACCAAGTTTAACATCAATGCAAGTAGATTCCTATTGGATGTGATGTGTTTATTAAAGTTCATTTTTATTCAAACCTGGTACATTATTATTTCCTCAGTTTATAGACATCATAAAATATATCCTTTCATTCACAAATTCACAAATTTATAAACATTTGGTTCACTTTCAATCACTTCCTCCTTCAGAACACTTATATTTCTCCATGTTTCTTGACTCGTCTTTTCACTAGACTTCTTTCTAAACACATTATTTTCGATTCCATAATCATTTTTGAAGCAAAACTCATTCACTATTCATGATAAACGGTAACCCTAAGATAACCATTAGATATGTAAGTGGTTGGAATGAATGTATGTATATCAATAAATGATTTCTTCTATTTTTTCAGATATCAATACAATCCATTATTTAAATTTGGAACCAGTCATATAATTTATTCACATTATGGTCTATTAATGCATCATCTCTATATTCATCAACACAGGGTAAGCCTATTAGTATCCCCAGTACTAATTTATATCTTTTCAAAATATTTCCCCCAGAAATGGTGGAAGAAATACTCATGTCACCTGATCTTCATATACATATTATCCCAGTAATATATTGGACACAAAATGCGAAGGTCACCCTTATGATTGTACCAAAGCCTCAATGGAATGTGAACATGGATTACTAAATATATCCATGTCCAGGTTGCCTAATGCTCTCAAATTTCAATCTTATTGGTGACTACAAATTTGTTTCTTCTTAAGATTATGTATTCAACCTCAACCCTGTTGAAAATCTCTAATCCTATCATGTTATACTTTGCCAGATTTCCTAATGTCTCTATTGATGTCTGCTTTCCTACATATTTTCCCCAGTTCATCATTGTGCCTGACTCTTCACATATGGTGTCATTTATATTCACTCTCTAACCAAAACCCTATTGCTAAAGAACATTTGGTCCAAATCCTAGACTCACTCTTCCTCCTAAACCTACTGACTATCTTCCTAATCCTACACACAATCCCTTTTTGACTGGATGTTCTCTTCTACATTTAATCATCTGAGGTACAGGGTCTTATGCCATTGTATATCAATTTAACTGAGACCTCGGTGCAAAACATAACTCAAGCTAAGGATCCCAATCAAGGGTCCAAATCCTTCTGGGCTTCAAATATTACCTAGATTTCTGTTTTCATACTTATGTTTTCCCTCTATATTCTTATAAATATCGCTGGTTCCCAATACAATTATTCATCCAGCAGAATGATTTCCAACCCAAATCGAACATGCTATTAACCCTGACCATACAATATTCCCTCAATCTCACTTTACAGAAGAGCAGGGACAAAGTTGGTATTACAATACAGGAAGTTAGGAGATCTTCCACCTGCTGAGTACCTCAAAATCCATGCAGAAATTATCCCTGGAGTAGATGCAGGCAGCTATGAAGGACCTGAGAGAACAAAAGTCATATTCCATGGCAACAACATGGTCAGGATGAAAGGATGTGTCTGAGTCAGCCTCTCTATTCTTAATGTAGGGAAGATGGACCAGACCAGGCCTGTGTGGAGAGCTGTTCCCAGGTGACTGTGGTTTCTATACCATTCTAACATGTGAAAGTATCACAGGAAGTAGGGCAGCCTCCATGTCAGGAGACAATAGGAAGAAACTGTTAGGACAAAGTGGTGGCCAAGACAGTGACCTCATTCATTTTCTGAAGGTAGTGACCTCACCTCACTTCCTTGGTGATGGAGGTCTCTGAATTTTGTGATCCAGGAAGCCAGGCACCCTGAGCCAGTCCCAGTCGCAGTCACAGTGGGCTCATTTCTTTGGATTTACCAAGGACAGAGTCAGTCTTTCTTGGTACCTACTGATGTAAGGGTTGCCAAATACCAAGAAAGCTCTGAAGAGGGGTCTTTCCTGAGAGCATAGGAATTGGCTCACCACTGCCTCCTTACAAATTCACAGATTTGATGAAGGAGACCAGATCTGAGACAGAAAGGCCATTTCTGGGTTACATCGTATGTCCTACCAGTCAGAGGACACTCCAGATAGTCACAGACCTACTTGGAAGAAGGAGGTGCATTTGTGGGTGTTGGTTTGTGTTTGTGGTTTTTTCTCATGATCTGAGAATAGGTAAAAAAAGGAGGTTTGTTTGGTATGGAGTGGACTGTTTCTAGTAAGTCATTTGACAAGGAGACTGTTTCTGTGTCTGTGTATCCCACTGTGTTTTTCTTTGTAGATATTAGAAAAGAAAATAGCTCATTGGGTGTGTCCTGTCTAGTAGAAAACTTCCCAGTATGCATCCTTCCCAATTAATGAATGGACTGAGGCTTGCCTCATCCATGGGCAACACCTGCTCTCTACCTATGTTCTCATTTTTTTCCTGAATTCTGGCCACTCTAAAGATTAGTATCATGTATTTTTGTACAAGATACGTGCCACCTCCAAGCTCTGTGACATAGCCATGTACTGGATAGCTGAAGGGAATGGCGAGCATCTCAGAAAACTCACATATCAGAGTAACCAGGAAAGTCTCCTAGGAGAAACCCTGCTTGGGGGCTTTTGATTACCTATTGTTCTGTTGCTCTGAATGTCAGAAAGGTCTTTGCCTCAGGCCAAACCTTAGTGAAGCCTGAAGAAAAGAGTTTTCAAATGGAAATGAATGGGAATCACCTGTGGCTTTTTACTTCATTGCTTTGGAAAGGGATTTGTCTGAATCAGCCTCTTGGCCCTGTGTGAGCCTGTGGTTTAGATTTTCAGCACTTGATGTATCTAGAGAAAGATCCCATGTGGGCATCCAAAACCAAAATGGAAAAAAAGATCAGTCATTGTACATGAAGCCTCTCGCCTTCCTCTGTAATATTAATGATCTCCATCAAGTGAGAATAGGGATCATTTGTGTCAAATGAGTTCTTCAAAGCCCTGCAGAGGCTGGACAATAGGTGCTTGCGTTTTCTCATGACTCCAATTCACACAAAGAATCTATACCCCACAGTCAGTAGGCCTCAAATTTGAGAAGTGGAGCAGTATTAACAGCAGTCCTATATGATCACTTCTGTTTCACAGGAATGTTGTCCAGGCCACCCTGACTTTAGGCAAATGAGGGGCAAGTGAGATTATTTTTGACACTGTCTTGGGCTGTGCCCCTCATGGAAACCTCCAGCTAGAGGTTATGATTAGTGTCTATATAAAAGAAGAAGAGGGCCCTGTGGGAGTGTTTTGGTTTTAATTGTCGTCATTTGTGTGGCAATTGGAAGAGATGCCTGGGTCCACCTGGGCTTGAACTCTGTTGTGATTCCCCTTAGAGACTGAGTTGTGGAACTGAGCTCAGAGAAGTATTGCCATGAATTGTGTTGAAATTTTTGGAGGCCACGCATGAGATTCGCCATTGGAAACTGAGATCTAGGCCCAGGGTGACTTTCCACAGAGCACTGGGAATCTCAGCCAGGATATCACAAGATTTTATTTTGAAAGATTGTCAGCCATAGTTGAGAGTCAAAACACACATGGAATTCACATTGTAGACCTCAATGGGCCTGGCTTCATGTGACATTTTGCCCACTCTTTGGGAAGCCTTGCCTGTGAGAGTTCTCCAGACCTTTCATTCAAATGAGATTCCTCACCTTTTAATGGTTCCTGTATAAATTGAATCCCACAGTGCCTCCAACTTCATTATTGAAAAATATCTAGATAAATACCATGAATTTTTTGAAATTACCATGACCAGGTTGCACTGGAGAACCTCTGGATGTCCTGTTGCTGATCATGACTGTACCAGACAGTGCCTTGATTGACTGGGTTTCATGGAAAAAGTGTAGAACATAGATGCCAGAAAGTTGGAGCCTGCAGACTAGTGGGCCTAGAGCAGTGGAGTGTAGGTGTGTGAAAAAAACATTTCTGGTGTGGCCACGTGGATCTGCCATTGGCTTAGAAATTACTTGTGACTGACATGGTACAGCCAGCAGACTGTATGTAAAGGCATCTTATTATATGGAGAGGATTCCTGTCAATGTCCAGAATCAGGTTGCTATTGTCAAGTTGAAAAGCTATGTGGGATTGAAGCCCCACTGGTGCATTTTAGTAACCCACCACACGTGAGAGTACATCCTCCAGCACTGTGTCCCAGTAGAACTCCTTGTATTTCGTGAAGCCAATACCAAACTCACAGTGCAGCAGTAAAAAAACACCACGAAAGTGGATAATGACCAAATGGCTTTTCAGACAACACAGTTAGATACTTAGACCCCAGTGGCCAAAGTTTACCTACAAAGAGAGAATTCAGCACTGCTGCCTCATGTTCTCTAGAAAATAAAAAACCATGTCATCCAGGTCACATAGATGGAGACCCAGAATTGATGGTCTCACTACAAAGGAAGCTAAAGCTCCTGACAACAACATATATTTTAACTGCCCAACCTCAGAGGGAGTTTCTCAAAAAGGCTAGCAGAGCTCCATGTTTGTGGAGTGTTTACCCTCTCTCTTTTTGTAACCCGTTCTACCTCCTACAAGTTTGTGAACTCCTGAGCATTTTCCTTTCCACATATGTATTCACAGATTTTCTAACTTTTCTCCACTAATTGTGTCTTATTTGGGGCGAAGGTAATGTCAAAGCATTGTTCTGGATGAGAGTCGGAAGATTTTTGTGTAGCACATATTTGCATACACATTAGATTCATTTTCCTATTTTCCATTTGAAATACTGAATCCCTGACCCTACCCCATACCCTACTAGACTCTGACTACTAATCAAAATATGATGGAGAAAAAGAAACTTAACAGAATAGAAATACAGGCCTTTCATAGGAGTCATGGTGTATACTTGGACTTGCCTTCGGCTTTATCAATGGTATGTGTTATAAATCTAGTCAACTTTTCATTGTAATACTTCTCCATGAGTTTTTAAAATTAACACATATGTAAATTTCTGTCTCACTTTCTCTGTAGCCTATTCATCACATGTATTTTTTAATGCATCTTTAGAATTCTACCTGGTATCACATGTACATTCTTGTGAGCTTGCTTATTTTGGAAGATACAAATTGTGAGAAGAGATCGCTCCCTCTAAATACTGATGGAACTGGAAATTCTACCTATGGGTGAATTTCCTAGATGAACAGTATTATGCATAAATAAATGTTCAGTAAAATGAATATTTTTGGATACGTGGATGATATCTATTTTATTATGATTTTCGAATGGCATATATATTGCTACATTTTAATGTCTGTGTATGTGAGTATCTAATTATCTATCTATCAATCTATCTATCTATCTATCTATATAGATATAGATATCTACTCTTTAGATTTTCCAAAATATGAAATATATGTGTCTTATTATACACTTTCTAAATTCACTCATGTGTGTGTATGTGGATTTATAATCAAATTTTTACAAAATAATTCTTAGAAATATTCATCCACCTTAAATACATATTTATTTCCTAGTACTGAAAACTAAATTCAGTGAATGGTGCATACAAATCGTAATATTTCCACAGTGACTGACCCAGTTTCACATCAATGCAAGTAGACACCTATGGGACCGTGATGTGTATTTTGAAGTTCATTTTTATTCCACACTGATACTTTACTATTTCTGCAGTTTATGGACATTATAGGATATATCCTTTCATCCACAATTTCACAAATTTATAGGCATTTGGTTCACTTTCAATCACTTCCTACTTCAGAACACATGTATTCCTCCATGTTTCTTGACTGTTCTTTTCATAAGATTCTTTCCAAACACATTATTTTTGATTTCCATAATCATTTTTGAAGCAAAACTCAGACACTCTTCATGATAAACCATAATGCTAATATTACCATTAGATGTATAACTGGTTAGAATGAATTTATGTATATCAATATAAAATTTCCTATATATTTTCAGATATCAATTCAATCCATTATTTAAAGTTTGAACCAGTTATATTATTTATTCACAGTATGGTCTATTAAGGCATCATCTCTATATTCATAGACCGATGGTATACCTATTTGTATCCCCAATACTAATTTATAAGTCTTTAAACTATTGCTTTAAGAATTGGTGGAAGAAATACTCTAGTCACCTGATATACATACACATTTTATCACAGTAATATTCCTGACACAAAATGCAACGGACACACTTATGATTGTACCAAAGCCTATATTGAAAGTGAGCATGTATTACTAACAACATCCAAGTCCTGATTAACTAATGATCTCCAATATCATTCCTATTGGTGACTACATATTTGTTTTTTCCTAAGATTAAATATTGAATCTGAACCCTGTTAAAAATGTCTTATCCTATCACTCACTTTGTACTTTGCCTGATTTCCTAATGTCTCTATTGATATCTGATTTCCTACACATTTTCCCCAGTTCATCACTGTGACTGACTCTTCAAATATGCTGACATTTACTTTCACTCTTTAACAAAAACCCTATATCTAAAGAACATTTGGTCCAATTCCTCGACTCACTGAAATGGGTTCTTCAAAGCCCTGCAGAGGGTAGCCCATAGGTGCTTGATTTTCTCATGACCCCAATTCACATAAAGAATCTATGCCCCACAGAGAGTAGGCCTCAAATTGGAGAAGTAGAGCAGTATTAATGGCAGGCCTATTTGATCACATCTGGTTCACAGGAAGGGTTTCCAGGCCACACTGATTTTAGGCAAATAAGGGGCAAGTGAGCTTATTTTGGACACTTCCTTAGGCTGTGCCCCTCATGGAAACCTCCAGCAAGAGGTTATGATGAGAGTTTATATTGAAGAAGATGAGGGCCATGTGGGAGTGTTTTGGTTTAATTGTGGTCATTTGTGTGGTGGTTGGAAGAGATGACTGGGTCCGCATGGACTTCAACTCTGGAGTGATTCCCCTTAGAGACTGAAATGAACTCAGAGAAGTATTGACATGAATTGTGTTGTGATTTTAGGAGGCCACACATGAGAGTTGCCCTTGGAGACTGAGATCTAGGCTCAGGATAGCTTTCCAAAGAGCACTGGGTATCTCAGGCAGGATATCACATGACTTTATTCAGAAAGACGTGGCAGCCATTGTTGAGAGTCAAAACACACATGGACCTCAATTGTAGACCTCAATGGGCCTGGCTTAATGTGACCTTTTGGCCACTCTTTGGGAAACCTTGCCTCTGAGAGTTCTCCCGAGCTTTAATTGAAATAAGCTTCCTCACCATTTCATGGTTCCTGAATAAATTGAAAGCCACAGTGCCTCCAACTTCATCCTTGAAAATTGGCTAGATAAATACCATGAATTTTTTAAATTTCCATGAACAGATGGCACTGGAGAACTTTTGGATATCTGTTGCTGATCATGAGTGTACCAGACATTGCATTGATTGACTGGGTTTCATGAAAATGGTGAGAACAGAGGTGCCAGAAAGTTGGATCCTGCTGATTAGTGGGCCCAGAGCAGTGGTGGGCAGGTGTATGATAAAACATCTGTCGTGGGGACACGTGGATCTGCCATTGGTTTCCGAGTGACTTGTGACTGACATGTTGCAGCCAGCAGAACCTTACAAGTAAAGGGACCTTGTTATATGGAGAGGTTTCAGGGCAATGTTCAGAATCAGGTTGCTATGGACATGGGTGCAAGCTTTTTGGGATAGAAGCCTGGTTGGTGCATTCTCCTGCAGACCCTCAACCACTACACGTGAGAGTACTCCCTCTAGCACTGTGTCCCAGTTTTTCTCCTTGTATTACGTGAAGCCAATACCAAACTCCCAGTGCAGCAGTAAGAAACACCACGAAAAGTGGAGTATGACCAAATGGCTTCACAGATCACATGGTTAGACACTTAGACCCCAGTGTCCTCAGTTTACTAACAAAGGGAAAATTCAGAACTTCTTCCTCATGTTCAATAGCATATAAGGAACCATGTCATCCAGGTCACATAGATGCCGACCCAGGTTTGATGGTCTCAATACAAAGGAAACTAAAGCTCCTGACAACAACAAATTTTTCAAGGGCCGAAACTCAGAGGCAGTTTCTCAAAAACTCATTAGGCCACCAGAGTTCCATGTTTGTGGAGTGTTTACCCTGTACCTTACTTTTGGAAATTCCTCTACCACCTCCAAGGTTGTGAACTCCTGAGCATTTTCTTTTCCAGATATATATTCACAGATTTTCAAACTCTTCTCCACTAATTGTGTATTACTTGTGGCGAAGGAAATATCAAGGCATTGTTTTGGAGGACAGTGGGAAGATTTTTGTCTAGCAAATATTTGCATACACATTAGATTCATTTTCCTATTTTCCATTAGAAATACTGAATCCCTGTCACTAACCCATACCCTACTAGACTCTGACTACTAATCTTAATATGATGTAGAAAAAGAAACCTATCAGAATAGAAATACAGGCCGTACATAGGAGGCATGGTGTATACTAGGACTTGCCTTCTGCTTTATCAAGTGTATGTGTTATAAATCTAGTCAACTTTTTATTGTAATACTTCTCCATGAGTTTTTAAAGTTAACACATATGTACATTTCTGTCTCCATTTCTCTGTAGCCTATTCATCTCATGAAATTTATTATGCATATTTAGTATCCTACCTGGTATCACACGTACATTCTTGTGAGCTTGCTGTTTTAGGATGATACAGATTGTGAGAAGAGATCACTCCCCCTAAATACTGATGGAACTGAAAATTCAACATATGGGTGAATTTCCTAGATGAACAGCATTATACATAAATCCATGCTCAGTAAAAAGAATATTTTTGGATATGAGGATGATATATATTTCATAATGAATTTTGATTGGCATACATATTACTACATTTTAATGTCTGTGTTTGTATCTATATATATATATATATATTTTTTTTTTCTCCAGATTATTCAAAATATGAAATATATGTGTCTTATTATACACTCATTAATTTAACTCATGTTCCTATATGTGGATTTATAATCAAATTTTCACAAGATTATTCTCAGAAATATTCATCCACATGAAATACATATTTATTTCCCAGTACTGAAAACTAACTTTGGTGAATGGTGCTTACAAATCCTAATATTTGTACAGTAACTGACCCAGTTTAACATCAATGCAAGTAAAATCCTATGGGACATGATGTGTATTTTGAAGTTCATTTTTATTCAACACTGGTACATTACAATTTCTTCAGTTTATGGACATCATAGGATAATACTTTTCATCCACAAGTTCACAAATCTGTACGCATTTGGTTCACTTGCAATTACTTGCTGCTTCAGAACATATGTATTCCTCCATGTTTCTTGACTGTTCTTTGCATGAGATTATTTCCAAACATATTATTTTCGATTTCCATAATCATTTTTGAAGCAAAACTCCCACACTCTTCATCATAAACCATAATGCTAAAATTACCATTAGATGTGTAACTGGTTAGAATGAACTTATGTATATAAATATAAGATTTCCTATATATTTTCAGATATCAATTCAATCAATTATTTAAAGTTTGATCCAGTTATATTATTTATTTACAGTATGGTCTATTAAGGCATCATCTTTATAATCATAGGCACAGGGTACACGTACTTGTGTCCCCAATACTAACTTATCAGTCTTAAAATGTTGCTTTCAGAAATAGTTGAAGAAATACTGTAGTCACCTGATATACATTTACATTTCAACACAGTAATATTCCTGACAAAAAATGCAAAGGACACCCTTATGATTGTACCAAAGCCTAAATTTAATGTGAGCATGTATTACTAATAACATCCATGTCCTGATTAACTAATGATCTCAAATATCATTCCTATTGGTGACTACATATTTGTTTCTTCCTAAGATTATATATTCATACTCAACCATGTTAAAAACATCTTATCCTATCACTCACTTTGTACTTTCCCTGATTTCCTAATGTCTCTATTGATATCTGCTTTCCTACACATTTTCCCCAGTTCATCACTGTGACTGACTCTTCACATATGCTGACATTTACATTCACTCTCTAACCAAAACCCTATATCTAAATAACTTTTCGAACTATCTCTTTTTGTCTGGACGATCTCTTCCTCATTCAGTCATCCAAGGTACAAGGTCCTATACCATTGTATATCGATTTATCTGAGACAACTTTGCGGAAATAATTCAAAGCTAAGTATCCCAATCAAGGGCCCAATGTTCATCTGGGTTTGAAATCTTTCCTAGATTTCTGTTTTCATACTTATATTACACCTATATATGCTTGTAATATCGGAGGTTCCCAATACCATTATTCATCTCACAGAATGATTCCTAACCCAAATCGAACATGCTATTAACCCTAACCATGCACTGTTCCCTCAATTTAACATTACGAACAGCAGGGACAGAGTTGGTGTTATAATACAGGTAGATAGGGGATCTTCCACCTGTTGAGAACCTCAAGTTCCATGCAGAAATAAACCCTGGAGAAGATGTAGGCAGCAATGAATAACCTGAGAGAGCAACAGATATCTTCCTTGGTAAAATACCTGGTCAGGATGAAGCGATGTGTCTGAATAAGCCTCTCTCTTCTTAATGTAGAGAAGATGGACCAAACCAGGTCTGTGTGGAGAGCTGTTAACATGTGCCTATGGTTGATATACCATTCTATCTTGTGAATGTGACACAGGAAGTAGGGGCAGCCTCTCTCTCATGGGACCCTTGGAAGCAAATGTTAGGATAAAGTGGTTGCCAAGATAGTGACCTCATTCGGTTCCTGAAGGAAGTGACCTACCTCACTTCCTTGGTGATGGAACTCTCTGAACTTGGGATCCAGGAAGCCAGGCACTCAGAGCCAGTCCCAGTCCCAGTCCCAGTGGGTTCACTTGTTTGGATTTACCAAGGACAGAGTCGGTCTTTCTTGGTACATACTGATGTGTGGATGGCTAAATGCCAGGAAAGCTCTGAAGAGGGGCCTTTCCTGAGAAAGCAGGTAGTGACTCACTGATTGATGCTGACAACTTTACAGAGTTGGTAAAGGAGACCTGATCTGAGACAGGAAAGTCCATTTCGAGGGAGCAGTGTAAGGCCCACCAGTCTGAGGACACTCTGGATAGTCACAGACCTACTTGGGTAATGGAGGTGCCTTTGGGGGTGTGGGTGTGAATTTGTAGTTTTGTATCATGTTCTGAGAATAGGTAGGAAAGGCAGTATGTTTGGTTTGGAGTGGACTGTTTTTGGTAAGTCATTTGACATGGCGAGTGTTTCTATGTTTGTGTTTCCCACTTTTTCCGTGGTTGTAGATATTAGAAAAGTGAATGCATCAATGGATGTGTCCTGTCTAGTAGAAAGCATCTCAGCACACATCCTGCCCAATTTATGAATGGACTGTGGCTTGCCTTATATGGGCAACACCTACTTCTTTCCTTAGTTCCTGTTTTCTTCCTGAATTCTGGCCACTCTCCAGAATAGGCTCATGTTTTTTTGTCCAAGATATGGACCTCTGTCGAGTTCTGTGACATGGCCATGTACTGGATAGATAAAGGGAATTGGGAGCATCCCAGAAAACTCGGATATCAGTGTGACCAGTAAAGTCTCAGTAGAGAAACCCTGCTTTGTGCCTTTTGCTAACCTACTGTTCTGTTGACCTGAATGTCAGGAAGGTCTTTTCCTCAGGCCACCAGTTTGTGAAGCCTGAAAAAAACTGCTTTCAATTGGAAATGAATGAGCATCACCTGTGGCTCTTTGCTTAATTGCTTCGGAAAGGGATGTGTCTGAATCATCCTTTCGGCTCTGAGAGAGGCTGTGGCTTTAATTTTCAGCACCTGATGGATCTAAAGAAAGATCCCATGTGTGCATCCAAAACCAAAATGGCAAAAAGATCAGTCATTGTGGATGAAGTCTCTTGCTTCCTCTGTTAGGTTCCTGACTTCCATCAATTAAGTAGAGGGATCCTTTGAGACAAATGAGTTCTTCAAAGCCCTGCAGCAGTGCTTGGGTTCTCACATGACTCCAAATCACATAAAGAATCTATACCTCACAGTCAGTAGGCTTCAAAATGAAGAAACAGAGCAGTATTACTGGCAGGCCTATTTGATCAATCCTGGTTTACAGGAAGGGTGTCCAGGAAACCCTGACTTTAGGAAAATGAGGGGAAAGGGAACTTATTTTGGACACTGTCTTGGGCTGCGCCCCTTATGGAAACCTCCAGCCAGAGGTTATGATGAATGTCTACATGGAAGAAAATGAGGGCCATGTGGGAGTATTTTGGTTTTAATTGAACATATTATTAACCCTAACCATACACTGTTCCCTCAATCTAAGTGTTCAGAAAAGCAGGGAAAGATTTGGTCTTACAATACAGGAATGCAGGGGATCTTCCACCTGCTGAAAACTTCAAAGTTCCATGCAGAATTGATCCCTGGAGAAGATGTAGGCAGCTATGAAGGACATGATAGAGCAAAAGGCATCTTCCATGGCAAACAACCTGGTCAGGATGAAGGGTTGTGTCTGAATCAGATTCTCTCTTCTTAAGGTAGAGGAGATGAACCAAACTAGGCCTTTGTGGAGAGCTGTTCCCAGGTGACTATGGTTTCTATACTATTCTAACTTGTGAAAGTGTCACAGGTAGTAGGGACATCCTCCATGTTATGAGACCTTAGGAAGCAAATGTTAGGACAAATTGGTTGCCAAGGCAGTGACCTCATTCAGTTACTAAAGGAAGTGACCTCACCTCACATCCTTGTTGATGGAACTCTCCAAATTTGGGTTCCAGAAAGCCAGGCACCAAGACCCAGTCCCAGCACCAGTTCCAGTGTTCTCACTTGTTTGGATTTTCCGAGGACAGAGTCAGTCTTTTGTGGTACCTACTTATGTGAGAATGGCCAAATTCCAGAAAAATTCTGAAGAGGGGCCCTTCCGGAGAAAACAGGTAGAGGCTCACTGCTGGCTCCTGAAAATTTCACAGAGTTGACCAAGGAGCCCAGATCTGAGACAGGACAGACAATTTCTGGGGAACATAGTATGGCCCTCCGGTCAGAGGACACTCTGGATAGTTCCAGACCTACTTGGGGGAAGGAGGTGCCTTTGTGGTTGTGGGTATGGGTTTGTGGTTTTTTCTTTTGTTCTGAGAATAGTTAGGAAAGGGGGTGTGTTTGGTTTGGAGTGGAGTGTTTCTAGTTAGTCCTTTGACAAGGCGAGTGTTTTTAGGTCTGTGTATCCCACTGTGTCCGTGGTTGTAGACATTAGAAAAGAGAATGCCTCAATGGGTGTATCCTCTCAAGGAGAAAACTTCTCAGCATTCATCCGGCACAATTTATAAATGGAGTGTGGCTTGCCTTATCAATGGGCAACACCAACTATCTTCCTACGTTCCTGTTTTCTTCCTGAATTCTGGCCACTCTCCAGAATAGGCTCATGATTTTGTGTCCAATATATGAACCACTTCCAAGATCTGTGACATGGCCATATACTGGATAGCTGAAGGGAATGGCAAGCATCTCAGAAAACTCAGATATCAGTGTAGCCAGTAAAGTCTCAGTGGAGAAACCCTGCTTTGGGCCTTTTGATTACCTATTGTTATGTTGCCCTGAATATCAGGAAAGTCTTTGTCTCAGGCCACCCCTTTGTGAAGCCTGAAGAAAACAGTTTTCACATGGAAATGAATGGGCATTACCTTTGTGTTTACAATAAAACCTTCACAGATTTGGCTCTCATTAAGTTAAAAATACTTTTAGATTGCATCTCAGTGTAAAAAGTAACATGGAACTGTACATACCTTATTGATAACAAGTCCAATTATAGAACACAAATGATATACATAAATCTCCAACATGTTTTTCTTTTAAGCCTAGAATTACCATACAACCTTAGAACACCAGCTTGATACAATGGTCTTTGGAAGCTTCTACCTTACAGACTTGTATACCTGGAAGATATGAACACATTAACACCACAATTACATTGATGTTTTTGTATTAAACAAGTTTAGATTTTAAAGAAATAACATGGCACAATTTTATAAAAACAGTACTTGTTTTACCAGCTGTTTATTTTTTTAAGATTACTTGCTCAAAACTTACACATATAACCAAGTTACACAAACCTTTTTTATTATTTACTTAAACCCTTTTAATTACTTAATCATATAGACTCTCTTATCCAGAAACACATTTTTCCTCTATTAGATCTATATCTGGAACCTTTTAGTTTCTCTTTTTCATCTACTAACCTCTTTCTGTTCACATTTCAATACAATACTTGTAAATTTCTGAATTTAGGCAGATTATTTTATAGACATCTACATTTTATTAGGGCCTTTTTGAAAACCTAGAAAACTTATAGGCCTAATTTTAAAGACATCTTTATTTTTATCTGTTTACCCAATTTGAATTAAAACATATGAATCACGTGAATCAAAGACATTTGGATACATTCTTAAATTTTTCATGAGTGCTCCTCATCTGTCAATTGTCATATCACTGCATGATATATGGACATACACACATACAGACATACCAACATACAACACGTAACACAAATGTAACACATAACACAATAGTAAAAGCCTTGTAGCTTTTTCAGGTGAAATCTCCATTGAAATGCTAAAAACTCCAGAGTCGATAAAAAATAGAACTGATCAGAAAACATTAACCCATCAGCAGAATCAAGATCATGAGCTCAAAAAAAAACTACAGAATCTAAGAAAAGCAAGAGTCCTAAAAAAGATGACTGGCCAGTAATTAGTAAATACCGTATAATATAATTTTTTGGTTAGGTCTAGTTTGAGTTCAGGTAAAAATACACATTTACTCTTTTTTATCTGTCTCCTGCTGAGTGCTGCAGGCTTCTTTTATTTGCATATCAACTTAAGTCCTGGCTGAGGTCTGGAAAACTGAAAAGACTGGAATTCGTAGCAGAAACCTCAGGCCTAAGGCATTTTAGCTATAAGTCATAATTTCCAGGTTTGGATGTTGAAAATTTTGATGCAAGTTTAAGATGTAATTCTCAAAATTTTATATCTTTAGATTTTTCTACACTAGAAAAACTTGCTCACACAAAACTGAAAATAGGATCATTTTTTGATAATATTAAAGCCACCATCAGAAGAAGTTTCTATAGGATCGTTAAGCCCCTTTCTTTGTTATGAAGTTTCTAATAGTATTAAGTTACATTAAATTGGCTGAAAATTTTTTAAAAAGAACCACACACTACAATGTGTATCCGAAATTAAGCTTTAAAAATTTCCAAGACTGTTGCTAATTAATGTCATTTCAATAAGCCAGACCAACGTTTTAATTTAGTACCATTTTTTAAAATCTTACACACTGATGGGAATAGATACCATATCATAATTTATTATCTCTTCCCAAGTTAATGCACTGGTATATCTAGTGAAATTTTTTCAGGCTGCCTAGTTCAAAATTAAAACTCTTTAATTATTTTTTATCCTAAGTATTTAAGTTTCCTAGCATGAACTACCTGAAATCAAACTAAACAATTGTTTAAACCCAACTTTTAACTGTAACATAGTGCAATGCTTTAGAAACCCATTTAGATACGAGATGGTTAAAATAAAAAAAAAATCATTTTTAGATACACATTCACCCTAGATCATCCCCAAGAAAAAATCTATAATATCAACATATTAATGCATTCATTGTCCCTTTTGTTAAGTAAACAGAGGTGGAGAAATCCTTAAAGTGCACGTAAGGAATAAGGGAGTTCCCCACAGCAAAATGGCTCTGTCAGCTGCTGGGAGTCCCTTAGCCTCACCATTTACTTACAGGATTAGTTCCTCTGGTTTGCTTTGACCCCAGGCACCAGGCATATTCTATGTCTCCCAACTTTGCAGTAGTCAGCTCCCAAAAATTTCATCCT
This sequence comes from Callospermophilus lateralis, assembly GCF_048772815.1. Taxonomy (NCBI): domain Eukaryota; kingdom Metazoa; phylum Chordata; class Mammalia; order Rodentia; family Sciuridae; genus Callospermophilus; species Callospermophilus lateralis. The sequence continues at coordinate 1,757,711 of NW_027512640.1, forward strand.
GTGCTTGCAGTTGTTTTGAGTGCTAGGCTTCCCCAAGAGGGCAGAGTGGGGTTTATTTAAAGTCCCCTCTGGGGTGTCAAAATTTATGACTGAAGGCTTGGTTCCCATCCCAAAGCCAATTAATGCCAATTTAATAATGAGGACAGGGTTTTGAGAAAAGTTTAAGCGAGATATCAAAGTTCTTTGACCCCAGACATTTCCCTCTGCAGTGGGCATGCTCAAGCCAACTACGGGAAGAAAAAAATCACTGCTTCCGTAATCTTGCTTAACAAAGGGGAGTAAAGTTTATCAAAGTTCTTTAAAACACAGCTAAGAGAGGTGCAAAAGGTGAGAACAGAAAAACTGGTGGTTCTATTGACTTTTGGTCCCTCACAGGAGAAGCATTAGTTTAAAATTTAGCTAAAGTAACTTCCACATATGTAAGGCAGGTTGGAACTCGGGACTCTGCATCGGTCCAAACAATGCCATCACATTTAACAGAAACACAGATAAAAAGACACACAAAGACCATCATGCAGCTCCCGTTTGTTCACAACCCCAAGATCTACAATCTTGTGACTCAGGGATAATGGAGGGAAGAGGGGAAGGAGTAGAAGGTTTGAGTGATAGGATCCTGGGTGACGGTGTCGGATTGGAGGCAGGGACCAGGGAAGGCTTCAAGGACAGAGGCATGGAATGGCTTTGTCCCATAATGAGAGTTTCTCAAACAGAGACATGGACAATACAAACGTGACACAAACATGTACACACAGGTAACATTTAACACGAGTTCAGAAGTAAAGATTAGAACCTAGTAACTGGCAAAACCTGATGGGTTAGACCACAAAGACAGACAGTGAATTCAACCTGAGAGAAAAAAGTAGCCAGCAAGATATGATGGGTTGGCAGCAGAGTCACCTAATGTGGGCTCATCCGTCCCTCCTCACCCAATGAGGGCACATCCATCACTCCCTGAGTCCTCCAAGGCATCCCTTGCGAGGACGTGGTCTGTGGCTTTAGGACACATTTGTCCACCACTGACAGGGGGAACTTACGTTCTCCGCTGGCAGCCACTCTGCCAACCCAAACCAAAAACGGAAAAACGGAACCTGAACAAAAAGCTCTGAGCGATCGCAAGGAAAAATGGAAAGAAGCGCCTTACTTACCCCCAGAGGGGTCTGTTGGGGTGTCCTTGTCCTATGCTGCGTGATTCCCGGCCAACGCACCAAATGTAAGGATCCGGTGAACGTCGGAGGAAGAGACCACCAAGAGACCGCGGCTCATGCAACAGAAAAAGGCGTTCATTGAGGATCCAATCCAGCATGCTGGGGCTACGTGCTCACTCAAGAAGGGAGAGCAGCCCAGAGCCCCGAGCAGGGGTTGAGCAGTGCTTAAGTACACTTTTTGGGGAGGGCGGGACTTTACATATATCACAGTCTCCTTTAAGAAATCAACATACACCGCAGAAAAATCAAACAACAATTCCTAAACATGATTAGTTCACTCATTGGCAGGAACAGGTGAGGCAGGAGTGATAGGTCAGTTCTAAAGCGAGGTACACATTCAAACAGATTGCTTTAGGCCTTGCAATGCCTATGTTCCAGGCCACACAGGGTCCTAGGTTATTAAATAACCAGGCGGTCAGGGGGAATATTTACTGGGCAGTCGGGAATTGTACTACAAGCTACAGGAATTTCAGGTTTTGCATGTAGCATAGGAACTTAACAATACCTGGTCCTTTACATTTTAACTCAGGCCTTGCAGCTTAGAAACTTTACAAAACCCAGTCTTTTACACTTCAACTTTTACACTTTAATTTCAATTTATTTTACCCTTTCAGATCACTCCTGGTGGACAAGAAGGGTGTCCAAGCCACCCTGAATTTAGGCAAATGAGTGGCAAGGGAGCTTATTTGGGACACTGTCTTGGGCTGTGCCCCTCATGGAAACCTCCAGCCAGATGTTATGATGAGTGCCTTTATAGAAGAAGAGGAGGGCCATGTGAGAGTGTTTTGGCATTAATTGTGGTCATTTGTGTGACGGTTGGAAGAGATGAGTGGGTCCACCTGGGCTTGAATTCTTGTGTGATTCCCCTTAGAGACTGACTTCTGGAACTGAACTCAGAGAAGTATTGCCATGAATTGTGGTGATATTTTAGGAGGCCAAGCATGAGAGTCGCCCTTGGAAACTAAGATCAAGGCCGAGGGTGGATTTCCACAGAGCACTGAGAATTTCAGCCAAGATATCCCATGATTTTATTCTTAAAGACTTGGTAGCCATAGTTGAGAGTCAAAACACACATGGACCTCACATTGTAGTCCTCAATGGGCCTGGCTACATCTAACCTTTTGGTCACTCTTTGGGAAGCCTTGCCTATGAGAGTTCTCCAGAGTTTCATTCAAATGAGCTTCCTCAACATTTAATGGTTCTTGAAACCCACAGTGCATACAAACACAATAGAAATACAAGCAGTTCAGAAGAGGCATGGTGTATAGTTGGACTTGCCTTTTGCATTATGTAGGGTAGGTGTTATAAATCTAGTTAATTTTTAATTGAAATAGTTCTCCTTGTGTTTTTTAAGTTAATAAATATGTGAATTCCTCTATCCCTTTCTCTGTAGCCTATTCATCACATGTATTTTTATATAAACATATAGAATCCTACCTGGTATCACATATACATTCTTGTGAGGTGGCTGACATGGCAGATACAAATTATGACAAGAGATCACTCCTCCTAAATGCTATTGGATCTTAAAATTCAACCTAAGGGTAACCTTTCTAGTTGAACAACATTATTCATAAATCCATGTTCAGTAAAATTAATATTTTTGGATCTGTGGACGATATATATTTCATCATGAATTTCAATTGGCATATATATTGCCACTTTATAATGTCTGTGTGTGTTTTGCTCTTTGCTTAATTGCTTTGGAAAGGGATGTGTCTGAATCAGCCTCTTGGCCCTGTGTGAGGCTGTGGCTTAGATTTTCAGCACCTGATTGATCTAAAGAAAGATCCCATGGGTGCATCCAAAACCAAAATGGCCAAAAGAGCAGTTATTGTGGATGAAGACTCTCACCTTCTTCTCTAAGATTCCTGACATCCATCAAGTGAAAATAGGGATCCTTTGGGTCAAATGAGTTCTTTAAAGCCCTGCAGAGTTTAGCTCATAGGTGCTTGGGTTTTCTCATGAATCCAGTTTACATAAAGAATCTAAACCCCACAGTCATTAGGCATCAAATTGGAGAAGCCAAGGAGTATTAACGGCAGGCGTATTTGATCACTCCTGGTTCACAGTCAGGATTTCCAGGCCACACTGACTTTAGGCAAATGAGGGGCAAGAAAGGTTATTTTGGACACTGTCTTGTGCTGTGCCCCTCATGGAAACCTCCATCCAGATGTTATGATGAGTGTCTACATGAAATAAGATAAGGGGCATGTGGGAGCATTTTGTTTTGAATTGTGGTAATTTGTTTGGTGCTTGGAACAGATGACTGGGTCCACCTGGGCTTGAACTCTGGTATGATTCCCCTTAGAGACTGAATTCTGGAAGTGACATAAGAGAAGTATTGTCATGAATTGTGTTTGGATTTTACTAGGCCATGCAACCAACATCTCAGGTATTAATTGTGGTGCAGGTAGATCTACGTGCAGGGTGGCTTTGCCCACAGCTCTGGGAATCTCAGCCTGGATATCACATGATTTTATTCTGAAATTCATTAAAGCCACACTTGAGAGTCAAAACACATATGGACCTCACATTGTATACCTCAATGGGCCTGACTTCATGTGACCTTCTGGCCACTCTTTGGGAAGCCTTGCCTGTGAGTGTTCTCAAGATCTTTCATTGATATGAGCTTCTTCAACATTTAATGGTTCCTGAATGAATTGAAACCCACAGAGCCTCCAACTTTATCCTCGAAAAATGGCTTGATAAATACCATGAAATTTTTGAAATTCCCATCACCAGGTGGCACTGGAAAACTTTTGGATGTCCTGTTGCTGATCATGAGTGTATCAGACAGTGCCTTGACTGACTGGGTTTCATGAAAATTGTGTAGAACAGTGATGCCAGTAAGTTGGAGCCTGTTCATTAGTGGGCCTAGAGCAGTGGTGTGAAGGTGTGTGAAAAAGCATGTGTGTTGGGGCATGTGGATCTGCCATTGGCTTCCAATTGCCTTGTGATTGACAGGGTACAGCCAGCAGACCCTTATATGTAAAGGCATCTTGTTATTTGGATAGGTTTCTGGGAAATGTTCAGAATCAGGTTGCTATGGACAAAGGGGCAACCTATGTGGGACAGAATCCTGGTTGGTGCATTCTCATGCAGACCGTGTCCCTCCACACGTGACAGAACTCCCTCCAGCACTGTGTCCCAGTTGAACTCCTTGTATTTCATGAAGCAAATACCAAACTCCCAGTGCACCAGCAAGAAACACCACGAAAATTGGAGGATGACCAAATGGCTTCACAGTCAACCCGGGGAGACACTTACACCCCAGTGGCCATATTTTAACTACAAAAAGAGTATTCAGCACTGCTGCCTCATTTTCATTGGAAAATTAGAAACAATGTCATTCAGGTCACATATTTGCACACCCAGATTTGATGGTCACACAACAAAGGAAGCTAAAGCTCCTGACAACAACATGTATTTTAAGAGCCCAACCTCAGAGAGTTTCTCAAGAAGTCTTTACACAAGCAGAGCTCAATGTTTGTGGAGTGTTTACCCTGTCCCTTACTATTGGAAACTCCTCTACCACCTACAAGTTTGTGAACTCCTGAGCATTTTTTATTCCTGATATGTATTTACAGATTTTCTAACTTTTCTCCTTTATTGTATCTTACTTGGAACTAAGGTAATGCCAAGGCAATCTTCTGGATGAGAGTGTGAACATTTTTGTGTAGCACATATTTGCATACCCTTTAGAGTCATTTTCCAATTTTCCATTCGAAATACTGAATCCCTGACACTAATGCATACCCTAATAAACTCTGACTACTACTCCTAATATGATGGAGAAAAATAACACAAACAGAATAGGAATACTAGCAGTTCAGAGGAATCATGGTGTATAGTTGGACTTGTTTTTTGCATGATTAATTGTAGGTGTTATAAATCTAGTCAATTTTTAATTGAAATAGTTCTCCATGTGTTTTTAATGTTAACAAATATGTGAATTCCTCTCTCCCTTTCTCTGTAGCCTATTCAGCACATGTATTTTTAAATGCACATATAGAACACTACCTGGTATCACACCTACATTCTTGTGAGGAGGCTAATTTGGCAAATACAATTTGTGAGAAATGATCACTCCTGTTAAACTCTGTTGGAACTGAAAATTTAACCTAGGGGTGTGTTTCCTAGAAGAACAACATTATACATAAATCCATGTTCTAAAAGAAATAATTTTGCATCTGTGGAAGATATATATTTCATGATAAATTTCGATTGCTAATTTATTGTCTGTGTGTTTTTTTGTATATATATATATACACTCTCCAGATTTTTCAAAATATGAAATATATGTGTCTTATATACACTCACTAAATTCATTCATGTTCATGTATATGGATTTATAATCAACTTTTCACTAGATCATTCTCAGAAATATTCATCCACCTGAAATACATATTGTTTGCAGTACTGAAAACTAACTTCAGTTAATGTTGCATACAAATACTAATACTTCTACAGTAACTGACCCAGTTTAACATCAATGCAAGTACATTCCTATGTGACATGATGTGTATTTTAAAATTTATTTTAATTCAACACTGGTACATTACTATTTCTTCAATTTATGCACATCATAGGATATATATTTCATCCACAAGTTAGCAAACTTATAGGCATTTGTTTCACCTTCAATCACTTCCTGCTTCAGAACACATGGATTCTTCCAGGTTTCTTGACTGGTCTTATCATGAGACTTCTTTCCAAAGAATACATTATTTTTGATTTCCTTTATCACTTTTGAAGCAAAACTGACACTCACTTCATGATAAACCATAACTATAATATCACCATTAGATGTATAACTGGTTGGAAGGAATGATTTCATATCAATATAGTATTTCTTATATATATTCTGATATCAGTTTAATCCATTATTTAAAGTGGAACCAGTTATATTATTTATTCACTATATGGTCTATTCATGCATTATCTCTATATTCATAGACACAGGGTACACCTCTTAGTATGCAATACTAATTTATTCGTCTTCTAAATATTGCTCCCAGAAATGGTGGAAGAAATACTCATGTCACCTGATCTATATATGCATGTTACCACAGTAATATTCTGGACACAAAATGCAAAAGTCACACGTATGATTGTACCAAAGCCTAAATGGAAACTGAACATGGATTACTAAAAACATCCATATCCAGGTTGCCTAATGCTCTCAAATGTCAATCCTATTGGTGACCACATTTTTGTTTCTTCCTAAGATTATATATTCAACCTCAAAACTGTTGGAAATGTCTAGTTTTTTCACTCACTTTATACTTTGCCTGATTTCCTAATGTCTCTATTGATATCTACTTTCCTACATATTTTTCCCAGTTCAACATTGTGACTGACCCTTCACATGTGCTGACATTGACATTCACTCTCTAACCAAAACCCTATTGCTAATGAACTTTGGTCCAAATCCTATACTCTATCTTCTTCTGAAACATACTGACTATCTTCCTGATCCTATCGACTATCCCTTTTTGAGTGGATGTACTCTACTACATTCAATCATCCGAGGTACAAGGTCCTATGCCATTGTATATCGATTTTTCTGAAATATGTATGCAGAACGTAATTCAAAGCTACGTGTCCCAATCTATTGCCCAATGCACTTCTGAGCTTCAAATCTTACCTAGATTTCTGTTTCCATACTTATATTTAACCACTATATTTCTATATATTGCAGGTTCCCAATACCATTATTCATCCCGCAGAATGATTCCTAACCCAAATCGAACCTGTTATTAACCCTAACCATACACTGTTGCCTCAATCTAACATTACAAAAGAGCAGGGACAGGGCTATTCTTTCAATAAGGGATGTAGGTGATCTTCCAACTGCTGAGAACCTCAAAGTTCGATGTAGAAATTATCCCTGGAGAAGATGTAGGCAGCTATGAAGGACCTGAATGAGCAAAAGCCATCTTCCATGGCAAACAACCTGCACAGGACGAAGGGATGTGTATGCATCAGACTCTCTCTTCTTAATGTAGAGAAGATGGACCTAACCAGGCCTTCGTGGAGAGCTGTTCCATGGTGTCTATTTTGATATACCATTCTAACTAGTCAAATTGTCACAGGAAGTAGGGGCACCCTCCAACTCATGGGACCATTGTAAGCAAGTGTTAGGACAAAGTTGTTGCCAAGGCAGTGGCCTCATTCAGTTCCAAAGAAAGTGACATACCTCATTTTCTTGGTGATGGAACTCTCTGAAATTGGGATGCAAGAAGCCAGGCACCAAGAGCCAGTCCCAATCCCAGTCCCAGTGGGCTCACTTGTTTGGATTTACCAAGTACAGAGTCAGACCTTCTTGGTACCTACTGATGTGAGGATGGCCAAATGCCAGTAGAGCTCTGAAGAGGGGCCTTTCTTGAGACAGCAGGTTGTGGCTAACCACTGGCTCCTCCCAGAATAACAGAGTTGGCCAAGGAGACAAGATCTGAGACCGGACAGGCCATTTCGAGTGGAACATAGTATGGCCCACCAGTCAGAGGACACTCCAGATAGTTAAAGACCTATTTTGGGGAAGGAGGTGCCTTTTTGGTTGTGGGTGTGAGTTTGTGGTTTTGTTTCATGTTCTGAGAATAGGTAGGAAAGGTGGTTGGTTTGGTTTGGAGTCGACTTTTTATAGTAAGTCTTTAGACAAGGCGAGTATTTCTATGTCTGTGTAGCCACTGTGTCCGTGGTTTTAGACATTAGAAACGAGAATGCATCAATGGAGGTGTCCTGTCTAGTAGAAAGATTCACAGCATTCATCCTGCACAATTGATTAATGGACTGTTGCTTGCCTTATGGATGGGAAACACCTACTAACTTTCTAAGTTGCTGTTTTCTTCCTGAATTCTGGCCACTCTCCAGAATAGTATCATGGTTTATTGTCCAAGATATGTACCACCTCCAAACTCTGTGACATGGCCATGTCCTTGATAGCTGAAGGGAATGGGAACATCTCAGAAAACTCAAGATACCAGTGTGACCAGTAAAGTCTCAGTGGAGAAACCCTGCTTGGCTCCATTTGCTTATCTATGTTTCTGTTGCCTTGAATGTCAGGAAGGTCTTTGCCTCAGGCCACCCCTTTGTGAAGCCTGAAGAAATAGTTTTCAAATGGAAATGAATGGGCATCACCTGTGGCTCTTTGCTTAATTGCTCTGGAAAGGGATGTGTCTTAATCAGACACTAGGCCCTGTTTGAGGCTGTGGCTAAAATTCTCAGCTCCTGATAGATCTAAAGAAGATCCCATGTGTGCATCCAAACCAAAATGGCAAAAAATCTGTCATTGTGGATGAAGTCTCTTGCCTTCTTCTGTTTGGTTCCTGACCTCCATCAAGTGAGAATAGGGATTCTTTGGATCAAATGAGTTCTTCAAATTCCTGCAGAACTGCTTGGGTTGTCTCATGATGCCAAATCACATAAAGAATCTATACCTGACAGTCAGTAGGCCTCAAATTGGAGAAGCAGAGCAGTATTTATGGCAGGCCTATATGATCACTCCTGGTTCATAAGAAGGGTGAACAGGCCACCCTTACTTTGGACATATCAGCGGTAAGGGTGCATTATTTGGACACTGTCTTGGGCTGTGCCACTCTTGGAAACCTGCAGCCAGAGTTAATGATGAGTGTTTATATGGTTAAAGATAAGGGCAATGTGGGAATGTTTTGGTTTTAAATGTGGTCATTTTTGTGGCGTTTGGAATAGATGACTGGGTCCAAATGGGCTTGAACTCTGGTGTGATTCCCCTTAGAAACTGAATTCTGAAACTGACCTCAGAGAAGTATTGCCATGAGTTGTGTTGGGATTGTAGGAGGCCATGCATAAGAGTCGCCCTTGAAACCTGAGATCTAGGCCCAGGAAAGCTTTCAACAGAGCACTGAGAATCTCACCAAGGATATCACGTGATTTTATTCTGAAAAACTTGGCAGCCACAGTTAAGAGTCAAAACACACAAGGACCTCACATTATAGACCTTAAAGGGCCTGGCTTCATGTGACCTTTTGGGCACACTCTGAGAAGCCTTGCCTGTGAGAGTTCCTCAGAGCTTTCATTGAAATGAGCTTCCTCACCATTTAATGATTCTGGGATGAATGGAAACCCCAAAGTGCCTTCAACTTCATTCTTGAAAAATGGATAGATAAATATCATAAAATTTTTGAAATTCCCAATGACCAGGTGGCACTGGATAACCATTGGATGTCCCATTGCTGATCATGAGTGTACCAGACAGTGCCTTGATTTACTGGGTTTCTTGAAAATGGTGTAGAACAGAGATGCCAGTAAGTTAGAGCGTGCTGAGTAGTGGGCCTAGAGCAGTGGTGTGCAGGTGTGTGATAATACATCTGTGGTGTGGCCATGTGGATATTACATTGGCTTCCAAATTGCTTGTGACTGACTTCGTGCAGCCATCAGACTATTATATGAAATGGCATCTTGTAATATGGAGAGGTTTCAGGGCAATGTTCAGAATTAGGTTGGTATGGTCAAGGGGGCAAGCAATGTGGGATAGAAGCCAAGTTGGGGCATTCTCCTGCAGACCCTGAACCACCACATGTTACAGGACTCCCTCCAGCACTGTTTCCCAGTTGAATTCCTTGTATGTCGTGAAGCAAATACAAAACACCCAGTGCAGCAGCAAGAAACACCAGGAAAAGTGGAGGATGACCAAATGGCTTCAAAGTCCACATGGGGAGACACTTAGCCCCCAGTGACCACAGTTTAGCTACAAAGAGTGAATTCAGCACTGCAGCCTCATGTTCATTGGAAAATAAGAAACCATGTCCTCCAGGTCACATAGATGCAGACCAAACTTTGATGGTCTCACTACAAAGGAAGTTAAGCTCCTGACAACAACATATATTTCAACTACCCAAACTCAGAGGCAGTTTCTCAAGAAGTCTTTAGGCCAGCATAGCTCCATGTTTGTGGAGGGTTTACACTGTCCTTTACTTTTGGAAACTGTTCTACCACCTCCATAGTTGTGTAATGCTGAGCATTTTCCAGTCCAGATATGTATTCACATATTTTCTAACTCTTCTCCTCTAATTGTGTCATACTATGGGCGAAGATAATTTCAAGGCATTCTTCTGGATGAGAGTGGGAATATTTTTTGTAGCACATATTTTCATGCTTATTAGATTCATTTTCCTATTTTCTACTTGAAATACTGAATCCCTGACACTAACCCATAACCTACTATACTCTGACTACTAATCCTAATATGATGGAGAAAAATAACTCAAACAGAATAGAAATACAAGCATATCAGAGGAGGCATAGTGTATAGTTGGACACGGCTTTTGCGTGACAAAGTGTTGGTGTTATAAATCTAGTCAATTTGTAATTGATATAGTTCTCCATGTGTTTTTAAAGTTAACAAATATGTGAATTCCTCTCTCCCATTCTATGTAGCCTATTCAGCACATCTATTTTTATATGCATATATAGAATCCTACCTGGTATCACACGTACATTCTTGTCAGGTGTCTGACTTGGCAGATACAAATTGTGAGAAGTGATCACTCCTCCTAAACACTGTGGGATCTGAAAATTCATCCTCTGTGTGAGCTTCCTAGTTGAACAATATTATACATAATTCCATGTTTAGGAAAATGAATATTTTTCGATCTGTGGATGATATATATTTCATGATGAATTTCGATTGGCATATATACTACTACTTTTTAATGTGTGTGTGTGTGTGTGTGTGTGTGTGTGTGTATACACACTCCAGATGTTTTAAAATATTAAATATATGTGTCTTATTATACACTCCTTAATTTCATTCTAGTTCATGTATGTGGATTTATAGTCAACATTTCACAAGATTATTCTCGGAAATATTCAACCACCTGAAATACTATTTGTTTCCTATTACTGAAAATTAACTTCAGTGAATCGTGAATACAAATCCTAATATTTCTACAATAATTGACCCAGTTTCTCATTAATTGCAAGTAGATTCCTATGGGACATGATGTGTATTTTTATGTTCATTCTTATTCACCACTGGTATTTTACTATTTCTTCAGTTTATGCACATTATAAGATATATATTTCATCCACAAGTTACAAAATTATAGGCATTTGTTTCACTTTCAATCATTTTCTGCTTCGAAACACATGTATTCCTCCATGTTTCTTGACTGGTCTTCTCATGAGACTTCTTTCCAAATACATTATTTTCGATTTCCATAATCACTTTTGAAGCAAAACTCACACACCCTTCATGATAATCCATAACCCCAATATTACCATTAGATGTATAACTGGTTGGAATGAATGATTTTGTATCAATATAATATTTCTTATATATTTTCAGATATCAATTCAATCCATGATTTAAAGTGAAACCAGTTATATTATTTATTCACTGTACAGTCTATTCATGCTTTTTCTTTATATTCATAGACACAGGGTACACCTCTTTGTAAACCCAATACTAATTTATACGTCTTCAAATTATTGGTCTCAGAAATGATGGAAGAAATACTCATGTCACCTTATCTACATATACATTTTATCACAGTAATATTTGGACACAAAAAGAAAAGGTCACACTTATGTTTGTACCAAAGCCTAAATGTAAAGTGTATATGGATTACTAAAAACATCCATGTCCAAGTTGCCTAATGCTCTCAAAAATCAATCCTATTTGTGACAATATATTTGTTTCTTCCTAAGATTATATATTCAAATTCAACCCTGTTGAAAACATCTAATCCTTTCTCTCACTTTATACTTTTCCTGATTTCATAATGTCTCTATTGATTGCTTTCCTACATATTTTCCCCAGTTCATCATTGTGACTGACTCTTCACATGTGCTGACATTTCCATTCACACTCTAATCGAAACCCTATTGCTAAGAAACTTTTGTTCCAAATCCTATAATCACTCTTCCTCCTAAACCTACTGACTATCTTCCTAATCCTACCTATTAACGCTTTCTGACTGGATGTTCTCTTCTACATTCAATAATCCAAGGTACAGGGTCTTATGCCATTGTATATCGATCTCTCTGAGACATCTCTGCAGAACATAATTCAATGCTAAGTATCACAATCCCTTGATCGCAATGCTAAGTATCAAAATCCCTTGAAGCCCAATCCCCTTCTGGGCTTCAAATTTTACTTAGATTTCTGTTTTCCTACATACATTTCACCTCATTATTCTTGTACAATTATTCATCCAGCAGAATAATTTCTAACCCAAATCGAACATGTTATTAACCCTAACCATACACTGTTCCCTCAATCTAACTTTACAGACGAGCAGGGACAGAGTTGGTCTTACAATATAGGAATGTAGGGGATCTTCCATCTGCTGAGAACCACAAAATTCCATGCAGAAATGATCACTGGAGAAGATGTAGGCAGCTATGAAGGACCTGAGAGAGCAAAAGTCATCTTCCCTGGCAAACAACATGGTCAGAATGAAGGGTTGTTTCTGAATCAGCCTCTCTCTTTTTAATGTAGAGAAGATGGACCAAACCAGGCCTGTGTGGAGAGCTGCTCCCGGGTGCCTATGGTTGATATAGCATTCTAACTTGTGAAAGTGTCACAGGAAGTAGGGGCAGCCTCTTTCTCATGGTAGCCTTGGAAGCAACTGTTAGGACAAAGAGGTTGCCAAGGCAGTGATCTGATTCAGTTCCTGAAGGAAGTGACCTCACATCACTTCTTTGGTGATGGAACTCTCTGAACTTGGGATCCAGGAAGACAGGAACCCATAGCCAGTCCAGTCCCAGTCCCAGTGGTCTCCTTGTTTGGATTTACCAAGGACACAGACATTCATTTTTGGTACCTACTGATGTGAGGATGTCCAAAACGCAGGAAAGCTCTGAAGAGGGGTTTTTCCTGAGAAAGCAGGTAGTGGCACACTGCTGGCTCCTGACAAATTCACAGAGTTGCACAAGGAAAGCAGGTCTGAGACAGGAAGGCCATTTATTTGGAACATACTATGGCCCACGAGTCAGTGGAAACTCCAGATAGTCACAGACCTACTTGGGGGAAGGAGGTGTCTTTGTGGGTGTGGGTGGGGATTTGTGAATTTGTCTCATGTTCTGAGAATAGGTAGGAATGGCGGTTTGTTTGTTTTGGCGGGACCTGTTTGTAGTAAGTCGTTTGACAAGGCATGTGTTTGGATATCAGTGTATCCCACTGTGCCCCTGGTTGTAGACATTAGAAAAGAAAATGCATCAATGGATGAGTCCTGTCTAGTTGAAATCTTCTCAGCATTCATCCTGCCCGATTTATGAATGGACTGTGGCTTGTCTTATAGATGGGCAACACCTACTCTCTTCCTAAGTTCCTGTTTTCTTCCTGAATTGTGGGCACTCTCCAGAATAGACTGATGGTTTTGTGTCCAAAATATGTACCACCTCCAAGCTCTGTGACATGGCCATGTACTACATAGCTGAAGGGAATGGTGAGCATCTCAGAAAACTCAGATATCAGTGTGACCAGGAAAGTCTCAGTGGAGAAACCCTGCTTTGGGAATTTTGCTTACCTATTGTTCTGTTGCACTGAATGTCAGGAACATCTTTGCCTCAGGCCACCCCTTTGTGAAGCATGAAGAAAACAGTTTTCAAATGGAAATAAATGGGCATCACCTGTGGCTCTTTGCTTAATTGCTTTGGAATGGGATGTGTCTGATTCAGGCTCTTGGCCCCCTGTGAGGCTGTGGCCTAGATTCTCAGAAACTGAGGGATCTAAAGAAAGATCTCTTGTGTATCCAAAACCAAAATGGCCAAAAGAGCAGTCATTGTGGATGAAGTTCTCGAATTCTTCTAAGGATCCTGACCTCCATCAAGTGAGAATCAAGATCTTTTTGGTCAAATGAGTTTTTCAAAGCCCTGAAGAGGCTAGCCCAGAGGTGCTTGGTTTTTCTCATGACTCCATTTAACATTAAGAATCTAAACCGAAGAGTCAGTAGGCCTAAAATTGGAAAATCGAAGCAGTATTAACAGCAAGCCTTTTTGATCACTCATGGTTCACCGGAAGGGTGTCCAGGCCACCATGACTTTAGGCAAATGAGGGGCAAGGGAGCTTATTTTGGATACTGTCTTAGGCTGCGCAACTCATGAAAACCACCAGCCAGTGGTTATGATGTGTGTCTATATGGAAGAAGATGAGGGCCATGTGGGAGTGTTTTGGTTTTAATTGTGGTCATTTGTGTGGCGTTTGGAAGAGATGACTGGGTCCACCTGGGATTGAACTCAGGTGTGATTTACCTTAGAGACTGAGTTCTGGAACTGACCTCAGAGAAGTATTGCCATGAATTGTGTTGGGATTTTAGCAGGCCATGCATGAGAGTCACCCTTGGAATCTGAGATCTAAGCCCAGGGTTCCTTTCCACAGAGCACTGAGAATCTCAGCAAGGATATCACATGATTTTATTTTGAAAGACTTGACAGCCATAGTTGAGAGTCAAAACACACATGGACCTCACATTGTAGACCTCAATGGGCCTGGCTTCATGTGACCTTGGGCCACCCTTTGGGAAGCCTTTCCTGTGAGAGTTCTCCAGAGCTTTCATCGAAATGAGCTTACTCAATATTTAATGGCTCCTGAATGAATTTAAACCCACAGTGCCTCCAACTTCATCCTTCAAAAATGGCTAGATAACTACCACCAAATTTTGAAATTCCCATGACCAGGTGGCACTGGAGAACCTTTGGATGTCCTGTTGCTGATCATGAGTGTACCAGAAAATGCCTTCATTGACTGCGTTTCATGAAAATGGTGTAGAACAGAGATGCCAGTAGGTTGGAGCCTGCTGAGTAGTGGGCCTAGAGCAGTTGTGTGCAGGTGTGTGACAATACATCTGTGGTGGGATCATGTGGATCTTACATTGGCTTTCAAATGGCTTGTGACTGACATGGTGCAGCAAGCAGAACTTTGTATGTAAAGGCATCATGTTACATGGAGAGTTTTCAGGGCAATATTCAGAATCAAGTTCCTATGGTAAAGGGGGCAAGCAATGGGGGATAGAAGCCTGGTTGGTGCATTCTCCTGCAGACCTTGACACACCATACGTTACAGGACTCCCTCCAGCATTGTGTCCCAGTTTAACTCCTTGTATGTCATGAACCAAATACAAAACACCCACTGCAGCAGCAAGAAACACCACGAAAAGTGGAGCATGACCAAATGATTTCAAATTCCAGACGGGGAGACACTTATCCCCCAGTGGCCACAGTTTAGCTACAAAGAGTGAATTCAGCACTGCTGCCTCATGTTCATTGGACAATAAGAATTCATGTCCTCCAGGTCACAAAAATGCAGACCCAAGTTTGATGGTCTCACTACAAAGGAAGCTAAAGCTTCTGACAACAACATATATTTCAAGTACCCAACCTCATTGTCAGTATCTCCAGAAGTGTTTAGGCCAGCAGAGTTCCATGTTTGTGGAGTTTTACCCTGTCCCTAAGGTTTGGAAACGTCTTTTCCACCTCAAAGGTTGTGAACTACTGAGCATTTTCCATTCTACATATGTATTCACAGATTTTCTAACTCTTCTCCTCTAATTGTTTCTTACATGGGGCGTGGTTATTTCAGGCCATTGTTCTGAATGAGAGTGGAAATTTTTTGTGTGTAGCACATATTTGCATACACATTGGATTCATTTTCCAATTTTCCATTCGAAATACTGAATACCTGACACGAACCCATACCCTACTAGACTCTGACTACTAATTCTAATATGATGCAGAAAAGTAACACAAACAGAATTGAAATACAAGCAGTTCAGACGAGGCATGGTGTATAGTTGATCTTGCCTTTTGCATGATAAATGTTAGGTGTTATAAATCCAGTCTATTTTTAATTGAAATAGATCTCCATGTGTTTTTAAAGTTATCAAATATGTGAATTCCTGTCTCCCTTTGTCTGTAGCCTATTCAGCAATGTATTTTTATATGCACATATGAAATCCTACCTGGTGTCACACCTACATTCTTGTGAGGTGACTGACTTGGGAGATACAATTTGTGAGAAGACATCACTCCTCCTAAACGCTGTTGGAACTGAAAATTCAAATAATGGGTGAGCTTCCTAGTAGAACAACATTATACATAAATCCCTGTTAAGAAAATTGAATATTTTTGGATCTGTGATTGATGTATATTTCATGGTGAATTTCGATTTGCATATATGTTGCTACATTTTAATATCTGTGTGTGTGTGTGTGTATACACACACACACCCACACACTCTCCAGATTTTTCAAAATATGAAATATATGTATCTTATTTACACTCCCTAAATTCATTTATGTTCAAGTATGTGGATTTATAATCAACTTTTCACAAGATTTTTCGCAGAAATATTTATCCACCTGAAATACATATTTGTTTCCTAGTACTGAAAACTAACTTCAGTGAATGGTACATACATATCCTGTTGATAGCCACAGCCAAGGTTCTCCAGTAAGGACCATATGTACTTTTGAACAACCAAAGGCAGGCATGGTCCCTAAGCCACATGCTTGTTGTTTAAACAGAGAGGGTGAGATGTTGAGAGCCACAGCCAAAGGGGCCCCAGGAAACCTCCAACTGCCAGCAAACTTCCAGCTGCCGGCTGATGATTGGCTCACAGCGGCCCCAGCAACATCTAGCTCATTGGCTCCTCTGTGGTGATGCTCATTGCAGATGCTCATTGAGCTGTTTCCCCGCCCATTCAGACTGCCAGTGGATGATTGGCTCACAGAGGCCCCAGCAACATCTAGCTGATTGGCTCCTCTGTGGTGATGCTCAATGGGATGTTTCCTTGCCCTTTCAGACAACGGAGCTGCTCATTGGTGGACTTTTTTGGCTCCGCCCATGTGACCGAGCAAATCGGCCTCAAAAGGAGGAGGCTTGTGGTTGAGGGAGAGGCTTGTGGGAAGACTGTGGTGGCAGTTGGGCTCTGAGGGTTTTTCCTGAGAAGCTGTTTTGTTTGGTTTGTGTGGTTCTAAAAATAAAGTTCGTTTCTTTTGACAGTTGGCTCCTGAATTGTGCCCAGCCAGACTGATGATAATCATGTAAAATGTTGATTTTAAATCCACATACATGAACTTGAATGAATTTAGGGAGTGTATAATAAGACACATTTATTTCATATTGTGGAAAATCTGGAAAATCTCGTGAAAATATATATATATATATATATATATATATATATACATATATATACATATACACACACACACAACAATAAAATGTAGCAATATATATGCCAATCAAAATTTATCATGAAATATATATCATCCACATATCTAAAAATATTCATTTTACTGAACATGGATTTATGTATGATGTTGTTCACTAGGAAGCTCACCCATAGGTTGAATGTTCAGTTCCATCAGTATTTAGGGGAAGTTATCTATTCTCATAATTTGTATATTCCAAAGTCAGTGAGCTCACAAGAATGTACGTGTGTTACCAGGTAGGAGTCTATATATGCATTAAAATATACATGTTCTAAAGAGGCTACAGAGAAAAGGAGACAGGAATTTACATATGTGTTAACTTTGAAAACTCATGGAGAAATATTACAATGAAAAGTTGACTAGATTCATAACACATATCCTTGATAAACGAGAAGGAAAATCCAAGTATACACCATGCCTCCTACAAAAGGCCTGTATTTCTATTCTGTTAGGTTTCTTTTTCTCCATCATTTTAGGATAAGTAGTCAGAGTCTAGTAGGGTATGGGTTATTGTCAGGAATTCAGTATTTCAAATGGAAAATAGGATAATGTATCCAATGTGTATGCAAATATGTGCTACACAATAATCTTCCCACTCTCACCTAGAACAATGCCTTGACATTACCTTTGCCCCAAGTGAGACACAATTAGAGGAGAAGAGTAAGAAAATCTGTGAATACATATCTGGAATGGAAAATTCTCAGGAGTTCTCAACCTGGGAGCAGGTAGAGGAGTTTCCAGAAGTAAGGAACTGGGTAAACACTCCACAACCATGGAGGTCTGCTGGAAAAAAGACTTCTGGAGAAACTGCCTCTGAGGTGTGGCACTTGAAATATATGTTGTTGTCAGTAGCTTTGTCTTCATTTGTAGTGAAACCATCAAAGCTGGGTCTGAATCTATGTGACCTGGAGAACATGGTTTCTTATTTTCCAATGAACCTGAGGCAGCAGTGCTGATTTTTCTCTTTGTAGGTAAACAGAGGCCACTGGGCCAAAGTGTCTAACTGTGTGGACGATGAAGCCATTTAGTCATCCTTCAATTTTCATGGTGTTTCTTGGTGCTGAACTGGGAGTTTGGTATTTGCTTCAAGAAATACAAGGAGTTCAACTGGGACATAGTGTTGCAGGGAGTTCTGTGACATGTGGTGGGTCAGAGTCTCCAGGAGAACGCACCAATCCGGCTTCTATCCCACATAGCTTGCCCCCTTGACCATAGCAACCTGATTCTGAACATTTCCCTGAAACCTCTCCATATAACAAGATGCCTTTGCATATAAGGGTCTGCTGGGTGCACCATGTCAGCTAAAAGCCATTTGGAAATCAATGGCAGATCCACATGGCACCACCATAAATATTTTATCACACACCTGCACACCACAGTTCTGGGCCAAATACTCCGCAGTCTCCATCTAACCGGCATCTCTGTTCTACACCACTGTCATTATACCCAATCAATCAAGGCACTGTCTGGTACACTAATGATGAGCAACAGAACATCAAAGGTTCTCCAGTGCCACCTCATCATGCGAATTTCAAAAATTTCATGGTATTTATCTAGCCATTTTACAAGGATGAAGTTGGAGGCATTATTTGTTTCAATTCTTTCAGGAATTATTCAATGTTGAGGAAGCTCATTTCAAGGAATGTTCTGGAGAACTCTCACAGGCAAGGCTTTCCAAAGAGTGGCCAAATAGTCACATGAAGCCAGGCCAATTGAGGTCTACAATGTGAGGTCCATGTGTGTTTTGACTCTCAACTATGTCTGGCAAGTATTTCAAAATAATATCATATGATATTCTGTCTCAGATTCCCAGTGCTCTGTGGAAAGCCACCCCGGGCCTAGATCTCAGTTTCAACGGGCGACTCTCATGGGTGGCCGCCTAAAATCCCAACACAAATCATGGCAATACTTCTCTGAGGTAAGTTCCAGAACTCAGTCTCTAAGGGGAATCACACCAGAGTTCAAGCCCTGGTGGACCCAGTCATCTCTTCCGACTGCCACATAAATGACCACAAGGAAAACCAAAAAACTCCCAAATGGCCCTCATCTTCTTCCATATAGACGCTCATCATAACCTCTGGCTTGACGTTTCCTTGAGGGGCACAGCCCAAGACAGTGTCCAAAATAATCTCCCTTTTCTCTCATTTGCCTAAAGTCAAGGTGGCCTGGAGACCCATTCTGTGAATCAGGAGTGATCAAATAACCCTGACTTTAGTACTGCTCTGCTTCTCTAATTTGAGGCCTACTGTCTGTGGAGTATAGATTCTTGATGTGAATTGGAGTAATGAAAAAACCCAATAACCCATTGGCTACCCTCTGCAGGGTTTTGAAGAACTCATTTGACCCAATAAATCCCTATTCTCATTTTATGGAGGTCAGGAACCTTACAGAGGAAGGTGAGAGACTTCATCCTCAATGAATGCTTTTTGGGCCATTTTGGTTTTTGATGTGCCTTCTGGAATGTTACATATGTTTTTTTTTTTTTTTTTGGTTTTAGTGCCTTCTGGAATGTTACATAATTTTTTTCTTTAGACATTATTGCCAGAGTTCCTATCTTCATCCCAGTGCAGGTGAAATCAAAGATAATTCCAATCTACAGCTTCTGCAATAGCCATCCCTGTACTGCTTGCAGAACTTGCCTGGACACATGTGAACTCACCTAAATGCATTGTGAACTATCTGTTGGTGCAGCGACTTGTCGTAGTGTTGGGGTATATTTGCTGATGATGTCATCGGTGGTACAATTTTTCCAAAAGGAGCCGTCAATTGGCTTGGTGTATCTTCCTCCCTTCTGCGTGTCATGATCGTCCAGCTAAAATTTGGGGGGGCCAACAGAGGTGAGGCAAAGAACCTCACCCACCCCCGCTGGTACAAAGACCTCTCCACAGGTGTGGCTCTATACTGGACGGGTAGTCAGTGACGGGTAAGATCCAATTGCAATGGTACCAACTTAACGGGTAAAGACCATATGTACTATTGGACAACCTAAGGCAGGCACGGTCCCTAAGCCACATGCGTGTTGTTTAAACAGAGAGGGGAAGATGTTGAGAGCCACAGCCGAAGGGGCCCCAGCAAAATTCCTGCTGCCAGCAAACTTCCAGCTGCCGGCTGATGATTGGCTCACAGCGGCCCCAGCAACAACTAGCTGATTGGCTCCTCTGCGGTGATGCTCAATGGGCTGTTTCCCTGCCCTTTCAGACCACAAAACTGCTCATTGGGGGACTTTTTTTGACTTTGCCCACATGACCCAGCCAATCGGCCTCAAGAGCAGGAGGATTGTGGGAGGCGGAGAGAGGCTCATGTGGGAGGGAGAGGTTTTGGGAAGCCAGTGGTGGCAGTTGGGGCTCTGAAGGTTTTTCCTGAGAGGCTGTTTTGTTTGGCGTGTGTGGTTCTAAAAATAAAGTTCGTTTCTTTTGGCAAGTGGCTCCTGATTGTGCCCAGCAAGACTGCGGCATTATCCTAATATTTCTACAATAACTGACCCAGTTTAACATCAATGCAAGTAGATTCCTGTGGGAGAGGACATGATGTGTATTTTGACGTTCATTTTTATGTAACAGTGGTACATTACTATTTCTTCAGTTTATGCACATCATAGGATATATATTTGATCCACAAGTTCACAAATATATAGGCATTTGTTTCACTTTCAATCACTTTCTTATTCAAAACACATGTATTCCTCCAGGTTTCTTGACTGGTCTTTTCATGAGACTTCTTTCCAAACACATTATTTCCGATTTCCATAATCACTTTTGAAGCAAAACTCACACATTCTTCATGAAAAACCATAATGCTGATATAACCATTAGATATATTACTGGTTGGAATGAAGGATTGTATATCAATGTAAGATTTTCTGTATATTTTCAGATATCAATTCAATCCATTATTTAAAGTTAGAACCAGTTATAATATTTATTTACAGTATGGTCTATTCATGCATTATTTCTATAATTATAGACACAGTGTACACCCTTTTTACCTCCAAAAATAATTTATACGTCTTCAAAATATTGCTCCCAGAAATGGTGGAAGAAATACTTATGTCACCTGATCTACATATACATTTTACCACAGTAGTATTCTGCACACAGAAAGAAGAGGTCAAACTTATGTTTGTACCAAAGCCTAAATGAAAAGTGAGCATGGATTACGGAAAACATCCATGTCCATGTTGCCTAATGCTCTCAAAAGTTCATCCTATTGGTGACTACATGTTTGTTTCTTCCTAAGATTATATATTCAAACTCAAGCCTGTTGAAAATGTATAATTCTATCACTCACTTTATACTTTGCCTGATATCCTAATGTCAATTGATATCTGCATTCCTACTTTTTTCCCCAGTTCATCCTTTTGACAGACTCTCCACATGTGCTGACAATTACATTCACTCTATCCGAAACCCTACAGCTAAAGATCTTTTTATCCAAATCCTATACTCACTCTTCTTTCAAAACCTACCAACTATCTTACTAATCCTACAAATTATCCCTTTTTGACTGGATGTTCTCTTCAACATTCAATAAACCAAGGTACAAGTAATTATGCCATTGTATATCGATTTATCTGAGACATCTGTGCAGAATATAATTCAAAGCTAAGAATCCCAGCTAAGGGTCCAATGCAATTCTGGGCTTCAAATATTACCTAGATGTCTGTTTTCATACTTATAATTCACTTATATTCTTATAAATATCGCACGTTCCCAATACCATAATTCATCCCGCAGAATGATTCCTAACCCAAATGGAACATGTTATTAACCCTGACCATACACTGTTCTCTCAATCTAACTTTACTGAAGAGCAGGGACAGAGTTGGTCTTTCAATACAGAAATTAGGGGATCTTCCACTTGCTGAGAACCTCCAAGGTCATTAAAGAAATGATCCCAGGATTAAATGTAGGCAGCTATGAATGACGTCAGAGAGCAAAAGTCATCTTCCATGACAAACAATCTGGTTAGCATGAAGGGATGTGTCTGAATCAACATTTCTTTTCTTAATGTATAGAAGATGGACCAAACCACGCCTATCTGGAGAGCTTTTTTGGGGTGCCTATGGTTGATATACCATGCAAAATTGTGAAAGTTTCACTGGAAGTAGGGGCAGCCTCCAACTCATTGGACTCTTGGAAGCAACTGTTAGGACAAATTGGTTGCCAAGGCAGTAACCTGATTCAGTTCCTGAAGGAAGTGACCTACGTCACTTCCTTGGTGAAGGAATTCTCTGAACTTGGGATCCATGAAGACAGGCACCCAGAGCCATTCCCAGTCCCAGTCCCAGTGGGCTCACTTGTTCGGTTTTACCAAGGACAGGGTCAGTCTTTCTTGGTACCTACCTATGTGAGGATAGCCAAAGGCCAGGAGAGCTCTGAAGAGGGACCTTTTCTGAGAAAGCAGGTAGTGGCTCACCGCTGGCTCCTGACAACTTCACAGAGTTGGCCAAGGAGACCAGATCTGAGTCAGGACAGGACATTTCGGGAGAACATTGTATGGCCCACCAGTCAGAGGACACTCTGGATACTCACAGACCTACTTGGGGGAAGGAGGTGCCTTTGTGGGAGTGGTTGTGGTTTTGTGGTTTTGTCACATGTTCTGAGAATAGGTAGAAAATGCGGTTTGTTTGGTTTGGATTGCACTGTTTCTAGTAAGTCGTTTGACATGTGAGTGTTTCTATGTCTGTGTATCCCACTGTGTCTGTGGTTGTAGACATTAGAAAAGAGAATGAATTAATGGATGTGTCCTGTCTAGTAGAAAGCTTCCTGGCATTCATCCTGCCCAATTGATGAATGGACCGCGGCTTGCCTTCTGGATGGGCAAAACCTACTATCTTCCTAAGATCCTGTTTTCTTCCTGAATTCTGGCCACTCTCCAGAATAGGCTCATGGTTTTGTGTCCAAGATATATACAACCTCCAAGCTCTGTGACATGACCATGTACTTGATAGCTAAAGTGAATGGGGAGCATCTCAGAAAACTCAGATATCAGTGTGACCAGGAAAGTCTCAGTGGAGAAACCCTGCTTTGGGTCTTTTGCTTACCTGTTTTTCTGTTGCCCTAAATGTCAGGAAGGTCTTTGCCTCTGGCCACCCCTTTGTGAAGCCTGAAGAAAACAGTTTTCAAATGAAAATGAATGGGCATCACCTGTTGCTCTTTGCTTAATTGCTTTGTAAAAGGATGTGTCTGAATCAGCCTCTTGGTTCTGTGTGAGGTTGTGGCTTAGATTCTCAGCACCTGATGCATCTAAAGATAGATTCCATGTGTGCACTCAAAACAGAAATGGCAAATGAGTCTCTTGCCTTCCTCTATTAGATTCCTGACCTTCATCAAGTAAGAATCAGGATCCTTTAGTTCAAATGAGTTCTTTGAACCCCTGCAGAAGTGCTTGGGTTTGCTGATGACTCCAAATCACATAAAGAATCTATACCTGACAGTCAGTAGGCCTCAAATTGGAAAAGCAGAACAGTATTAACTACATCCCTATTTGATCAGTTCTGGTTCACAGGAAGGGTGTGTAGGCCACCCTGACTTTCGGCAAATTAGGGGCAAGGGAGCTTATTTTGGACGGTGTCTTGGTCTGCGCCCCTCATGGAAACCTCCAGCGAGAGGTTATGATGAGTGTCTATATGGAAAAACATGAGGGCCATGTGGGAGTGTTTTGGTTTCAATTGTGGTCATTTGTGTGGCAGTTGGAAAAGATGACTGTGTCCACCTGGGTTTCAACTCTTGTGGGATTCCCCTTGGAGACTGAGTTCTGGAACTGACCTTAGAGAAGTATTGCCATGAATTGTGTTGGGATTTTCGGAGGCCACACATGAGAGTCACCCTTGGAAACTGAGATCTAGGCCCAGGGTGGCTTTCCACAGAGCACTGGGAATCTCAGCGAGGATATCACTTGATTATATTCTGAAAAACTTGGAAGCAATAGTTGAGAGTCAAAACACACATGGACCTCACATTGTAGACCTCAATGTGGCTGGCTTTATGTGACATTGGGCCACTCTTTCGGAGGACTTGCCTGTGAGAGTTCTCTAGAGCTTCCATTGAAATGAGATTCCTCAACATTTAATGGTTCCTGAATGAATTGAAACCCACAGTACCTCCAACTTCATCCTTGAAAAATGGCTAGAAAATACCATGAAATTTTTGAAATTTCCATGACCAGCTGGCACTGGAAATCCATTTGATGTCCTGGTGCTTATCATGAGTATACAAGACAGTGTCTGGTTTGACTGAGTTTCATGATAATGGTGTAGAAAAGAGATGCCAGTAAGTTGGAGCCTGCTGAGTAGTGGGCCAAGAGCAGTAGAGTGTAGGTGTGTGAAAAAACATCTGTGGTGCGGCCACGTGGATCTGCCATTGGCTTAGAAATGGTTTGTGACTGACATGTGCAGCTAGCAGACCTTTGGATGTAAAGGCATCTTGTTGAATGGAGAGGTTTCAGGGCAATGTTCAGAATCATATTGCTATGGTCAAGGGGGCAACTATGTGTGATAGAAGCCTGCTTGGTACATTCTCCTGCCGATCCTGACCACAACATGTGACAGAACTCCCTGCAGCACTGTATCGCAGTTAAACTCCTTTATTTCATAAAGTAAATACCAAACTTTCAGTGCAGCATCAAATAACATGACGAAATGTGAAGGATGATCAAATGGCTTCACAGTCCACACGGGGAGACACATAGACCCCAGTAGCCCCAGTTTGCCTACAAAGAGAGAATTCAGCACTGCTGCCTCGTGTTTATAGGAAAATAAAAAACCATGTTCTTCAGGTCACATAGATGCAGACTCAGCTTTGATGGTCTCACTACAAAGGAAGCTAAAGCTCCTGACAACCACATATATTTCAAGTGCCCAACCTCAGAGGCATTTTCTCAAGAAGTCTTAAGGCCGACACAGCTCCATGTTTGTGGTATTTACCCTGTCCCTTACTTTTGGAAACTCCTCTACCACCTTCAAGGTTGTGAACTCCTGAGCATTTTCCATTCCAGATATTTATTATGAACTCAAACAACAACAAGTGCTGGTGAGGATGTGGAGAAAAGGGTAAACTTGTACATTGCTGGTGGGACTGCAAATTGGTGGAGCCAAATTGGAAAGCAGTATGGAGATTTCTTGTAGAACTGGGAATGGAACCACAATTTGACCCAGGTATTCCCCTTCTCAGTCTATTCCCTAAAGACCTAAAAAAAATGCTACAGGGACACTGATACATTGATGTTCATAGCAGCACAATTTACAATAGCAAGACTGTGGAACCAACCTAGATGCACTTCCATAGATGAATGGATAAAAAATGTGGCATTTATACACAATGGAATATTACTCTGCATTAAAAATGACAAAATGATATAACTTGCAGAGAAATGGATGGCATTAGAGCAGATTATGCTAAGTGAAGCTAGCCAATCCGTAAAACCAAATGCCAAATGTCTTTATTGATATAAAGAGAGTAACTAAGAACAGAGTAGGGACGAATAGAATGAGAAGAAAATTAACATTAAACAGGGATGAGAGGAGGAAGGGAAAGGGAGAGAGAAGGGAAATTGCATGGAAATAAAAGGAGACCCTCAGGGTTATATAAATTACATACAAGAGGAGGTGAGGGAAAGGAAAAAATTATACAAGGGGGAGAAATGAATTACAGTAAAGAGGTAGAGAGAGAAGAGGGGAGGGGAGGTAAGGGGAGGGGGATAGTAGAGGTTAGGAAAGGCAGCAGAATACGACAGACACTAGTATGGCAATATGTAAATCAATGGATGTGTAACTGATGTGATTCTGCAATCTGTTTACGGGGTAAAAATGGGAGTTCATTACCTACTTGAAACACAGTGTGGAATATGATATATCAAGAACTATGTAATGTTTTGAACAAGCATAAATAAAAATTAAAAAAAAAAAAGAAAACTATCTTTGGTGAATGGTGCAAAGAAATCCTAATATTTCTACAGTAACTGACACAGTTTAACATCAATGTGAGTAGATTCCTGTGGGACATGATGTGTATTTTGATGTTCATTTTTACTCAACACTGGTACATTACTATTTCTTCAGTTTATTCACATCATATTATAATATTTCATCCACAAGTAAGCAAATTTATCGTCATTTTTTTCAATTTCAATCACTTCCTTCTTCAGAACTCATGAATTCCTTTGTGTTCCTTGACTGGCCTTTTCATGAGACTTCTTTCCAAACACATTATTTTCGATTTCCATAATCACTTTTGAAGCAAAACTCACACAAACTTCATGATAAACCGTAACCTAATATTAACATTAGGTGTATAACTGGTTGTCATGAATGATTGCATATCAATATAAGATTTCTTATATATTTTCAGATATCAATTCAATCCATTACTTAAAGTGGAACAAGTTATATTATTTATTGAAATTAAGGTCTATTCATGCATTATCTGTATATTCATAGAAACAGGGTACACCTCTTTTTACCCCCAATGCTAATTTATACGTCTTCAAAATACTGCTCCTAGAAATGGTGGAAGAAATAATCATGTCGTCTGATCTACATACACATTTTATCACAGTAATATTCTGGAAACAAAATGCAAAGGTCCCACTTAGGATTGTACCAAAGTCTAAATGGAAAGTGAACATGGATTACTAACAACATCCATGTCCATGTTGCCTAATGCTCTCAAATGTCAATCCTATTGGTGACCTACATATTTGTTTCTTCCTAAGATTAGATATTCAATCTCAACCCTGTTGAAAATGTCTTATCCTATCACTCAATTTATACTTTGCCTGATTTCCAAATGTCTCTATTGATATCTGCTTTTCTACAAATTTTCCCCATTTCATCATTGTGTCTGATTTCTTCATATGTGCTGACATTTATATTCACTCACTGCCCGAAAAAAAAATTGCTAAAGAACTTTTGTTACATATCCTATACTAACTCTACTTGCTAAACATAACGACTATCTTCTTAATCCTACCGACAATCCCTTTTGACTGTATGTTCTCTTCAGCATTCAATCATCCAAGGTTCAAGTTCCTCTGCCATTGTATATCGATTTATTTGAGACATATGTGCACAATTCAAAGCTAAATATCCCAATCAACTGCCCAAAGCCCTTCTGGGATTCAAATCTTACTTTAATTTCTGTTTTCATACATATATTTAACCTCAATATTCTTATAAATATCACAGGTTCCCAATACCATTATTCATCCAGCAGAATGATTCCTAACCCAAATCGAACATGAAATTAACCCTAACCATACACTGTTCACTCAATCTAACTTTACAGAAGAGCAGAGACAGATTGTTCTTACAATACAGGAATGTAGGGGATGCTCCACCTGTTAAGAACCTCAAAGGTCCATGCAGAAATGATCCCTGGAGAAGATGTAGGCAGCAATGAAGGACCTGAGAGACAAAAAGTCATTTTCCATGGCAAACAACCTGGTCAGGATGAAGGGTTGTGTCTGAATCAGCCTCTCTCTTCTTAATGTAGAGAAGATGGACCAAACCAGGCTTGTGTGGAGAGCTGTTCCCGGGTGCCTAAGGTTGATATACCATTCTAAGTTGTGAAAGTGTCAAAGGAAGTAGGGGCAGCCTCCATCTCATGGGACCCTTGGAAGCAACTGTTAGGACAAAGTGGTTGCCAAGGCAGTGACCTCATTCAGTTCTTGAAGGAAGTGACCTACCTCACTTCCTTGTTGATGGAACTTTCTGAACTTGGGACCGAGGAAACCAAGCACCAGAGCCAGTCCCAGTCCCAGTCCAAGTGGTCTCATTTGTTTGGAATCACCAAGGACAGAGTCAGTCTTCTTGGTACTGACTGATGTGAGGATGGCCAAATGCCAGGAAAGATCTGAACGCGGGCCTTTCCTGACTAAGTATGTAGTGGCTCACCCCTGGCTCCTGACTGCTTCACAGAGTTGGAAAAGAAGACCAGATCTGAGACAGGACAGACCATTAACGGGGAACATAGTATGGCAAACCTGTCAGAGGACACTCCGGATAATCACAGCCCTACTTTGGGGAAGGAGGTGTCTTTTTGAGTGTGGGTGTGTGGTTTTGTCTCTGTTCTGAGAATAGGTAGAAAAGGAGGTTTCTTTGGTTTGGAGTGAACTGTTTCTAGTAAGTCGTTTTACATGGTGAGTGTTTCTATTTCTGTGTATCCCACTGTGTCCGTGGTTGTATACATTATAAAAGAGAATGCATCAATGCATGTGTCCTCTTTAGTAGAAAGCTTCCCAGTATTCATCCTGCCCATTTAATGAATGGAGCGTGGTTTCCATATCGATAGGCAACACCTACTACCTTTTTAAGTCCCTGTTTTCTTTCTGAATTCTGACAACTCTTCAGAATAGGTTCTTGGGTTTTTGTCCAAGATATGTACCACCTCCAATCTCTGTCACATGGCCATGTACTGGATATCTGAAGGGAATGGCCAACATCTCAGAAAACTCAGATATCAGTGTGACCAGAAAAGTCTCAGTGGAGAAACCCTGCTTGGGCTCTTTTGCTAACCTATTGTTCTGTTGCCCTGAATCTCAGGATGTCTTTGCCTCTGGCCACCCCTTTGGGAAGCCTGAGGAAAACATTTTTTCAAAAGGAAATGAAGGGCATCACCTGTGGCTCTTTGCTTAATTGCTTTGAAAAAAGATGTGTCTGAATCAGCCTCTTGGCCCTGTGTGAGGCAGTGGCTTAGATTCTTAGCACCTGATGGATCAAAAGAAAGATCCCATGTGTCCATCCAAAACCAAAATGGCAAATATTCACTCATTGTGAATGAATTCTTTTACCTTCCTCTGTTAGGATCCTGAATTCCATCAAGGGAGAATAGGAATCCTTTGGGCCAAATGAGTTCTTCAAATCTCTGCAGAGGGGCTTGTGTTTTCTCATGACTCAAATTCACATAAAGAATCTAAACCACAGAGTCAGAAGGCCTCAAATTGAAAAAGCTGAGCAGTATTAATGGCAGGCCTATTTGATCACTCCTGGTTTACAGGAAGTGTGTCCAGGCCACCTTGATGTTAGACAAATGAGGGGAACAGGACCTTAATTTGGACACTGACTTGGGCTGTGGACCTCATTGAAAACTCCAGCCAGACGTTATAAGGAGTGTCTATATGGAAGAAGATGAGGACCATGTGGGAGTGTTTTGGTTTTAATTGTGGTCATTTGTGTGGCGGTTGGAAGAGATGACTGTTACACTGGGCTTGAACTCTGGTGTGATTCCCCTTAGAGACTGAGTTCTTTAACTGACCTCAGAGAAGTATTGCCATGAATTGTGTTGGGATTTTAGGAGGCCACACATGAGAGTCGCCCTTGGAACCTGAGATCTAGGCCCAGGTTGGATTTCCACAGAACACTGGGAATTTCAGCCCGGATATTACATACAATTTTTCTTAAAGACTTGCCAGCCATATTTGAGTTTAAAACACACATGGACCTCACATTGTAGATCTCAATGGGCCTGGCTTCATGTGACATTTTGGCCACCCTTAGGGAAACCATGCCTGTGAGAGTGCTCCAGTGCTTTCATTGAAATTAGCTTCTCCACCATTTAATGCTTCCTGAATTAATTGAAGCCCTCAGAGCCGCAAACTTCATCCGTGAAAAATGGCTAGAAAATTACCATGAAATTTTTGATATTTTCATGTTCAGCTGGCACTGAAAAAACTTTGGATGTCCTGTTTCTGATCCTGAGTATACCAGACACTGCCTTGATTGACTTTGTTTCATGAAAATGGTGTAGAACAGATATGCCAGTAAGTTGGAGCCTGGTGAGTAGTTGGCCTAGAGCAGTGGTATGCAATTGTCTGATAAAACATCTGTGTTGCGTCCATGTGGATCAGCCATTCTCTTCCAAATGGCTTGTGAATGACATGGTGCAGCCAGCAGACTCATATATGTAAAGGCATCTTGTTATATGGAGAGGATTCACTGTAATGTTCAGAATCATATTGCTATTCTCAAGGGGGCAATCTACGTGGGATAGAACCTGGGTTGGTGCATTCTCCTGAAGACCCTGACTCACCATACCTTAAAGAACTCCCTCCACCACTCTGTCCCATTTTAACTCCTTGTATTTCTTGAAGTAAATACCAAACTCCCAGTGGAGCAGCGAGAAACACCACGAAAAGTGGAGGATGACCAATTGGCTTCACAGTCCACACTGAAAGACACTTAGACCCCAGTGTCCATAGTTTACCTACAAAGAGAGAATTCAGCACCGCTGCCTCATGTTCATTGGATAATAAGAAACCATGTCCTCCAAGTAACATAGATGCAGACCCAGCTTTGATGGTCTCTCTACAAAGGAACTAAATCTCCTCAGAACATCAAATATTTCAAGTGCCCACCCTTAGAGGCAGTTTCTCAAAAAGCATTTAGGCCAGCAGAGCTGCATGTTTGTGGAATGTTTACCCTGTCCCTTACTTTTAGAATCTTCTCTACCACGTCCAAAGTTGTAAACTCCTGAGTATTCTCCATTCCAGATATATTCACAGATTTTCTAGCTCTTATCCTCTAATTGTGTCTTACTTGAGAAGAATGTAATGTCAAGGCATTGTTCTGGATGAAAGTGGGAAGATTTTTGTGTAGCACATATTTGCATACACATTGGATTCAATTTCCTATTTTCCATTAGAAATGCTGAATCCCTGAAACTAACATATACCCTATTAGACTCTGACTACTAATCCTAATATGATGGAGAAAAATAACACAAACAGAATAGAAATACAAGCAGTTTAGAGGAGGTATGTTTTATAGTTGGAGATGCCTTTTGCATGGTATAGTGTAGCAGTTATAAATCTAGTCAATTATTTGTTGAAAAAGTTCTCCATGCGTTTTTTAAGTTAACAAATAAGTGAATTCCTGTCCCCCTTTCTCTGTAGCCTATTCAGCACACGTATTTTTATATCCACATATAGAATCCTACCTGGTACCACACGTACATTCTTGTGAGGTGGCTGACGTGGCAGATACAAATTGGAAGAAGAGATCACTCCTCCTAAACGCTGCTTGAACTGATAATTCAAATGTGAGTGAGCTTCCTAGTTGAACAACATTATACATAAATCCATGTTCAGTAAAATGAATATATTTGGATCTGTGAATGATATACATTTCATGGTGAATTTCGTTTGGCATATATATTGCAATTTTTAATGTCTCTCTCAGTGTATATAAATATGTATATATATATATATATAGATACACTCTCAAGATTTTTCAAAACATGAAATATGTGTCTTATTACACACTTCCTAAATTCATTCATATTTATGTTGTGGATTTATAATCAACTTTTCACAAGATTATTCTCAGAAATATTCATCCACCTGAAATACTTATTTGTTTCTTAGGACTGTTTCCACCCCAGATATGCATTCACGGATTTTCAAACTCTTCTACTCTAATTGTGTCTTACTTGGGGTGAAGGTAATGTAAAGGCATTGTTCTGGATGAGAGTGGGAAGATAATTGTGTAGCATATATTTTATACACGTTGGATTCATTTTCCTATATTCCATTGAAAATACTGAATCCCTGACAATAACGCATACCCTACTATACTTTGTCTACTAATCCAAATATGATGGAGAAAAACAACTCAAACAGAATAGAAATACAAGCAGTTCAGAGGAGGCATGGGGTACAGTTGGACTTGCCATTTGCATGATAAATGGTAGGTGTTATAAATCTAGTCAATTTTTAATTGAAATAGTTCTCCATGTGTTGTTAAAGTTAACAAATATGTAAATTCCTCTCTGCCTTTCTCTGTAGCCTATTCAGCACATGAATTTTTATATGCTTATATAGAATACCTTGTATCACACGTTCATTTTTGTGAGGTGACTGACTTGGCAGATACAACTTGTGAGAAGAGATCAGTCCTCTAAACGCTGTTGGAACTGAAAATTCAAACTATGGGTGAGCTTTCTAGTAGAACAACATTATACATAAATCCTTGTTCAGTAAAATAAATATTTTTGCATCTGTGGATGCTATATATTTTATGATGAACTTCGATTGGCATATATATTCCTACATTTTAATGTCTGTGTGTGTGTTTGGTGTGTGTGTGTGTGTGTGTGTGTGTGTGTGTGTATACATATATATAATTATATGTGTATATATATACACATATATATAATTATGAATATATATATATATACACTGTCCTGATTTTTAAAATATGAAATATATGTATCTTAAATACACTCCCTAAGTTCATTCATGTTCAAAAATGTGGATTTATAATAAACTTTTCACAAAATTCTTCTCAGAAATATTCATCCACCTGAAATACACATTTGTTTCATAGTTCTGAAAACTAACTTCAGTAAATGGTGCTTACAAATCCTAATATTTGTACAGTAACTGACCCAGATTAACATCAATCAAGTAGATTCGTATGGGACATGATGTGTATTCTGACGTTTATTTTCATTCAACACTGGTACATTACTATTGCTTCAGTTTTTACAAATCATAGGAAATATATATTTCATCCACAAGTTCACAAATTTATACGCATTTGTTTCACAATCACTTCCTGCTTCATAAAACATGTATTCCTCCAGGTTTTTTGACTGGTCTTTTCATGAGACTTCTTTCCAAACACATTATTTTCGATTTCCATAATCACTTTTGAAGCAAAACTCACACACCCTTCATGATAAACCATAAACTTAATGTGGCCATTAGATATTTCACTGGTTGGAATGAATGTTTGTATGTCAATATAAGATTTCCTGTATTTTTTCAAATATAATTTCAATCCATTATTTAAAGTCAGAACCAGATATATTATTTATTCACAGTATGGTCTATTCATGCATTATCTCTATATGCACAGACAAAGGGTACACCTCTTTTTAACCCCATTACTAATTTATACGTCTTGAATATGTTGCTGCCAGAAATGGTGGAAGAAATAGTCATGTCACCTGATGTACATGTACGTTTTACCACAGTAATATTCTGGACAAAAAAAGCAAAGGTCACACTTAAGATTGTAGCAAAGACTAAATGAAAAGGGAGCATGGATTACTAAACATCCATGTCCAGGTTGCCTAATGCTGTCAAATGTCAATCCTATTGGTCACTACATATTTGTTTCTTTCTTAGATTATATATTCAAACTCAACCCTGTTGAAAATATCTAATCCTATCACTCACTTTATACTTTGCCTGATTTCGTAATGTCTCTATTGATATCAGCTTTCCTAACTATTTTCCCCAGTTCATCATTGTGACAGTCTCTTCACTTGTGCTGACATTAACATTCACTGTCTACCGGAAACCCTATTGCTAAACAACATTTGGTCCAAATCCTATACTCACTCTTCTTTCTAAACCTACTGAGAATCTTCCGAATCCTACCGACTATCCCTTTTGACTGGAAGTTCTCTTCTACATTTAATCATCCATGGTACAAGGACCTAAGCCATTGTATATCGATTTACCTGACACATCAGTGCAGAACATAATTCAAAGCTACGTATCCCAATCAAGGGCCCAATGCCCTTTTGGGCTTCATATCTTAGCTAGATTTCTGTTTTCATACTTATATTTCACCTATATATTCTTGTAAATATCGCAGTTTCCCAATAGCATTATTCATCGCGCAGAAAGATTCCTAATCCAAATCGAACATGTTAGTTAACCTAACCATACACTGTTCAGTCAATTTAACTTTACAGAAGAGCAGGGATAGAGTATGTCTTACAATACAGGAATATAGGGGATCTTCCACATCCTGAGAAACTCAAAGGTCCATGCAGAAATGATTCCTGGAGAAGTTGTAAGCAGCTATGGAGGACCTAAGAGACCAAAAGTCATCCTCCATGGCAAACAACCTGGTCAGGATGAAGGGTTGTGTCTGAATCAGCTTCTCTCTTCTTAATGTAGAGAAGATGAACCAAACCAGGCCTGTGTGGAGAGCTGTTCCCAGGTGCCAATGGTTGATATACCAATCTAACTTGTGAAAGTGTCACAGGAAGTAGGGGCAGCCTCCATCTCATGGGACCCTTGAAAGCAATTGTTAGGACAAAGTGGTTGCCACGGCAGTAACCTCATTCAGTTCCTGAATGAAGTGACCTACCTCTCTTCCTTGATGACGGATCTCTCTGAACTTGGGATCCAGGAAGCCAGGCACCCAGAGTCAGTCCCAGTTTCTTTCCCAGTGGGCTCAGTTGTTTGGAATAACCAAGGACAGAGTAAGTCTTCCTTGGTACCTACTGATGTGAGGATTGCCAAATGCCAGGAGAGCTCTGAAAAGGGGATTTTCCTGAGAAAGCAGGTAGTGGCTCACCACTAGCTCCTGAAAACTTCACAGTGTTGGCCAAGGAGACCAGATCTGAGAAGGACAGGCCATTTCAAGGAAACATAGTATGGCCCATCAGTCAGAGTACATTCCAATTAGTCACAGACCTACTTGAATAAAGGAGGTGTCGTTGTGGGTGTGGTTGTGATTTTGTGGTTTAGCCTCATGTTCTGAGAATAGGTAAGAAAGGCGGTTTGTTTGTTTTGGAGTGGACTGTTAAAGTAAGTCATTTGATAAGGCGATTGTTTGTATGCCTGTGTATCCCACTGTGTCCGTGGTTGTAGACATTATAAAAGATAATGCATCAATGGAGGTGTCCTGTCTAGTAGAAAGCTTGCCAACATTCATCCTGTCCAATTTATGAGTGGACTGCAGGTTTCTTTAGGGACGGGCAACACCCACTATCTTCCGGAGTTCCTGTTTTCTTCCTGAATTCTGGCCACTCTTCAGAGCAGGCTCATGGTTTTCTGTCCAAGATATGTACCACCTCCAAGCTCTGTGACATTGCCATATAATGGATAGCTGAAGGGAATAGCAAGCATCTCAGAAAACTCAGATATCAGTGTGACAAAGAAAGTCTCAGTAGAGAAACCCTGCTTTGGGCCTTTTGCTTACCTATTTTTCTGTTGCTCTGAGTGTCAGGAAGGTCTTTGCCTCAGGCCACACCTTTGTGAACCCTGAAGAAAACAGTTTTCAAATGGAAATGAATGGGCATCACCTGTGGCTCTTTGCTTAATTGCTTTGGAAAAAGATGTGTCTGAATCAGCCTCGTGGCCCTGTGTGAGGCAGTGGCTTAGATTCTTAGCACCTGATGGATCAAAAGAAAGATCCCATGTGTCCATCCAAAACCAAAATGGCAAATATTCACTCATTGTGAATGAATTCTTTTACCTTCCTCTGTTAGGATCCTGAATTCCATCAAGGGAGAATAGGAATCCTTTGGGCCAAATGAGTTCTTCAAATCTTTGCAGAGGGGCTTGTGTTTTCTCATGACTCAAATTCACATAAAGAATCTAAACCACAGAGTCAGAAGGCCTCAAATTGAAAAAGCTGTGCAGTATTAATGGCAGGCCTATTTGATCACTCCTGGTTTACAGGAAGTGTGTCCAGGCCACCTTGATGTTAGACAAATGAGGGGAACAGGACCTTAATTTGGACACTGACTTGGGCTGTGGACCTCATTGAAAACTCCAGCCAGACGTTATAAGGAGTGTCTATATGGAAGAAGATGAGGACCATGTGGGAGTGTTTTGGTTTTAATTGTGGTCATTTGTGTGGCGGTTGGAAGAGATGACTGTTACACTGGGCTTGAACTCTGGTGTGATTCCCCTTAGAGACTGAGTTCTTTAACTGACCTCAGAGAAGTATTGCCATGAATTGTGTTGGGATTTTAGGAGGCCACACATGAGAGTCGCCCTTGGAACCTGAGATCTTGGCCCAGGTTGGATTTCCACAGAACACTGGGAATTTCAGCCCGGATATTACATACAATTTTTCTTAAAGACTTGGCAGCCATATTTGAGTTTAAAACACACATGGACCTCACATTGTAGATCTCAATGGGCCTGGCTTCATGTGACATTTTGGCCACCCTTAGGGAAACCATGCCTGTGAGAGTGCTCCAGTGCTTTCATTGAAATTAGCTTCTTCACCATTTAATGGTTCCTGAATTAATTGAAGCCCTCAGAGCCGCAAACTTCATTCGTGAAAAATGGCAAGAAAATTACCATGAAATTTTTGATATTTTCATGTTCAGCTGGCACTGAAAAAACTTTGGATGTCCTGTTTCTGATCCTGAGTATACCAGACACTGCCTTGATTGACTTTGTTTCATGAAAATGGTGTAGAACAGATATGCCAGTAAGTTGGAGCCTGGTGAGTAGTTGGCCTAGAGCAGTGGTATGCAATTGTCTGATAAAACATCTGTGTTGTGTCCATGTGGATCAGCCATTGGCTTCCAAATGGCTTGTGACTGACATGGTGCAGCCAGCAGACCCATATATGTAAAGGCATCTTGTTATATGGAGAGGATTCACTGCAATGTTCAGAATCATATTGCTATTCTCAAGGGGGCAATCTACGTGGGATAGAACCTGGGTTGGTGCATTCTCCTGAAGACCCTGACTCACCATACCTTAAAGAACTCCCTCCACCACTCTGTCCCATTTTAACTCCTTGTATTTCTTGAAGTAAATACCAAACTCCCAGTGGAGCAGCGAGAAACACCACGAAAAGTGGAGGATGACCAATTGGCTTCACAGTCCACACTGAAAGACACTTAGACCCCAGTGTCCATAGTTTACCTACAAAGAGAGAATTCAGCACCGCTGCCTCATGTTCATTGGATAATAAGAAACCATGTCCTCCAAGTAACATAGATGCAGACCCAGCTTTGATGGTCTCTCTACAAAGGAACTAAATCTCCTCAGAACATCAAATATTTCAAGTGCCCACCCTTAGAGGCAGTTTCTCAAAAAGCATTTAGGCCAGCAGAGCTGCATGTTTGTGGAATGTTTACCCTGTCCCTTACTTTTAGAATCTTCTCTACCACGTCCAAAGTTGTAAACTCCTGAGTATTCTCCATTCCAGATATATTCACAGATTTTCTAGCTCTTATCCTCTAATTGTGTCTTACTTGAGAAGAATGTAATGTCAAGGCATTGTTCTGGATGAAAGTGGGAAGATTTTTGTGTAGCACATATTTGCATACACATTGGATTCAATTTCCTATTTTCCATTAGAAATGCTGAATCCCTGAAACTAACATATACCCTATTAGACTCTGACTACTAATCCTAATATGATGGAGAAAAATAACACAAACAGAATAGAAATACAAGCAGTTTAGAGGAGGTATGTTTTATAGTTGGAGATGCCTTTTGCATGGTATAGTGTAGCAGTTATAAATCTAGTCAATTATTTGTTGAAAAAGTTCTCCATGCGTTTTTTAAGTTAACAAATAAGTGAATTCCTGTCCCCCTTTCTCTGTAGCCTATTCAGCACACGTATTTTTATATCCACATATAGAATCCTACCTGGTACCACACGTACATTCTTGTGAGGTGGCTGACGTGGCAGATACAAATTGGAAGAAGAGATCACTCCTCCTAAACGCTGCTTGAACTGATAATTCAAATGTGAGTGAGCTTCCTAGTTGAACAACATTATACATAAATCCATGTTCAGTAAAATGAATATATTTGGATCTGTGAATGATATACATTTCATGGTGAATTTCGTTTGGCATATATATTGCAATTTTTAATGTCTCTCTCAGTGTATATAAATATGTATATATATATATATATAGATACACTCTCAAGATTTTTCAAAACATGAAATATGTGTCTTATTACACACTTCCTAAATTCATTCATATTTATGTTGTGGATTTATAATCAACTTTTCACAAGATTATTCTCAGAAATATTCATCCACCTGAAATACTTATTTGTTTCTTAGGACTGTTTCCACCCCAGATATGCATTCACGGATTTTCAAACTCTTCTACTCTAATTGTGTCTTACTTGGGGTGAAGGTAATGTAAAGGCATTGTTCTGGATGAGAGTGGGAAGATAATTGTGTAGCATATATTTTATACACGTTGGATTCATTTTCCTATATTCCATTGAAAATACTGAATCCCTGACAATAACGCATACCCTACTATACTTTGTCTACTAATCCAAATATGATGGAGAAAAACAACTCAAACAGAATAGAAATACAAGCAGTTCAGAGGAGGCATGGGGTACAGTTGGACTTGCCATTTGCATGATAAATGGTAGGTGTTATAAATCTAGTCAATTTTTAATTGAAATAGTTCTCCATGTGTTGTTAAAGTTAACAAATATGTAAATTCCTCTCTGCCTTTCTCTGTAGCCTATTCAGCACATGAATTTTTATATGCTTATATAGAATACCTTGTATCACACGTTCATTTTTGTGAGGTGACTGACTTGGCAGATACAACTTGTGAGAAGAGATCAGTCCTCTAAACGCTGTTGGAACTGAAAATTCAAACTATGGGTGAGCTTTCTAGTAGAACAACATTATACATAAATCCTTGTTCAGTAAAATAAATATTTTTGCATCTGTGGATGCTATATATTTTATGATGAACTTCGATTGGCATATATATTCCTACATTTTAATGTCTGTGTGTGTGTTTGGTGTGTGTGTGTGTGTGTGTGTGTGTGTGTGTGTATACATATATATAATTATATGTGTATATATATACACATATATATAATTATGAATATATATATATATACACTGTCCTGATTTTTAAAATATGAAATATATGTATCTTAAATACACTCCCTAAGTTCATTCATGTTCAAAAATGTGGATTTATAATAAACTTTTCACAAAATTCTTCTCAGAAATATTCATCCACCTGAAATACACATTTGTTTCATAGTTCTGAAAACTAACTTCAGTAAATGGTGCTTACAAATCCTAATATTTGTACAGTAACTGACCCAGATTAACATCAATCAAGTAGATTCGTATGGGACATGATGTGTATTCTGACGTTTATTTTCATTCAACACTGGTACATTACTATTGCTTCAGTTTTTACAAATCATAGGAAATATATATTTCATCCACAAGTTCACAAATTTATACGCATTTGTTTCACAATCACTTCCTGCTTCATAAAACATGTATTCCTCCAGGTTTTTTGACTGGTCTTTTCATGAGACTTCTTTCCAAACACATTATTTTCGATTTCCATAATCACTTTTGAAGCAAAACTCACACACCCTTCATGATAAACCATAAACTTAATGTGGCCATTAGATATTTCACTGGTTGGAATGAATGTTTGTATGTCAATATAAGATTTCCTGTATTTTTTCAAATATAATTTCAATCCATTATTTAAAGTCAGAACCAGATATATTATTTATTCACAGTATGGTCTATTCATGCATTATCTCTATATGCACAGACAAAGGGTACACCTCTTTTTAACCCCATTACTAATTTATACGTCTTGAATATGTTGCTGCCAGAAATGGTGGAAGAAATAGTCATGTCACCTGATGTACATGTACGTTTTACCACAGTAATATTCTGGACAAAAAAAGCAAAGGTCACACTTAAGATTGTAGCAAAGACTAAATGAAAAGGGAGCATGGATTACTAAACATCCATGTCCAGGTTGCCTAATGCTGTCAAATGTCAATCCTATTGGTCACTACATATTTGTTTCTTTCTTAGATTATATATTCAAACTCAACCCTGTTGAAAATATCTAATCCTATCACTCACTTTATACTTTGCCTGATTTCGTAATGTCTCTATTGATATCAGCTTTCCTAACTATTTTCCCCAGTTCATCATTGTGACAGTCTCTTCACTTGTGCTGACATTAACATTCACTGTCTACCGGAAACCCTATTGCTAAACAACATTTGGTCCAAATCCTATACTCACTCTTCTTTCTAAACCTACTGAGAATCTTCCGAATCCTACCGACTATCCCTTTTGACTGGAAGTTCTCTTCTACATTTAATCATCCATGGTACAAGGACCTAAGCCATTGTATATCGATTTACCTGACACATCAGTGCAGAACATAATTCAAAGCTACGTATCCCAATCAAGGGCCCAATGCCCTTTTGGGCTTCATATCTTAGCTAGATTTCTGTTTTCATACTTATATTTCACCTATATATTCTTGTAAATATCGCAGTTTCCCAATAGCATTATTCATCGCGCAGAAAGATTCCTAATCCAAATCGAACATGTTAGTTAACCTAACCATACACTGTTCAGTCAATTTAACTTTACAGAAGAGCAGGGATAGAGTATGTCTTACAATACAGGAATATAGGGGATCTTCCACATCCTGAGAAACTCAAAGGTCCATGCAGAAATGATTCCTGGAGAAGTTGTAAGCAGCTATGGAGGACCTAAGAGACCAAAAGTCATCCTCCATGGCAAACAACCTGGTCAGGATGAAGGGTTGTGTCTGAATCAGCTTCTCTCTTCTTAATGTAGAGAAGATGAACCAAACCAGGCCTGTGTGGAGAGCTGTTCCCAGGTGCCAATGGTTGATATACCAATCTAACTTGTGAAAGTGTCACAGGAAGTAGGGGCAGCCTCCATCTCATGGGACCCTTGAAAGCAATTGTTAGGACAAAGTGGTTGCCACGGCAGTAACCTCATTCAGTTCCTGAATGAAGTGACCTACCTCTCTTCCTTGATGACGGATCTCTCTGAACTTGGGATCCAGGAAGCCAGGCACCCAGAGTCAGTCCCAGTTTCTTTCCCAGTGGGCTCAGTTGTTTGGAATAACCAAGGACAGAGTAAGTCTTCCTTGGTACCTACTGATGTGAGGATTGCCAAATGCCAGGAGAGCTCTGAAAAGGGATTTTCCTGAGAAAGCAGGTAGTGGCTCACCACTAGCTCCTGAAAACTTCACAGTGTTGGCCAAGGAGACCAGATCTGAGAAGGACAGGCCATTTCAAGGAAACATAGTATGGCCCATCAGTCAGAGTACATTCCAATTAGTCACAGACCTACTTGAATAAAGGAGGTGTCGTTGTGGGTGTGGTTGTGATTTTGTGGTTTAGCCTCATGTTCTGAGAATAGGTAAGAAAGGCGGTTTGTTTGTTTTGGAGTGGACTGTTTATAGTAAGTCATTTGATAAGGCGATTGTTTGTATGCCTGTGTATCCCACTGTGTCCGTGGTTGTAGACATTATAAAAGATAATGCATCAATGGAGGTGTCCTGTCTAGTAGAAAGCTTGCCAACATTCATCCTGTCCAATTTATGAGTGGACTGCAGGTTTCTTTAGGGACGGGCAACACCCACTATCTTCCGGAGTTCCTGTTTTCTTCCTGAATTCTGGCCACTCTTCAGAGCAGGCTCATGGTTTTCTGTCCAAGATATGTACCACCTCCAAGCTCTGTGACATTGCCATATAATGGATAGCTGAAGGGAATAGCAAGCATCTCAGAAAACTCAGATATCAGTGTGACAAAGAAAGTCTCAGTAGAGAAACCCTGCTTTGGGCCTTTTGCTTACCTATTTTTGTTGCTCTGAGTGTCAGGAAGGTCTTTGCCTCAGGCCACACCTTTGTGAACCCCCTGAAGAAAACAGTTTTCAAATGGAAATGAATGGGCATCACCTGTGGCTCTTTGCTTAATTGCTTTGGAAAAAGATGTGTCTGAATCAGCCTCGTGGCCCTGTGTGAGGCAGTGGCTTAGATTCTTAGCACCTGATGGATCAAAAGAAAGATCCCATGTGTCCATCCAAAACCAAAATGGCAAATATTCACTCATTGTGAATGAATTCTTTTACCTTCCTCTGTTAGGATCCTGAATTCCATCAAGGGAGAATAGGAATCCTTTGGGCCAAATGAGTTCTTCAAATCTTTGCAGAGGGGCTTGTGTTTTCTCATGACTCAAATTCACATAAAGAATCTAAACCACAGAGTCAGAAGGCCTCAAATTGAAAAAGCTGTGCAGTATTAATGGCAGGCCTATTTGATCACTCCTGGTTTACAGGAAGTGTGTCCAGGCCACCTTGATGTTAGACAAATGAGGGGAACAGGACCTTAATTTGGACACTGACTTGGGCTGTGGACCTCATTGAAAACTCCAGCCAGACGTTATAAGGAGTGTCTATATGGAAGAAGATGAGGACCATGTGGGAGTGTTTTGGTTTTAATTGTGGTCATTTGTGTGGCGGTTGGAAGAGATGACTGTTACACTGGGCTTGAACTCTGGTGTGATTCCCCTTAGAGACTGAGTTCTTTAACTGACCTCAGAGAAGTATTGCCATGAATTGTGTTGGGATTTTAGGAGGCCACACATGAGAGTCGCCCTTGGAACCTGAGATCTTGGCCCAGGTTGGATTTCCACAGAACACTGGGAATTTCAGCCCGGATATTACATACAATTTTTCTTAAAGACTTGGCAGCCATATTTGAGTTTAAAACACACATGGACCTCACATTGTAGATCTCAATGGGCCTGGCTTCATGTGACATTTTGGCCACCCTTAGGGAAACCATGCCTGTGAGAGTGCTCCAGTGCTTTCATTGAAATTAGCTTCTTCACCATTTAATGGTTCCTGAATTAATTGAAGCCCTCAGAGCCGCAAACTTCATTCGTGAAAAATGGCAAGAAAATTACCATGAAATTTTTGATATTTTCATGTTCAGCTGGCACTGAAAAAACTTTGGATGTCCTGTTTCTGATCCTGAGTATACCAGACACTGCCTTGATTGACTTTGTTTCATGAAAATGGTGTAGAACAGATATGCCAGTAAGTTGGAGCCTGGTGAGTAGTTGGCCTAGAGCAGTGGTATGCAATTGTCTGATAAAACATCTGTGTTGTGTCCATGTGGATCAGCCATTGGCTTCCAAATGGCTTGTGACTGACATGGTGCAGCCAGCAGACCCATATATGTAAAGGCATCTTGTTATATGGAGAGGATTCACTGCAATGTTCAGAATCATATTGCTATTCTCAAGGGGGCAATCTACGTGGGATAGAACCTGGGTTGGTGCATTCTCCTGAAGACCCTGACTCACCATACCTTAAAGAACTCCCTCCACCACTCTGTCCCATTTTAACTCCTTGTATTTCTTGAAGTAAATACCAAACTCCCAGTGGAGCAGCGAGAAACACCACGAAAAGTGGAGGATGACCAATTGGCTTCACAGTCCACACTGAAAGACACTTAGACCCCAGTGTCCATAGTTTACCTACAAAGAGAGAATTCAGCACCGCTGCCTCATGTTCATTGGATAATAAGAAACCATGTCCTCCAAGTAACATAGAT
The DNA here is from genome assembly GCF_048772815.1 of Callospermophilus lateralis. Taxonomy (NCBI): domain Eukaryota; kingdom Metazoa; phylum Chordata; class Mammalia; order Rodentia; family Sciuridae; genus Callospermophilus; species Callospermophilus lateralis. The sequence goes on from NW_027512640.1 coordinate 1,801,242, forward strand.
GCAGACCCAGCTTTGATGGTCTCTCTACAAAGGAACTAAATCTCCTCAGAACATCAAATATTTCAAGTGCCCACCCTTAGAGGCAGTTTCTCAAAAAGCATTTAGGCCAGCAGAGCTGCATGTTTGTGGAATGTTTACCCTGTCCCTTACTTTTAGAATCTTCTCTACCACGTCCAAAGTTGTAAACTCCTGAGTATTCTCCATTCCAGATATATTCACAGATTTTCTAGCTCTTATCCTCTAATTGTGTCTTACTTGAGAAGAATGTAATGTCAAGGCATTGTTCTGGATGAAAGTGGGAAGATTTTTGTGTAGCACATATTTGCATACACATTGGATTCAATTTCCTATTTTCCATTAGAAATGCTGAATCCCTGAAACTAACATATACCCTATTAGACTCTGACTACTAATCCTAATATGATGGAGAAAAATAACACAAACAGAATAGAAATACAAGCAGTTTAGAGGAGGTATGTTTTATAGTTGGAGATGCCTTTTGCATGGTATAGTGTAGCAGTTATAAATCTAGTCAATTATTTGTTGAAAAAGTTCTCCATGCGTTTTTTAAGTTAACAAATAAGTGAATTCCTGTCCCCCTTTCTCTGTAGCCTATTCAGCACACGTATTTTTATATCCACATATAGAATCCTACCTGGTACCACACGTACATTCTTGTGAGGTGGCTGACGTGGCAGATACAAATTGGAAGAAGAGATCACTCCTCCTAAACGCTGCTTGAACTGATAATTCAAATGTGAGTGAGCTTCCTAGTTGAACAACATTATACATAAATCCATGTTCAGTAAAATGAATATATTTGGATCTGTGAATGATATACATTTCATGGTGAATTTCGTTTGGCATATATATTGCAATTTTTAATGTCTCTCTCAGTGTATATAAATATGTATATATATATATATATAGATACACTCTCAAGATTTTTCAAAACATGAAATATGTGTCTTATTACACACTTCCTAAATTCATTCATATTTATGTTGTGGATTTATAATCAACTTTTCACAAGATTATTCTCAGAAATATTCATCCACCTGAAATACTTATTTGTTTCTTAGGACTGTTTCCACCCCAGATATGCATTCACGGATTTTCAAACTCTTCTACTCTAATTGTGTCTTACTTGGGGTGAAGGTAATGTAAAGGCATTGTTCTGGATGAGAGTGGGAAGATAATTGTGTAGCATATATTTTATACACGTTGGATTCATTTTCCTATATTCCATTGAAAATACTGAATCCCTGACAATAACGCATACCCTACTATACTTTGTCTACTAATCCAAATATGATGGAGAAAAACAACTCAAACAGAATAGAAATACAAGCAGTTCAGAGGAGGCATGGGGTACAGTTGGACTTGCCATTTGCATGATAAATGGTAGGTGTTATAAATCTAGTCAATTTTTAATTGAAATAGTTCTCCATGTGTTGTTAAAGTTAACAAATATGTAAATTCCTCTCTGCCTTTCTCTGTAGCCTATTCAGCACATGAATTTTTATATGCTTATATAGAATACCTTGTATCACACGTTCATTTTTGTGAGGTGACTGACTTGGCAGATACAACTTGTGAGAAGAGATCAGTCCTCTAAACGCTGTTGGAACTGAAAATTCAAACTATGGGTGAGCTTTCTAGTAGAACAACATTATACATAAATCCTTGTTCAGTAAAATAAATATTTTTGCATCTGTGGATGCTATATATTTTATGATGAACTTCGATTGGCATATATATTCCTACATTTTAATGTCTGTGTGTGTGTTTGGTGTGTGTGTGTGTGTGTGTGTGTGTGTGTGTGTATACATATATATAATTATATGTGTATATATATACACATATATATAATTATGAATATATATATATATACACTGTCCTGATTTTTAAAATATGAAATATATGTATCTTAAATACACTCCCTAAGTTCATTCATGTTCAAAAATGTGGATTTATAATAAACTTTTCACAAAATTCTTCTCAGAAATATTCATCCACCTGAAATACACATTTGTTTCATAGTTCTGAAAACTAACTTCAGTAAATGGTGCTTACAAATCCTAATATTTGTACAGTAACTGACCCAGATTAACATCAATCAAGTAGATTCGTATGGGACATGATGTGTATTCTGACGTTTATTTTCATTCAACACTGGTACATTACTATTGCTTCAGTTTTTACAAATCATAGGAAATATATATTTCATCCACAAGTTCACAAATTTATACGCATTTGTTTCACAATCACTTCCTGCTTCATAAAACATGTATTCCTCCAGGTTTTTTGACTGGTCTTTTCATGAGACTTCTTTCCAAACACATTATTTTCGATTTCCATAATCACTTTTGAAGCAAAACTCACACACCCTTCATGATAAACCATAAACTTAATGTGGCCATTAGATATTTCACTGGTTGGAATGAATGTTTGTATGTCAATATAAGATTTCCTGTATTTTTTCAAATATAATTTCAATCCATTATTTAAAGTCAGAACCAGATATATTATTTATTCACAGTATGGTCTATTCATGCATTATCTCTATATGCACAGACAAAGGGTACACCTCTTTTTAACCCCATTACTAATTTATACGTCTTGAATATGTTGCTGCCAGAAATGGTGGAAGAAATAGTCATGTCACCTGATGTACATGTACGTTTTACCACAGTAATATTCTGGACAAAAAAAGCAAAGGTCACACTTAAGATTGTAGCAAAGACTAAATGAAAAGGGAGCATGGATTACTAAACATCCATGTCCAGGTTGCCTAATGCTGTCAAATGTCAATCCTATTGGTCACTACATATTTGTTTCTTTCTTAGATTATATATTCAAACTCAACCCTGTTGAAAATATCTAATCCTATCACTCACTTTATACTTTGCCTGATTTCGTAATGTCTCTATTGATATCAGCTTTCCTAACTATTTTCCCCAGTTCATCATTGTGACAGTCTCTTCACTTGTGCTGACATTAACATTCACTGTCTACCGGAAACCCTATTGCTAAACAACATTTGGTCCAAATCCTATACTCACTCTTCTTTCTAAACCTACTGAGAATCTTCCGAATCCTACCGACTATCCCTTTTGACTGGAAGTTCTCTTCTACATTTAATCATCCATGGTACAAGGACCTAAGCCATTGTATATCGATTTACCTGACACATCAGTGCAGAACATAATTCAAAGCTACGTATCCCAATCAAGGGCCCAATGCCCTTTTGGGCTTCATATCTTAGCTAGATTTCTGTTTTCATACTTATATTTCACCTATATATTCTTGTAAATATCGCAGTTTCCCAATAGCATTATTCATCGCGCAGAAAGATTCCTAATCCAAATCGAACATGTTAGTTAACCTAACCATACACTGTTCAGTCAATTTAACTTTACAGAAGAGCAGGGATAGAGTATGTCTTACAATACAGGAATATAGGGGATCTTCCACATCCTGAGAAACTCAAAGGTCCATGCAGAAATGATTCCTGGAGAAGTTGTAAGCAGCTATGGAGGACCTAAGAGACCAAAAGTCATCCTCCATGGCAAACAACCTGGTCAGGATGAAGGGTTGTGTCTGAATCAGCTTCTCTCTTCTTAATGTAGAGAAGATGAACCAAACCAGGCCTGTGTGGAGAGCTGTTCCCAGGTGCCAATGGTTGATATACCAATCTAACTTGTGAAAGTGTCACAGGAAGTAGGGGCAGCCTCCATCTCATGGGACCCTTGAAAGCAATTGTTAGGACAAAGTGGTTGCCACGGCAGTAACCTCATTCAGTTCCTGAATGAAGTGACCTACCTCTCTTCCTTGATGACGGATCTCTCTGAACTTGGGATCCAGGAAGCCAGGCACCCAGAGTCAGTCCCAGTTTCTTTCCCAGTGGGCTCAGTTGTTTGGAATAACCAAGGACAGAGTAAGTCTTCCTTGGTACCTACTGATGTGAGGATTGCCAAATGCCAGGAGAGCTCTGAAAAGGGGATTTTCCTGAGAAAGCAGGTAGTGGCTCACCACTAGCTCCTGAAAACTTCACAGTGTTGGCCAAGGAGACCAGATCTGAGAAGGACAGGCCATTTCAAGGAAACATAGTATGGCCCATCAGTCAGAGTACATTCCAATTAGTCACAGACCTACTTGAATAAAGGAGGTGTCGTTGTGGGTGTGGTTGTGATTTTGTGGTTTAGCCTCATGTTCTGAGAATAGGTAAGAAAGGCGGTTTGTTTGTTTTGGAGTGGACTGTTTATAGTAAGTCATTTGATAAGGCGATTGTTTGTATGCCTGTGTATCCCACTGTGTCCGTGGTTGTAGACATTATAAAAGATAATGCATCAATGGAGGTGTCCTGTCTAGTAGAAAGCTTGCCAACATTCATCCTGTCCAATTTATGAGTGGACTGCAGGTTTCTTTAGGGACGGGCAACACCCACTATCTTCCGGAGTTCCTGTTTTCTTCCTGAATTCTGGCCACTCTTCAGAGCAGGCTCATGGTTTTCTGTCCAAGATATGTACCACCTCCAAGCTCTGTGACATTGCCATATAATGGATAGCTGAAGGGAATAGCAAGCATCTCAGAAAACTCAGATATCAGTGTGACAAAGAAAGTCTCAGTAGAGAAACCCTGCTTTGGGCCTTTTGCTTACCTATTTTTCTGTTGCTCTGAGTGTCAGGAAGGTCTTTGCCTCAGGCCACACCTTTGTGAACCCTGAAGAAAACAGTTTTCAAATGGAAATGAATGGGCATCACCTGTGGCTCTTTGCTTAATTGCTTTGGAAAAAGATGTGTCTGAATCAGCCTCGTGGCCCTGTGTGAGGCAGTGGCTTAGATTCTTAGCACCTGATGGATCAAAAGAAAGATCCCATGTGTCCATCCAAAACCAAAATGGCAAATATTCACTCATTGTGAATGAATTCTTTTACCTTCCTCTGTTAGGATCCTGAATTCCATCAAGGGAGAATAGGAATCCTTTGGGCCAAATGAGTTCTTCAAATCTTTGCAGAGGGGCTTGTGTTTTCTCATGACTCAAATTCACATAAAGAATCTAAACCACAGAGTCAGAAGGCCTCAAATTGAAAAAGCTGTGCAGTATTAATGGCAGGCCTATTTGATCACTCCTGGTTTACAGGAAGTGTGTCCAGGCCACCTTGATGTTAGACAAATGAGGGGAACAGGACCTTAATTTGGACACTGACTTGGGCTGTGGACCTCATTGAAAACTCCAGCCAGACGTTATAAGGAGTGTCTATATGGAAGAAGATGAGGACCATGTGGGAGTGTTTTGGTTTTAATTGTGGTCATTTGTGTGGCGGTTGGAAGAGATGACTGTTACACTGGGCTTGAACTCTGGTGTGATTCCCCTTAGAGACTGAGTTCTTTAACTGACCTCAGAGAAGTATTGCCATGAATTGTGTTGGGATTTTAGGAGGCCACACATGAGAGTCGCCCTTGGAACCTGAGATCTTGGCCCAGGTTGGATTTCCACAGAACACTGGGAATTTCAGCCCGGATATTACATACAATTTTTCTTAAAGACTTGGCAGCCATATTTGAGTTTAAAACACACATGGACCTCACATTGTAGATCTCAATGGGCCTGGCTTCATGTGACATTTTGGCCACCCTTAGGGAAACCATGCCTGTGAGAGTGCTCCAGTGCTTTCATTGAAATTAGCTTCTTCACCATTTAATGGTTCCTGAATTAATTGAAGCCCTCAGAGCCGCAAACTTCATTCGTGAAAAATGGCAAGAAAATTACCATGAAATTTTTGATATTTTCATGTTCAGCTGGCACTGAAAAAACTTTGGATGTCCTGTTTCTGATCCTGAGTATACCAGACACTGCCTTGATTGACTTTGTTTCATGAAAATGGTGTAGAACAGATATGCCAGTAAGTTGGAGCCTGGTGAGTAGTTGGCCTAGAGCAGTGGTATGCAATTGTCTGATAAAACATCTGTGTTGTGTCCATGTGGATCAGCCATTGGCTTCCAAATGGCTTGTGACTGACATGGTGCAGCCAGCAGACCCATATATGTAAAGGCATCTTGTTATATGGAGAGGATTCACTGCAATGTTCAGAATCATATTGCTATTCTCAAGGGGGCAATCTACGTGGGATAGAACCTGGGTTGGTGCATTCTCCTGAAGACCCTGACTCACCATACCTTAAAGAACTCCCTCCACCACTCTGTCCCATTTTAACTCCTTGTATTTCTTGAAGTAAATACCAAACTCCCAGTGGAGCAGCGAGAAACACCACGAAAAGTGGAGGATGACCAATTGGCTTCACAGTCCACACTGAAAGACACTTAGACCCCAGTGTCCATAGTTTACCTACAAAGAGAGAATTCAGCACCGCTGCCTCATGTTCATTGGATAATAAGAAACCATGTCCTCCAAGTAACATAGATGCAGACCCAGCTTTGATGGTCTCTCTACAAAGGAACTAAATCTCCTCAGAACATCAAATATTTCAAGTGCCCACCCTTAGAGGCAGTTTCTCAAAAAGCATTTAGGCCAGCAGAGCTGCATGTTTGTGGAATGTTTACCCTGTCCCTTACTTTTAGAATCTTCTCTACCACGTCCAAAGTTGTAAACTCCTGAGTATTCTCCATTCCAGATATATTCACAGATTTTCTAGCTCTTATCCTCTAATTGTGTCTTACTTGAGAAGAATGTAATGTCAAGGCATTGTTCTGGATGAAAGTGGGAAGATTTTTGTGTAGCACATATTTGCATACACATTGGATTCAATTTCCTATTTTCCATTAGAAATGCTGAATCCCTGAAACTAACATATACCCTATTAGACTCTGACTACTAATCCTAATATGATGGAGAAAAATAACACAAACAGAATAGAAATACAAGCAGTTTAGAGGAGGTATGTTTTATAGTTGGAGATGCCTTTTGCATGGTATAGTGTAGCAGTTATAAATCTAGTCAATTATTTGTTGAAAAAGTTCTCCATGCGTTTTTTAAGTTAACAAATAAGTGAATTCCTGTCCCCCTTTCTCTGTAGCCTATTCAGCACACGTATTTTTATATCCACATATAGAATCCTACCTGGTACCACACGTACATTCTTGTGAGGTGGCTGACGTGGCAGATACAAATTGGAAGAAGAGATCACTCCTCCTAAACGCTGCTTGAACTGATAATTCAAATGTGAGTGAGCTTCCTAGTTGAACAACATTATACATAAATCCATGTTCAGTAAAATGAATATATTTGGATCTGTGAATGATATACATTTCATGGTGAATTTCGTTTGGCATATATATTGCAATTTTTAATGTCTCTCTCAGTGTATATAAATATGTATATATATATATATATAGATACACTCTCAAGATTTTTCAAAACATGAAATATGTGTCTTATTACACACTTCCTAAATTCATTCATATTTATGTTGTGGATTTATAATCAACTTTTCACAAGATTATTCTCAGAAATATTCATCCACCTGAAATACTTATTTGTTTCTTAGGACTGTTTCCACCCCAGATATGCATTCACGGATTTTCAAACTCTTCTACTCTAATTGTGTCTTACTTGGGGTGAAGGTAATGTAAAGGCATTGTTCTGGATGAGAGTGGGAAGATAATTTTGTAGCATATATTTTATACACATTGGATTCATTTTCCTATATTCCATTGAATATATTGAATCCCTGACAATTACCCATACCCTACTATACTCTGTCTACTAATCCATACATGATGGAGAAAAACAACCCAAACATAATAGAAATACAAGCAGTTTAGAGGAGGCATGGGGTATAGTTGGACTTGCCATTTGCATGATAAATGGTAGGTGTTATAAATCTAGTCAATTTTTAATTGAAATAGTTCTCCATGTGTTGTTAAAGTTAACAAATATGTAAATTCCTCTCTGCCTTTCTCTGTAGCCTATTCAGCACATGAATTTTTATATGCTTATATAGAATTCTACCTGGTATCACACGTTCATTTTTGTGAGGTGACTGACTTGGCAGATACAACTTGTGAGAAGAGATCAGTCCTCTAAACGCTGTTGGAACTGAAAATTCAAACTATGGGTGAGCTTTCTAGTAGAACAACATTATACATAAATCCTTGTTCAGTAAAATAAATATTTTTGCATCTGTGGATGCTATATATTTTATGATGAACTTCGATTGGCGTATATATAACTACATTTAAATGTCTGTGTGTGTGTTTTGTGTGTGTGTGTGTGTGTGTGTGTGTGAGTGTGTGTGTGTGTTATATAGACACATATATATGTATATACACATATATATAATTATGAATATATATATATATATATATATATATATATATATATACACTGTCCTGATTTTTAAAATATGAAATATATGTTTCTTAAATACACTCCCTAAGTTCATCCATGTTCAAAAATGTGGATTTATAATAAACTTTTCACAAAATTATTCTCAGAAATATTCATCCACCTGAAATACACATTTGTTTCATAGTTCTGAAAACTAACTTCAGTAAATGGTGCTTACAAATCCTAATATTTGTACAGTAACTGACCCAGATTAACATCAATCAAGTAGATTCGTATGGGACATGATGTGTATTCTGACGTTTATTTTCATTCAACACTGGTACATTACTATTTCTTCAGTTTTTACAAATCATAGGAAATATATACTTCATCCACAAGTTCACAAATTTATACGCATTTGTTTCACAATCACTTCCTGCTTCATGAAACATGTATTCCTCCAGGTTTCTTGACTGGTCTTTTCATGAGACTTCTTTCCAAACACATTATTTTCGATTTCCATAATCACTTTTGAAGCAAAACTCACACACCCTTCATGATAAACCATAACCTTAATGTGGCCATTAGATATATAACTGGTTGGAATGAATGTTTGTATGTCAATATAAAATTTCCTGTATTTTTTCAGATATAATTTCAATCCATTATTTAAAGTCAGAACCAGATATATTATTTATTCATAGTATGGTCTATTCATGCAGTATCTCTATATGCACAGACAAAGGGTACACCTCTTTTTACCCCCATTACTAATTTATACGTCTTGAAAATGTTGCTGCCAGAAATGGTGGAAGAAAGAGTCATGTCACCTGATCTACATGTATGTTTTATCACAGTAATATTCTGGACAAAAAAAGCAAAGGTCACATTTAAGATTGTAGCAAAGACTAAATGAAAAGTGAGCATGGATTACTAAACATCCATGTCCAGGTTGCCTAATGCTGTCAAATGTCAATCCTATTGGTCACTACATATTTGTTTCTTTCTTAGATTATATATTCAAACTCAACCCTGTTGAAAATATCTAATCCTATCACTCACTTTATACTTTGCCTGATTTCGTAATGTCTCTATTGATATCAGCTTTCCTAACTATTTTCCCCAGTTCATCATTGTGACAGTCTCTTCACTTGTGCTGACATTAACATTCACTGTCTACCGGAAACCCTATTGCTAAACAACATTTGGTCCAAATCCTATACTCACTCTTCTTTCTAAACCTACTGAGAATCTTCCGAATCCTACCGACTATCCCTTTTGACTGGAAGTTCTCTTCTACATTTAATCATCCATGGTACAAGGACCTAAGCCATTGTATATCGATTTACCTGACACATCAGTGCAGAACATAATTCAAAGCTATGTATCCCAATCAAGGGCCCAATGCCCTTTTGGGCTTCATATCTTAGCTAGATTTCTGTTTTCATACTTATATTTCACCTATATATTTTTGTAAATATCGCAGTTTCCCAATACCATTATTCATCGCGCAGAAAGATTCCTAATCCAAATCGAACCTGTTAGTTAACCTAACCATACACTGTTCAGTCAATTTAACTTTACAGAAGAGCAGGGATAGAGTTGGTCTTACAATACAGGAATATAGGGGATCTTCCACATCCTGAGAAACTCAAAGGTCCATGCAGAAATGATTCCTGGAGAAGTTGTAAGCAGCTATGGAGGACCTAAGAGACCAAAAGTCATCCTCCATGGCAAACAACCTGGTCAGGATGAAGGGTTGTGTCTGAATCAGCTTCTCTCCTCTTAATGTAGAGAAGATGGACCAAACCAGGCCTGTGTGGAGAGCTGTTCCCAGGTGCCAATGGTTGATATACCAATCTAACTTGTGAAAGTGTCACAGGAAGTAGGGGCAGCCTCCATCTCATGGGACCCTTGAAAGCAATTGTTAGGACAAAGTGGTTGCCACGGCAGTAACCTCATTCAGTTCCTGAATGAAGTGACCAACCTCACTTCCTTGATGACGGATCTCTCTGAACTTGGGATTAAGGAAGCCAGGCACCCAGAGTCAGTCCCAGTTTCTTTCCCAGTGGGCTCAGTTGTTTGGAATAACCAAGGACAGAGTAAGTCTTCCTTGGTACCTACTGATGTGAAGATTGCCAAATGCCAGGAGAGTTCTGAAAAGGGGAATTTCCTTAGAAAGCAGGTAGTGGCTCACCACTGGCTCCTGAAAACTTCACAGTGTTGGCCAAGGAGACCAGATCTGAGAAGGACAGGCCATTTCAAGGAAACATAGTATGGCCCATCAGTCAGAGTACATTCCCATTAGTCACAGACCTACTTTAATAAAGGAGGTGTCGTTGTGGGTGTGGTTGTGATTTTGTGGTTTAGTTTCATGTTCTGAGAATAGGTAAGAAAGGAGGTTTGTTTGTTTTGGAGTGGACTGTTTATAGTAAGTCATTTGACAAGGCGATTTTTGGTATGCCTGTTTATCCCACTGTGCCCGTGGTTGTAGACATTATAAAAGATAATGCATCAATGGAGGTGTCCTGTCTAGTAGAAAGTTTGCCAACATTCATCCTGTCCAATTTATGAGTGGACTGCAGGTTGCTTTAGGGACGGGCAACACCCACTATCTTCTGAAGTTCCTGTTTTCTTCCTGAATTCTGGCCACTCTCCAGAGTAGGCTCATGGTTTTCTGTCCAAGATATGTACCACCTCCAAGCTCTGTGACATGTCCATGTACTGGATAGCTGAATGGAATAGCAAGCATCTCAGAAAACTCAGATAACAGTGTGACAAAGAAAGTCTCAGTAGAGAAACCCTGCTTTGGGCCTTTTGCTTATCTATTTTTCTGTTGCTCTGAGTGTCAGGAAGCTCTTTGCCTCAGTCCACCAATTTGTGAAGCCTTAAGAAAACAGTTTTCAAATGGAAATGAATGGGCATCACCTGTGTATCTTTGCTTAATTGCTTTGGAAAGGGATGTGTCTGAATCAGCCACTTGGCCCTGTGTGAGGCAGTGGCTTAGATTCTCAGCACCTGTTTTAACTAAAGAAAGATTCCATGTGTGCTTTCAAAACCAAAATGGCAAAAAATCAGTCACTGTGTATGGAGTATCTTGCCTTACTCTGATAGGTTTCTGATCTCCATCAAGTGAGAATATGGATCCTTTGAGTCAAATGAGTTCTTCAAAGCCCTGGAGAGGCTAGCCCATATGAGCTTGGGTTTTTTCATTATTCCAAATCACATAAAGAATCTATACCTGACAGTCAGTAGGCCTCAAATTGGAGAAGCAGAGCAGTATTAAGGCCAGGCTTATTTTATCACTCCTGGTTCACAGGAATGGTGTCCAGGCCTAGCTGACTTTAAGCAAATAAGGGACAAGGGAGCTTGTTTTGGATACCGTCTTGTGCTGCACCCATCATGGAAACCTCCAACCAGAGGTTATAATGAGTGTCTATATGGAAGAAGGTGAGGACCATGTGGGAGTGTTTTGGTTTTAATTGTGTTCATTTGTGTAGCAGTTGGAAGAAATGACTCGATCCACCAGGGCTGGAACTTTGGTATGATTCCCCTTAGAGACTGAGTTCTGAAACTGACCTCAGAGAAGTATTGTCATGAATTGTGTTGCGATTTTAAAATGCCACGCATGAGAGTCGCCCTTGGAAACTGAAATCTAGGCCTAGGGTGGCTTTCGACTGATCACTGGGAATCTCAGCCAGGATATCACATGACTTTATTCTGAAAGACTTGACAGGCATAGTTGAGAGTCAAAACACACATGGACCTCACATTGTAGACCTCAATGGGCTGGGCTTCATGTGACCGTTTTGCTACTCTTTGGGAAGCCTTGCCATTGAGAGTTCTCCAGAGCATTCATTGAAATGAGGTTCCTCAACATTAAATGGTTCCTGAATGAATTGAAACCCACAGTTTCTCCAACTTCATCCTTGAAAAGTGGCTAGATAAACACCCTGAAATTTTTAAAACTCCCATGACCAGGTGGCACTGGAGAACCTTTGGATCTCCTGTTGCTGATCATGAGTGTACCAGACAGTGCCTTGATTGACTGGGTTTCATGAAAATGGTGAAGAACAGAGTTGCCAGTAATTTGCACTGCTGAATAGTGGGCCCAGAGCAGTGGTGTGCAGGTGTGTGATAAAATATCTGAGGTGGGGCCGTTTGGATTTCCAATTGACTTCCAAATGCCTTTTGGCTGCCATGGTGCATCCAGCAGAACCTTACATGTTAAGGCATCTTATTATATGGAGAGGTTTCAAGGCAATGTTCAGAATCAGGTGGGTATGGTCAAGGAAAAAGCTATGTGAAATAGAAGCCTGGTTGGTGCATTCTCCTGCAGTTTCTGACCCACCACACGTGACAGAACTCCCTCCAGCACTGTGTCACAGTTGAACTCCTTGTATTTCGTGAAGCAAATACCAAACTCCCAGTGCAGCACCAAGAAACACCACAAAAATGGAGGATGATCAAATGGCTTCACAGTCCACACAGGGAGACACTTAGCCCCCAATGGCCACAGTTTACCTACCAAGAGATAATTCAGCACTGCTGCCTCATGTTCATTGGAAAATAAGAAACCATGCTCTCCATTCACATAGATGCAGACCCAGCTTTGATGGTCTCACTAGAAAAGAAGCTAAACCTTCTGACAACAAAATATATTTAAAGTATCCAACCTCAGAGGCAGTTTCTCAAGAAGTCTTTAGGCCAGCAGAGCTCTATGTTTGTGGAGTGTTTACCTCTTAGACCAGGATGTAAGAAAAGAACACTGACTCCAATTAAAATCAAATTAAAGTAAGCTTATTATTTCCACTGGCTGGGCTGCCACTCCCTCCCAAAATTGCGAGAACAAGAGAGCAACCCCACCTTTACTACAGCCCAGGTTTGTAGCCCAGAAAGTTACACAAAATGGGGTAACAGATAATAGAACTCTGACAAGCATCACACTAATGGGAGTTTACATTTTTTTTTTTTGCTAGCCCCAACATCAAAATTTATGAGGACCATTAGAGCCTCAGAGAGGGTCATTGTCTGGCCACAAAAGGCCAATATTTATGAGGTGTGAAAAAGTTTCAGAGAGGGCTGCTATCTGGTCAGAGAGCCATGCACGGGTGAGTTCAAGGCACGGGCAGTCATTCCAAGCAGGTTCAGAATTTGCAGTAATTTACAGTAAAGCCAAAATGATTTTTTCATGGCTTTGTTGCAAGATGGCTCCCAATTTTAATAAAAGGTAAGGTTGGGTGTATCATTCCCCCTTTTCTTATGTGTCCCTTTGTAATCCTTGACAGGTTAGTGGAAAAGCACTGAGGAAATTTTAATCCCTCAGTTAACAGTCACCAAATTTTTAGAACTCAGCGAAAACCAGTCTCCCTGATATTACCTGACTTAATTAATTACTTATATTGATAGTCTATTTATTTTTGGCTCCATTGGTGTAAGTAGAGAGTCGTCTCTCATTTTGGCTTTTTCTCACCTTAGAAAGGGTGACATGAGTGTGCATGGCGTGAGGGACATGAGTTGCCTTTTTGAAGTCAGTTCTTTTTGAAGTCTTGTTGAGGAAGAACAGGTTGTAAAGTCATCTGGGGATGGGTTCTTCTATGAGAGAAACAAAAAACATGAGTATTGAATAAATGTTGCAGTAGCTGGATCATGTCACTGTATGAAGTACCCTCACCAGTCTTTAATATCCCCAATTATCAGGACTGTGAACTTAATATTTAACTTTTAGTGATACAGTTGTCCCTCCCCATAATATACAGTTTAATAATTTAATGTCATCTGATTTTGCAGAATCCTTTCACTAGTATGACCTCTGTGTTTAATAGAGAAACATTTAATTCTGTTACTCAGGGCTGGATAATTGTACTAGCAAACACCAAGCCTACCTGTGTAGGTTAGGAATATCTGTAGGCCTTAAACTAAAAATTTCTGCCTCTGGCAGCTCCTCTTGATAGTCTATTTTTATAGTTATCAGGCATTCCTCTCTGAGAATCCTTCTTTGTAGCCAACAGTTTTACTTATTTTGGGAGGCTAACATAAAGTGTATACCTTAAAATATTATTATTATTATTATTATTATTATTATTATTATTATTATTATTTAAAATGCCCAGGATTGGCTGTATTTTGGTTTTAACTGTCTTTGCTAAGTGTTTAAGATGAAGCAGTCAAACTGACTTTTGTTTCTATCTATTGTTAGCAGTCAGCTGAGCTTTTATGGGAGTCATTTTTTGGGAAACTTGAGAGCAGCTTCTCAGTTCTGCTAGTGCAATTTGAGCTATGTGGGTCCAGGTCTTGCTTGACCATGTGGCTTCCCTCAGAAGCATCAGGGATGTCTCCCTTTCCTGATGACTCACCTCTTTGTAGCAAATGCACTGATTGGCTTTCTGTTCTCCAGTGGTCTCATTAATCTCTCTGATCGGGAGGTTATGTGGCCCAGAGTTGCAAAGCTCATAGAGAAATCCCTTGTTCCCTGGATTCAGACTGACTCAGAGGGCAAGAGTCAAATATCGTTTTTTTTGGACCTTTTTATTTAACTTTAATTTTCAATCCTAATCTGAAACAACCAGCAAATGAATTTTAACAGCCATATATTAAGAGTACTGTGCTTTAATGTCTATAAGTTTATAATTATTTATATATTATTAATTGGGATCTTATTATTCTGTCTGTCTTGTAGTTGATGACTTATTATCTTAAATTAACCCATGTTGTGTTCTTAAAGCAACACTTCTGTAAAACACCAACAGGGAATCTTTAGATCACTTATAAGGAAATTAAAAAATAAAATTTTTTTAACAAGAGTAAAAATACTTAGTTCATGTAATAGCTACCCTGAATTTTTTGGGTGAGTTATATATTATATCATCTTTTTGAGATCCTAGTAATCTTGACAGAAAAAAAAAATTGAACATAACTTTAAATGAAATAAAATCTGACCTACTGATTTCGTAGTCATTCTCACATGTAGTAAGATGGGACACAGAGTCTTATCTCAGGTAAGCAGGGCTCCTTATAAACCTTAAATGCTTTAGTTCTAAAGCTGATCTTTGTTTTTTAAATATCATTTTACAAAGTTTACATAAATTTTTTGAGGTCACATGAACATTAGCTCACACCAGATGATATCACATTTAAAACATGAATTAAAGTACGGCTGAAAGATTTTAACCTTTACATAGATTAGGGTCTCATTAACTTAAAAATACATTTAAATTGTTCCACAATGTAAAAAGTAACATACAACTTTACATATATTATTGATAACAGGTAAATAAATGCCCAATATATATTTTATTTACCATACAACTTCAGAACACCTGCTTGATATAATGCTCTTTTAAAGTTTCTACCTTATAGAGTTTTATAACTGGAAGATATGAGCACATTAATAGCATCACAATTACATTGATGTTTCTACATTAACCAAGTTTAGCTTATAAAGAAATGGCAGTACAGTGCTCTAAAATAACAGTTCTTAATTAAACAGTTGTTTAATTTTTATGGTTGCCTGCTCTAGAAAATTTAAATCTTAATAAACTAAATGTTATGGGTAAACTTATGTTTAAGGAATTTTTGTCTCTTTAACACATGACTGATTTTTACAATCTTATACAGACTTTAGTACAAACTTATACAGACCTTAGTATATCAATCAGATATCAAACAAAAGTACTCATGAATGAGTAATCCATATCAAAATTACTTTACTTATTTATCAAAATATTAGACAAATGTTTTGAACAGTGTAAGCCATTTTTTTTGATTGAAAGAAAAGTCCTGGAACATAGGCATATTAGACCTTTTGTAGACATTAATACTTTATTAGATTTTTGAACACCTAGAAAAACTTGTAAGCTTAAATTTAAAGAAATTTATATTTATCAGTTTACCCAATTTAAATTGAAACATTTAAATCACGTGAATTAAAGATCTTTGGATCCACTTTTTAAAATTGTTTTTATGAGTGCTTTTTAATATGAGTGCTCCTTATATATGTTAATTTGTGTATCATATATATGATATACGGACATATGTATACATATATAGACATACAACACATAACAAATTGTGCACACATAATAAAAGTGAAGGCCTTGTAGCTTTTCACAGGTGAAATCTCCACTGCAATGATTTAAAAATTCCACAGTTGGTCAAAGATATTACTGATCAGAAAAACATTAACCTAGGTCTGTAGGAGCAAAATCATGAGCTCAAAAAATAAATAAAGAATCTAAGGAAAAAAATATGAGTCCTAGAAAAAATGACTGGCCAGTAATAAGTAAATACCATACAATTTACTTTTTTTTTCCTTAGGCCTCAAATAAGTCTCCTACTAAGCTTACAGGCTTCTTTCATTTGCATTTCAAAATAATCCCTGGCTGAGGTCTGGAAGAAGCAGGAAAAAATGGCTATTCTGAGCAGAAACCTTAGGCCTAAGGTATTTTAACCATTATTTTCAGGTTAGGATGTTGAAAATTATGATACAAGTTTAAGATACAATTCACAAAATTTTATATCTTTACAAGTTGTTTTGTCAACAGATATCATACTATGATTTAGTATCCTTGTCCAAATTAATGCACTGGTACACACAGTGACATTTTCCCAGGCTACCTAATTTAAAATTGGTGAAAAAAAGACTGAATGATTGGGAAGTTACTTGCCAACTTGGAAGTAGAGTTCTTTAGTTTTCCATCCTAAGTATTTATGTTCTCTGGCATGAATTATCTGAAACCATAAACTAAACAATTACCTAAACCCGACTTTTAACTGCAAGATTGTGAAAAGGTTCAAAAACCCATTCAGATACCAGATTGGTACAATGAAACATCATCATTTAGACACAAATTCAGCTAAGATCATTTCCAAGAAACAATTTATAATATTAACACATTATTGCACATGTCTTAAATGGCCAGAAAAAAGGCAAAAGACAGGCAGAAATGAACTCCAGACAATGGCTGACAGACAGAACCCTTTAAAACAGAGCAAATAAGAGAAAAATCTCCTTCCCCAGTGGCACCACAGATGTCCCCACAAGGGGACCAAATGTTTTCACAGAGGAGCAACCTGAAATGTAAAATAAAGTGTCTCCATGGTGACTTTACTGCATTTAGTGTCCCCTTTTTGTTTTTCTCTTTTTTTAAGAAGACAGAGGCGGCATTATCCTTACAGTGCAGGGAACGAAGGAGGGAATTCCCTGAATAAACAGGTCTTTGGCAGATGCTGGGAGATACTCAGTTCTTCATTCCCCAGCAGGCATTGCCATCTGCACTGTGTGTGCACCAGGCAGCCAGCTAGGGGCTTCTCTCATTCTGCTTAACAAATGGTGGTAAAGTTCATCACAGTTCCTTAAAACACAGTCCAAAGGGGTGTCAGGCTTACTTGCTTTGTTACCCATTTTCACGTTCAATATCCTTAAGATTTTATCACAGAAATCACAAAACAAAATGCACAAAAACAAAAAAACATATAGAACACAGAACAAAACACACACACAAAAAAAAAAAAAAAAGAAAAAAAGAAAAAACAGAATCCCGGTGCCAAAACAGAAAAACAGAGGAGCAATTCAACGTCTTGCTAAAGCTCTGGGGTAGGAGCACGTGAGTGTCCCTCGGCACCTCTCTAACCTTGAAAGGAATGCCTACAGAACGGAACAGAGGACAGAACGAATCTCATTACTGTCCTGGACAGGAGTGTATGTGACCCTCCCAAGGCCACCTCTCTGTCATTAGAAGAGATCTCCCTTAACCAGATATAAGATGTTATCAAGGTGCCACTTACCTATGGAGGCCTCCTCCACCAGGTGCTTGCTAATAGTTTCAGTGCGGTGGTTCACTGCAGTGCTCCCCAGACCGACGGCTCACTCCAAGGCCTTGGAACATCTCAAGTTGTGCACCCCCTAGAGTGGCTCCCCAGCACGTAGCCCTGGAGGGAAGGCCAGCTTCAGAATTTTCAGCAGTCTGGCCTTGTGATCTGGTCGGGCAGGGTCATCTCACTGGGGAACTCCAAAATGTTGGACTAGGATGCAAGAAAAGACCACTGACTCCAATTAAAATCAAATTAAGGCAAGCTTATTATTAAAACCGGCCAGGCTGCCTCTCCCTCCAAAAATGGCGGGAACAAGACAGCAACACCACCTTTCCTACAGCCCAGCTATATAGCCCAGAAAGTTACACAAAAAGGGGGTTACAGATAACAGAACTTTGAAAGCATCACACTAATGGTAGTTTACATTTTTTTTGCTGGCCCCAACATCAGAAATTATGAGGACCATTAGAGACTTAGAGAGGGTCGTTGTCTGGCCTGGGAAGGCCAATATTTATTAGGTGTCACTAATGTTTCAGAGAGCACTGTTATCTGGTCAGAGAGCCAGGCATGGATGAGTACAAGGCACGGGCACGCATTCCAAGCAGGTTCAGAATTTGCAGTAATTTATAGTAAAGCCCAAATTATCTTTTCACGGCTTTCTGGCAAGATGGCTCCCAATTCTAATAAAAAATCAGGTTGGGTCTATCAAGCCTGTCCTTTACTTTTGAAAACTCCTCTACAACCTGCAAGGTTGTGAACTCCTGACCATTTACATTCCAGATATGTATTCACAGATTTTCTAACTCTTGTCCTCCAACTGTGTTTTACTTGGGGTGAAGGTAATATCAAGGCATTGTTCTGGATGAGAGTGGGAAGATTTTTGTGTAGCACATATTTGCATACACATTTAGGAGATCACTCCTTCTAAACACTGTTGGAACAGAAAATTCAATCTATGGGGGAGCTTCCTAGCTGAACAACATTATACATAAATTCAAGTTCATTAAATAAATAGTTTTGGATCAGTGGATGATATATATTTCAAGATGGATTTAAATTGGCATATATATTGCTACATTTTAATGTCCATGTGACTTTTGTGTTTATAATGTTTTGTGATTTATGTGGATTTATAATCAAATTTTCACAAGATTGTTCTCAGAAATATTCATCCAACTTAAATACATACTTTTTTCCTAGTACTGAAAAGTAACTTCAGTGAATGGTGCATAAAAATCCTAATATTTCTACAGTAACTGACCCAGATTAACATCAATGCAAGTAGATTCCTATGGGACATGATGTGTATTTTGATGTTCATTTTTATTCATCACCGGTACATTACTATTTCTGCAGTTTATGCACATTATATATAGTATGATATATAATGTTCAATCACTTCCTGCTTGAGAACACATGTATTCTTACAGGTTTCTTGACTATTCTTTTCATGAGACTTCTTTCCAAACACATTATTTTTGATTTCCATAATCACTTTTGAATCAAAACTCACACACCTTTCAGGATAAACCACAACCATAATATTACCATTAGATGTATAACTGGTTGCAGTGAATGATTGTATATCAATGTGAGATTTCTTTTATATTTTCAGATATCAATTCAATCCATTATTTAAAGTGGAACCAGTTATATTATTTATTCACATGATGGTCAATTGATGCATTATCAATATATTCTATGACACAGGGTATACCCCTTTGTACCCCCAATACTAATTTATATTTCTTCAAAATAGTGCTCCCAGAAATGGTGGAAGGAATACTCATGTCACCTGATCTACATATACATTTTATCACAATAATATTCTGGACACAAAATGCAAAGGTCACACTTATGATTTTACCAAAGCCTAAATAAAAAGTGAGCATGGATTAATAAAAACATGCATGTCCTGGTTACCTAATGCTCTCAAAAGTCAATCCAATTTGTGACAACATATTAGTTTCTGCCTAAATTATATATTCAGACTCAAACCGTTGAAAATGTCTAAACAAATTACACACTTTATACTTTTACTGACTTCCTAATGTCTCTATTTATATCTGCTTTCCTACATATTTTCCCCAATTCGTCATTGTGCTGACATTTACATTCACTCTCTACCCGAAACCTTATTTGTAAAGAACTTTTGGTACAAATGCTATACTAACTCTTCTTTCTAAATCTACTGACTATCTTGCTAATCCTACAGACTATCCCTTTTTTATTGAATATTCTGTATGTTATTCAATCATCCAGTGTATAAGATCCTATTTCTTTGTATAATGATTTATCTGAGACATCTGTGCAGAATATAATTCAAAGCAAAGTATGCTACTCAAGGGCCCAATGTCCTACTTGGCTTCAAGTCTTCCCTAGATTTCTGTTTCCATACTTATATTTCACCTATATATTCTTGTAAATATCTCAGGTTCCCAATACCATTATTCATCCAGCAGAATGATTCCTAACCCAAATAGAACATGATATTAACACTAACCATACACTGTTCCCTCAATCTAACTTTACAGCAGTGCAGGGATAGAGTTGGTCTTACAATACAGGAATATAGGGGATCTTCCACCTGCTGAGAATCTCAAAGATCCATGCAGAAATTATCCCTGAAGAAGATATAGAATGCTATGAAGGACCTGAGAGACCAAAAGTCATTTTCCATGGCAAATAACCTTGTCAGGATGAAGAGATGTGTCTGAATAAGCCTCTCACATTTTAATGTAGACAAAATGGACAAAACCAAGCCTGTGTGGAGATCTCTCCCCCAGTACCTATGGTTGATATATCATTCTAACTTGTGAAAGTGTCACAGGAAGTAGGGGCAGCCTCCATCTCATGGGACCCTAGGAAGAAACTGTTAGGACAAAGTGTTTGCCAAGGCTCTGAGCTCATTCAGTTCATGAAGGAAGTGACCTACCTCACTTCTTTGTGATGGAACTCTCTGAACTTGGGATCCCGGAAACCAGGCACCCAGGGCCAGGCCCAGTAACAGTCACAGAGATCTCACTTGTTTGGATTTATCATGGAAAGAGTCAGTCTTTCTTGGTACCTACAGATGTGAAGATGGCCAAATGCCAGAAAAAATCTGAAGAGGTGTCTTTCCTGAGAAAGCAGGTAGTGGCGGCTCAAAGCTGGCTCCTGACAACTTCACAGAGTGGGCCAAGCAGTCCAGATTTGAGAACAGACAGGCCATTTCGGGTGAACAAAGAATGGCTCACCAGGAAGAGGACACTCCGGTTAGTAACAGACCTTCTTGGGGGAAGGAGGTGAATTTGTGGGAATGAGTGTGGGTTTGTGGTTTTGTCTCATGTTCTGAGAATACGTAGGAAAGTTGGTTTGTTTGTTTTGGAGTGGACTGTTTCTATTAAGTCATTTGACAAGGCAAGTGTTTCTATGTCTGTGTATCCCACTTCGTCCGTGGGTGTAGACATTACAAAAGAAAATGCAACAATGGATGTGTCCTGTCTAGGAGAAAGCTTCCCAACATTCACGCTGCCCAATTTAGAAAAGGACAGTGGATTGCCTTATTTGTGGGCAAGACCTGCAATCTTCCTAAGTTCCTGTTTTCTTCCTGAATTCTGGCCACTCTCCAGAATAGGCTCATGATTTTGTGACCAAGATAGGTACCACCTCCAAGTTCTGTGACTTGGCCATGTACTGGATAGCTGAAGGGAATGGCAAGAATCTCAGAAAACTCAGATATCAGTGTTACCAGGAAAAGTCTCAGTGGAGAAACCCTGCTTTGGGACTTTTGCTTACCTATTGTTCTATAGCACTAAATGTCAGGAAGGTCTTTGCCAAGGCCACCCCGTTGTGAAGCCTGAATAAAACAGTTCTCTAATGCAAATGAATGGGCATCACCTGTCCCTCTTTGAGTAATCGATTTCGAAAGGGATGAGTCTGAATCAGCCTGTTGGCCCTGTGTGAGGCTGTGGCTTAGATTCTCAGCACCTGATGGATCTAAAGAAAGATGCCATGTGTGCATCCAAAACCAAAATGGCCAAAAGAGCATTCATTATGGATGAAGTCTCTCGCCTTCCTCTGTAAGTTTCCTGACCTCCATAAGGTGAGAATAGGAATCCTTTGCGTCAAATGAGTTCTTCAAAGCCCTTCAGAGTCTAGCCCATTGGTGCTTGGGTTTTCTCATGACCCCAATCCACATGAAGAATCTAAACCCCACAGTCAGTAGGCCTCAAATTGGAGAAGTGGAACAGTAATAATGGTAGGCCTATTTGATCACTCCTGGTTCACAGGAAGGGTTTCCAGGCCACCCTGACTTTAGGCAAATGACGGGCAAGGGAGCTTATTTTGGACACTGTCTTGTCCAGCTCCCCTCATAGAAACCTCCAGCTAGAGGTTATGATGAGTGTCTATGTGGAAAAGATGAGGGCCATATGGGAGTGTTTTCGTTTAAATTTTGGTCATTTGTGTGGCGATTGGAAGAAATCACTGGGTCCACCTGGGCTTGAACTCTGGTGTGAATCCACATAGAGACTGAGTTCTGGAACTGACCTCAGAGAAGAATTGCCATGAGTTTTGTTGGGATTTTAGTAGGCCACGCATGAAAGTAGCCCTTATAAACTTAGATCAAGGCCACAGAGCACTGGGAATCTCAGCCAAGATAATCCATGATTTTCTTCTTAAAGTCTTGGCAGCCATAGTTGAGAGTTAAAACACACATGTACCTCACATTGTAGACTTCAATTGGACTGGCTTCATGTGACCTTTTGTCCACTCTTTGGGAGGCCTTGCCTATGAGAGTTCTCCAGAGTTTCATTGAAATGAGCTTCCTCAACATTTAATGGTTTTTGAAACCCAAAGTTCCTCCAACTTCATCCTCGAAAAATGGCTAGATAAACACCATGAAATTTTTGAAATCCCATGACCAGGTGGCACTGGAGAATCTTTGGATGTCCTATTGCTGATCATGAGTGTATCAGACAGTGCCTTGACTGACTGGGTTTCATGAATATTGTGTAGAACAGAGATGCCAGTAAGTTGGAACCTGCAAATTAGTGGGCCTAGAGCAGTGGTGTGAAGGTGTGTGATAAAATATGTGTGGTGGGGCTATGTGGATCTGCCATTTGCTTCCAAATGGCTTGTGACTGACATGGTACAGCCAGCAGAACCTTCCATGTAAAGGCATCTTTTTATATAGGGAGATTTCAAGGCAATGTTCAGAATCAGGTTGCTATGGACAAAGGGGCAACCCATGTGGGATAAAATCCTGGTTGGTGCATTCACATGCAGACCGTGAGCTCCACATGTGACAGAACTCCCTCCAGCACTGTGTCCCAGTTGATCTCCTTGTATTTCATGAAGAAAATACCAAAGTCCCAGTGCAGAAGCAAGAACCACCACAAAAAGTGAAGGAGGACCAAATGGCTTCACTGTTCACACGGTGAGTCACTTAGCTCCCAGTGGCCATAGTTTAACTACAAAGAGAGTATTCGCACTGCTGCCTCATGTTCATTGGAAAATTAGAAACAATGTCCTCCAGGTCACATAGATGCAGACCCAGCTTTGATGGTCTCACTAGAAAGTAAGCTAAAGCTACTGACAACAACATATATTTCAAGTGCCCAACCTCAGAGGCAGTTTATCAAGAAGTCTTTAGGCCAGCAGAGCTCCATGTTTGTGGAGTGTTTACCATGTGCCTTACTTTTGGAAACTGCTCTACCACTTCCAAGGTTGTGAATTCCTGAGTATATTCCATTCCACATATGCATTCACAGATTTTCTAACTTTTCTCCTCTAATTGTGTCTTACTTGGGACGAAGTTAATGTCAAGGCATTGTTGTGGATGAGAGTGGGAAGATTTTTGTGTAGCACATATATGCATACACATTAGATTCATTTTCCAATTTTCCATTCAAAATACTTAATCCCTGACAGTAACTCATAAACTACTAGACTCTGACTGCTAATCCTAATATGATGGAGAAAACTAACCCAAACAGAATAGAAATACAAGCAGTTCAAAAAAGGCATGGTGTATAGTTGGACTTGCCATTTGCATTATGAAGGGTAGGTGTTATAAATCTAGTTAATTTTTAATTGAAATAGTTCTCCTTGTGTTTTTAAAGTTAATAAATATATAAATTCCTGTCTCCCTTTCTCTGTAGCCTATTCAGAACATGTAATTTTATATGCACATATAGAATCCTACCTGGTATCACATGTACATTCTTGTGAGGTGGCTGACTTGGCAGATACAAATTATGAGAAGAGATCACTCCTCCTAAACCCTGTTGGATCTTTAAATTCAACCTATGGGTGAGCTTCCTAGTTGAACAACATTAAACATAAATCCATGTTCAGTAAAAGAAGTATTTTTGCATCTGTTGATGATATATATTTCATGATAAATTTCGATTGGCATATATATTGGTAATTTAATGTCTCTGTGTGTGTTTTTTTGTATATATATATATATATATATATTCTCCAGATTTTTCAAAATATGAAATATATGTGTCTTATATACACTCCCTAAATTCATTCATGTTCATGTATATGGATTTATAATCAAGTATTCACAAGATTATTCTCAGAAATATTCATCCACATGAAATACATATTTGTTTCCAGTACTGAAAACTAACTTCAGTTAATGTTGCATACAAATACTAATATTTGTACAGTAACTGACCCAGTTTAACATCAATGCAAGTAGATTACTATGGGACATGATGTGTATTTTGACGTTCATTTTTATTCAACACTGGTACATTACTATTTCTTCAATTTATGCACATCATAGGATATATATTTCATCCACAAATTAGCAAACTTATAGGCATTTGTTTCACTTTCAATAACTTCCTGCTTCAGAACACATGGATTCCTCCAGGTTTCTTGTCTGGTCTTTTCATGAGACTTCTTTCCAAACACATTATTTTCAACTTTCATAATCAGTTTTGAAGCAAAACTCACACACTTTTCATGACAAACCATAATCCTAATATAACGTTTAGATGTATAACTGGTTGGAATGAATGTATGTGTATCAATATAAGATTTCCTGTATATTTTCAGATATCAATTGAATCCATTATTAAATTTGGAACCCATTTTATTATTTATTCACAGTATTGCCTATTCATGCATTATCTCTATATTCATATCACAGGGTACACCTATTTGTACCCCCAATATTAATTTGTACATTTGGACACAGAAGCAATGGTCACACTTATTATTTTACCAATGTAAATGTCAGGCGAGCATCGGAGGAAGAGACTACCAGGGACTGTCTAATGCAACAGCCAAAAGTTTATGGGGGTCCAGCATGCTGGGGCTCAGAGCTCCCTTGAATAGAGGAGAGAGCCCTGAGAACAGCTTAAGCAGAGCTTATATACTTTCCTTGGAGAGGGCAGGGAGGGAAGATTATTGATGGGTCAGGGCGAGTGGGTAGTTTGCGTGCAAATGGGTGAGGGAGTACATTCTGCAGTTTTGCAATTGGTACAGCACATTCAGGGAACAAGATTAGCAAACAGTTCTCAAGATATCAACAGTGTTTTGTTAAGCATACCGTAAAACTGTAAGTGACAATTACCTATTTTATTTACCTTTCATTCCCCACTTTCTTTTGGTTACATTAAATCATAATAGTGATCATTGGGGATGTCACATTTTATGTCTGCTAGTGTGGTATATTGATTTCTGATTACCATAAGTTTAACTTGTCCAATTTGAGCTTGGAGAAAGGAAATTACATGGTTGAGCAAACAGGGTCCTACAGTTAGCAATAATGTGAGGATTATTAAGGGACCGGCCAGGGCTGATAAAAGCGTAGTTAACCAGGGGGACTCTGTGAACCAAGACTCAAACCACCCTTTTTGGGCCTCTCTCTCTTGTTGATGCTCTTCAATGCGTCTTCTTAATTTAATCATAGATTCTTTTACAACTCCAGTATGGTAGGCATAATAACAACATTCTTCCCTCAATGCAGGACAAAGGCCCCTTCTCTCATGAAGAGGAGGTCGAACCCTCGCCTGTTCTGTAAAACAACTTCAGAGAGAGAGGTTAAAGATTCTTGTAAAGCTGTGATGGTGGTTTTTTAATATCTTTAAGTTTTGGTGTATTGCTGCTTCTAATTGGGTCATTTGTTGTGTCCCATGGATTAGGGCAGTGGTACCTGTGCCCACCTCTGCAGCAACTACTATTCCTCATAGGATGGCTAAAGTGAAAGATACAGGTTGCCAGCAGAACCGGGTTGTATGCCCCCCTATTTGAAATTTAAATGATCCTGCCTCATGATAGAGCACTCGGGGAAACATCTGCACCATTACATAATTAATCACATCTGTTGATAATTCTATGAATAAACAATGTTTAAGTATATAGAATTATACTGTTGTAGGTATGGACAAGGCAAGGCACCTAAGATAGCACCGAAGACAGGGAAACAGTCCTATTTGGTTGCAACCGGATATAGAGGGCATTGCTTCTATTGTAATCAATTAATCCCCTGAATCAAAGTTTAGGCAGTTTCAGAATTTTGTACCCAACATGTAAGAGAAAAGACTCAGAAATTTACAGTCTGCAGAAGTTCACAAAAAGCAGTTTTTGGTTCTGTTTTTATTTTCCTCTTCTCTGGGAAAGATAACTTTTTAAGGACATCTGGGAGGGGGAGAGCTTTTTCCTTCTCTTTTATTTTCTCCCTGCCAGCTGTTACCATGGAGCCCAGTTGGTAAATTCTTTATCTTGGAAATGTAGCCATCTCTGGAAGCCTGAGCTCAAGGCCAGAGGCCTTGTTCACATATTTTGTGAAAAACTAGTAAGGGGGTGTCTAGCTTAGAAGTGCTGATTTTTCCATCCGGTGGCCAAGTATAACAGAGCAACACGAAAAGAGGAAGTTTATGTACACTGAACTCTTTTATAGGGACTTTGTTGCTGAAAGTCCTAAAGTCAGCCACGATGAAGACTTCTGGAGAAGGCCATTTAAGATTTTTCTGTGGGCCTGGTACAGAGGGGAAGACGGGGAAGGCGGGGGGTGAGAGCAGTTCTGTGGTACTGAGAATGAGGAAAAAGAGATATAAAAGAATAATGGGAAAAGGGTTTGGGATTTTCCTGGCAACAAAACGTGAGCAGTAGAACAGGTAGAGCAGATGGGAAGACAGGAGTGAGTATCCCAAAAAGTCTGTGAGGGACATTAAATTCTTAGTAACCTGTTTTTAGTGATGACAAAGCAACTTTAAAGGCCATTTTCATTACAACTTGGATAGACGTCTGAGGGCACTCCTCAGCTGGTTTGAGCTTTGGGTTAGCTGGTAAGAGGACCTGGTGGGACCCGGTGTGGGCACTGACAGGAGAAGAGAGGAGTGAGTGGGTGGAAGGGTACCTCAGTACCTGCTACCTCAGCAAGGGGGCAATGGTCTGAGAACCAGCGGAGGTTTGGGTTTTTGATCTAGTAATTGGAGGGGAGAAATCAGGTTGTTGATGTGAGAGTGACAGCAGAGAGTCTGGAGCAGAAGGATCTATTGGAGAAACATAGTTCATGATGTGAGCAAAGGAGGGAAAAGGCATACACATAGGGGAATTTTCTTCCATCCTTTTGAGCACTTGCCGAAGTTGAAAAAGTCACACAGAATTTGAGGATCTAGACACCCCTCTGCGGGCCATCGGTTTTGGTTGTCTAATTGGTAATATGGCCAATGCTGTGAACTGAATTTGGTGAGGAGTTTGGGTTCCACCAGGCAGCCCCTGTATGCTCACATCCCCATGACTTACAGAAGAAGACGGCTTTTCCCCCACACAGCCGTGGTTGTTTGTGGCTTTGATAGTCCACCGGGCAAACATAGTAATCTTGGCTAGCCAACCTGCATCAGGCTTGCATGTCCCTACATCCATAATGTTTGTTTCCATTATCTATGGTACGGAAGAAATTTAATGGAATTTTAATGGGATCCTCTTCATCAGAGATATCCCAATTGGAAAGACGTATACTCAACTGACAAATATCTGGGTGGAGAGAGGGCCACCAGGTCCCTAAGGGGGCTGTATGCAAGACAGACCATACTTCTTGTCTAATAGGATTTGTGATCAGCCATCGCTGCTGAATGGGCTGATGATGGTTAGGACTAGTGGTGGCCAAGGGGAGAGTCTATAGCCTTATTCACATGGACAATATGCAATTTGAAAGGGTTACCAGTCTTTTCCACTTTCAAGCCAGAGTCTGGACAGGGCGCAGGCTTGAGATGAGAATTAGGATCCAGGAAGTGATTCCGTCTACCTTTACCACTGTAGGTTTTATAAGTAGCACCTGGTATGGTCCTGTCCATCGGGGTTCCAGGGATGACACCTGAAGTCATCTTATGTAGAAAAAGTCTCTTATTTGATATCGATGTGGAGTCTCCTCTTCACCAGGTTGGTAGGCAGTGGCCAGCTGGTTTGACAGGTATCGCTGAGTTCTTTCAAGAGCTTTAAGTTTGTCAAGCAAGGGGGTGTGGAAGGGATCGGTAGGTCTTAGAGTTGGGGTTAGGTCCTTACTGGAGGAGGGGCCCCATAGAGAATTTCATAGGAGGTGAGGTTACTCAAAGAAACAGAGGGAGTATTTCTTGCATGAAACAGTGCATAAGGCAGGAGCATAGTCCAACCTTTGATGCCCTCTCTAAGCTTAATTTCGTTAAGGTCTCTTTAATGGTTCTATTAATTTTTTTTAACCTGTCCTGAGCTCTGGGGTCTATAAGCACAATGTAACTTCCAATTTATTCCCAGGGTCCTGGCTAACCCCTTACTTACCTGGGCCATGAACGCCGGTCCATTATCAGACAATATACCCTTAGGTAGGCCGTATCATGGAAAAATATCTTTCAGGATTTTTTACCACCATTTGTGCCTTTTTATGTGTGGAAGGCTTCAATCCATCCTGAAAATATATCTACAAACACTAGGAGATATTGAAGTCCATACCTCGCTGGCTTAATTTCAATAAAGTCCACTTCCCAGAATTGTCCTGGTCTGGTTGTTCATAGGTGCTTTTTTGCAGGAAGCTTGGAAGGGTAAGCATTAACCTATTGACAGAACGGACATGGTTTTGTTACCCGTTCAGTTATGTCCTTTCGCTGTGAGTCGGTTAGTGGAACACTCTGTTCTTGATCCTTCAGGAATGCCTGCAGTTTCTTTGAACCAAGGTGTGTAAATTGATGTACATTTTTAACGTAGTGTAGGGATTTCTGAAATTGCAGGCTTGGCTCAGTGAACTTGAGGAGTTCAGTGCCAGTGTTGTTAGATGTTATCAAAAGCTTGCTGGTGCTCAGGGGTCCATTGGAATTGGGCATCTCCCTTTAACAGCGGGTATAAAGGAGAAGTTAAGGACGCAAACACATGAATCCATAACCTGCAAAACCCAGTAGTCCCAAGAAACTCTCTGTGTTGTCTGCTGCTGGGGGGGGCGTGTATCTGCACAACCGTTTGTTTTCTGGGCTCAGTGAGCCATCGTTTACCACCCCTAAGGGAATAGCCCAGGAAGACTACTTCTTGCTGGCAAATTTGGGGTTTTTTGGAAGAAGCTCTATACCCGAGTTGAGCAAGCTTATATAATAGTGCTTGGTTCCCAGACTCACAGTTTTCCTTGGTGTTGGCTGCAGTAGCAGGTCATCCACGTATTGAAGCTGGGTGACTTCAGGGTGCATAGGTCTGAAGTTGTTGACATCTCTGTGGAGGGCTGCATCAAAGAGAGTGGGGGAGTTTTTGAACCCCTGTGGGAGTCTAGTCCATGTTAGTTTACCATACGTTCCAGTTTCTGGGTCTACCCACTCAAAAGCAAACAGCAACTGACTGTCTTTATGCAGAGGCATGCAATAGATAGCATCTTTATGTCCATACCATTTCTACTCAGGGTTCAGAGTGATAAGCAGATTGTACGAATTATTTACCATGGGGTGAATGTCCTGCACTCTGTTGTTGATCTCTCTTAGGTCTTGTATGGGGGATAGTCCCCAGTTTTTGGATTTTTTACCGGTTGCAGGGGAGTGTTCCAGGCCGATTGACAGGGCCTTAGGACCCTAAGGCCAGATATTTCTAAATATGGGGCCTTATCCCATCTTTACCTTTTTTGCTCAGAGGATGTTGTTTGACATTGATTGCGGAGGCTGAGGTTTTTAACTCCACTGTTCTTGGAGGTTGTTTCGTGGCTAGGCCTAACCCAACAATTTGGCCCAGGCATCTGGGTAATCTGTTATCCATTTCTGGGGTAGCTTGCCTGTTTGATCAGTCTTGGGGTGTGTGAAAAGTGGATGTTCATCTTCGACTGACATTTATAAAGTCATGACTATAGGAGTTTTTAATGAAGGATTTAGAAATTTCATTTTGGGGCCTTCGGGGTTAAAAGTTGTTTTGGCCCGGAGCTTACTGAGCAGATCTCTGCCCATCAATGGGGCCAGGCATTCTGGGATTACTAGGAAGGAATGTTGGATTTTGTCTTTCCCCATGTCCATGGTCCTCTTAGTTGTCTAAGTCTGATATTTACTGCTGTTAGCCCTTTGAACTAGAGATCTTTTATTTGATAGAGGGCCCAGTGGGGCCTTAAGGGCTGAGTATACTGCTGCTGTATCCACTTCAAAGTTTATGGGGTCCCCTTCACTTCAAAAGTTACCCTGAGCTCGGGGAAGGGATCTGAGCCCCGACATTCTTAGTCAACCTCCAGAGTCAGAAAGGCTGTCTGGTGTGGCTTTCTCTTTCTAGGGCACTCTTTGGCTCAGTGTCCTTTTTCTTTACAGTAGGCACATTGATCTGAGGCCAAGGGTGGCCTCTGGAGGGGACCCAGGTATCACTTCTTGTCTCCCTGTTTCTTAATTTCTGGCCTATTTATTGTTGTGACCAGGACATTAGTTAATACCTTAATCTGTCTTTTTTATCTCTCATCCTCCCTTTGCTCCCTTTCGTTCTCTCTGTTTCTCTCTTATAGGATACTTTCTCGGCTACTCTAACTAAATCTCTCAAAGTCATATCTTGTAATCCATCTAAGTATTGTAACTTTCTTTTAATATCCAGATCAGCTTGCCCAATGAAGGCCATCATGGCATATGCCTTTTGATCCTCTGCCTGAAGATCGAAAGGAGTATATCTCCTATATGCCTCCATAATTCTCTCTAGAAACATAGAGGGATGTTCATCAGGCCCTTGAATAATCTCTCTTACCTTAGCCAAAATATTTGGTTGCCTAGCGGCCGGTTGGAAACCCACTATTAGGGCCCGGCAATAAGTGGACAGATGCTCCCTACCTTCAAAGGTGTCGGGGTCCCAGTTGGGTAAGTTCAAGGGGAAGCCGGCTTTGATTATGTTGGGAAGTTGTGTTGGTCACCCATCTGGTCTGAGGATATTTTTTTTTCTAGCTTCCAGGAAGTTTCTCTCTCATTCCTCTGTCATGAAGAAAATCCCTAGGATTTGTTGGCAGTCATCCCAAGTAGGCAGGTTTGAAAACGCCAGGGAGTTCTTTGAGTTCTTTTTGCCGGGCCAGCTTCCTCCAGGGAAGGAGGGGCTGTGTGTGTGACAAGGGGGAGTCATTTGGTGGGCGCTGGGCTGGCCTAGCTTCCTCCAGTGGCGGAGAGGCTGAGTCAGCAGCAGGGGAATCACTTAGAGGTTGTTGGGGGTTGGTGGATGAGGGCAGCGGATAAGAAGGCGAGGAGAGTCCAGTAGAGTCTTGAGACTCAGGGAGAAGAGAGGGTGGAGGAGGAGGAGCAGAGGGTTTGAGAGATAGAATCATGGTGGAAGGAGTAGGAGCGGGGGCAGAGACAAGGAAAAGCTTCACCCATGGAGGAGGAAATTTGCAGAGGTCCTGCAAAGTTGAGATATATGGCTGTTGATCTGGATGTCCATGTGGCCCAGGTTGAAATACAAAATCTCTGACTTTTCGAATTAGTGGGACGTAGATGTTTCTAGGGGCTATCCAACTCCAAAGGTGGGTCATTCTGAGGCACAGAGGGTCTGCAAGGTCCAGCGATTTACTGAAAAAGAAAGATTCTGGGCCCTTAAGCGGACTTTGTTCCAGTGATCAAGGGTCAGGAAGAGAGGTGTTGAAGTTCTCTGTCCCAAAATGAGAGATACACAAACAGTGAAAGCAACGACACACTACACTGACAAGACAAGACAATAAAGTCAGGCATTGGACGTCCAATACTGAGGCCAGGCCTGAGTAGCCGGCAAAACCTGATGGGCTGGCAATACCGAATCCGAAGCAAAATATCACTGAGTCAAGTAGACTATTGTTCCTCGATTTCCTGAGTCCTCTGGGGCATCCCCCAGGGACGTGGCCTGTGGCTCTGTGACACGTATGTCAGCCTCTGTCAGAGAGAGCTCACGCTCATCACCCATAGCCATTTTGCCAAGCCCTAACCTGAAACCTAAAACCAAAAAGAGTTCCCTTACTTACCCTGAAAGGAGACCCTTGGGGATCTTTCATCCGCTGTTGTCGGATCTTGCTGGTGCCTCCAGATGTAAAGGTCGGGCAAGCATCGGAGGAAGAGACCACCAAGAGAATGTCTCCATCAACAGTAAATGGTTTATTATGGGTCCAGCATTCTGGGGCTCAGAGCTCACTTGAATAGAGCAGAGAGCAATGAGAACAGCTTAAGCAGAGCTTATATGCTTTCCTTGGAGAGGGCAGGGAGGGAAGTTTATTGATGGGTCAGCGAAAGTGGGTGGTTTGTGTGCAAACAGGTGAGGGTATACATTTGCAGTTTGGCAGTTGGGGACAGCACATTCTGGAAACAAGATTAGCAAACAGTCCTCAAGACTTCAACAGTGTTTTGTTAAGCATACAGAAAAACAGTAAGTAACAAGTACCTATTTTATTAACCTTTCACCAAAGCCTAAATGGAAAGTGAGCATGGATTACTAAACACATCCATGTCCAGGTTGCCTAATGCTATCAATCCTATTGGTGACTACATATTTGTTTCTTCTTAAGATAATATATTCAACCTCAACCCTGTTGAAAATGACTAATCCTATCAGTCACTTTATATTTTGTCTGATTTCCTAATGTCTATTTATATCTGCTTTCCTACATATTTTCCCCAGTTCATCATTGTGACTGACTCTTCACATGTGCTGACATTTACATTCACTCTCTATCCGAAACCCTATTGCTAAAGAACTTTTGGTCCAAATCCTATATTACTCTTTTTTCTAACATACCGACTATCTTCCTAATCCTAAAGACTATCCCTTTTTGACTGGATGATCACTTGGACAATCAATCATCCAAGGTACAAGGTCCTATGCCATTGTATATTGATTTATCTGAGACATCTTTGCAGAACATAATTCAAAGCTAAGTATCCCAATCAACAGCCCAATGCCCTTCCTGGATTCAAATCTTATCTAGATTTCTGTTTTCAAACTTATATTTCACCAATATATTCTTGTAAATATCGCAAGTTCCCAATACCATTATTCATTAAGCAGAATGATTCCTAACTCAAATCAAACATGTTATTAAGCCTAACCATACATTGTTCCCTCAAACTAACTTTACAGAAGAGCCGAGACAGAGTTTGTCTTACAATACAGTAATGTAGGGGATCTCCCACCTGCTGAGAACATCAAAGGACCATGCAGAAATTATACCCTTAAGAAGTTGCAGGCAGCTATGAAGGACCTAAGAGGGAAAAAGTCATATTCCATGGCAAACAACCGGGTCAGTATGAAGAAATGTGTTTGAATCAGCCTCTCCTTTCTTAATGTAGAGAACTGATCAAACCATGCCTGTGTGGAGAGCTGTTTCCAGGTGCCTATGGTTGATATACCATTCTAACTTGTGAAAGTGTCAAAGGAAGTAGGGGCAGCCTCCATTTCATGGGACCTTTCGAAGCAACTGTTAGGACAAAGTGGTGGCCAAGGTAGTGACCTCATTCAGTTCCTGAAGGAAGTGACCTCACCTCTCTTCCTTGGTCATCAAAAACTCTGAAATTGTGATTCAGGAAGCCAGGCACCCAGAGCCAGTCCCAGTCCCAGTCCCAGTGGTCTCACTTGTTTGGATTTACCAAGGACAGAGTCAGTCTTCCTTGGTACCGACTGATATGAGCATTGTCAAATGGCAGAAGATCTCTGAAGAGGGGCCTTTCCTGAGAAAGCAGGTATTGGTTCACCGCTGGCTCCTGACAACTTCACAGAGTTGGCAAAGGAGACCAGATCTGAGAAAGGGCAGGCCATTTCAGGGGAACATAGTATGGCCCACCAGTTAGAGGACACTCCGGATAGTCACAGACCTACTTGGGTTAAGGAGGTGCCTTTGTGGGTGTGGAGTGAGTTTGTGGTTTTCTCTCATGTTCTGAGAATAAGTAGGAAAGGCTGTTTGTTTGGGTTGGAGTGGCCTGTTTCTAGTAAGTCGTTTGACAAGGCTAGTGTTTCTATGTCTGAGTATCCCACTGTGTCCGTGGTTGTAGACATTAGAAAAGAGAAGGCATCAAAGGATGTGTCCTGTCTAGTAGAAAACTTCCCAGCATTCATCCTGCCTAATTAAAGAATGGACTGTGGTTTGCCTTATGGATGGGCAACACCTACTAAATTCCTAAGTTCCTGTTTTCTTCCTGAATTCTGGCCACTCTCCAGAATAGGCTCATGGTTTTGTTTCCAAGATATGTACCACCTCCAAGCTCTGAGACATGTCTATATACTTGATAGCTGTAGAGAATGGGAACATCTTAGAAAACTCAGATATCAGTGTGACCAGTAAATTTTCAGTGGAGAAATCCTGCTTTGGTTCATTTGCTTACCTATGGTTCTGTTGTCCTGAATGTCAGGAAGGTCTTTGCCTCAGGCCACCCGTTTGTGAAGCCTGAAGAAAACAATTTTCAAATGGAAATGAATGGGCATCACCTGTGGTTCTTTGCTTAATTGCTTGTAAAAGGATGTGTCTAAATCAGCCTCTTGGCCCTGTATGAGGTTGTGGCTTAGATTCTCAGCACATGATGGATCTAAGGATAGATTCCATGTGTGCAATCAAAACCAAAATGGCCAAAAATCTGTCATTGTTGATGAGTCTCTTGCCTTCCTCTGTTAGGATTCTGACCTCTGTCAAGTGAGAATAGGGATCCTTTAAGTCAAATGAGTTCTTTGAAGAACTGCAGAGGTGCTTGTGTTTTCTTGTGACTCCAAATCACTTAAAGAATCTATCCCTGAGAGTCAGTAGGACTCAAATTGAAGAAGCAGAGCAGTATTCATGGCAGGCCTATTGGATCACTCCAGGTTCACAGGAAGGGTGACAATGCCACCCTGATTTTAGGCAAATGAGGGGCAAGGAAGATTATTTTGGACACTCTCTTGGGATGCGTCCCACATGAAAAACTCTAGCCAGAGGTAATGATGAGTGTCTATATGGAAGAAGGTAAGGACCATGTGGGAGTGTTTTGGTTTTAAGTGTAGTCATTCATGTGGCAGTTGGAAGAGATGACTGGATCCACCTGGGCTTGAACTCTGGTGTCATTCCCCTTAAACACTGAGTTCTGGATCAATCATCAAAGAAGTATTGCCATGAATTGTGTTGGGAATTTAGGAGGCCACACATGAGAGTCTCCGTTGGAAACTGAGATCTAGTCCTAGGGTGGCTTTCCACAGAGCACTGGGAATCTCAGCCAGGATATCACATTATTTTATTCTGAAAGACTTGGAAGCCATATTTGCTAGTCAAAACACACATGGACCTCAATTGTAGACCTCGATGGGCCTGGATTCATGTGACCTTTAGGCCACTCTTTGGGAAGCCTTGCCTGTGAGAGTTCTCCAAAGCTTTCATTGAAATGAGCTTCCTCACCATTGAATGATTCCTGAATGATTTGAAAGCCATAGTGCTTCCAACTTCATAATTGAAAATTTGCTAGATAAATACCATGAAATTTTTGAAATTCCAATGACCAGGTGGCAATGAAGAACCTTTGGATGTCCTGTTGCTGATCACGAGTGTACCAGACAGTGCCTTGATTGACTGGTTTTGATGAAAATGGTGTAAAACAGAGATCTCAGTAATTTGGATCCTGCTGAGTAGTGGGCCTAGAGCAGTAGTGAGCAAATGTGTGATAAAACATCTGAGGTGGGGCCATGTGAATCTGCCATTGGCTTCCAAATGGCTTGTGACTGACATGGTGCAGCGAGCAGACCCTTATATGTAAAGGCAACTTGTTATATGGAGAGGTTTCAGGGCAATGTTCAGAATCAGGTTGCTATGGTCAAGGGGGAATCCTATGTGGTATACAAGCCCTGTTGGTGCATTCTCCTGCAGACCCTGATCCACTACACGTGACAGAATTCGCTGCAGCACTTTGTCCCAGTTGAACTCCTTGTATTTCGTGAAGCAAATACCAAACTCCGAGTGCAGCAGGAAGAAACATTATGAAAAGTGGAGGATGATGAAATGGCTTCGCAGTCCACATGGGGAGACACTTAGCCCCCAGTGGCCACAGATTACCTACAAAGCAAGAATTCAGCACTGCTGCTTCATGTTTATTGGAAAATTATAAACCATGTCCTCCAGATCACAGAGATGAAGACCCAGCTTTGATGGTCTCACTATAAAGGAAGCTAAAGCTCCTGACAGCAACATATATTTCAAGTGCCCAACCTAAAGGCAGTTTCTCCAGACGTCTTTAGGCAGGCAAATCTCCATGTTTGTAGAGTTTTTACACTGTCCCTTACTTTTGGAAACTCCTCTACAATCTCCAAGGTTGTGAACCCTAAGCATTTTCAATTTCAGATATGTATTCAAAGATTTTCTAACGCTTCTCCTCTAATTGTGTCTTACTTGGGGTGAAGGTAATGTCAAGGCGTTGTTCTGAATGAGAGTGGGAAAGTTTTTTTGTAGTACACATTTGCATACACATTGATCCATTTTCCAATTTTCCATTCGAAATACTGAATCCCTGACACTAACTCATACCCTACTAGACTCTGACTACTAATCCTAATATGATGGAGAAAAATACCCCAAAAGAATGAAAATACAAGCAGTTCAGAGGAAGCATGGTGTATAGTTGGACTTCCCTCTTGCATGATAAAGGGTCGGTTTTATAAATCTACTCAATTTTTAATTGAAATAGTCCTCCATGTGTTTTTTTTAAAGAGAGAGTGAGAGAGGAGAGAGAGAATTCTATAATATTTATTTTTTAGTTATCGCCGGACACAACATCTTTGTTTTCACGTGGTGCTGAGAATCGAACCCATGCCGCACGCATGCCAGGCGAGCACGCTACCACTTGAGCCACATCCCCAGCTCTCTCCATGCGTTTTTAAAGTTAACAAATATGTGAATTCCTGTCTCCCTTTCTCTGTAGCCTACTCAGCACTTGTACTTTTTATATGCACATATAGATTCCTACTTGGTATCACACGTATATTTTTATGAGTTGGCTGACTTGGTAGAAACAAATTGTAAGAAGAGATCAGTGCTCCTAAACGCTGTTGGAACTGAAAATTCAAACTATGGGTGAGCTTCCTATTAGAACAATATTATACATAAACCCATGTTTAGTTAAATAAATATTTTTGCTTCTGTGGATGATATATATTACATGATGAATTACGATTGGCATATATATATTGATACTTTTTGTGGGTTTTTTTTGTATATATATATATATATATATATATATATATATATATATATATATATACACTCTACAGATTTTATAAAATATGAAATATATGTGTCTTATATACACTCCATAAATTCATTCATGTTCATGTATGTGGATTTATAATCAACATTTCACAAGATTATTCTCAGAAATAATCATCCACCTGAAATACATATTTGTTTCCCAGTGCTGAAAACTAACTTCAATCAATGGTGCTTACAAATCCTAATATTTCTGCAGTAACTGACCCAGTTTAACATCAATGCAAATAGATTCCTAGGGGACATGATGTCTATTTTGACGTTCATTTTAATTCAACACTGGTACATTACTATTTCTTCAGTTTTTGCACATCATAGGATATATATTTCATTCACAAGTTCACAAATTTATAGGAATTTGTTTCACTTTTAATCACTTTCTGCTTCAGAACACATGTAGTCCTCCATGTTACTTGACTGGTCTTTTCATGAGACTTCTTTCCAAACACATTATTTTCGATTTCCATAATCAATTTTGAAGCTAAACCCACACACTCTTCAAGATAAACCATAACATTAATATTACCATTAGATGTATAAGTGGTTGGAATGAATGTGTGTATATCAATATAAGATTTCCTGTACATTTTCACATTTCAATTCAATCCATTATTAAAGTTGGAACCAGGTATGTTATTTATTCACAGTATGGTCTATTAATGCATTATCTCTATATTCATAGACACAGTGTACACCTCTTTGTTCCCCCAATACTAATTTATACCTCTTCAAAACATTGCTCCCAGAAATGGTAGAAGAAATATTCATGTCACCTTATCTATCTATATATGTGTGTGTGTGTGTGTGTGTGTATATATATATATATATATATATATATATATATATATATATATATATATATATATATATATATATATTCTTTTTTTATCACAGTAATATTCTGGACCCAAAAAACAAAGGTCACACTCATGATTGTATCAAAGCCTAAATGGAAAGTGAGCATGAATTACTAAAAACAACCATGTCCAGGTTGCCTAATGCTCTCAAATGTAAATCCTATTGGTGACTACATATTTGTTTCTTTCTAAGATTATATATTCAACTTCAAGGCTGTTGAAAATGTCTAATTCTATCACTCAGTTTATACTTTGCCTGATTTCCTTATATCTCTATTGATATCTGCTTTCCTACATATATTCCACAGTTCATCATTGTGTCTGACACTTCACATATGCTGACATTTACATTCAATGTCTACCCGAGACCCTATTGCTAAAGAAATTTTGGTCTAAATCCTATACTCACTTTTATTTCTAAACCTACTGACTATCTTCCTAATCTTACTGATTATTGCTTTTTGACTCGATGTTCTCTTCGACAATTAATCATCCAAGGTATAAGGTCCTAAACCATTGTATTTCAATTTATCGGAGACATATATGCAGAACATAATTCAAACCTAAGAATCCCACTCAAGGACCCAATGCCCTTCTGACTTCGAATCTTACCTAGATTTCTGTTTTCATACTTACATTTCACCTATATATTCTTGTAAATATCACAGGTTCCCAATACCATTATTCATGTGGCAGAGAGATTCCTAACCCAAATCAAACATGTTATTAACCCTAAACATACACTGTTCCCTCAATCTAACTTTACAAAAGAGGAGGGGCAGAGTTAGTCTTACAATACAGGAATGTAGGGGATCTTCCACCTACTGAGAACATCAAAGGTCCATGCAGAAATGATCCCTGGAGAAGATGTAGGCAGCTATGAAGGACCTGATAGAGGAAAAGTCATCTTTTATGGTAAACAACCTGATCAGGATGAATGGATGTGTCTGAATCAACCTCTATCTTCTAAATGTAGAGAAGATGGACCAAATCAGGCCTGTGTGGAGAGCTCTTCCCAGGTGCCAATGGTTGATATACCATTCTAACTTGTGAAAGTGTGACAGAAAGTAGGGACAGACTCCATCTCATGGGACCCTTAGAAGTAACTGTTAGGACAAAGAGGTTGCCAAGGCAGTGACCTCATTCAGTTCCTGAAGGAAGTAACCTCACTTCACTTCCTTGGTGATGGAACTCTCTGAACTTGGGATCCAGGAAGAGAGGCACCCAGAGCCAGTTGCAGTCCCAGTCCCTGTGGTCTCACTTGTTTCAATTTACCAAGGACAGAGTCAGTCTTTCTTAGTACCAACAGATGTGAGGATGGCCAAATGCCAGGAAAGCTCTGAAGAAAGGCCTTTCCTGAGAAAGCAGGTATTGGTTCACCGCTGGCTCCTGACAACTGCACAGAGTTGGCCAAGGAGACCAGATTTGAGATACAACAGGCCATTTTTGGCGAATATAGTATGGCCCACCATTCAGAGGACACTCCACAAAGGAGGTGCCTTTGTGGGTGTAGGTGTGTGTATGGTTTTTTTCTCATGTTCTGAGAAGATGTAAGAAAGGCTGTTTGTTTGAATTGGCGTGGACTGTTTCTAGTAAGTCCTTTGACAAGGCGAGTGCTTCTATG
Source organism: Callospermophilus lateralis (assembly GCF_048772815.1). Lineage (NCBI taxonomy): Eukaryota > Metazoa > Chordata > Mammalia > Rodentia > Sciuridae > Callospermophilus > Callospermophilus lateralis. The sequence continues at coordinate 1,841,464 of NW_027512640.1, forward strand.
TCTGTGTATCCCACTCTGTCCGTGGTTGTAGACATTAGAAAAGAAAATGCATCAATGGATGTGTCCTGTCTAGGAGAAAGCTTCGCAACATTCATCCTGCCCGATTTATTAATGGACTGCGGCTTTCCTTATTGAAGGGCAAAACCTGCTATCTTCCAAAGTTTCTGTTTACATCCTGAATTCTGGACACTCTCCAGAATTGCCTCATTGTTTTGTGACCAAGATATGTACTACCTCAAATCTATGTGATATGGCTATGTACTGGATAGCTGAAGGGAAAGGCGAGCATCTAGGAAAACTCAGATATCAGTGTGACCAGGAAAGTCTCAGTGGAGAAACCCTGCTTTGTGCGTTTTGTTTACCTATTGTTCTGTTGCCCTGAATTTCAGGAAGGTTTTTGCCTCAGACCACTCCTTTGTGAATATGAATTCAATCCATTATTTAAAGTGGAACCAGCTATACTATTTATTCACAGTATGGTCTATTCATGCATTATCTGTATATACATAGACACAGGGTACAGCTTTTTGTACAACCAATACTTATGTATATGTCTTCAAAATATTACTCACAGAAATGGTGAAAGAAATACTGATGTCACCTAATCTACATATACATTTTATCACAGTAATATTCTGGACAACAAATGCAAAGTTCACACTTATTATTGTACTAAAGCCTAAATGGAAAGTGAACATGGATTACTTCCATGTTCAGGTTGCCTAATGCTCTCAAATATCAATCCTATTGGTGACTACATATTTGTTTCTTCCTAAGATTATATATTCAAAATCAACCCTGTTGAAAATATCTAATCATATCACTCACTTTATACTTTGCCTGATTTTGTAATATCTCTTTTTTTAATGTTAGGATGACCCAATTTAGTACTTTTTAAAATTTTTATTTTTTTCATCTTTCATAAATTTGATTCAAATGAGTTATGCATTTCCATTTTTACCCCAAATACAGATTGCAGAATCACATCAGTTACACATTCACAATGTTTACATAATGCCATATTAGTGACTGTTGTATTCTGCTGACTTTCCTATCCCCTACTATCCCCCCTCCCCTCCCCTTTCATTTTCCCTCTCTACCTCATCTGTTATTGTTCCGTTCTCTCCCTTCCCCCCCCTTTCCCCTCACAACCTTGTATATGTGATTTCGTATAACGATGAGGGTTTCCTTCCGTTTCCATGCAATTTCCCTTCTCTCTCCCTTTCCCTCCCATCACTTGTCTCAGTTTAATGTTAATATTTTCCTCATGCTCTTTCCCTCTGTTCAGTTCTTAGTTGCTCTCCTTAAATCAAAGAAGACATTTGGCATTTGTTTTTTAAGGATTGGCTAGCTTCACTTAGCATAATCTGCTCTAATGCCATCCATTTCGCTGCAAATTCCATGATTTTGTCATTTTTTAGTGCTGCATAATACTCCATTGTGTATAGATGCCACATTTTTTTTATCCATTCATCTATTTAAGGGCATCTAGGTTGGTTCCACAGTCTGGCTATTGTGAATTGTGCTGCTATGATCATTGATGTGGCAGTATCCTTATAGCATTCTCTTTTATGGTCCTCAGGGAATAGTCCAAGGAGGGCGATAGCTGGGTCAAATGGTGGTTCCATTCCCAGCTTTTCCAGGAATCTCCATACTGCTTTCCATAATGGCCGCACCATTTTGCAGTCCCACCAGCAATGTACAAGTGTACCCTTTTCCCCACATCCTTGCCACCACTTATTATTGTTTGACATCCTAATGGCTGCCAATCTTACTGGAGTGAGATGGTATCTTAGGGTGGTTTTGATTTGCATTTCTCTGACTGCTAGAGAAGGTGAGAATTTTTTCATGTACTTATTAATTGATTGTATGTCTTCTTCTGAGAAGTGTCTGTTCAGGTCCTTGGCCCACTTGTTGATTTTGTAATATCTCTATTGATATCTGCTTTCCTACATATTTTCCCCTGTTCATCATTGTGACTGACCCTTCAAGTGTGCTGATATTTACTTTCACACTTTAACCCAAACCCTATTGCTAAAGAACTTTTGTTCCAAATCCTCTACTCACTCTTTGTTAACCTACCGAATATCTATCTAATCCTACCGACTATCCCTTTTTGACTGGATGTTCTCTTCGAATTTTAATCATCCAAGGTACAAGGTCCTATGCCATTGCATATCGATTTATCTGAGATATCTGTGCACAACATAAATCAAAGCTAAGTATCCCAATGAAGGGCCCATTGCCTCTCTGGGCTTCAAAATTACCTAGACATCCTTTTTTCATTTATATATTTCACCTCTATATTTTTAAAAATATCCCAGGTTCCCAGTACCATTATACATCCAGCAGAATGATTTCTAACATCAAACATTTTATTAACCCTAACAATACACTGTTCCCTCAATGTAAATTTAATGAAGAGCAGGGACAGAGTTGGTCTTAACAATACAGGAATGTAGGGGATCTTTCACCTGTTTAGAACCACAAGTTCAATGCAGAAATGATCCCTGGAGAATATGTAGTCAGCTATGGAGTACCTGAGAAAACTAAAGTAATCTTCCATGGCAAAATACCTGGTCAGGATGACGGGATGTGTCTGAATCAGAACCTCTCTTCTCAATGTAGAGGAGATGGACCAAACCAGGCCTGTGTGGAGAGCTATTACCGGGTTCCTATGGTTGATATACCATTCTAACTTGTGAATGTTTCACAGGAAGTAGGGGAAGCCTCCATTTAATGAGACACTTGGAAGCAACTGTTAGGATAAAGTGGTTGCCAAGGCAGTGACCTAATTCAGTTCCTGAAGGAAGTGACCTCACCTTACTCCCTTGGTGATGGAACTCTCTGAACTTGGGATCCTGGAAGCCAGGCACACAGAGCCAGTCCCAGTACCAGTCCCAGTGTGTTCACTTGTTTGGAATTACCAAGGACAGAGTCAGTCTTTCTTTGTACCTACTGATGTTAGAATGGCCAAAAGCCAGGACAGCTCTGAAGAGGGGCCTTTCCTGAAAAAGCAGGTAGTGGCCCACTGCTGGCTCCTGACAACTTCATAGAGTTGGCCAAGGAGACCATATTTGAGACAGGACAGGACATTTTGGGGGAACATTGTGTGGCCCACCAGTCAGAGGACACTCCATAGAGTCACAGACCTACTTAGGGTAAGGAGGTGCCTTTGTGGGTGTGGTTGTGAGTTTGTGATTTTGTCTCATGTTGTGAGAATAGGAAGGAAAGGTGGTTTGTATGGTTTGGAGTGAACTGTTTCTTGTAAGTCGTTTGAAAAGGCTAGTGATTCTATGTCTGTGTATCCCATGGTGTCCGTGGTTGTAGACATTAGAAAAGAGAGTGCATCAATGGATGTGTCCTGTCTAGTAGAAAGCTTCCCATTTCATCCTGCCCAATTTATGAATGGATTGCAGCTTTACTTAAAGATGGGCATAACCTACTACATTCCTAATTTCCAGGTTTCTTCATGAATTCTGTTCACTCTCCAGGATAGGCTCATGGTTTTGTGTCTAACATATGTACCACCTCCAAGCTCTGTGACATGGTCATGTACTGGATAGCTGAAGGGAATGGCGAGCATCTCAAAAACTCAGATATCAGTGTGACCAGGAAATTCTCAGTGGAAAAACCCTGCTTTGGGCATTTTGCTTATATATTGTTCTGTTGAACTGAATGTCAGGAAGTTCTTGCTCTGGCCACCCCTTTGTGAAGCCTGAAGTAAACAGTTTTCAAATGGAAATGAATGGGCATCACCTGTGGCTCTTTGCTTAATTGCTTTGGAAAGGGATGTGTCTGAATTAGCATCTTGGCCCTGTGTGAGTTTGTGGCTTAGATTCTCAGCACCAGATGGATCTAAAGAAAGATCCCATGTGTGCATCTAAAACCAAAATGGCAAATAGACCAGTCATTGTGGATAAAGTCTCGCTTTCCTCTGTGAGGTTCCTGACCTCTATCAAGTGAGAATAGGGATCCTTTGTGTCAATTGAGTTCTTCAAAGCCCTGCAGAGGTGCTTGGGTTTTCTCATGACTCTAATTCACATAAACAATCTATACCTCTAACTCAGTAGGCCTCAAATTGAAGAAGTGCTGCAGTATTAACGGCATGCCTATTTGATCACTGTTGGTTCACAGGAAGTATGTCCAGGCCACCCTGACTTTAGGCAAATGAGGGGCAAGGGAGCTTATTTTGGACACTGTCTTGGACTGCGCCCCTCATGGAAACCTCCAGCCAGAGGTTATGATGAGTATCTATATGAAAACAGATGAGGGCCATGTGGGAGTGTTTTGGTTTTAATTGTGGTCATTGTGTGGCAGTTAAAGGAGATGCCTGGGTCCACATGGGCTTGAACTCTGGTGTGATTACACTTAGAGAGTGCATTCTGGATCTGATCTCAGAGAACTTGTGCCATGTATTGTGTTGGGATTCTAGGAGGGCACGCATGAGAGTCTCCCTTGGAAACTGAGATCTAGGCCCAGGGTGGCTTTCCACAGAGCACTGGGAATCTCAGCCAGGATATCACATGATTTTTTTTTCTGAAAGACTTGGCAGGCACGGGTGACAGTCAAAACACACATGGACCTCACATTGTAGACCTCAATGGGTCTGATTTTATGTGACATTTTGGCCACTCCCTGGTAAGCCTTGTCTGTAACAGTTCTACAGAGCTTTCATTGAAATGAGGTTTCTCATCATTTAATGGTTCCTGTACGAATTGAAATCCACAGTGCCTCCAACTTCATCCGTGAAAAATGGCTAGATATTTCCATGACCAGGTGGCACTGTAGAAAATTTGGAAAACCGGTTGCTGATCATGAGTATACCAGACAGCACCTTGATTGACTAGGTTTCATCAAAATGGTGTAGAACAGAGATGCCAGTAAATTGGAGCCTGCTGAGTAGTGGGCCTAGAGCAGTGGAGGGGGGGGTGTGTGATGAAACATCTGTGGTGGGGCCATGTTGATCTTCCATTGGCTCCGAAATGCCTTGTGACTGACATGGTACAACCACCAGACCCTTATATGTAACGGCATCTTGTTATATAGAGAGGTTTCAGGGAAATGTTGAGAATTATGTTGCTATGGTCGAGGGGAAAAGCTTTGTGGAATAGAAGCATTGTTGGTATATTCTCTTGCAGACCCTGACCCACCACACGTGACAGAACTCCCTCAAGCACTGTGTCCCAGGTGATCTTTTTTTACTTCATAAGCAAATACCAAACTCCCAGTGCAGCAGCAAGAAACACCAGGAAAAGTAGAGGATGACCGAATGGCTTCACAGTCCACACGCAGAGACACTTAGGCCCCAGTGGACACAGTTTACCTACATAGAGAGAATTCAGCACTGCTGCCTCATGTTCATTGGAAAATATGAACCATGTCCTCCAGGTCGCATAGATGCACACCCAGCTTTGATGGTCTCAGTACAAAGAAAGCTCCTTACGAAAACATATATTTCAAGTGCCCAACCTCAGAGGCAGTTTCTCAAGAAGTCTTTAGGGCAGCAGAGCTCCATGTTTGTGGAGTGCTTACCCTGTCCCATACTTTTGGAAACTCCTCTACGACCTCCAAGGTTGTGAACTCATGAGAATATTCATTTCCAGATATGTATTCACAGAATTTTTAACTCTTCTCCTCTAATTGTGTCTTACTTGGGACGAGGGTAATGTCTAGGCATTGTTCTGAATGAGAGTGGGAAGATTTTTGTGCAGCATATATTTGAAATACTAAATCCCTGACACTAACCCATTCCCTACTAGACTCTGACTACTAATCCTAATATGATGGAGAAACATAACCCAAACAGAATAGAAATACAAGCATTTCAGAGAAGACATGGTGTATAGTGGACATGCCTTTTGAAATATATAGGGTAGGAGTTATAAATCTAGTCAATTTTTAATTGAAATAGTTCTACATGTGTTTTTAAAGTTAACAAATATATGAATTACTGTCTTCCTTTCTCAGTAGCCTATTCAGCACATGTGTTTTAATATGCACATATAGAATCCTACCTGGTGTCACACGTACATTCTCGTGAGGTGGCTGACATGGCACATACAAATTGTGAGAAGTGATCACTCCTCCTAACAATGTTGGAACTGAAAATTCAACCCATGGGTGAGCTTCCTATTTGAACAAACTTATATAAAAATCCATATTCATTAAAATGAATATTTTTGGATATGATGATGATATATATTTCATGATGAATTTCAATTGGCATATATATTGCTATTTTTAATATATATATATATATATATATATATATATATATATATATATATATATATATTATAAAACATGTGTCTTATTATGCACTCCCTAAATTCATTCATATTGATGTATTTGGATTTTTAATCAACTTTTCACAAGATTATTATCAGTAATATTCATCCACCTGAAAATACATATTTGTTTCCTAGTACTGAAAACTAACTTCTTTGAATGGTGCAAATATATCCTAACATTTCTACAGTAACTGACCCTGTTTAACATCAATTCAAGTAGATTACTATGGGACATGATGTGTATTTTGATGTTCAATTTTATTCAACACTTCTACATTACTATTTATTCACTTTATGCACATCATAGGATATATATTTCATCCACAAGTTAGCAAATATATACGCATTTGTCTGACTTTCATTCACTTCGTGCTTCAGAACACATGTATTCATCCATGTTTCTTGACTGATCTTTTCATGAGACTTTTTTCCAAACACATTATTTTCGATTTCCATAATCACTTTTGAAACACTTCAAAAGTTACCTTGAGCTTGGGGAGGGAATCTGAGCCCCGACTTTCTTAGTCATCCTCCAGAGTCAGAATGGCTGGCTGGTGTGGCTGTCGCTTTTTAGGGCAATTTTGGCCCAGTGTCCTTTTTTCTTTAGAGTAGGCACATTGATCTGAGGCCAGGGTGGCCTCTGGCATGGGCCAATGTTATCCCTTCTTGTCTACCTGTTTCTTAATTTCTGGCCTATTTGTTTTTGTGACCAGGACCTTAGTCAAAGCCTTAGTCTGCCTTTTGTTTCTTTTATCCTCCCCTTGCTCCCTTCTCTTCCTCAGTTTCTCTCTTATAGTATACGTTCTTGGCTTCTCTGACTAAATCTCTGAAAGTCATATCTTGTAATCAATCTAGCTTTGTAACTTTGTTTTAATATCCAAGCCAGTTTGCCCAATAAAGGCCATCGTGACAGATGCCTTTGATTCTCTGCCTGAGGATCAAAAGGAGTATATCTCCAATATGCCTCCATAATTCTCTCTAGAAACATAGTGGGTGAATCATCAGGCCCTTGAATAATCTCTCTTACCTTGGCCAAATTACTTTGTCGCTAGCGGCTGCTTGGAGACACACTATTAGAGCCCGGTGATAAGGGGACAGATGCTCGCTACCTTCAAAGATTTTGGGGTCTCAGTTGGGTGGGTTCAAGGGAAAGCCGCCTTTGATTATCTTGGGAAGTTGTGTCGGACGCAGATCTTGTTTGAGGGATTTTTTTTCTAGCTTCCTGGAGGATTCACTGTTGTTCCTCTGTCATGAAGAGAATCCCTAGGAGTTTTTGGCAGTCATCCGAAGTAGGCTGGTGTGAAAACATCAATGACTCAACCAGACCTGAGAGCCTGGTGGGGTCCTCTGAAAAAGGGGGATTATAATTTTTTTAAGTTATATAGGTCTGACGAGGAGAAAGGCTAATACTGGTAGGCTTGCATTTTTTCCCTGTGGCCATCGTCAATCATTGGCCCATAGCGATGGAAGGGGGAGCATCCCAAGAGTTCCAGGGTTTTCAATCATTCACCGCCAGGGAGTTCCTTTAGATGGTACAGCTTCTCCAAGGGAAGAGGTGCTGTGTGTGCCGCAAAGGAATTATCTGGAGGGTGCTGGGCCGGCATAGCTTCCTCCAATGGAGGAGAGGCTGAGTCAGCATCAGGGGAATCACTTAGAGGGTGTTGGATTTTGGGGGACAAGGGCAGGGGATAAGGAGGGGAAGGAGACTCCAGTAGAGTGAAATCTGGTGACTCAGGGAGAACAGAGGGTGTAGGAAAAGGAGGATCAGAGGATTTGAGAGTTCCTGGGGGAAGGAGTCAGAGTGGGGGCAGTGACAAGGAAAGGCTTCACCCATGGAGGAGGAGATATGCAGAGTTCCCGCCGAGTTAAGATATATGGCTGTTGATCCAGATGGCTATGTAGCACCGGCTGAAAGACAATATCTCTGACTTTTTTAAATTAGTGGAAAGTAGAAAGATCCTTCTAGGGGTAATCCAAATCCAAAGGTGGGCCATTCTGAAGCACAGAGAGTCTGCCACATGCGGCGCTTTACTGAAAAACAAAGATTCTGAGCCCTTAAGTGGACTTTGGTGCAGTGATCAATTACCAGGGACAGAGGCATTGAAGTGCTCTGTCCCATAATGAAAGATACACAAACAGTTTAAAGCAATGAAACATGACACAGACAAGACAAGGCAATGAAGACAGGCAATGGACGTCCAACACTGAGACCAGGACTGAGGAGCCGGCAAAACCCGATTGACTGGCAATACCGAATCCGAAAAAAAATATCAATGAGTCCAGAGACTATCTCGTCCCCATAAATTTACGGGAAGATGATCCAATACATATGGCTGTAGAGTTCCTTCACATCCTTCAGGATCCTTCCAATCTAATACCATTGCACGTCTATGGGGATTATACGCTACTCCTAGGCCTCGAAGCGTTTGAGTGGCTTGTTGTAATGGCCAATGTTTTGGCCATTCTTGACGAGAGATGATGCTAAGGTCTGCGTCTGTATCCAGTAGCCCATTAAATTCATGCCCTTGAATATTTAGTTTTAGCATGGGGCCAGAATCTAAATTTAAAGAAAGCATAGCCCAATCTACACCTGTGGAGCCTAATCACTTGGAACCTCTTTCTACAGTACGACTGGAAAATTTTTCACGTAGGCTGGGTATTATTAGTAACTGTGCTATTCTATCTCCTGGTGAAATTACTAATATACCCTTTGGAAGAACTGGCTATAATTTTTATTTCACCTTCATAGTCGAGATCAATTACCCCAGGACTTATCATAAGTCCTTTTAGAGTAGAAGAGCTGCATCCCCAATAATAAGCCTACTGTTCCTTTGGGAAGAGGTCCTTTTACCCCTGTGGAAATGAATTGAACTCCCATCTCTGCAGTTAGTACTGCTCTGGCAGAGTCACAGATGTCTAACCCTGCGCTCCCTCTGGTTTGTCTGATGAGGGGATCTGATGGACAATGTGTCCTGGGCACTACCCTGATGTGGTTGATGGGTTACTCCAGTGCTGCGTATATTTGTGGTTTTGGGCCCCGGAGAATTGAGCCCCTTGTCCATTTTTTGGCAATGGAGCTCCATGTTTTTGTCCACGATATTGTGGATAAACACCTGGTCCTTGTTCGTTTTTTGATAATGGTGTACCCTCTATGGTGGTTTGAGAACAGCATTCATTAGCCCAAAGTCTCCCTCTACGGCATCGTGGACAAATACCTGGTATTCTTACTCCTTTGATACCTAGTTTTGTTAAACCCTCCTCCTATGGGACAATTCCTTTTAAAAATGTCTTGTTTTTTCACAATTGTAGCATGTTCTTGGCCTGGCATCTAAAGCCTGTTTTACTGCAGCTGCCACAATTTGCCCTTGTTCATTAATGTCTCTGGCATCTAAAGCCTGTTTTACTGCAGCTTCCACGACTTGCTCTTGTTCTTTAATGTCTCTACATAATTTAATATATGTGTTTAAATCTTCATGTTTCCATGGTCTAATGATATCTTTGCACCAACGATTCGCTTGCTCATAAGCCAGTTGTTTTAGTAATGGCATTGCTTGTTGTGTATTTCCAAAACTCTGGTAGCTGGTTTGAATAAGCCTATCTACAAATTCAGCATAAGGTTCATTAGCTCCTTGTATTACCTTAGATAACTGACCTTGTAAACCTCCATTTCCTTGAAAAGTCTTCCATGCCCTTAATTGCAATCTATAGCAATCTGTGCAATATACACCAGGATCATATGCACATTGCTGCTGCTGATCCTCATAAGGTTCCCCGTTCCTAACAATATATCTAGATTTTCTCTGAGGATAACGTCTCCTTGCAAAATTCCTCATTGGCAAATCTTCCATAACAGGTATTTCCTCCATTTAGCACAGCTTTACACATATTAGGCCCAATCTGCTGGCTTCATGTTCATGTTGTTAATGGATTTGATAATGCTTACAGTGAAGGGTGCTTGAGGACCATTGGTTGTTACAGCCTCTGTTAGCTGCTTCACTGTTTTGAAATTTAAAGCATGGTAATCTCACTGCCCTCCTGCTCAAATACTGGGCATGTTAATATTTGAGATCTGTCTCAGGATTCCAACTATCAACTGTGGGGGTTGGGGGCCTCCCAGCATATGGAGGTGGCCTTGTTAGTTGGACACTTACTTCCTCTGGTGATAGAAAGGTGTTAGTAGCAGTCTCCTGTAGAGGTTGTGCTGTTGGTTGGACACTTACACCCTCTGGTGATAGAAAGGTGTTAGTAGTAGTCTCCTGTTGTAACTTCCTCCCTGATGGCTTTTTCTGTTTTACACTTTCTTCCTCTGTCTGACTGGCTTGAAAGGCCTTCTCTTTTACTTGATTTTTTTCCTCTGTCTGACTAGTTCGAGAGACCTTTCTTTTACTTGAATTTTTTCCTCTATCTGACTAACTTGAGAGACCTTCTGTTTTACTTGAATCAATATGTCTTCTCCTTCCTCTACCATTGTCTGAACTGAAGGCTTTCCACTAAGCAAACAAGGTACAAACGTCCACAATAGCAATGTGCCAACTGACAGAGTCCCTGGGCTTTCTTTCCTATTCTTTTTAAATCTTCACCATGATGGTTCCATTGTGATATATTTAACAACTCCTCCTGAAAAAGCCATGGGCTACATTTTGTATTGTATCAACGTATGCCCTGACTTTTCTTGATTTTACTGAGATGCCTCCTTCCTCTAACAATTTACTGAACACTCTTTCAGTTTTTTTTTTTTTTTTTT